>NC_139686.1:6936750-7536750 GCF_964106915.1 Podarcis gaigeae
CCAAACTATTCTTTTCCAGCAAAATAAACATTTCAGAAGTATTTGCAGCTGGAGATAGACCAGAACCAGGAGTTGATATGTGTTCCTTATTATTGCTCATCTGCCTGGGAAGCTGCTGGATTTCATCTGGTTGTGTAGAGATCCCAATGCCTATGGGGGAAGCAGGTCAGCCAGGTTTAGCAGAAGTGGCTGAACTTTCAGAGGACCACAGTGTTTTGATAATGAGTAGAGTTGACGCAGCACACAGAAGACTGAGCTTCATTGTGGGATACTTGGCTTTTAATTTCACCTGTCTTATATCAGGTAGGTCACTAACACTCAATGCCACTTTTGTATTCTACTACAAGCATAATTGGGGGGGGGTAGCAATCCAATAGCAATCGCTTTGAAGTTCCCCCTCCCCCAAATCAGGCTAATGGGTTGAGGTCGAATCCTGACAAGACAGAAGTACTGTTTTTGGGAGACAGGGGTTGGGCGGGTATGGGGGACTCCCTGGTCCTGAATGGGGTAACTGTGCCCCTGAAGGAGCAGGTGCGCAGCCTGGGAGTCATTCTGGACTCACAGCTGTCCATGGAGGTGCAGGTCAGTTCTGTGTCCAGGGCAGCTGTTTACTAGCTCCATCTGGTACGCAGGATGAGACTGTACCTGCCCTCAGACTGTCTCGCCAGAGTGGTGCATGCTCTGGTTATCTCCCACTTGGACTACTGCAATGCACTCTACAACTAATCCAGAATGCCGCAGCTAGACTGGTGACTGGGAGCGGCCGCTGAGGCCACATAGCAGCGGCCTTGAAAGACCTCCATTGGCTCTCAGTATGTTTTCGAGCACAATTCAGAGTGTTGGTTCTGACCTTTAAAGCCCTAAACGGCCTCAGCCCAGTAAACCTGAAGGTGCGTCTCCACCCCCCTAGCTCAGCCGAGACACTGAGGTCTAGCTCTGAGGGCCTTCTGGCAGTTCCCTCACTGCGAGAAGACAAGTTACAGGGAACCAGGCAGAGGGCCTTCTCGGTAGTGGCGCCCGCCCTGTGGAACGCCCTCACACCAGATGTCAAAGAAATAAACAACTATATGACATTTAGAAGACATCTGAAGGCAGCCCTGTTTAGTGAAGTTTTTAATGACTGATTTTTAATGTATTTTTAACTTTCTGTTGGAAGCTGCCCAGAGTGGCTAGGTAAACCCAGCCAGATGGGCGGGGTACAAATAATAAATTATTATTATTATTTTATTACTACTACTACTACAACTATATATATATATATATATATATATATATATGCTTTCGTAGATTTTCACGGGTACAGGAATGCAGGTTTTGGTGTCCTCGGGTGTCTTCCCGTGTAAAAGTTGGGGTGTCTAGGCGACGTTTCGACGAGGTCTCACTCGTCATCTTCAGGCTGGTGCTTTCGGCTTCTTGTTACTGGAACAGAGCGGGATCTCAATGTTTGAGTTCCTATAAATACTGTAGAGGGGGTGTGGTGTCTAGCCTCCAATGTTCTGGGCAGAGAGGAAGTTCCCAGGCTAGTGTGCCTTTTCTTCTTTTGTTCCTTAATTACTTGAGAGATACCTTGAGTGATTTCTTGAGTGATATCCTGAGTACCACTTAGGTGGGTCATTAGGTGTGGATTAGTTGCTAAAGTCTTTGTGTCTTGACCTCTTGAACTTTGTGAAGAGTTTTCCTGAGAAGATGGCTGTATTGCACTTAGTTGTGCTTTGGCTTGGCCATCGAGATAGAGAAACACCCTCACAACATGAACAAGCGTGACGACACATCCCGCTTGCCAGACATCTGGAAATTAGCCCTCCCCACAAAAACTGACACCAGATCCAGAGGCACACAGAACGCCAACACCAATCAACCACACCAGACCCAAACCCAGACCCTCTCCACAGATGAATTACTGACACCATCCAGTAGCCAATCCATGGTGGCACCTCCGGATGCTGCACCCCCCTGCAATCCCTACACAGATCTGGCTGACACAAGCCACAAAACCACAGCTCGCCCCTATACACGAAGCCAAGCCAAAGCACAACTAAGTGCAATACAGCCATCTTCTCAGGAAAACTCTTCACAAAGTTCAAGAGGTCAAGACACAAAGACTTTAGCAACTAATCCACACCTAATGACCCACCTAAGTGGTACTCAGGATATCACTCAAGAAATCACTCAAGGTATCTCTCAAGTAATTAAGGAACAAAAGAAGAAAAGGCACACTAGCCTGGGAACTTCCTCTCTGCCCAGAACATTGGAGGCTAGACACCACACCCCCTCTACAGTATTTATAGGAACTCAAACATTGAGATCCCGCTCTGTTCCAGTAACAAGAAGCCGAAAGCACCAGCCTGAAGATGACGAGTGAGACCTCGTCGAAACGTCGCCTAGACACCCCAACTTTTACACGGGAAGACACCCGAGGACACCAAAACCATATATATATATATATATATATATATATATATATATATATATATACACATACATATATACATTTTATGAAGAAAACGCCATTTTCCCTAGTAGTGGTCTCAGGTGGTAAGCGCTTGCAGGGCCATTGCTAAAACAAGGCCATTGTGAAATGAGAGGGGAAGTGTCAGCAAACTCAGATTAACAGCCCATCTGTTTAATAATAATATAATTTTATTATTTATACCCCGCTCATTGGGCTGGGAGCTCTGTGTTCACAGACACCAAGGTGAAAGGAGCAGTGAGGGACCCACCATTCATCTTGGGGTCATCATGAGGCCTCTTGACTATTGCAGGAAATGCTTGCTTTCAGCGCTGAGCTCTCTGCTGGTCAGAACATCTTTAATGTAATATTAAAAACAACTCGGAGCCACGGACCTGCTTTCTGCTTTATAATCACCTGTGTGCTACTGACAAGTCTTGTTGTTGTTGTTTAGTTGTTTAGTCGTGTCCGACTCTTCGTGACCCCCTGGACCAGAGCACGCCAGGCACTCCTGTCTTCCACTGCCTCCCGCAGTTTGGTCAGACTCATGTTGGTAGCTTCGAGAACACTGTCCAACCATCTCGTCCTCTGTCGTCCCCTTCTCCTTGTGCCCTCCATCTTTCCCAACATCAGGGTCTTTTCCAGGGAGTTTTCTCTTCTCATGAGGTGGCCCAAGTCTTGGAGCCTCAGCTTCAGGATCTGTCCTTCCAGTGAGCACTCAGGGCAGATTTCCTTCAGAATGGATAGGTTTGATCTACTGAAGCTTTATGTTGGCTGTCAAATCAAACAGGCTAAGGGTCTGTTGTGGTGTTTCCTCTTAATCCGACCACAAGTGCTTCATCCAATAAAAGCGAACAATCCACTTGAAGCAAAATCTCATTTTTGCCTGTGGATGAACAATAAGCACATGCTACTTCCTTTGTTTTATTTATCAGTCTGAGATTCCTGCATTGCAAGGGGTTCGACTTAGATGGCGTAATGGGGCCCTTCCAACTCAACAATTCTATGATTCTCCCCCACCTCCAAATGGCGTGCATGGGTTCAGCTCTTTAAAAAGAAAGAAAGAAAAGTAACCTACTAAAGGCTTCCTGAAGTTTGAATACGTGCAGCCTAGTTTAAAAAAAAAAGCACGGTAGATCTTGAAAGCATTAATCAGTTTAATTGCTGTGGTTAATGGATTAATTAAAAACAGATTTAAAATGTGATTTTGCAATTTGGTTGTAACCTGAGCAGCTGCCTATGAAAAGGGCTTGATGTCTGGTGGTGAGTTATTTCTTGTGGCTACCTGCCACTCAAGATGGAGAAAGTCTCCGAAAATTGGAGCTTTGAATGACTCCAGAGCCCCAACCACCACTGCCTATTGCTCTGAGAGCAGAGATAATCTAGGAGGTATTTGCTTTTATTCTTATCTATATATGTAAAAACCAGTTCCCAACTTTCTGTCACACTTACCAGTCTGTCACACTTTAGTGTGACCATGGAACAGTTTTTGTAATATACGTCTTAACTCTTTGTAAGCTAACCTGAGGATCTCTCTTTCTGGGCTATAAGGCAGCATATTAATTTTCAGAATAATATATAAAGATTCTCCTTCCTATGTTGACTGACAGATCGCTCATGCCTTCTTGACTTATGTGTGAGGGATATCCTGGAGGGCAGAATTCCCTCTTGCTATTTATGGAAGTAGAATTTACAATTTTTGCATGGTGTTAGCAAGATGATGGTGGAAAAATGCTGCAGCTGTCTTTTAACAAGACCCTTAATAAGCATCTCCTGAATATTAATGTTTTCCCCCACACCTTGCATTAGTACTTGGATGTTTTACCTGCATCTTGTTTCTTGAGGCTACTCTACACTTGTCAAATGGTGTCCTGAGAACTACTTTTGTAACATAGCAGTTTCTAGATTCCGACAGTGAGTATGTAAATGTGGAATCTCTGTTCCCGAAATAGAATTCCTGGCATCAAAATGAAGGGTGGCTTTACTTAAACTTACGACCTCAGAAGGTTTAAGGTAAAAACAGGGCTGTAAAATGAGGCAGCGTGTCTTGTTCCATCAGAGGTGGCTTGGGGACCCGGCCTGGTGTTGCAACCTGATGTTATGGTCCTGGACCAGGAATCCTCAGATGTAGGTTAAGGTCAAGGACCCCCGGATGGTTAAGTCCTGTCAAAGGTGACTATGGGGTTGTGACGCTCCTCTCGTTTTCAGGCTGAGGGAACCGGTGTTTGTCCACAGACAGATTTCCAGGTCATGTGGCCAGCATGACTAAACCACTTCTGGTGCAACGGAAGACCGTGATGGAAACTGGAGTGCATGGAAATGCTGTTTACCTTCCCGCCACAGCAGTACCTACTTATCTATTTGTACTGGCGTGCTTTCAAACTGCTAGGTTGGCAGGAGCAGGGACAGGGCAACGGGAGCTCAAGAGGCTCAGTAGTTTAGACCACAGCGCCACCTACGTCCCTCAGATGAAGACTCCTACAACAGCAGTTTCTAGGGGGAGTTAGAGCTGCTCCCCAGTCCCTCCAGTGTGAATCCATTCTTACCAGAGCCCCCTCACATCTCTTGGACTGAGGAGACACCGTTGCCACCCTAAATGACTAGTCCACAGACTCCTTGGAGGATTAGGAGAGCTCTGATGGGCTTTTCCCAAAGCAGTTCCCACAGCTTGAAAACCCCATTGCTAATGGCTGAGGAAAAAATGGATTGCCCTTTAGCTGGCCAGATGCAGCATTGCTGGGCCAGGGCTTCTATCTCAACTACCTAACTTCTCCAATTGCTTGAAGACACCATGGAGAGCTGGACACTTGTAAGGCATGACATGTCTACGTGGATTTTTGGTAAGGGCTTAAATAGGATTCAGATCAAGCTGCCGATATTTTCTTTGTGGGAGCGTAGGAATGAGTGTCTGAATTAAAACAGTTCTCTGCTTCCAGAATGAAACACCTGCTGAGCTCATTCGAAACATTATGTAAGAAAAATAATAGTGGTGTCTCCACCCCCATCGTTCAGCCCAGACACTGAGGTCCAACTCCAAGGGCCTTCTGGCAGTTCCCTCACTGCAAGAAGCCAAGTTATAGGGAAGCAGGCAGAGGGCCTTCTCGGGCCCACCAGATATCAAGGAGATAAACGACTATCTGACTTTTGGAAGACATCTGAAGGCAGCCCTGTTTAGGGAAGTTGTTAATGTTTGGTGTTTTATTATGCTTTTATATCCATCGGAAGCCACCTAGAATGGCTGGGGGAAAGAATTTTTTTTGAAAAATCTTCAGAATGTTTACAACAACATGCATATCAAAATAAACTGAAGAAGAAGAAGAAGAAGAAACCACCACCACACCATGGTATAAAATAGATGCATCTTTGCATAATGGCATATAAAAATACAGTAGAAGAAGGCAGTGTAGACGCGGCTCCTTATTATTGTTAGTGGTTGGGAGAAGAGCTGGAGGGATTTAGATGCAGAAGACGGGGAGAGGCTGCAGAGTGGCCTGCTGTTGATCTTTTAGATAAAGGATGTTTTACCTTGGTCAGGCCTTGCTCTTGGTTTGCCTTGTGCCCTGAGATAAAGGTAAAGGTAAAGGTAAAGGTACCCCTGCCCATACGGGCCAGTCTTGACAGACTCTAGGGTTGTGCGCTCATCTCACCCTAGAGGCCGGGAGCCAGCGCTGTCCGGAGACACTTCCGGGTCACGTGGCCAGCGTGACGAAGCTGCTCTGGCCAGAGCCAGAGCCAGAGCCGCACACGGAAACGCCGTTTACCTTCCCGCTGGTAAGCGGTCCCTATTTATCTACTTGCACTTTGACGTGCTTTTGAACTGCTAGGTTGGCAGGCGCTGGGACCGAGCAGCGGGAGCGCACCCCGCTGCAGGGATTCGAACCGCCGACCTTTCGATCGGCAAGTCCTAGGTGCTGAGGCTTTAACCCACAGCGCCACCTGCGTCCCCTGTGCCCTGAGATGCAACACTTAAAACTAGTTTACTCTTGGAGCGCTTCTGGCAATACATGCAAATGTTTGGCTCCAAATCCCTTTGGCTTTCTTAGAAACCTGTTCTCTAGGAGGCTTTTCAATGCTGCGGTGTCTCTTGAAAACTTCACAAGCCTTAGATGTCAAACTGAGAAGATAGCTGAAACTTATGAAACCCTGTGATTTCCTCCCCTCTCCCTTGATGAAGATAACACCGAGCTTTTGAGGTGAAGCATCTTGTGAAAGATGTTTATGAAAAGGGCGGCAAAGCCTTTAGAAAAAATTAAGCTGCATTTTTGCAGATGGGAAGCTAGATTATATTTCAATAGAATAGCTTGACAGCTTGAAAGGAAATTAAGATGCCAAAATTAAGTTCAGGTTATATTAAATCTGTCAGACAGTTGTAATTAACTTCTTTTCTTGTACTTGGGTATTGTAGATAAACTGGTGCATACATGGGGTTGTGTTAGTCCACTGCCTGCAACTATATGTAGATACAGTAGGCTGATTTCATTATTTATAGCTCATTAAGCCTTTTACATTTTTAAGTGATTACACATGAAATTATCTTTTCATTTAGAATGACAAATAGGAAATCCTTTGTGTGTGCGTTTTACATTCTAGTCTGCTTTTAACATCCCCTCCACTCAAAAATGGTTGCTTATCAGTATCTGTCCAGCTCTTAAGAATATGTGGCTACTCCTCTCCTTTTGTTATACCTTGGCTTTTAGTTGTTCTCCAGAACCCAATTAATGACTTGTTCAATTAATAAACCCACCTCAGTATTGATTTTAGTGTTGGCCTTTATTGAGTAATAGATAGTCTATGCTCAGGAAGGGAGATATAATCCTGTCTTCGTATGGGGCTCCCAGTATAACTCCAAAAGACCAAGTCCACTGGTTTGGCCCTGTTCCCTGCCCCCTAAAATTCAACTAAGTGGCGTGCAAAAATAAAATAGGCTCATGCCAGAATGTCTGATAGATGGAAGAATGAACAGGAAGAGGAAAATAAGAAAATTCAGTTACATTAAAGTTGTGTAATTTCCCAATGGGATGACCAACAATTGGAATTGGCTACTCACTTTCAGGCTGTTTGGTCCCAATCTGGTTGATGGAGAAGTGCCTTTCTTGCATTTCAGAGAGTTGGAAAAGATGACTGGTTGTGTTCCTTCCAACCCTATATTTCTGTGATTCACAGTCTTCCAGTTTCATGCGATTACTGCCAAGTGGAAATAGTTTTCAAAGGAGTCAGCTTTGGGTTCTGAGGAACTAAGTGATGGCTGATGCCAAAGACTCAGCTTCTAATGAGTTGGGTGAAATTTGATAGTTGAACGTTGGAACTTCCTCCGACAGGAGGCAGTGATGGCCACCAACTTGAATGGCATCAGGAGGATGGATAAATTAATGGTGGAAGAGGTTATGAATGGCTGTTAGTCGTGATGGCTAAGTTCTTCCTCCACAGAGACAGTATATGGAGACAGTTGCTTGCGGGTTTGAGAACAAGATGCTGGACTAGATGGCCCATTGACCTGATCCAGCAGGCTTTCCTTATGCTTTGTTGTTTAGTCGTCTCCGACTATTCGTGACCCCATGGACCAGAGCACGCCAGGCCCTCCTGTCTTCCACTGCCTCCCGCAGTTTGGTCAAACTCATGTTAGTAGCTTCAAGAACACTGTCCCACCATCTCGTCCTCTGTCGTCCCCTTCTCCTTGTGCCTTCAAACTTTCGCAACATCAGGGTCTTTTCCAGGGAGTCTTCTCTTCTCATGAGGTGGCCAAAGTATTGGAGCCTCAGCTTCAGGATCTGTCCTTCCAGTGAGCACTCAGGGCTGATTTCCTTAAGAATGGATAGGTTTGATCTTCTTGCAGTCCATGGGACTCTCAAGAGTCTCCTCCAGCACCATAATTCAAGAGCATCCATTCTTTGGCAATCAGCCTTCTTTATGGTCCAGCTCTCACTTCTATACATCACTCCTGGAACTATACGGACCTTTGTTGGCAAGGTGATGTCTCTGCTATTTAAGATGCTGTCTACGTTTGTCACTGCTTTTCTCCCAAGAAGCAGGCGTCTTTTAATTTCGTGATTGCTTTCACCATCTGCAGTTATCATGGATCCCAAGAAAGTAAAATCTATGACTGCCTCCATTTACCCCCCTTCTATTTGCCAGGAGGTAATGTGACCAGTGGCCATGATCTTAGTTCCTTATGCTTTATACTAGGCTAAATCTGTTGTCTACCATTGTGGCCACACCTAATAAGACAATGGTATGAAGGTTGGGAGTTCTCAACTCCAGATCTGTGATCACTTCTTTCCACTAAACCTAGGTATGGAATGGGGAGAGGAAGGCTATGCTAGGAGACCCTGAAGTCTATCCCTGGTTTCCACTCCCTGGTGTCCATGTGGGAAGCTTGCATACTCTGCACTGCATACTTGCAGAATGGGATAAGTGCCTTACAGAGTAATGCAAATCTGTGCATGGTCTCCTCCCCTCTCCCCCAGCACTGATTTCTGGTTTGATTCCAACAAAGCTGATTTCTGACCTGGGAGCCCCTGGGACAGAAGTGCTGCAGTAATATGCAGCCTGTCTTTGTTAATGGTCAGTAGCCTCTTGCAAAGCAACTCCTGGAGGACACTTGCCTTGTTAACCTTCCACCCAGCAATCATTAGAAGCACATCCAGACTGGAGTTTTCACTGTCTCCAAATCCTTCAAATCAGGTTGACTATAGGCTTCATGGAGAACAGAAATGTTCTTTAAGCTAAGGCGGGAGCAGTTTTAGTCATCCCTGACCACGTTGACTGGAGCTGAGGAGAACTGTAGTCCAAGAATATCTGGATGGAGACAGCTTCCACATCCCTGTTTTATTATTATTATTATTTATTGAATGTATATACTGCTTTATACCCAGAGGTCTCAGGGCAGTTCACAGCTTTAACCTGCTGTTGCCCTCCCATTTCCAAGGGATATTTTATTATTCCTATTCCTATTCTATCCCGCCTTTTCCCCAGTCTGGGTCTCCCTGTTCATCGGAGTTAATATGACCCCTCCTGGATAGCTCAGTTGGTTAGAGTGTGGTGCTCTTAGCACCGAGGTTGCAAGTTTGATCCCCATACAAGACAGCTTCCTATTCCAGAGTGGTGTAGTGGTTAAGAGCGGTAGACTCGTAATCTGGGGAACTGGGTTCATGTCTCCGCTCCTCTACATGTAGCTGCTGGGTGACCTCTCAGCCCCACTCACCTCACAGATACAGATAGGTAGCCGTGTTTGTCTGCCATAGTCAAAACAAAAAAAATTGCTTCCAGTAGCACCTTAAAGACCAACTAAGTTAGTTCTTGGTATGAGCTTTCGTGTGCATGCACATTTCTTCAGATACCTCACAGAGTGTTTGTTGTGGGGGAGGAAGGGAAAGGAGAATGTTAGCCGCTTTGAGACTCCTTCGGGTGGTGATAAAGCGGGATATCAAATCCAAACTCTTCTTCTTCTTCCTGCATTGCAGGGGTTGGACTAGTTGGGGCTTGGTCTCCACATTGGTGGGCCCTGACCCAGAGGATCTGAGCAACTGAAAGGAAGTTGGAGCAACCATGAGGGTCTGAGGGAACGGGGAGCAATCTGGTAGGTAGACTGTAGGGAGGGAAATGGAGCACCCGGATCTGTTTCATTCAGTGCTTGCCCTTGGGGAAACTTGTGGGCCCCACTTTCTCAACAGCAGCAATATCTTTTTCTGCCTGGTACCTTTGCATTGGGGACGCGGGTGGCGCTGTGGGTTAAACCACAGAGCCTAGGACTTACTGATCAGAAGGTCGGCGGTTCGAATACCCATGACAAGGTGAGCTCCTGTTGCTCTGTGCCTGCTCCTGCCAACCTAGTAGTTCGAAAGCACGTCAAAGTTCAATTAGATAAATAGGTACCACTCCAGCAGGAAGGTAAACGGCGTTTCCATGCGCTGCTCTGGTTCGCCAGAAGTGGCTTAGTCATGCTGGCCACATGACCCGGAAGCTGTATGCCGGCTGCCTTGGCCAATAAAGCGAGATGAATGCCACAACCCCAGAGTTGGTCACGACTGGACCTAATGGTCAGGGGTCCCTTTACCTTTGCATTACGGAACTGAAATTATTTCCCTGGATTGCAAATCTGGGGACTTTTAACGCCATGTTTGAACTTGAAAAATGCGCTAACCAAAACACCCCCTCCCAATTTACCTTAACTAGTAGTCAATGCATAAAGGAGTAGTTTACACCTGGCATATTGAATTCTTAGGGCATTCTGTACTTATGCACTTATGCAAAGAATCAAGGCTTCAGTCCTAAGCTCACTTGCTAGAAATTAAACCCCACCAAACTCAGCGGGGCTTGCTTTTTGCTCAAGCATGCCTTAGCTTAACTGTTGCCTGTTTGGGAATCAATACTTCAAGATACCCTTTTTACAACAGAATAGCATTTTGTGAATTGCTGAAAATAAATATTAAGGAGTCCTGGCTCAATTCTCGCCCCTTCCATTCATTTTTAGGTATGATTTCAGTGAGGTTGAAAGGAAATAAAATGGGTCACCCAATGTAAATTCCTTCTGTTGTTAGGCTGAATAGCTTCTTAAGGAATTTGTGAATTGCTCTGGTCAGAGCAGGGGGGCGGGGGGGGGGAATAGCACAGTGCTGTGTTCATGTTATCTCACTGAAAGCAGCATTGTAAATCCTTCACATCACCATTTGCATCGTTATTTAATATGAAAGTTTTAAAATTCCAATACTCCAGCCTATTGTTGTGTTAAAAGCCTTACAAACAGCTATACTAATGCACTTCCAGCTTTGTGTTTACGCAGGAGGGAATCGCTTGTACTGTAATGGATTTAAGGGAATGCAAGTCACAGCAATTGGTGGTAAGGGAACATTTGCCTCCTTATTTGCAAAAGTTTTCCGAAAAGAGAAGGGCATTCTGACAGTAAATTGACATATGGTCAAGTAGCTATTGAAAAGAGATTTCGTGCCTCATGGGGGGAAGTGAATATATTACGAGGGCTCATCTTAAGGCATTTAGAAGTTTCTATAAAGACATTGTCCAATGTTAACAGCGCTATCAAGTTTCATGCTTTGAGAGTACAGCTAGAAGGACACGGAGCACCATATATACACTAATCTATATTTTCATAAATTGGTCACTAACTGCAATGAGCAGGCATCCCTTATATATTCTATATGTACCATGCTCTACAGAGTAGCAAGACCCAATCCTGCCTCTAGGAGCATACAATCTAAAATTCAGAGGAGGCATTGAGGAGATGGGAGGAAAACGAAGGTGTCAGTGCGCAATGCGGGTGTTCAGAGGCACCAGAGGAAGTTCTCATGTTGGCAACTCCAAATGTACTTGCTCTTAGCTTTATAAGGGGACAATGGGATCAAAGGGTTGTGTGAAAGTCTCCATGGAAATGGTGATAGCTTGAAAAGCCCACACTTGCATGCAAGGCATACATGGGTCCCAAGGGCCAGCTGGAGAGGCCTGGAGCTGCCACATTTGGCCCTGCGCCTGAGGTTCCCCACCTCTGCCATAACAGCCTTGTTGAAAAAGCACGAAGTAGCCTTTACTAAGTGAATTGCATTGCCTCCCTGATAATAACTGGACATTTAAAAAATGGTGGCCATTGTTCCCTTGGAGTAGTTGTGCTTGTCCTCTCCTTTCCCCACCCAACCACCGCAGTCTGGGTCTGTTGTCAGTGGGCACAGCTAGTGAAACTGAGTGACTATCCTTAATAGCAGCCCATAAATAGCATTGGACATATCGAGGAACATCTGCCTCTGCATTTTCCAGTTACAGTGAGATTGCCAGGAGATTCCTCCCTCTCAGCTGCACATCATTATTTTAGTTCTCTCTCTCTCCCCGCCCCCTTTTTTGAATCAAGATGCTCCTGTGTGATTCTGAGGGTAGGTTTTGCCTTTGTTTCCTTTGAAAAAGAATCCAGGAACAGCGTTCTTGACAACCGTCCTCCAGTGAGCTGACCTGTTGCTCAGAAATGCAGGAATCTAGAAAGCGTGTAACAAGGTCACTCTCAGAAGTGACTCAGGCATGCCTTCCCCACGGGCTGTTGCATTTCCTCCCCTGAAATACTTACCTTGGTATACAAACTGTTAGGTTTCCTGAATGCCTCTGCGGGATTCCTTTTTTCTTAGAACAAGGAAAGGCTGTTTGATTCCTAAAACAGAGGCTTATTTCCAGTTGTGGCGACAGAAGCAGGCTTGTTAATCTTGCCGTGTCTGGGGATGATTTTAAATATCATGCCTTTATTATTTGGTGACTCACGTATGTCTCCTTAAAAATTTAGGGGTTATTATTTTTCAGGACAGGCTGTATAGTGAGGAAGTCATTCTGCTAAACTGCAGAGTGCTTCGCATGCTGCAGTCCAGTTGTGCATAATGGACAGATTTCTAAAACCTTGCATTGTTGAATTGAGAACGATGAATGATTCTGGGTGGGAGTGGCATGGGATATGCAGCTACCTTGGGAATTTTATTGAAGTGTGGCTTACGCAGAAGAGAATCATCTTAAGTTTAGGGCCACTTCACATTTTATAGTTTTTGGGTCAGGGACAGGGAACCTGTGGCCTTCCAGATGTGGTTGGACTCCAACTGCTAGCAGCCCCAGGCAGCATAGCCAATGGATAGGGATGATGAGAGTTGTAGTCCAGCAACATCTGGGAGGTATGTAGGCTCCCCATCCTTCTTTAGGTGAACACTGAAAGAAAGGAAAATGTCTGCCCTGAAGAGTGAAACACAAAGGACCCATTTCCTCACCTAAAGCAGGTCCATCAGCCAGACTTCAATTCCCCACTTCCTGTACAGTAGTGCCTCGCAAGACGAAATTAATCCGTTCCGTGAGGCTCTTCGTCTAGCGGTTTTTTCGTCTTGTGAAGCAAGCCCATTGACAGCTTAGCGGATTAGCGCTATTAGTGGTTTAGCGGCTTTTAGCGGCTTATCAGCTTAGCAGATCAGCTGATAAGCGGCTTAGCTGCTTAGAAAAAGGGGAAAAGGGGGGAAAAACCCGCAGGAACTCGCAAGACATTTTCGTCTTGCAAAGCAAGCCCATAGGGAAATTCGTTTTGCGAAGCGCCTCCAAAACGGAAAACCCTTTCGTCTAGCGGGTTTTCCGTCTTGCGAGGCGTTCGTCTTGCGGGGCACCACTGTATTACAGAAATGTTCCTTCCATTTGACCTTTGTGTCTCACCCAAACCATTCATGCCTCTAAACTCCTAGGTCAGTGGTTTTCAGCCAGTGTGCCGTGGCACCCTGGGGTGCCTTGAATGAAGGTCACGGGTGCCGTGGGCAACACAGGCCTCTCTCTCTTTCCTTCCCTCCCTCCTCTGATGCCCTTTCACGTCTCTGCCTCCCAAAGGCTTGCGTGCCTGTTTGTTGCATCAGCCCTGGCTACAAGCTCAGGAGGCGAATGGTACCTCTGGGGCTGGCCAGTGGATGCTGGGCGCCAGGAACTGAGGCGGCCTCGGAGTAAGCAAGCAAGCAGGCAAGGGAGCCCAGCCAGCCAGTCCACCAGCCCTTTCTTTTGGGAATGGACAGACTAGTGGGAGGTCGGGTAGGCAGGCATTGTGCTGGCGTTTCTTGTGCTTGCTGTGTGCAATGCCTGCCTGGGAGCTGAGTGCCCGGCGCCAAAGGGGAGCCTTTCCACCATGCAGGCCTGGCAGTGTCCGCTGCTGCCACTGCTGCCTCCCAAGGTGAGTAAGATGGTGGCCTCATATTCACCTTCAGCCCATTTCCCTTGGGCTGCTAAGGCTGGGGTCATCCTCTTCATTGGTCCCTGTGGGTCAAGGTGAGGAGGCACCTCTTTTTGAAGAAGAGAAGAAGAAGAGTTTGGATTTGATATCCCGCTTTATCACTACCCGAAGGAGTCTCAAAGCGGCTAACATTCTCCTCTCCCTTCCTCCCCCACAACAAACACTCTGTGAGGTGAGTGAGGCTGAGAGACTTCAGAGAAGTATGACTGGCCCAAGGTCACCCAGCAGCTGCATGTGGAGGAGCGGAGACACGAACCCGGTTCACCAGATTACGAGTCCACAGCTCTTAACCACTACACCACACTGGCTCTGAGACCAGGAGCAGTGGTGACTACTGCCCGGTGGACTTCCAAGGACAGGGGACAGGAGAGGAGGCTGAGGAAACACTCCACAATGGAGAGTGTTTGAAAAAGGGGTGGCAGAACTGAGCTACTGAGCCCCACACGGTTAACGCAGAAAGATTGTACGTAGTTGGTCAAGGGAGCTGTGGACTCCAAAAGGTTGAAAACCTCTGTCCTAGGTTGTAGACCTGTCTGTGTGTGGTTCTGAGTGCTTCACATGTTGGTGGTGGCCCATTCTGTTTGGGTTCCAAGTTGGATAGGGTTAGGTAAAGTGGGTTGAATTATTGTTGCTGTAGCGAGCTGGTTTTAGACTAAGATTTTAGACACTTAAACAAGTGGCTCTAAAGTTCATGTTTGATCCAACGAAAGAAGAAGGGCAGCCGAAAATAATGGACTATGCAAAATTGGATAGGATTCAAAAACCGTGGGACCAGAAATTTACAGAAGATTGGAAGAAGTATGTGAATTATTTGAAGAGCAACTGTAACCAACAAATTACGCTAGTAGGAATACAAGAAGTTTTGTAAGGAGGAATACATGAAGTGCTACAAGGTAGACAAAGAATAGAGATATTGGTTATGAGTTTTAAATGTAACAGGGAAAATAAGAAATGTGTACTAAGTGATTAGATTGGAAAATTTTCAAGACAGGACTGATGGAAGTCAAAAAATTGAAAAAGATGTAAAAATATGTTTAATTATTGTTGAAAGTCTACCGCTCTTAACCACTACACCACACTGGCTCTGAGATCAGGAGCAGTGTTAAAAAAACTAATAAAAATTATATAAAAAATAAAGTTCATGTTTGAATTTTCCACAAAAGAGCCACCACGGCTGGAGCATGCATTTAATTTTAAAACGGCTTTCCTCTCTTCCCCTAAACATTCCAAAGGGACACATTTGGTACTATAAAGCCTTTTTCGTGTCCCTTGTGAAAGTGCCCTTTGATGATGAGCATTGCAAAGACCTTTTGCATCCCCCAGGCTCTGGTTTCCAGCTCTGCTCTTGGTTCCCTGTCAGCTGCTCTTGTCACGGCCAGCTTCCCTTCCCTTCTAGGTGTGTTTATGGAACTTAGCTATGGCCTGCGCTGGAGAGCTTGTTAGGAAGCCCAATAATGAAGGGAAGATGACTTGCGTATTGTATAAACAGGAGGCGGAGGAAAGGTCAACTGCAAGGGAGCAGTAAAATATAATAAAATCTTTGCTTTGTGGTGTCAGTGTTTCAGGTCATCAAGCTGTAAGTCTGTCCTTTTCTCATTATTTATGACTATTAGCATGTTAAGTGTTTCCTTTCTGTCTCCCCCACTCACTGCATTGCCTCCAGTGCAGATGTTTGTCATTTCAGGTAGCAAGTCTGCAATGGGAGAGATATAAAACAAACTAGATCGCCTGCACGTTGATCTTTTTGAATTAAAGTTGGTCATTTGACCAGTCAAACAAAGGTTGATCAACTGACTAATAGTCCCCCCCCCCCGCTGCTTTTATTTATTAGTGGGTCCATATCACGTTTAGTGGGACCAAAATGCCACGTTAATCAACTCATGTGAAACAAAGACATTCAAAACCATTGCAATCAATTATTATTTATAAGAGAGAATATTATGCAAATACAGTGGTGCCCCGCAAGACGAATGCCTCGCTAAACGAAAAACCCGCAAGACGAAAGGGTTTTCCGATTTTTTAGCGGCTTCGCAAGACGAATTTCCCTATGGGCTTGCTTCGCAAGACGAAAGCCCATAGGGAAATCTCCGGGGACAGCGGGGAAGCGCAGCTGTTCCTGGACCTGTCCTAAGGCTTGCGGTGGGAGGTCCGGGAACAGAGGACAAGGCGCGAAGGGCTTCTCCTCTGTTCCCGGGGCTTGCGGTGGGAGGAGGGTTTTTCCTCCCCACCGCCAACATTCAGAACAGCATTCTGAATGTTGGCGGTGGGGAGGAAAGCCCTCCTCCCACCGCAAGCCTTCAGGACAGGTCCGGGAACAGAGGCGAAGGTGCGCAGCGCTTCTCCTCTGTTCCCGGGGCTTGCGGTGGGAGGAGGGTTTTTCCTCCCCACCGCCAACATTCAGAATGCTGTTCTGAAGGCTGGCGGTGGGAAGAAAAGCCCTTCTCCCCCCAGCCTTCAGAAGAGTTCCCGCCTAGGCTGCGGATAGCAGCCTGCTGCCCCGCACGAGGGGCGCTCTTAAGCAGAGCGCCCCTCGCGCAGGGCAGACATTCGCCGCATGGGGAGCCCCAAGCTGCGAATGTCTGCCCCTCGCACGGGGCAGCAGGCTGCTATCCGCAGCTTGGAGAGCCCTCTGGACCTCTTCTGAAGGCGGGTGGGGGGCAAAAGTCTTTGTCCCCCCTGCCTGCCTTCCCGGGGTTTTTAAAATGCTGGCGGGCGGCAGCGAAGGCTTCGCTGCCGCCCGCCAGCATTTTAAAATCGCCCCAGGACAGCGGAGAAGTCTCCGCTGTCCCGGGAAGGGGGGGGAAGCAAAGACTTTCGCCCCCCCCGTCGGCCTTCAGAAGAGGTCGGGGGACAGACTGTCCCCAAACCTGGTCTGAAGGCGGTTTCCATAGGAACGCATTGATTGATTTTCAATGCATTCCTATGGGAAACCGTGCTTCGCAAGACGAAAAACTCGCAAGACGAAAAGACTTGCGGAACGAATTAATTTCGTCTTGCGAGGCACCACTGTACAAATGTATGTCAGTGATATTCAGGTGATAGAATTGCTTTTGAGGGTTTGTTGTTATTGTTGTTCCATGGGGATAGACCAAACAGCTGCAAATCCTGTTTAGAATGAACTAAAACACAAAAGTAGAAAAGATTGTCAGCGGCTGATTTCATTGAATGGAATTCTGATTACAATGCAGGGCAGCACATATTTTTGAATGGCCGTGTGGAAGCAAATGTAGTTGATCTCCTGCAGGACTGGGGAAAAATGGAGTTTGCCCTCAGGTGATACCACGGGTTAATTTCAAAAGACTTCTTAGATCAAGCCAGCCTTTTCCACTGTTACAGCAGATGAATCTTGAGAGATCTGTCTACTGTCTATTATATTGCATGGGTTTCATTTAGTAAGGCTTGAAGATGTGGACAAGGTGCTTGGATCGGTCAAGGACCTATGCTCTGGACCAGGGGTCAGCAAACTTTTTCAGCAGGGGGCCGGTTCACTGTCCCTCAGACCTTATGGGGGGGGGGCGGACTATATTTTGAAAAAAATAATAACGAATGAATTCCTATGCCCCACAAATAACCCAGAGATGCATTTTAAATAAAAGGACACATTCTACTCATGTAAAAACATGCTGATTCCCGGATCATCCGCAGGTCGGATTGAGAAGGCGATTGGGCTGGATGCGACCCCCGGGCCTTAGTTTGTCTACCCATGCTCTGGACCTTTGCCCCTCTTGGCTGATAAAAAATAACAGTGAGGGGGCAGCTGGCTGGACCAGGGAGGTGATTAATGCCTTCTTGAGGGGGGATGGTCCCTGCCAGCCTGCTCGAAGGAAGCAGTGGTAAAACCACTCCTGATATTGCCCAATCCGAATACACATTATGATTCCTGATGTATTGCCAGGTCAAAAATTATGAAATCTATTAAAAAATAAATAAATAAGTTGTCCAGTCGCACCTTAGAGACCAACTAAGTTTGTTCTGGGTATAAGTGTTCGTGTGTATGTATTGGACAATTTTTTAATTTATTTCGACTGCATCAGACCAACATGACTACCTACCTGAATATGAAATCTATATCATCATATAGACTTCAAACTTCACACCTATCCAAACCAACACTGAGTAGATCAGGGGTTGGCAACCTAAGGCCCGTGGGCCACAAGTGGCCTATGGGGGTCGTTTAACCGGCCCATGGACCCCCGCCGCCC
The DNA here is from genome assembly GCF_964106915.1 of Podarcis gaigeae. Classification (NCBI taxonomy): domain Eukaryota; kingdom Metazoa; phylum Chordata; class Lepidosauria; order Squamata; family Lacertidae; genus Podarcis; species Podarcis gaigeae. The sequence goes on from NC_139686.1 coordinate 6,955,136, forward strand.
ACTTGGACAGCTTCCGTGCGCCGGCGCAGAGCGGGTACTGCCTTCTGCGACGCTGGCTGGCTTCCCATTGGCTGCAGGGGAAGGAGTGCCAGAAATAGCGTTTGCACATGTGTGTCTGTGTGCGCACACACACCCTGGCCCACTGCGGCGTCTGCGGGACCATGAACCGGCCCAAGCCACAAAAACTTTGCCAACCACTGATGTTGATGCTGCCAGCAGAGGGACTCAGGAGATGTGTCAGTTTCTTCAGCGATATACTGTACTGCTAAAAAGTGAAACGGACATCGTAGTCTGCTCCTCATACTGCTCCTAGGCGATATATCAATATATCGCCCAAGCCTAGTATCTAGTTCAGGCATAGGCAAACTCCGACCCTCCAGATATTTCGGACTACAATTCCCATCATCCCTAGCTAACAGGACCAGTGGTCAGGGATGATGGGAATTGTAGTCCAAAACATCTGGAGGGACGGAGTTTGCCTATGCCTGATCTAGTTGCAATTATTTTAAGAAGGTGCTTGTGTCTCCCCTAGCTTTGTGTCTGCCTTCTTTATGGATGCCTTTTTCTCCATTGCTCTTTGCCTTTCAGTCTGGATTTGCATATGTCTCGCTTGTAACATTGCCCTGCCTCTCACCTTGAGACTACTGGTTTGCTTTAATAGCTGCGTGTGAGGGAATTTTTCTTAAAGTTGCCTTAAAAGACCAAACAAAATAATGTCAGCAGGTGTTCTTTCATCCCCTCTTTCGTTCACATGCTTGAAGAATTATGCACTAGATGTGACAAACTGTTCAGGTGTGTTGTAACTCTAGTATTTTAATGAACTTTCTCATCCAAATTACTTGGGACTGCAGTAAAGCTCTCTAGTCTGTGATAGATCAGAATCAAGTCCATTTTATACTTCAATTAAATGAGCAAATTAGCTGGCTGTGTTAACCATATAGTCACTTCATTTCAGAAGGTCTTAGAATGTTATAATGTCCTTCCACAGAGAAATTGCCTTACGTGTACTTGTTGGTTCAGTCAGCTAGTGGGGGTTTGAGTGCTGTGCTCGTTGTTGGGAAATGTGGAGATCTGGAGGCGGATAACACATTATCCTGGAGGCAAGCGCCACACTTGCTAACTTGATTTATGTAGGAGGTCTAGGGCAGGTCTAGAAATACCACATTTTCTATCAACTTCAGGCTCTTGAACAGAAGCTTAAAAACCATCCCAATCCACTCTTTGCCTGATGATGGCTGAAAATGGACATTGGTTCTGGCAAAACTTTTTTGTAAACCACTTTGATTTTTGTTGTTGTTTTACAATCAAGTTGTGCATACATTTTATGAAATAATTAATGCATAAACATCTGAGCCACTAAAAGACATTCCCCCCTCCCTTATCTGTCCTTTTGGTGGTGACAGCCTAAGGAGTAGAGAACTCCTGCTTGTATCTCATCTGCTACATGATTTGGTCATAGTTTTTGGATTCCAAAGAGTCACCTTAACCAACAACAACAACAACAACAACAACATTTGTACCCCGGCCATCTGACTGTGTTGCCCCAGACACTCTCGGAGGCTTCCAGCATATGCAAAAACATAATAAAACATTAAACACTATAATCCTATGTATACAGGGCTGCCATCAGATGTCTTCAAAAGGTTGTATAGTTACTTATCTCCTTGACATCTGATGGGAGGGCATTCCACAGGGCAGGCGCCACTACCAAGAAGACCCTCTGCCTGGTTCCCTGTAGCCTCATTTCTCACAGTGAGGGAACTGCCAGAAGGCCCTCAGCGCTGGACCTCAGTGTCTGGGCAGAACGATGGGGGTGGAGACCCTCTTTCAGGTATACAGGGCTGAGGCCAACACTTTGAATTGGGCTAGGAATTGTGCTACAACACCCATCAACCCCAGCCAGTGTGTCAGATAGTTGGGCATGGTGGGAATTTTAGTTTGACAACAACTGGGAGCCCAAGTTTGGGAAGCTATGTTCCTGCAAATCTACTCACGTGTTTAATGAACACACAAGGGAGGAATTGGATCATATCTGCTAGGTACCCATTGGTACAGGCCGTGTGTCTCCTGTCAAAAGGGAAGTCCATGTTGAGTTCTCTCTTCTCCTGCAGTGTGTGGCATCACTTAACCTGCATTGTGTGCTTACCTCATGCTGCTTCATATTCTTGATGGAGGCTGGGAAATACTCAGTGTGATGAAACACAGGTAAATGGTAGGGAGGGAACACGATACAGAGATACCCATTTTGAATACAGGCATGTGTCCCACATAGATGTGGTACTGCCTTTAACTACTGCATATTTGTACACCCATTCATAGAACAGATGTTCATCTGAACAAACAACCCATGCCAAGCTGGGCGTATTTCTTCAACTGGACACTCATTTTGTGGCTCAAGTGCCCTTGGTGCTATCTAAAAGGCAAGCAACTCTGCTGTTCCTTGACACATAACTCTCAAACGCATCTCATGAGTGTCTGGTATAACCTCAGAATTTGCCCAGAGAAAAACTGGGTTCCCTGCCAATAATGTGTGTTCTCTAGGTGACCTTAACCTGGCCAGACTTGGAGTAATTATACTTTGCTGTATTCTCCAGTGGTTTATTTGCACGCAATTTATTCACTTCAACTAAATAGGAATTGTCTGCCTACGTGTTTTAACACAGCAATTTGAGTCAAATTATTTGGGTTTTTTGAAAGCACTTGGGCAGATAAATAAAATTGCAGGAGTTATTTCTCAAACAGTGACCTCCTTCCAGGATTAGGTTTTACTCAGCTTGCTTCAATTTCTCATTTGGGAACCATCTTGCTTACAAGGGTTAATAGAATTTCTATTTAATGATCTACAGCTCCGCTTTTATTCCCTGTTAGGATCAAGCTGATCAATGCATAACCTAATTGATTGTTAAGGTCAAAAGTGCCATGTCTTTATTGGCTGATACCCGAATCTTATTTATTGTTCCTCAGAAGTTGGTTCTACGCTCCATTAGCCTTTTTTATCCATTCTTACATGCAGAAGCAATAAAAAATTGTGATACATAGCTTGGTGGACACCTTAATTGTTATGCATTGTATGTCTGTTGTCGGGTGCCAAACCAGACACTTGAAGTATCTTTCTAGAGTTGAGATGACTCTAATGATCAATTGTGGCATAAAATGTTTTGCTGCCTTTGTAGTTCAGCTGTGAATGAGAGCTGCTTGTGGGGGTTTGAGATGGGCAGAGAAGAGATAAAACCAAACGAAAGGGCACAATCCTCTGGGCGTGTTGGCTGTGCAAATCCCAATAGGACAATTGTGTTTGAACAGAAGAAGATCCTTGCGGACTGCAGCCTAAATTATAAGCGGGTTAGTGGGGTTTTTTGGAATCTGTGTACGGTTTGTGCCATTTATGCTGCCCACCAGTCTTTTAAAGCCATGTGATTTTGGCAAAGCTCTCTGATGAGTGACTTAAAAAGAGACAGTGGTAGGTGCATTTCAGAAGCAGCATAAGTAAAATTTGTTTTTCCCTAGTGGGAAGCTTGGAAGACACGTTTTCATCCTTTTCCTATTTTCGAAACAACCAAAATGACTCCAGTTGGTTGAGCATTGAGAGGGGTTGTCCAGCTTGGGCAAAGTGATGCCTTCTAGATGTTGTTGGGCTGCAAGCCTCATTATACCTGCAGGTTGTCCATGCTAGCTGGGGCTGATGGGAGCTGGAGGACAACATTGGGAGGGCAGCTCATCAGACGACGCTGCCCAATGTACATCAAAGAAATGAAGAAGGTCACCTCTAGGCATTGTCTTTTGTCAGAGGCCCTGTTATAAGAAGCAGCTTGCAATAGCTCAGGAGTGGGGAACCTTTCTCAGCCTGAGGGTCCTCATTCCCTTCTGGGCAACCTTCTGGGGGCCACATAGACACATAGAAGTATAGAGTTGGAGGAGACCCCAAGGGCCATCTGGTCCAACTCCCTGCAATGCAGGAATTGTAGCTACAGTACAAGACACACTAGAGATGCTCACTACATGCCAAAGGCAACAGTGGGCAGAGCAGTGAATGTAAATTTTTACTTATGTATGGTAGGCTAGTTTCTACACCCCATCCCATGTCCCTTTCTAGCCTCCATCCACCCAGGTGAGCCGTATGACCTGAGGAAGCTCCTGAGGCCCAGATAGGACTGGAGAGTCACGTTTGGCCCCCAGACCTGGGGCTCCCCATCCCTGCAATAGCTGCTTTGGTGATTATGTTGGTATGAGTTGAAAACGTGATGGCAAAACCGAACAAACCCTCCTGGCTATTCTTTTATCGGGTCGTTCTGAATGTGTTGCATTCTGGCATCACCTGTATCCCATCCATGTCGCTTAATCCTTTCCTACTTCTTAATTCCAGTGAATGAGGAAGACCTGAAGAAAAGAATAGCTGAAGAATTGGCATTAGAACAAGCCAGGAGAGATGCTGAAGCCCATAAAAGGTTTGTTTTGGTCAGGAATAGATCTTCAGTCCTCGCTGTTTGTGTTTTAAAGGCATGCTTCTTGCAATGTTGTGGTGAGTGGGGAAAGCAGAGGTCTCTGGGTGAATTAGGATGTTTTTTAAAGCAAGGTGTGGCCAGGCTTCTATTTGTTTGGCGTGTAATGGTGGTAAACAGAAAAATAAATTAGTAGAGAGTTGTTATTCTCTGTGGTTTGCATTCTGTCTACATCTCTCTGACCTCACATACTTGAAGTGCTATGCTATTATGCTTTTTTTTTTTAAGGGGGGAGGGTTTAAAGTTCTGCCTTTTATGTTTTTGTATTTCCCACCCTCTCTGGAGCCTTCCTAAACTGTTTGCCTAGCAATTGAATTGCTCAGGAAAAAGCACGGAGGCTTGTGTTGCTGAACTCATCAGATTGATCAAGAGGTACATTCTAACAGCAGGGGAACAGGTAGAACTGCTTTGAAGAAGAGGACATACATTAGGCTTTGAAATACGTAAAGAGATGCTGTGTGTGTCTTTGTGTGTTGGGATGGAGGTTGGGGAAAGGGAACTGCTGTTGCTTTTTCTATTGGACATGCTATGGGCATCCTATAGTGTATCTTGGGTGAAAAACAGCAATATTTACTCTTCTACAAATTTGGGGTTTTTTTTTGCATTTGAAAGGCTGAAGTTGGGCTTTAGTCATAAATGTTTAGTAGGTCTTGAAGGCACAGGTCAGAAGAGTGCAGCGCTTTCAATTATACATTAATAAAATGAAATCCAAGCAGCTACGTTTAAAAATTAATCAGTGCCCTTGACAGGGTGAGCTCCCGTTGTTCAGTCCCTGCTCCTGCCAACCTAGCAGTTCGAAAAAGCACGTCAAAGTGCAAGTAGATAAATAGGTACCGCTCCGGCAGGAAGGTTAAACAGCGTTTCCGTGTGCTGCTTTGGTTCGCCAGAAGTGGCTTGATCATGCTGGCCACATGATCCGGAAGCTGTCTTCAGACAAATGCTGGCTCCCTCAGCCACTAAAGCTAGGTGAGCGCTGCAACCCCAGAGTCCGCTACTGGACTTAATGGTCAGGGGTCCCTTTACCTTTATGCTCAGTTTCCGCTTCTAGTAAGCTCAGTGTAGCTTCTTTTTTGGGGGGGGGGTCCCCAATGTTCTCCCATCCAGGCACTGGTCTGGATCACCTTGCTTAGCTGGCTGAACAGAACTCTCCCCAGCCCCTCCCCTGGAATTGGTCATCAAGGCAGTAGTGGAACCATTCGTCTTCCAACTGGAACAGTAAAGACACCATGGTTGATTGTTTTGAAAACTGCTGAATGGTATAGAGAGACCTACGGAGTTTTATCCCCCCCCTCCCTTCCCGGCAAAGACCATTCCAATTTTATTTTTTTACATATTTAATAGTTTTTAACCTTGTTGTAAGCCACTCAGAACACGTTGTTGAATGGCCTGTAAATAAATAAATAAAAAAAATGAATAAAACCAAAGCAGTTTCTGTGCCAAAGCCTGGCTTCAAAACTTATCGAAATGGATTTAGAAATCCAGTTTCATCGAAGAGTGCTTGGAGTTGGCCGGCAACTGCTCACTTAAGGGCCTTGCCCAGGAAGGGAATGATATCCCCATCACCCAGAGTCCAGCCTGATTACTTCGGTCTTACCACTGCCTCCTTAAAGGTTGGTGGAAACCACCCTTCGCTCTGAGACAATGCTATTTATTATGCCCTTGATCCGTCCAGATGCATTCTCTGTTCTAGATCTAATAAGCCTAGAGAGGCAGGAGTCTGGCCTTAGAACTGAGCATGCTGTTTGACTTGGGAAGGCAAACAAAAGTAAAAACTATGTCACGTTAATTTATGAACCATGTAAATATATAAAAAGTTTTTCCAGTAGCCCAAAGTACCTGGACTGAAATTTGTCAAGGGAGGAGGGAATCAATGAAGTGTGTGGGGTGGTTTAGCTGGGCGTATGCCCCATTGGTCTGTTTGGGACTTACTTTTGAGTAATATATTGGATTACACTGTAAATTATCTTAATGTTGTAAATAATTGGATGCTAGTGTGTAAATGGTTCTGTAAAAACCCCCAAAACTCAGCTGAAATATGCCTCTTTGAATTGAGTAGTAAAGCAAATCAATGTGTTATGGTGAAATCACTGCTCTTTGAAATATTGTGGCTTGTCTTAATTGATTTTTGATTTTTACAAGGAAATGTATTTAGCATTTGTGTGTTAGTGTTAATGTAATTAATGCTAGCATTTTAAATGGATCAATTTATTATGTGCTTTGATTCCCCTTCTCCCCGTTCCAGTAACATCAAGAGATCTCTGCTTGTGGTGGTTCTGTAGCTCACCTCTCAGTGTTGCATTCTTCCCTTCCTATGGCATTATGAGAGAGGGGAATTTCCTTAGCGTCTCTCAACCAGTCAGGGGCAGATGTCCTTATACCAGCGAGCTAGTACTTGTTGAGATTTGTTACTAAGATGGTTCAGCATTAGGCAGATTCAGTGTATTGGGCAAATGGAAGGTGCTGTCCTCATCTAGTCTGCTTGAGGGACCAGCCATGTACTACATCGGACAGGACAGGTACTCTTTCAACTCATGCAACTCAAGAGTAGGTAACAGGTTTCAGACAACTGGCACCAAGGGCAGGTTCTAGGGAAACAGCCTCAGATTCCAGTTTTGTAGGACACTGTGGAACTCTCAGGAAAGGCACCTGTTGACCCAGCAGAGTCCAGAGCTTAACCAAGTCCTTATATTCCCACAACAGGACGTAAGGATGACTAGACTTCTGTCCTGGAAGGACTCTAGGGAGAGAATTTGGCTTGAAGCCTCACCTCATGGTGCTATTGAATGAATTTGGATTATGTCCTCTGCCACCTCCAGTTGGGATCATTTAGAAAAATAAGATGGCTGCTCCTCTGCCAGAGGCAACACGAGAACAGATCTTTTCTGCAGTGGCTCTCTGCTTGTGGAATGTTCTGCCCAGGCAGGTTCGGCTGGTGCCTTCATTATACACCTTTAGGCACCGGGCAAATACGTTCCTCTTTAACCAGGCCTTGGGCTGACTGACACCCAACACCTTTTAAAACGTGTTGTGGAAGTGCAGATTATTGGTTTGTTTTTGTTCTTATTTTTATTATGTGTTTTGTGGGTTTTATATTGTAATTTTATGTTGTGATCTATGGGTATAGGGTGGTATACAGATTTAATAAATAACAAGAGCAGCAGCAGCAACAACAGCCACAACAACAACAACAACAACATTTTTAGGAACTGCCTTTTGTAACTGTAAGTTGTTTTAATGTTGTAACCCGCCCTGGGACCTTTGGGAGAAGGGCTAGCTTTCTGCATTCTTGTATAACTCAACCACCTCAGGGAGCCCTCATTTCCTGGTCAGACAGTCCTGACTGGGCACCAGTGTGAGGAGTAACTTAAAAAGAGGGTGGGTGCCGACTCCTGGAGTCTGAATCTAAACAGGCAGTTCAGCAATAGGATGAGGAGTAATAAATAAAATAGCTGGAAGAGGCAAGTCAAGCCGCATTGCAACGAGGAAGCACTGGCTGCTAGTACAGTGGTACCTCCGGTTGCGGACGGGATCCATTTCGGAGGTCCAGTCAGATCCCGAGGTTTCCACAACCTGAGGATCGCTTCTACGCATGTGCGCGTGGTGAAGCCCGGTAAAATACTTCTGGGTTTGCCACGCGCGCATCCCGAAGTTTATGTAACCAGAGGGTTACGTAAACGGAGGTACGACTGTACTACATAAGGATCTCTATTATCATAGTCTGAAGGAGTCTTGTTGGACTCTTAGCCAGACTGGTTTCTGCCTAATCTGTTGGGGCTTGGGATATGCTGAAGTTGTGTCGAACGACCACACTAAGTGTTAGAACATGGGATTTGCATGCACAAGGTCTGATGTCCAGTGTTTGGCATTGCAGCCTAAAAGGTCGCTTGGCAGAAGAGCAGACAGGGAGCTTAACTTGCAACAATGGTGTTTGCTGCCCATCATCATTTATACTACTGCACAAGATGGGCCAGAGATCTTATAAAATAAGGTAAGTTCATATGCTTAGCTCTGCAGAAATTTGGGGAAACTGGAGCCATTGCAAGCTTTCATGGTTAAATAAACTTGATTCAGAAAGTAGGTTCTGGAAGCAATTAGAGTGTTTTCCTGTATGAAGACAGAAAAATGAGATGTGGGTGTTGTGGACAGTTGGTTGTCTGCATCATGTACAACATAAAATTTAACCTGGGGTTTTCTTTTTGTCACATTTTTAAGGCTCTGTGTGCAGCCAGCTCCCTTGGTCACAACAGAATATTCAGTCATTTCCCCGCTCTTTAGAAATATTTTTTTTTGGTAAGATATTTGCATTCCAGCAATGGTTTCTGTGGGTGGTATTCATATAATTTAGATGTGTAATGTAATGATCGCTCTGCTGTCTTTTTCCCCTACTCTCACTTCTTCTAAGAAACCCCATCTGTTCGTGAAATGTGCATAGTTGTTTTCTTGAAGAAACAAAAAAAAAAAACCCTTTTGAACAAATCATTTTTAATGTCTCCCCCCTCCCGCAGTACCGTAGAAAAACTGCATCCGTGTAATGGTAGAATTCTGTTCACATACGCACAGGGCAGAACTGCAGATGATGCCCAATATAGGAATAGGAACATAGGACCTTGTACCAAGTCAGAGCATTCATTGGTCCATCTACCTTACTGATGGACAGTGGTTCTGCCGAACTTAATGCAGGAACTTTCCCCAGCTACACCTGAAGATGTCAAGGATTGAACCTGAGATCTTCTGCATGCGAAACAGTGTTAAGGGAAAGGGAAATGCACATAGTGTAACTATAAGTCTATGTATACCATCCTGACAGTCCCTGACACCCAGAGATGTGCGGCTGATTTCACCCATTTTCCTTTATAACTCCATATTTACCATACCCCACCATAACCGAACAAAATACATGCTCTCCCTTCTATCCATCCTTGATTTGCCTTGTGTCCCCCCACCCCCAAAGCTTGTTCACTGACCTGCTGCAAGTCAGTGACTCACAGAAGGTAGCCATCATTGACTGTGAGCTGAAAATGCTCAACAGTGACATTGCTGCTCTACAGGAGACCAAACTTGCTTTGAATGGCAGCCTCCGAGAAAAGAGCAATGCCTTTTTCTTGCAAGGAGGGTACTCAGAAGAACCACGTATTCACTACATAGGTTTCTCAGTGAAGAACTCTCTTTTGTATGTGATAGAAAAGCTTACTTCTGAAGAAGCTGGACAGAGTCTCATCAGCTGTTTTGCCAAAGCCTGCATGGAGTTCAGCCCCACCGGGTCAGGATGTCACCAGCACTTCACGCATCAGCATTGCTGACCACATCCTTGAGGTGGTGGACGATTTTTGTCTACCTGGGCTTCACCATAAGCAGCATCCTCTTCACTGACGTGGAGCTGGACAAGGGTACAGCGGCACCTTGGGTTACATACGTACGCTTCAGGTTACAGACTCTGCTAACCCAGAAATATTACCTCGGGTTAAGAACTTTGCTTCAGGATGAGAACAGAAATTGTGCTCCGGCGGCGCGGCAGCAGCAGGAGGCCCCATTAGCTAAAGTGGTGCTTCAGGTTAAGAACAGTTTCAGGTTAAGAACAGACCTCTGGAACGAATTAAGTACTTAACCCGAGGTACCACTGTATTGGCAGGGAAGCTATGGCAATGGCTTGCCTCTCCAAAGGTGTATGGGAGGATGTGATGCTAACAACCAATACCAAGATGAAGGTCCACCAGGGTTGCATGTTGAACATGCTGCTTTATGGTAGTGAGGCGTGGGTATCTTACACCTGCCAGGAGCAACGCTTTCCACGTACCCTGTGTCAAGATAATGTTCAGTATCACACACATGAGGGACGCGGGTGGCGCTGTGGGTAAAACCTCAGTGCCTAGGACTTGCCGATCGTATGGTCGGCGGTTCGAATCCCTACGGCGGGGTGAGCTCCCATCGTTCGGTCCCAGCTCCTGCCCACCTAGCAGTTCGAAAGCACCCCTAAGTACAAGTAGATAAATAGGGACCGCTTTATAGCGGGAAGGTAAATGACATTTCCGCATGCGGCGCTGGTGCTGGCTCGCCAGCTGCAGCTTCGTCACGCTGACCCGGAAGTGTCTTCGGACGGCGTCGGCTCGCGGCCTCTAGAGCGAGATGAGCACGCAACCCTAGAGTCGGACACGACTGGCCCGTACGGGCAGGGGTACCTTTACCTTTACCTATCACACACATGGCAGGACAGAGTCTTGAAACAAAGATGTGCTCTTCCAAGCCCACACTCCCAGCATATTTGCACTTCTGTCTCAGTGACGTGTACGCTGGCTTGCTCATGTCCAAAGAATGGAAGAAGGCAGGATCCCCAAGGGCATGGTTTATGGGGAGCTGGCCTCAGGCACCAGGCCTGGTGGCAGACCAACTCTGAGTAACAAAGATGCCTGCAAACATGACACGAAGGCTGGCAGCACCCACCCCTCTGTGTTATGGTGAAGCCCATGTAGACAAAATCGTGGCCACCCCCTTGCAGACCCCCTTGCAGTGGCTGGAGACAATTAGTCAAGTTGAGGTTGTGTATCCACAACAACTTTGCTGGGCCCAGGGGCAACCCGAGTAACGCGGTCCAGGTCCAGTCCCGAATCCAAGGCTTCCAGGAGGAGTCAGTCCAACAGGGCCAAGGCAGGACATGAGGCAGGAAACCAGGCAAGGTCAGGCACAGGATCACAGGCAGGTTCTGGCAAACAGCAACATTGCTCCCGCAACCTGGGGCAGGGTCCGACAGCCTTTTATCTCTGATGGGGCAACGGCCGGTCCTGATCCACTGGTGACTCACTTCCCTGTCTCGCCCGAAGGCAAGCACTCCTCCTGCGAGTACTCAGGTCTCTCCTTCTCTCAGACCTGAGTCTCTGCAGCTCGGGAGATGTTGGTGGGTTACTCAACCCAGAGGCTGCCTCAGCCTCTCCTAACTCAACTGGTAGTAGAGCAGCTGTAAGTGATTTCCCAGCTGAATGCAATGAGGTAATCCCCGCATCTGGAGCCAGGGCAGGCTCAGGCCCCTAACTTGGCCCAGCTGGTGCTGGTTGCAGGAGAACCTGTGCAGACTGGGGCTCTTCAGAATCAGGCCCCAGAGCTGGTTCAGATGCCGCCTGAGGCAAAGGATCTGGTGCGGACTGAGACTCCTCTGGCTCCGAGTCCGAGCCCGAGTCCCAGGCCATCACACCAGTGACCAGAGGAGGAAAGTCGGCTGGGAGGAGCACAGAAAGAAGAAAAGCCATGCTACACCTTCATCAGCACAGCCAGACGCCTTCATCTGCCCCAGCTCTAACAAAACATGTCTCTCCTGTATCGGTCTCTACAGCCACAGCAGGTGCTGTAACTTTCCAACAGTTTGACTCCACCCTCGAAGTCTCACTCCTCCATTGTCTCCTGCTGACAACAGTCATTTTGCAAAGCACCGTGCAGAATTCTGCTGCGGCTGCTGTTCCTACTATAAGAATGCTATTTTAATGAAGCTCTTTGTAATGTTGTTCTTCCCGCACACAGAGAAGATAAAACAATTGATCTGTTGCTGCATATATAATTTTTGTTAGGTGCTTCTTTTGCTGAACATGTGCACTGTTGCGTGTGGGCAGTAGCTACTTAGCTGTTAAAGTGAGACCTGCGCCTGTGCTGAAAGCTGTAAAGAAGGCCAAGTTCTAATTGGTTTACTCTCTGCTCCCTTAAGCTTTCTTTGGTGTTTTTGTGGTGGGTCCATTATGAAACCCCACTTCTCTAGGCGGAGAATATTTATCTTCCAAGTGCCATGATGGGTTGATAGAATTGCATAGAAAGCATTGCAGCTGGGTCGAAACACTCATGTGTCCCTGTGGTCTTGTGATCAAAATGTCTATTTCTTTCCCTGATTGAAAGAATACTCTGTGGGGTTATATACCATGGCTGCTGTCCTTAGACAATATGGCAGGCTTCTAATGGGACACATGCGAATTGCAGGCGCTCTGCTGCTATGATTAACTCCTCCATTGGCTCCCTCAGTCCATATGTCAAGCTCTCTGACAGGGAGAAAAATGCCACTCATTCTGACCCCCTAGCCTTTGACATTAGAGTTCCACCTTCTACCTGGTGGCGCAAATAGGAGCCTTGCTCGTCTAATTCCTTTTATCAGAGATGTGCAGTCACAGTGTGCTCATGTCAGAAATCTCATGCATCAAAAACACTCTTTGTTTGAGGTTCACCCGGGCACTTTACATTAGCAGATGTAAAGAGCTAGCAAGCTCTTAAGGCTATAAAATGGAGCTGCGCTGTGGATTTTTTATGTCTAATGTTGGCAGTTTAATTTTGGACTCTTCTACTTTGTCACTGTTAGCTCTTCTTTGCCAAAGTACTTAAGGTGACATTCAGAATCCACCGCGAGTTGATGACTTCATGTCTTTAAAATGAGCTTCATATCTTTTTTTACACAGAGTGACATGTATTGCATAGCTGTATTTTCATTCCTTTTTATACATTTTTTATTTGCCTTCTCCTAATAAAATCTTCATCAAGCGTAGATGCTTTCAAGATGCTTTAAAGCCATAATTCTTCATGCTGAGATTTGCTAGGGAAAAACAAAATGAAAGCAGGCTAAATATCTCTTGTTTCCCCCTGCTCTTATTTCTGTGCTGTGTGCTTTTCCGAGAGCAAAATAAAATGAGCCATCGAAATATGTGGCATGGCTTTCAGTATGTGCTTAAAATGTCTAAGAGCTGATGGAGGCATTAGGTTTAGTTTCAGGGTTTGGGAACCTCTCAGTACCCAACCCAATACGGTTGGGATGTTGGTGAACTGACCACTGTCAAATTGTGTAAGAATCAACTTACCTTTTAAAATTTCATCATGGAGTCACCTGACAACTTTAGCAAGAGTAGCCCCCCCCCCCCCAGCCCTGCTGGAGTCAGGGCCACATAGCTCCCATTTGGGAGCAACACCCTTGCTTGCAATTTTCTTTCCAGACAACTTAAGGCATCTTCCCTTCCAGCTGAGCCTTTGGGTCTAGCTTTCTGTAATCGCAGGTATCTCAGAAAAGGAACACAAGGAGTGATTTTCAGGTGGACGCATGGCACACTGAAGTGAAACCCATCCCAAAAGGAGGCAGGAGGAGTCTCCAATCTGTTATGGGGCTTAGTTATACTTCTGAGAGGGACTGGACAAGGGTCACTCCTAGAAGACGCTTCCTTCACATTTGGAAACTTATGATAAGGAGAGTGAAAAATGTGTGATTGCTGATGTGTGGGACCTGGAAGAGGGCAGAACAGAGGTGGAATGGGGGGGTCGTAATGGTGTGGGGTGGGCTTGTATGCGTGTAGGGGCTGGGAATGGGACCCCCGCACAAAATGTTTGCTGCCTGTACTGGATTGTGGTTCCAGATAGGTGTAGGTGTGTGCATTTGGATGTGGGTGGTTTTGGGGCCATTTATTCATATTTTATTTGCTGTTAATAGCCTGTGAATTCCTGGCTGTGTGTGACTCAAAAGCTAGCATAAGTCTGGCAGACGATATACAGAATGCTGTATTTGGAGTTTTGGACAGGTAAACAATATTTGATTGTGTAACCAACGTTTACTTCAGATGAAGATACTGTTTGCTAAAGAGAGATGTTCTTGTAGAAAAAGATGCAAACAGAAATTTTCAATAGGTCATGTGCTGGTTAAAGGTATATTTGAGGAAAAACAGTGTGAAACTGGGCTATTCCCTGAAGCTAGGATTTCAGCTACTTAGAGTTGAGGACTTGTTAGCTACATCCTTGAGTTAATACATAAAGACGCTGGTCAACATGTCTTGTGTGTTTCTTGCTCAGGGGCACGTTAATCAATTGAGAATATTTCCTAGCTTGATTTTTTTCCTGCAAGATCTCACATGTAACTTCAGTATATCACCTAAAAGCTGATGTGTGATTTTGTGAGATCATGAGACCCTGTATGCCTGTAACTTAGAAATCGATAGTAGTTGCTCATCTCTATACTCCGTGGTGAAGTCCTCCGAATAAACCAACCAAGTCACACCTGAACTCTCTCTATGCGTGTGTGCTTGCCACCTTCCCAACAGTAGGTAGTGTCTAGATGGGGGTAAATTAATGTTTATTTAGGCTTGAAATACCTTCCATTTCAATTCCTGTGTTTGTAAGCCTGCTGGTTTATGTTCCCTTGATTCAGATGAGCATTGTATATCTAGAACATTCATTGACTGACTCATCTGTTAAATCATGCGTTCTTGCTCATGACTGTGATGAGGTGACCATCTGAACTTGCTGTTGACGTGCCAGTGAAGAACGTTCCTGTAGTTGGAAGCATTTTTCTTGATGGCATGCAGGTGGCGTGCGCTGTGCCAGATGGGTGCCACGGCTCATGAACTTTGGAGATGAGAAATCTGCTTGTGGTCAACGCGATGCACCTGCTCTGTCAACTCCTGTGGAGAAGCCTGCTGAGAAATCTGCACAACTCAGTGGAGCAGCGTGTGCCTTGCCTTAGGGACACGGTGACAAATTGCATCTAGTTGCCAGAGATAGCTGAATAACAATCCACAATATATATTAAAAAATCTCTGCTTAGTGAAGTTAGGGCTTCTTGCCAAGAAAGTAACTTATCCAGAACATTATTTCATATCGCCCCCCACCCTGGCACTTTGTTACCATAGTCCCCCGCTGTGTCCTTGGCCAAATCTCCCTTTTGCTAATGCTCTCCTGCCTATGAGCTAATTTCTCTTTATTTTTTGGCAGCGCTGGGTTATCATAAATCTTATGGATGAATGCATGGAGCTGTGAACTACAATGGCTATATGAAACTTAAAGGTTCAGAGGCAGCATGACGCTGGTTATGAGTTGCTGGGGAGCAAAAGCAGGGCTTGGCTACATGTGCCGCTTCTGGGCTTCCAAGAGACACGTTCTTGGCCACGGTGGGAGGCAGGATGCTGGAGTAGAAGGAACCTTGGTGTGATCCAGCAGGGGTCTTGCTATGTTCTTGACACTTCTGCCAGCAAGCCAGCGATGAGTGGTGACTTGAGACCTTGGAGACAGTGTGCAACTGCTCTGACTTGGAACTTGGAAACGTCTGAGGGATCGATCAGCAGATGCGGAGTTGGCAGTCCGCGATTGTTGTTGCATCCAACCTCATCACTCCCCTCTGTTTGGGGAATGTGAAAAACTGCTGCGCTAATTTAGATTTGTGTGTGTTCTGTAGATCATAGAATCATGGAGTTGGAAGGACCATCCTTGAGGACCATCTAGTCCAAACCCTTGCAGTGCAGGGATGAATATGCAGCTGTCCCATATGGGGACCGAATCTTCAACCTTGGCGTTCCATGCGCTAACCAGCTGAGCTATCCAGGCTACAGTACCTTCACTTCTTTTAATTCTACCAACTTCTGTATAGGGTGATTATGACAGCACTTTCATCACTGAGAAGCATAATCCCCACCCCAGTGCTTGACTTGGGTGCTTTGCAAGATGGAGATCCAATCACCTCTGTGAATTTACAGTCTAAATGACAGGCAGAGAGGATTGGGAAGCCCTGGGAAATCAAAAGTGGGAGGATAACTTAGCGGTTTTATTATAGTGATTATGCTATTGATGAACTCACTACTGAGGTTTGTGTTGTCATCCTCAATGGAATATTGGATTTCCACTGCTGAAATATGTACTGAAGATGCTTGAACAAGGAGGATGTGTGGTGGTAGTGAAGATGAAAATCTATGAAGCAATTTTTCCCTAGTATTTAATTATTTTTTTGCACTTTTACACAGCCTGCACTTAGTTTCGATCATGGTTAGATGGACATAAGGCGATACTGGATAAATACTCTCTTCCATGCTTATGACATGTACCTCTGGGACAAGTTGGTATTTAGGCCCAGCCTGTCTCACAAAGTGGTTGTGAGGATAAAGTGTGCAAGAACACACACATACTGTTGTGAGCTTGGAGGAGAGGTGGGGTATATACTGGAGACTGATGGACAGAGGTGCACAGGCATAACTGAATCGTACCACATAACCCTTAACCTTAATCAGATGGCCCTTTCTTCCCTTCCTGCTTTATGTCCACTTTGGAGAATTTTCAGAATTGCTGGGATAGCCTTTTCCATCCCTGCAAATATTTTACGTTGGTACCCTGAACTTTGGTTGTACAGTGATACCTCTGGTTGCGAACTGGATCTGTTCTGCAGGCCCATTTGCAACCTGAAAAGAACGCAACCTGTGTCTGTGCAGGTCGCAATTAGCCGCTTCTGTGCATGCACAGACATCATTTCGCGCATCTGCGCATGCGCGAGCGGCAAAATCCGGAAGTAACCCTTTCCCGTACTTCTGGGTCACCGCGGGACGCAACCTGAAAATGCGCAGCCTGAAGCAATGAGGTATGACTGTATGTGCTTTGAATATCCTGTTCCTCAACTGAGGAACAGCACCGACGTCCTGTCTCTCCGTTTCCCCTTATTTCTTATTCCAAAATGCACATATTCAGTATGACTCTCAGTGTGGAATAGATACCTGACAGCACCCTTTTACAGTGTGTGCTGTTGGTATTAAATGTCGAGTTGATGCTTGAAACTATCTGCATCTGGTGGCTCCCAATAAATGATAATAAAATGAATGATAGTAAAATAATAGAATAGAATAAAATAAACGATAATTAAAACTTCCTCACTGCTTTGCTCCTGTCTCTTCTCCCCTATTCTGCCCTGGCATTGACTAATAAACAGTGTTTTGCTTAACATTTCTCTTTTGCTTATAATCTGTTTTGCTCACACTTACCAAGGAAGTTCTCGCCTTTTTATTAAACTGCGGGGGAAGGAAGTCACGGTGGTGTTTCATGTTATCGCCCAACTATATTCCCCATGTAGAATGCTTGACATGGTGAATATTGAGCTCTGCCATGCTTGGTTTGTGTCTTCAGATATGGCTGCCCACATGTTCTTGTCTTGGCACCTTTTTGTAAAGGAGACTTGGATGTTACAGTGGTACCTCGGGTTAAGTACTTAATTTGTTCTGGAGGCCCGTTCTTAACCTGAAATTATTCTTAACCTGCGCCATCACCAAACATAGCAAAGTAGTTTCCAGTGTCTCATTTCTCCGGTAAAATACAACATTTATCAAGCTGAACCTCTACATACAATCTTTCTGTTGAAATACCACATTTTAAGACTGAAGTGGGCGGGGGGGGGGGGACTCACCTAGAAATTGGGGTTTTATGAGAGCTCTCTCTCTAATTCCCATTCCCCGCCACCCCGCTGGAGCACGATTTCTGTTCTCATCCTGAAGCAAAGTTCTTAACCCAAGGTACTATTTCTGGGTTAGTGGAGTCTGTAACCTGAAGCGTATGTAACCGAAGGTACCACTGTACTCCCTGCCCCCTGGATCCTGGACTTTGAGATCCTTTAAGATAGCCTTTGCCAACCTTCTGCCCTCCAGATGTTCTGACTTTGGCCACTGGGAGTTGCAGCTCTAGAAGCCACATTCTAGGGTAGTCTGTCCCACAGTCTAATTTCCATGCATTTTCTGGCAGGGCATCCAGTTGTGCAATTTCCTACCCCCGCAAGCCATTGTTTGCTGCCAAACAGATGGCAACAACTTAGCAAGAGCGAACATTCTCATTTTTAGCCTTCCATTTGGAAGCGGGGGCTTCTAGAAATGTGGCTTTGAAGCTTCCAGCAAATGTATTTCCCCTCCCTTCTTCTGTGCAGTGCTCCAAATAGCTCTTCAGACGGTCCCAAATAATGAGTGTGTTCTGCAAGGGGCAGCTGGACTCCATATGGTGTGGCATTTTTATCTGTCATTTGCTAGATAACATACTGCGACCTTTGCCCGCCATATTTCTAAATCTTCACATCCATTTGTTGAGGAAAATTCCTGTAAACACTATATCAACTTTAAAAATGTGTATGTGGCAGTGCCTGGATGTAGCACTCAGTGGAAGAGTGTTAGAAAGAAATAATTAATTTCTCTTGCTGTGTGTGTGTGTGTGTGTGTGTGTGTGTAGAAGAATGAAGTATCATGATAAATTAATAGAGATTCCATCCTGTGTGAACCTCTTCCCTGTACCCAGTCTTGTTTTGGTTGTTCCTCAACAGTACATCGTAGATATAGCAAACTGTGTCATATCATCCCCGTCGTCATTATTGACTTACGTAGCACCTAATATTTTTCTAAACACTAAACAGGTAGTAAAAAAATAACACAACTTGTACCAGGATACTGACCAGCTGAATGAATGAATCTTTGCGTCAGCCATCAGCCATAGCAATAAAATAACAATATGATATACAAAGAATAGAAATACAGTGGTACTTCAGGTTACAGACACTTCAGGTTACAGACGCTTCAGGTTACAGACTCCATTAACCTGGAAATAGTACCTAGTGCTTCAGAATGAGAACAGAAATCGTTCGGTGGCGGTGTGGTGGCCTCATTAGTTAAAGTGGTGTCTCAGTTTAAGAACAGTTTCAGGTTAAGAATAGACCTCCAGAACGAACTAAGTTATTAAACTGTGGAACCACTGTAAAAAGTCAATTATATAAAATACATTTTAGGGTTTTGAATCAAAAGTCAAATAGTGGATCTTATTTTTATTGCCCCAGCTAAAAACCTTTCAACCTTTGCTCTCACCTGCTTATCTTGATCTCCAAGAGAAAGGACACTGTGGCAGTGGTTGGGCTTCCCGAAATGGACAATAAAAGCGGGGTGATAAGCTGACCAGCTGATGGACATGGTGCATGCAAGAGGAGGGAAGAGGAAAGCAAGTCTAGGGGTAGCTGCTCCTTCAGTGACTGATAGATGGCACTAGGCTGTTCGCTCCCTTGCCATGATGTCCTTGCCATGACATTATGGGGCTCAA
This sequence comes from Podarcis gaigeae, assembly GCF_964106915.1. Lineage (NCBI taxonomy): Eukaryota > Metazoa > Chordata > Lepidosauria > Squamata > Lacertidae > Podarcis > Podarcis gaigeae. Next base: position 6,974,455 of record NC_139686.1, read on the forward strand.
GGTTTTCAGTGGCTACTAGACAATGGTAGATATGGAGCATGAGACTCTTGATCTCATGGTTGTGAGTTCGAGCCCCACATTGGGCAAAAAGATTCCTGCATTCAAGGGGGTTGCTCTAGATGATCCTCGTGGTCCCTTCAAGTCTACAATTCTATGATTCTTTGATTCTGCTGTCAGAAACAGTATGCTTCTGAATACCAGTTGCTGGGAATCACAAGTGGGGCGAGCGCTGTTATATTGAGGTTCCACTCATGGGCTTCTCAATGAGGCATCTGGTTGGCTATTGTGAGAACAGAATGCTGCAGAAGAGTCACATCCACCCCATATGTTTAAAACACAAGGCTTCCCCAAGGGATCCTGAGAAATGCAGATTGCTAAGGGTGCTGGGTGTTAGCATTCCTGCTCCATGACTGCAGTCATGGGATTTTTGTCTATCACATGACGGTGTATGTTTTGACTCTACAGAGTGGGAAGTGATGGAGACAGGATGTTTGTGTTACTGTGTTCCGTGAAATGGGACTATTGTCCTTTGTTCTTTTTTCTCTTTGCTGTCTGATGCTAGAGAGAGAGGGAGTCATGTTGCAGTGCTCTGTGTGTGTTTATATGTAAATAAAGTAGATTATTTGACCAAACTGCGGGAGGCAGTGGAGGACAGAGGTGCCTGGCGTTCTCTGGTCCATGGGGTCACAAAGAGTCGGACATGACTAAACGACTAAACAACAACGACAACAACAAAGTAGATTAGCCAAAATGCTGAGTTGCTGAGGTCTGACATGCAAGGTGCGCAAACTCTGCGGATCCCTAAGTGTACCGGTGTCGGTTGGCATCTGTCGCTGTGATGTTCGGGCAGAAGAAAGCTTATGAAGCTCCCGAACGATCGACCAGGAGGGAGAGAACATGCCAGTTGGGCATGTGTCTCTGCCAGGGTCCTACTCGAGTGTAGGCTGAACTCCTGACACTGGGAACTGTAGCTCTGTGAGGGCTAAATTTCAGTTCCCATGATGGGTCTTTGGCCTTACCCAACGGGGCTCTTCTTCCATTTCTTGGGACGCAGGGAGCTCAGCCTCCCAGTGACCCAGGGTCTTCTAGCTTGCGGCCTTTGCCAGAACGTGCCTGTCTTCAGCTTTTCAGTCTCTGAGCAACCTTGCTGCGAGATGCTGTCTTGCTTTCTTCATCTTCAGAATGAACAAAAAGAGAGCGAAAGGAAGAGGAGCATTAGAAAGAACCCATTGGGAAACTGCCCCAGAAAATGTGGTATTAAAATCGATGATAGGCCTTGACCTTTTATGATACTGTACATTTTAAAGCTTTCTATTGATTTTTCTTTTAATAGCATGTTTATTTTAGAGGACTGGCAAAGATCTGAGGAAATATAAAAACAAAATTTTTCTTCTGTACCTGGTTTTGAACAAAACACTTGATAAATTACTTTGTGGGAGCGCCTTGCGTTTGCTCAGCGTGGTGAGTAGTAATGTAACGGATTTCAGAACTGTTTTGATATTTGCTATATGTCATGATGAAATCTAGGCACACTGTGCAGTCTTTCAGATTTTGATGGCTGTTCTGTCTCTCGAAACGAGTTCAATATTTATGCAGAAGAGTATTTATAATACCTTTTGCTGAGTGCTTTTTTTGACAGTTGTGCATTTTTTGTTTCATTTCTGACAATGTGGGTGGGGCCCAATGCAGGACCCATCCCATCCCACTACTGTATTGATCATTTCTGGCCTCTATTCAAAGTGTTAGGTTTTTACCCATAAAACATTATAGAGCTCAGGACTCCCAATATCTCAAGGACTGTTTAGCGTTATATGAATGAACCTGCAAATTGCACACTCTGGTACTGCCGTAAGTATGGGATTGGAAACTTTTTGCTTCAGTTTTTAATTAGCCAAAGTTAGGCATCATGCCAAATTCCAAACTGTGGTTCATCTTTATTATATTTTGTTGAAACAGGCCAGTTTCATAAGCCACAGTTTGAATCTGGCTTGTTTCAATAAAACATAGTTCAGACTAACCACAGTTTAGTTAAAGTGGAAGCAAAATTTTCTCATCTCTTTCTTGTGACTACATTGAGCATTGGCCGAGGGTCACGCAGGCTTATTCACAAAATGGTACCATAACTAGCTTAGTGTTATATCCAGACAAGGCTAATACGAGCTCATTTCAAATTTCCCAGTCTGCAAACTATGGTTTGTTGAATTGTCCAAGCTGAGCTAATAATAAGGAGGAATTCAGTGGTAAATAGGTAAACTCCTGTGCTCTGCCAGCTCTCTCCTTGATCTAAATTCTTCCCAGGAGCTTCTTATTCGGACTCATTTTAAAAACATGGACACGTCTGGAGATGATAAGTGCTAAAGTCACATGAGAAAATAGGATTCAAAGCATGGGAATGGGAATTAGAGAGCGAGCTCTCATAAAACCCCAATTTCTAGGTGAGTCCCCCCCCCGCCCACTTCAGTCTTAAAATGTGGTATTTCAACAGAAAGATTGTATGTAGAGGTTCAGCTTTAAAAACGTTGTGTTTTACCGGAGAAATGAGACACTGGAAGCTACTTTGCTATGTTTGGTGATGGCGCATTAGGTAAATACTATACCACTGTAGATTACTGGCTGGAGAAGTAATTTTCTCCTCATCATCTTAACCAGTGGGAATTCAGAAGGAATGTTTGCTTCTAGATGGGAGATTTTTCATTTTCTAAAATAGCAAAAGGAATAAGTATCGAAGAGCCTTTCAGATTATTGTTTCTTGTTAATCTGTCATTTATTTGGCTGAAGAACTAATGGGCATCTAAAGTACTGGGAAGTTGCTTGGCAGGACCTGCTGAAATGCAGGGGAGCTGCTTAGCAGATCTTCTGTGGCCCTGCTCAGTTCTCATTGATTTTTGTTAAGGCGTGGAGATATTGTACATTGCATGATTGACTTTCTTATTATTTAACTTGTATTCTACTCTTCCTCCCAAAGGAGCCTGTCTTTGGAATCATTCCCTCTGACCTTTCAATGGATGTGTAGTAGTAAATTATAGAATCAAAGAATTGTAGGATTTGAAGGGATACCAAAAGCCATCTAGTTCAGCCCTCTGCAATGCAGGAATCTCTAAATCTCTAAACTAAATCATACATGGCAGATGGCCACCCAACCTCTGCTCAAAAACCTTTAGTGAAGGAAAGTCCACCACCTTCTGAGACGGTCTATTGCGCTATTGATCAGCTCTTACTGTCAGACAGTTCTTCCTGATGTTTAGCTGGAATCTCCTTTCTTGAAACTTGAAGCCATTGGTTCGAGTCCTCCCCTGCAGAGCAGGAGAAAACTACCGTAGCTTGCTCCATTTTCCATGGGGCATCCCTTGAAATATTTGAAGATGGCTAAGCTATCTTCTATGGGACGCGGGTGGCGCTGTGGGTTAAACCACAGAGCCTAGGACTTGCCGATCAGAAGGCCGGCGGTTCGAATCCCCGCGACGGGGTGAGCTCCCGTTGCTCGGTCCTTGCTCCTGCCAACCTAGCAGTTTGAAAACACGTCAAAGTGCAAGTAGATAAATCCCTCCTCCAGTGGGAAGGTAAATGGTGTTTCCGTGTGCTGCTCTGGTTTGCCAGAAGCGGCTTAGTCATGCTGGCCACATGACCTGGAAGCTGTATGCCGGCTCCCTCGGCCAGTAAAGCGAGATGAGCGCCACAACCCCAGAGTCAGCCACGACTGGACCTAATGGTCAGGGGTCCCTTTACCTTTTTATCCTATTTGCTCTCAGTCTCCTCTTTTCCAGGATTGTTGCCTCCAGTAACCCTACCCCTCACATTTTGCACCTTCCTTATTTCCCAGTTCTAGCTCTGGGTTGAAGGCTTCCTTCGAGTTGGTAGCCCTTTCCTCGGGTCCCTGACAACTGCAGTGATTTCCAGCTTCCATCTCTTTCTGCAGCACTCAGGCTCATTAAATATTGAGGTCGGCATTCAGGAACATTATTCGTTCATCAATATTGCATTGTGACCTAAACTGCATTGTTCAAAACATTTTAGGATGTTACACAAGTCTGTCAAACGACATTAACAAACCTGCTCACGTTGAAAGTAAGCACAAAGTGACAAATGGCCTTGCACAGTAAATGTGTCCTGTGCGTCTGGCTTGGTGCAAATGCTCTTAGGCTGGAGCTGTTGCGCACACACAGCCGTGTTCTGTGACAAGACCTTTTAAAAGTTGAAGCTAACCAGATGGGATGGGTATTTGGATTCACCAAAACATCTGCTGTACATCATCGCAAAACATAAAGGGACCCTGGTATTCTGTTCAACAGCAAGGAGATTCACACCTTGTTAGATAAGGCACAGTAAAGTGCTAATCACTTTCTTGACCCCTGGAGACCACGAGATAGCAAGAGCTGCAATTGTGCAGGTGCACATTGACCCATTTAAAATTGCAACTCTTGTGGGATGTGTCCTCCCACCAGTAGGGTTCTTTACTTCTCTGTGATAATTCCGTGGGCATTTAATGTGGTGAACCTATTGAAATACTAACCAGGTTTGAGTAGAGACTAAAAAGGTAAAGGTAAAGGTACCTCTGACCGTTAGGTCCAGTCGCGGACGACTCTGGGATTGTGTGCTCATCTCGCTTTATTGGCCGAGGGAGCCGGTGTACAGCTTCCAGGTCATGTGGCCAGCATGACTAAGCCGCTTTTGGCGAACCAGAGCAGCACACGGAAACGCTGTCTACCTTCCCGCCGGAGCGGTACCTATTTATCTACTTGCACTTTTTGGCATGCTTTCAAACTGTTAGGTGGGCAGGAGCTGGGACTGAACAACAGGAGTTCACCCTGTTGCGGGGATTCGAACCGCTGACCTTCTGATCGGCAAGCCCTAGGCTCTGTGGTTTAGACCACAGCGCCACCCACGTAGAGACTAGGTTGCTATTTATAGCTATTTCAGGATGCCTTGGTAGTGTGTCTTAATCTGCAAGGGTCTCCCCAACAGTAAGTGTTCTCTTTCAGGTTGCAAGGGCTCTTGGGAATCATGGCCCATCAGGAGCACATTAAGATGAAGCTGGACTCTCCTTCATTGGAGGTTTCTAAGCAGAGTTTGGCTGGCCACCTGCCACAGATGCAATAGTTGAGATTCCTGCATTGCAGGGGGTTGGACCAGATGTTCCTTGTTCCTTAGGGTCCCTTCCAACTTTATAATCTTACGAGTCTATGACAAGCATAGGAGCACCTGTGTAGGCATTGGGAACCTATGTAGGCAGTACATTCAGATACACATACCTTTCCTGGCAAGTGTTTCTGACTGTCTCCGAGTTACTCTTTTGGTCTTTTTTTAGCAATTAGACATAGAAGCATAACTGACTTTCTTAGCCTTCCAGTACCTTTGGCTGCGCTATTGAGTATTGGAAAACCAATATGTCCGGGTAAGTGGCGTAGCTGGCGGAGTGAATCCTCTCTTGCTAAGTTAAATTATTCATTTTGTCAAGCTAACGTGGTTCATACTGTGTGGGATGACTTTTAGCATGGTATAGTAGACTAATTACAGCATCATTATTGTCGGTTCAATATGGAAGTGGGGCCTAGGAAACAATGTGCTTCAGAAAATATTATGAATCCTGCCTGGAAGAATATATATATATATATATGGCTCCCCCCCCCACCTCCACAAAAAAATCTTAAGTAGAAGTGCAAGATCATATCCCCAATACATTATTTAATATCAATTATTACTGTAAGCAGCTTAAGACTTAAAGCAGTAGTCTCCAGCCCTTTTAAACTTTGGATCCACCATTAACACAAATGTGCATTTGGACACCCATTTTTTCACATCTCAAGGAAGTCAGATCAGTGCTGCTAACATAGCGGTTTTACCCCCTAGAGCATGGGTAGGCAAACTAAAGAATCAGCGTGTTTTTACATGAGTAGAATGTGCCTTTTTATTTAAAATGCATCTCTGGGTTACTTGTGGGGCATAGGAATTTGTTCATTATTTTTTCTTCTTCAAAATATAGTCCAGCCCCCCCCCCACAAGGTCTGAGGGACAGTGGACTGGCCCCCTGCTGAAAAAGTTTGCTGACCCTTGCCCTAGAGGCACACTCCATTGTCTCTCGAGACAGACAGATGCCAACCATGTTTGCATGGCGGTAGTGCTGTACCCACTTTAGATTAGGCTGTGACCCGGTAGAGGGTCCCTCATATGGCAGCTGAAGATTGATGATTTAGAACAGTGGTTCCCAACCTTTTTAAGGACCCCTTTTAATTTCAAAAATGCTTACAGATGAGAAAGGAGAGAGAGAGAGAAAGAGAATGAGCATGGCAGGGGGAGACAGAGAAGGGAGGAATGAGTGGATGGAGAGGTGTGAACAATACCATTTTTCAAGGAAGAATGAAAGGGGGGGAAAGACGAAACTGGGGCTGCTAACAGAGAGCCACCCATAGCTGTCAACTTTCAGATTTGAAAATAAGGGATCAGCAGCCTCGAAAATAAGGGATCCGCAGCCTCACCTGTCCGGGGAAAGACTATGGGATATATAACAATCCGGGATAGCAGTGGGAAGCAGCGGGAAACAGCGCTGGAATAAGGGAATTTCCCGCAAAAAAAGGGAAGGTTGGCAGCTGTGGAGCCACCATCCCCTCCCCTACCCCATACTGTGCAGCCATCCCCTCCACTGCCAAACAGGCAATGAATCGGGGACTGTACGATGGCAGTCCAAGCCTGCGCCATATCAAAGCCTCAGTCACTGAACACTTTCCCCAAGAGAGGCCTGCCTAACCACTTACAGTGGTACCTTCAGTTACAAATGCCTCAGGTTACAAACACTTCAGGTTACAAACTCTGCTAACCTGGAAGCGTTACCTCGAGTTGAGAACTTTGCCGCAGGATGAGAATGGAAATCGTGTACCGGTGGCAGCGCAGCAGCAGCAAGAAGCTCCATTAGCCAAAGCATGCCTCTGGTTAAGAACAGTTTCAGGTTAAGAACGGACCTCCAGAACGAATTAAGTTCATAACTAGAGGTACCACTGTATTTGCTTGCTGCTCGGTGAGCAGTGAAGTTGTGGTTTTAAAACAGATGCTTAAACTGTGGTTATCGAAGTCATGCATTACTGATTTAGTTATGCTCTTTTCCATTGCTCGTTTTGATGGTATTTTGTATCTTTATTACGTTTGTAGCTTATTGTCCAAAGTACATGTTTTGTCCCGGATTTTTTTTTTTTAAGTGATCATTTCAGTAAGTTAGGAAACCAATATTTTGGTATTCGGGTGGCACTGTGGTCTAAACCACAGAGCCTAGGGCTTGCCGATCAGAAGGTTGGCGGTTTGAATCCCTGCGACGGGGTGAGCTCCCGTTGCTCGGTCCCTGCTCCTGCCAACCTAGCAGTTCGAAAGCACGTCAAAGTGCAAGTAGATAAATAGGCGGGAAGGTAAATGGCGTTTCTGTGCGCTGCTCTGGTTCGCCAGAAGCGGCTTAGTCATGCTGGCCACATGACCCGGAAGCTGTACGCCGGCTCCCTCGGCCACTAAAGAGAGATGAGCGCCGCAACCCCAGAGTCAGCCACGACTGGACCTAATGGTTATGGGTCCCTTTACCTTTTTAAGTATAGCTGAGTAAAAAAAGTAGGGTGTAAAGCAGCCCCTCTGACTCTTCTCCTTTCTCATAGCTTTCTTAGAAAAGACCCACAACAGTTACTGTGCAATGTGCAGTAAGTCTATACAAATGCCTACAGGTATCCCTCCTACATAGCAGTGTCCGATTTTGCCCATTGATTCCATCTTCATTATTTATTTGCTCAAGAGCAAAGCTGACCGGCTTCCTTTCCTATATGTTCAAAGGCCTCAATGTTTCAACGCCATCCTTGAAGAAGCCACTCTTTTCCCTGGTGCAAAGAACCTTGTGCGCCAGGTTTTTGTTGCCCTCCCGCAAGAACACGCTCAGATTGATTGCAGGACACAGCACAGCTTTTGCCCGCGTAAATCTGGTGCAGATGCCAAAGGTCAAGGTGATGTGCTTTTATAATCAGCTGATTGCTCTGGGATTCTAATTCTCTTGTCCCACACTGGAAGTTTATTTATTGGTACCGTGTCCATGACCCTTTGCATGTTTGTTTGGTATGGGAGAAACATTTTGTTGAAATCCAGGCGTGGCTCTATATCTAGCCATGTTTCCCCCTGAATTGCTCCATGAATGTCATGATAACAACAAATGCAAGATAATAAGAGCCGCCGTGGATTAGATCAGAGGCTCATGTGCTCCAGCATCCTGTATCCCATTGTTGCCAAACTTCCCTTCCAATATGTAGAACAGCTAGAATGGCAAAGAAAATAATCAAGGGGCTAAGTGGCTAATTTTTTTAAAGGGGGGGTTGCTTTTGATTGTAGAAAAAGGTGAGTAAGGGAGAGGGGATGTGACAGAGCAGTTATGACATTATGCATGTGGGGAGTAAGTAGATAAGAGCAGGTTCCCATCCCTCGAATACAAGAACCAAGGGGCTTCCAAGGAAGCTGAATGTGGGGACGATTCAGTACAGACCAGAAAATAAATGACTTATTCACACAATAAATACTGTATTTTTCACCCCATAAGACGCACCTGACCATAAGAAGCCCCTAGTTTTTAGAGGAGGAAAACAAGAAAAAAAATATTCTGAACAGAACAGTGGATGTATGATTTTTGTGGTTCATGCTGTGGCCACAGACATGTGATTTGATGGTGAGTTTGGGGTAGCCCAGCGCAAAAATCCTGAGAATCCATGTGGATCCGTGCTTTGTATCCCTCTGACCTTTCAATGGATGTGTAGTAGTAAATTATAGAATCAAAGAATTGTAGGATTTGAAGGGATATCAAAAGTCATCTAGTTCAGCCCTCTGCAATGCAGGAATCTCAACTAAATCATACATGGCAGATGGCCACCCAACCTCTGCTCAAAAACCTTTAGTGAAGGAAAGTCCACCACCTTCTGAGACGGTCTATTGCGCTATTGATCAGCTCTTACTGTCAGACAGTTCTTCCTGATGTTTAGCTGGAATCTCCTTTCTTGAAACTTGAAGCCATTGGTTCGAGTCCTCCCCTGCAGAGCAGGAGAAAACCCACGAAACAGTGGGTGCGTGATTTTGTTGGTGCAGGCTGTAGCCATGGACATGCTATGGGATCTGATGGTGAATTTGGGGTGATCCAATGTAAAAATCCTGAGGATTCATGGACTTTTACCTCCCCCCTCCCAGGCAGCCTCCTTTATCGCTAGCATCCCTTACCTCCCTCCCGATCCCACCGATCAGCTGCTTCCTTTCAACACTCCCTTCCCTCTTGTTTGCCTTAGTTTCTTTTCCTTAGCTGGAGCAGTTTTTTGCTCCTCCTTTTCTTCTAATTTCTCTCCTCATTTACTAGTTTTCCTGTCTCATCTCCTTGCAAGTTTGCTGTCTTTACCTCCCCACTCCCAGGCAGCCTCCTTTATTGCTAGTGTCCCTTATCTCGCTTCCGATCGCTTGCCATCAGCGGCTTTGTTACAAGACCCACTTCCCTCTTTCAAAAAAAGAAGAAAAAAAGAAGAAGCATGAGCTGCTTTTTGCCCCTGGGCAGTCTGGCTCCAGGGACCACACATTCACTCCATAAGACACATAGACATAAGATGCATAAGTGCATCTTATGGAGCGAAAAGTACGGTAGTTAAACTGTGGGACTGGCTTCTACAAGATGCAGTTATCTGCTGTCCAGGGTTTCCCAAATGTGGGTCTCCAGCTGTTTTGGACTACAATTCCCATTATCCCCCTGTCCACTGGTCCTGCTAGCTAGGATAGCTCAGTTGGTAGAACATGAGACTCTTAGTCTCATGGTCGTAGGTTCAAGCCTTGTGTGGGGCAAAAATATTCCTGCATTGCAGGGGGTTGAACTAGATGGCCCTTGTAGTCCATTCCAACACTATTATTCTGTGATATTATATTGTAGCATAAGACTTTTGATGGTTGAATGCGGTATTCTGTGTTTATGATGGCTAGGTCCCATTAATTTATTAAATCAGGTTGTCTGTGTTGAACAAGCTGGATCAGTATATATGTTGCAAATTTTCAAGCGTGATACTTTCCTGGTACATTTGTTGGTGCATGGCCACCAATAAAATATGCCATTTCCCATCTTTCGTAATTTCCCTTTGATTTGGTGTTTCATATTGAACTGCAGGAGCTGCTCGACTCGATTGCAGTGCAGAGAAAATCATTTTGATACTTTTTTTGTATATTTGAATAGTTCTTGAAGTCATTAAACTCAAATGATAGGGCATGGTGTGCATCTGTGTGCTTGCATATAAATTTTAGGTCTCAGGTTTTCTTTTAACATTAAGGTAGTTAGTGCTGTTCATTGTTGGAGATTTAGCTGGTGTGTGTTTTCTTTCAGTTCTGGTGCATACTGAATGCCAATCAAATGTGCTGGGAGAGAAAACTACTATAAGTTGATGCACGCAAGTGTTTGAGATCTTAGGACAGCGCTGACTTGTGTTTGTTTCATTAAGCTCCTTCAAGCCAGGCAATTACATAATGCAAATAAGTCAGGTTGCATTCAAAACTGCCCTGCTTTGCACTGAAACGGTGGTGAATCTAAAATGAGTTTGGGATATTTGTCCATAAACTTTGGTCAATAATACTTGGCTGGCTTCGTTGCAGTGGTGATGTCTGATGTCAGAAAAGGCACAAAAAGTCAAAGTTCACTTGAAATAGTTTTTGTTCTGAGAAAACTCCAAGATAAAAAAGGCTTCCTTATTATGAAAAGCCTGTCATGAGGTCCAGAATGAGTCTTATTTACTAAGATGGCTTTCTCATATCCTTGTCCCCATTTCAACATTGAAAAGCCTGGGCTTTTAACTTCCTATATTGTATGAAGTTGAAAGGCCCATGTCCCCATTTCTTGTCTCCTTTCATTTCATCTGGATAATTGTGTCTTTTATGCCTGTTTATATAATGGTCCTTTGCAGGCATAATGTCCAACCATGAGCTGCTTGACTTCAGTGTGATTAAGTGCTTCATCATCAACATGGCTGTCAACCGGGATTGTGTTAGCACCCAACCATTTTGGAATCCCCTACCTCAGGATAGGGACGCGGGCGGTGCTGTGGGATAAACCACAGAGCCTAGGACTTGCCAATCAAAAGGTCGGCGGTTCGAATCCCCGCGATGGGGTGAGCTCCCGTTGCTCGGTCCCTGCTCCTGCCAACCTAGCATTTCGAAAGCACGTCAAAGTGAAAGTAGATAAATAGGTACCGCTCCGGTGGAAAGGTAAACAGTGTTTCCGTGCGCTGCTCTGGTTCGCCAGAAGTCTGCTCTGGTCATGCTGGCCACATGACCCGGAAACTGTACGCCAGCTCGGCCAGTAAAGTGAGATGAGTGCCGCAACCCCAGTCGGCCATGGCTGGACCTAATGGTCAGGGGTCCCTTTACCTTACCTCAGGATATTTATTTGGTGCTTTAAGTTGACATTTTGTTCTTGACTAAATACCATTTTCCCGGTAGCTGTCTGGCCTGTCAGATCTTTGTAATGCTTTAGTTCTGACTTTTTCCTGCTCCTTCATTATTAGCAGGTGGCAAGGTGGGAGCTGGGAGCAAGTCAACAATAACTCACAAGGTGTCAGTGAAGTTAACGCTTTATTCAAAAAAATTAAACAGCTCAGGCTCAGTGATCTTGTCCCAGTGCAGTTCTGAGGACTGATTGTCCCCACCTTCCTATCATTCTCTAAGGCTTCTCCCTCGGTTCCTACCCCAGCAACCTGAGGCTCCTTCATCCTCTCTCTCTTCATTCTTCTTTGTGTTCTGGGAGACCAAGAGAAGGGGAGCTGGCCACAACAGGAAGGGGAGACTACCTGGCTTCTTCAGCAGCCTGCCTCCACTCTGCCTCTTGGCCCCCTTCCTCACCAGCCTCTGCTTCTGCCTCTGATTCTGGACTGCTCTCTGCCACAGAATCTTCCTGCTCACTAAGCCCTGTTGCCTCTTCAGTTTCCAACACCACCTTCTTCTAGTCTGTCCCCTCTTCTCTGTCTGACCATGCATCGTCGTCCCACCACCAATCCCCTGGCTCTGTGCCTCCTTCCCCTGGGGGTTCCCTTGGGGGGTTTCCCAGCTGGTGCTTCCCACCACTCTTTTGCATCCAGCCAGTCCATGACAGCAGGCTTATCTCATCTGCTGCTTTGCATTTTTATTTTTATTTATTTTATTGATACTTGGTTTTGTATTGGTTTGAATTAGATCTGCATGGCTCATATTGAGGGAGAAAGGCATGGCTTTAATGAATATGGTTTGCATGAACTGTGGTTAAGCGTTACATGTGATCAAGTGAAATCATGGTCAAGGTGTCTTCCACCTATTCAGCCTCTGCTTTAAAGGTAACAAGCAGCTGCCACTTAGGTCTCCGTGTATCTTCTTCTTCCTTGGTGTTCACTCATAGCCGAGTAAAAACAAAAAAAAATTCCTTCCAGTAGCACCTTAAAGACCAACTAAGTTAGTTCTTGGTATGAGCTTTCGTGTGCATGCACACTTCTTCAGATACACACGAAAGCTCATACCAAGAACTAACTTAGTTGGTCTTTAAGGTGCTACTGGAAGGAATTTTGTTTTGTTTTGACTATGGCAGACCAACACGGCTACCTATCTATAGCCGAGTAAGATTGTCTTCCATGAACACGGTCTTCACAGTGAATCTCTAAGCGACTGTGGAGGCCAATTCTGGATCCACACGTCTTTCCACAGTGGGGACATTGGTTTCTGGGCGGGAGCTGATCACGGTGTGGATTTGCCAAGCGTGCCTTCCTCTTAGCACGTTTCTCCCTTGCGTCCTGAGTTTGAGTGTCTTCATAGCCCATGATACCTTTGGTAAAGGCTGTTCTCCAATTGGAGCGCTCTTAGGCCAGTGTTTCCCAGTTTTTGGTGTTTATACTACATTTTTTTAGATTTGCCTTGAGGGAGTCTTTAAAACTCTTTTGTTGACCACCAGCATTACGCTTTCCATTTTTAAGTTCGGAATAGAATAGTTGCCTTGGAACTTTTCCTTGACCTCTCCATGTCAGTGGACAGGGTTTAGCTAAGGAGATTAAATAATGGGTTCCCCTTGGGTTGGATCCAGACCAGCTGTTCCACAAACAGAAAGACTCATTTTTGTTTTTTGGAAGTGAATTGGACCCAGTGGAAGGTTTCCTGTCCATGAACTGGATGCTTCTGTGGTGGGAAGGAAAGGCAGTTTTTGCTGATTCTCCATCCCTCCTGCAGCCCATAATTCCACCTCCCATATTATTCTGGAGGGTTCACCAGCCTTCCAGTACAGATTTGAGGGTTTTGGGGGGGGGGGCTTTTAAGGTGATGGGGAATTGGCAGAAATTGTTTTCTGTCTTCCACCCATGGGAGGATTCAGTTGGAAGAGTTTCACTCACTTTCCTCCACTCTGGATACCATCCCATATATTTTGGCTCTTTAACAGAGTTAGTTCTAATGATTGTTAAATGGTATTATGAAGCGAGGAATGAGAGCAATGACATTGCAATAATGCAGAACAAGAAATTACTTGGGCTGAGTTGTTTGCCCTCATCTAGGCTGTTCCAGGTGATATTTCTTGGTTTCTTTTCATGCCTTGTGGGAACATTTGCAATTGAAAAAGCAAACTTGGTGTTCCTTAACTGTAACCGCCGCCTCCCCCAAATAATAATGCCATGAGACCCTTGTGGGAAAATAGTAATTGAAGTTTATGCTGAAAAAGAGGTGTTTTTTTTTTTTTTTTAAAAAGTGGTATATCTTAATGAATGCTTCAGAGTTCTTTACACGAAAACAGCTAAGCACCTGACAACTGGCCCTAATTCTGAGAATTGCAGCACTACATGGTTAAGCGGGGAAAAGTTTCAGGAGGATGAGAAAGACTGCGGGTGTTCTCTGTGAACCCCAAACAGGAGCTATGAGATTTCACTTTTCTAACAGGCATTCTGTCATAAGAGATCTGACGTTGACTACAGATGGTTACTGCACCCACTCCTTGTAGACAACCAAGCCTGTCATAACACCCTGCAAATATTATGACACTTTGGAGTTCTCCTATGTGTGTCAAAATTTCCATCAGCTTTGCCCTTTGTTGTAGAATGTACCCCGAACGATGATCACAAATTAGTTACTGCACCAAATTTAACACTCATGAAGCAATGAAGAAGATCTGTTTCTTTTAAACTCCTCTGTTTGGGATTACATTCAGCTTCCCTAAACTCAGATTTGTGTATGTTGATTTGGCCTTCCTGTTTTCCGCATCATTGATTGTGCGATAGATTCGATTTGGTTGGAATAATTTGGAGGATCTTGGGAAATCACTTGATGGAATTTGGTCCGTGTCTGCATAATCTAGCTTTCTGCTCGAGTAACTGAAGACGTCGCTTAATAAACTTGATAAAAACTCCCATTTGGTTCACATTCCAGAGGGTTGTATCTGGAGCACAAAGGCAATTCAAATTGTTATTGTCTGCTTTCACCACCCCCAACCTCTAACCATTTCCTTGGGGAAGAATATAAAGCTCTGTAATGGAGTGTGTGTGTGTGTGTGTGTGTGTGTGTGTGTATACCTTTCACAAAGTGACCCTAGACATGATGATTTGTTCTCAGAGGCTCCCTCGGTAATGCACAAAAGTGGCAAGAACTCCGAAACCTCATCTCTGCTGCAATTTCCAAAGCCCGTTTGAAGAGCCGTATTTGATATTCTGTCACCGGCGGCAAACTTTCAGATGTTGACTTTGTGCTCAGCATGAGAACACACATGAAGCAGGTGTATTTTATTAGCTACATTATTTAATACATATTTTAGACTCCATATAAAAATGTGCAGCGTTAGAACGGCAGGTATTTCGTTAATGATTTCATTAGCTTTGGCGGCTTTAGAGGTTTCTCGCTCGGAACAGCGAATTCCCCACGACAGACAGACAGACTTGGATCAAGTTTTCTTTTTGTATCGCGCGGTCCAAAGAACACTGCCAACACGGTCAAGATCCCAAAGCATAATGCAAAATACAGGCTTAAAATTGGTCTCTAGGGTGGTGTCACAAGCCAGCGTCACTCGCAGAAGAGCTTGGGTCTTTCGAGAGAACTTGACCAGGAAAAGCAAAAACATTTTAGCCCATCCTGGAAGCAACGGAACCTTCCAGCATAGTTTTATTAATATAACTACACCACAATGGTATCAAATGCCATTGGTGTTGTAATTTAAATGTATTTTCTCATAACCGAGTTGATACTGATTTTAGTGGTTTTTTTAACCCACAAATTATTCCAACCCACCTCCACAATCTCTATCCCTAGATCCGATTCCTACTTCTGTTTTCACAGAGTTGCACCCTCCAATTGTTAACTTACAAATTATTTGATATAGTATAGAGAAAAAGTTTTTTAAAAAATATATATCCATTTGTATGTGAAATCAAATTTCCGAAGGATCTTAAAGGTCTTGTGGCATGTGCTTTAACTTCAGAATTTGATGTGAAATATATTTGACGGACATAAAGCCAATTTGCACCCCCCATTCCACCACCCCCATTATTTGTTCAGCTGATATAGGTGAACCAACACAGGTGTTGAAGGCAGCACCGCCACCCATGAGCTGCTACTGGGCTGGGGTCCTCTACAATTTATGTTTCCGACAGGCTCTTGGTATGTTGCTAGTGACCTCCTGCTTGTAATTTAGGGATCCGTTGACCCAAGCTGTTGGGTCATCTTAGTTTTTTCTTTCACTCCAGTTGTCATAATCTCTTACCTGTTCTGCTTCTCTAGTCTACAGAATGGCTCTTGGGGTGGATACCTTCACCCATGTTCAGTTCTCCCTCTCTGGGCAAGCTCCTGATGGTGAACAGTTAACAACTTTACGTGGGGCTGCCCTTGAGACTGACCCAGAAACTCCAGCGGGTGCAGAATGCCACAGCGAGGCTCCTTAAGGGGTCCTCGCTGTGGGATCACATTCACCCAGTGCTATACCAGCTGCACTGGGTCCCGGTGGAGTACAGGATCAGGTTTAAGGTGCTGGTTTTAACCTTTAAAGCCCTATACGGCTTAGGACCCTTGTACCTACGGGACCGCCTCTCCTGGTATGTCGCATGGAGGACCTTACAATCTTCAGACAAAAACATCTTGGAGGTCCTGGCCACATGGAGGTTAGTCTGGCCTCAACCAGAGCCAGTGCTTTTTCGGCCGTGGCCCCGACTTGGTGGAACGCTCTGTCACAAGAGACCAGGGCCCTGCGGGACTTGACATCTTTCTACAGGACCTGCAAGACAGAGCTGTTCCGCCTGGCATTTGGCCAAGGCACAGTCTGACCCTCTCCTTTGGTAATCCTCACAGAACTCTAGCCCAATGGTTGCCATTAATTTGATTTGAACTGATTTTATAATGAATTGATTTTAGAATGCTGTATTATTTTATTGTTAGCTGTTCTGAGCCCAGCTCTGGATGGGGAAGGCGGGATATAACTAAAAAATTATTATTGTTGTTGTTATTATTATTATTAAGTCCTTTTAGTGGCAACAAACAGGTGGTGAAGGATAAACAACTTTACTTTAAACAAGAATGGCTTGGAATAAGGACAACTCTCTGCCCAGGTTGTCCTCCATGTGCAGGTGAAGAGATATTAATAATGTATTTAATCTTTCTGGGAAATGGGATTTTTACAGTCATAATGATTTTATATCTGGGTGTAGCACTGATAAGTTGAAACCGTGTTGGTTGCGATACTTCAAGCTTTATGCATGTTGTAAAATTCGGCATTCACGTTTATATGCTCCTTGTGCTTTTTAAAAACCAGTAATTATGTCTCCCTGCCAGAGCTGCTGGATACCTTGTGGTATTATCAATGGGCACAAACTGTGGGAAATGCTTCCTCGTGCCTCACTGCACTGCTTCTGTTGACGTGAAATGATAGTAGAAATGTGATATCTGTGGAACAGGTCCAAGAAATGTGCGTCGTATTGCTTTGACCCAACCAGGTGTTAAGTTTTGAGTACACCGTTCAGTTCCGTGCCTTTCTTTCTTTACTCTCTTGTAGACTGAAGCAGAATCAAATGCATGTACGAGATGAAATCAGCAAAGTTCTTGAGCGAGAGCGGGCTGCCTCAAACGAGCACTTGTCCAGAGCCATCCTTAGAGAGAGAGCTGCGACCGAAGATGAGCGCCTCAAGGCACAGCTGCTGGTAGGTGTAGAGTCGTCATCTTCCCCCCAATTATCAAGCAGTGAGAAGGCGCTGCCGAAGAACCAGTTCAAGGCAGGCAGGAATCCATCTAGGTGCTGAGTGATAGGTAGTGACAGAGAAACAGTATTTTGGTATATGATGATGAGATAATTGGAGAGGTTGTCATGCTTACAGTAGCTGAGTGCTCTCGTGAAGATGCTAAGTCACAAATCTGGCATTAGGTGCTTCCTCTTTGCATCCCTGCAGCTGATGTGGTTGGTAAGATTCTCCATGGAACTATTTTCTAAAAGGACTAAAAAAAAAATCAAAATGTTGAAAGGCTTGTTCCACTGAACAAATGGAATCGTTTCAGATTAAATGTGCTTTTCAAGATCTTTGCTCCAGCTTTAATGGCTTTGATCCTATGATAAATAATGTAAGGAAGTTCATGAAAGGATCTATTTCTATCCCTGCCTCGCCTCTGCACTCATGTTCTGGTGGGTTCCTCTGATTCAGAGCATGGGTAGGCAAACTAAGGCTCGGGGGCCGGATCCAGCCCAATCACCTTCTAAATCTGGCCCGCGGACTGTCCGGGAATCAGTGTTTTTTTACATGAGTAGAATGTGTGCTTTTATTTAAAATGCATCTCTGGGTTATTTGTGGGTAGGAATTCGTTCATCCCCCCCCAAATATAGTCCAGCCACCCCCCTCAAGGTCTGAGGGACAGTGGACCGACCACCTGCTGAAAAATTTTGCTGACCCCTGTTCTAGAGGGGGTTTTGGGGAGCTGAGGTTGGCTTCAGGAAAGTGAAGCGGACCACAGACTTCCCACCTGTGACCTTCCTTAAATTAACCTCAGGATCT
The DNA here is from genome assembly GCF_964106915.1 of Podarcis gaigeae. Classification (NCBI taxonomy): domain Eukaryota; kingdom Metazoa; phylum Chordata; class Lepidosauria; order Squamata; family Lacertidae; genus Podarcis; species Podarcis gaigeae. The sequence goes on from NC_139686.1 coordinate 6,992,442, forward strand.
ATGCCACTGTGTGGCTAAAATATGCCCCGGTGGTCTCCTTGTGCAGGAAGCCCTGGCTTGTTTTCCTCACCCCAAACCAAGCTTTAAAAATATACCTTTCCCCCTTGTGTTCCTCTTGTGCTGCAGATTTTTCAACGTCAGAATATAATTCATCAAGGGGAAAAATATATATGCACACAAGGCTCTTTACTTTGGCCTTCAAGTTCTTTTATGTATTTAAAACCAACAATAATAATCTTCCATGGACCTGAGCTTATGAAATAGAAGGCAAACTTTCAGCCTTTTAAATTTGCTCATAAGGAGGCATTGGATGAAGCGCTGCAAGTAATTTTGAGTTGCTTGAAGCAGACCTTTCATGGCAATGAGGTGTTCACAGGAGCATTATTTTGCTTCAGAAGACACCACAGGTCATTTTAGTGGCCAGCCTTTTAAGTCTACAACAATTCTGCATCCAGAACTCCACACGAAGTGTTCTGTGTTGCAAAAACTGCTTGGGGACCAGCTGAATTAATTCATCCTGGAATAATTTTCAATGTGGTGACAACACCACAAATATCTTATTGACATCCCATCAGTGGAGCTGTACCGAGTGTCAAGGTGAGCTGTGGAGAACACAGAGTTAAAAAAATAAATAAATCTATAGATTTATTTATGGTGCCCAAAGGCAGTTATATTTCCCTCTCTTTATAACGACCTGGCATTTGCTGCTAACATATTTGCTTTACTGCTTGGACTGAAATGAGCTGTCATTTAAAACCTTGCAATTTGGAAAGCAGGTCTGTTTGGGTTGCCAGCGACATTAAAGTCTCATTTCCTATTGAAGAGCCAAAGAAATGTAGTTCTGTGCACTTGGAGCTGACAATTGTTTGGAAGAATGGTCCATAGTGTTGAAACATTTGTGTACTGTCTTTTGCATTTTATCCTGGGCTCTAGCTTCTGATTCATTGTCTCTGTTAATTAAAACAAAGCAGTCCTTTCATCTTGACAACTACAAATGCAGCATAATAAAGAGCCGTATTTATCCATGTTTGATAACCTCAAGGACCGGCAATTGTAATGTACTGTATGTGGAGCTATATTTTTGAAGAGTGCCCAGGAATTGCAGTTAGTTGAAATCGCAACCGGTTTCTGTGCCAAAACAGGCAGGGACCTCCCCGTTTCCCAGGGAGGCATTAATCATCTCCCTGGCTCAGCCAGCTGTACCCTCGCTGCTGGCTTTTAGCAGCCAAGAGGAGCAAGTGTCCAGGGGGTGTGGTCATCCTTACCACTTCAAGAACATTAGAAGAAACCTCATGACCGTAATAGAGTTCGCAGGGCTGTCTTAAGCACATCCAGTGCCATGGTGCAAAGACTCCCCCCCCCCCCCCGGTTTCGCAGAGTTGTCAACCTTTTTCAGGGAGGATGGTGCTGCTGGCAACACGCCCAGCTTTGTGGGGCTGGAGGAGGTGGGCAGCAGCTGGAGGGCAGCTCCTCCAGTGAGGAAGAGGCAGAGGCTGGGCGCGGCGGCTCCCGGCTCAGTTGGCTGCTTCGTGCCATGGTGGCCACGGCAGACGGAGGCTCCAGGCGCGGTGCTGCTTTGGCGTGGCATGGTGGAGGCGGGCGAAGGTGGCGAGCTGATGCCTCCGCCTCTTTTCTGGCGCCCTCCAGAACTTGGCGCCCTGGCGCCCTGCGCCACTAGCCTCTATGGGTAAGATGCCCCTGGCAGTTTGGCAGTGAAACTAATGACCTTGAAGGGTGGTGGTAGGGATTTAAGGAAGGGCTGGGCAAGCATTTATGGGGACTGCTCTAGCTCTGAGCATGTCCACTGGGCAAGGACATAGATGTTCTAAAAGCTGCCCCCTCCCCATTTTTCTATAGTTTTGCCATGAAAGCAGTTTCATTCAAAAGCTGAGAGCGCTGACATCAACAGCCAGTTTCTCTTCACCTTTTCACTCTGCTTGATAAGTTCCCCCAATGCATATGATATTGCGTAAACCAGATAATCCCCCCCCCCAATGTTGCTTGGATCCATCTCCTTCAGACTACACAGATTGGGTTTTCACTAACAGCCCCATTTGTCTCCATTGTTTTTCCCCCCACTTGCTCACCTTTGGCTGCAGGAAGGTTTCTGATTTTCTTCTGAAGCAGATTACACTTGACCTTTCTTGCTGCCGGCCAAATAATCCTTCCTCTCCTAACTATGTTTTCAGGATGGCTTGGCTAGAAAATACTGCAGGGCAGAATTTGCTAAACGAGGTAAAGCGCTTTGCCGTAAGAGAACACTAGTTTGTTTACCAGCCTGCAGTATTTTATTACATACCTCATTTAGCCCATTCATCATTTTAATAGAAAAACAAGTTCTTTTATATGATTCTGAAATTATTCGAGGGAAGCTACATAGCCTAAAACTGAATGCAATTAGTTATTCTAGGCCCATCCAAGCAGAAAAGCCAAAATGGCAAGACTAGAAAGTTCAATAACGACTATTTGCTGTGTGGTGAAAATGTTCAAAAGATTAGTGTTTATACTTAAAAATTAGGGCCGGCCCCAGAACAGAATTTAAACCCAGTGGCTCCATGTTGTTGTTCTTTAAAGATAAAAGTGTGAATAATTCTTGAGGTACTAATGTACAGATATGACCGGCCTGCACATATATAAATGAGATAGTAAAACTGCTCCTGGCCTCTACCACTTCAGCCTGCATGTGGGGACTCACCTACGTAAATACGTCACCAAAACACACACAAAGCAAAGCAAGTCTAGCTACTCGCCATGATGGTTGGGCTGTACCTCTACAATTTGAGGCAGCAGTGTTTCTGAATTCTTGTGGCTGGGAAACACAGGAGGGGAGAATTTTGTTCTTGTGCTCATGTTCTGCCCCTTGGTGTTATTGTCATAATCTGTTGGCGTTTCGCAACTTTCTGACTAGTTGCAGGACCTTAGCCAGACCTAGCAGAGTAAACGCAGAGTTCACAAAAGCAGTTGGCAACTTGGCTGCAGACAGGATGGACAAAGCAGGAACCAGTAACTTGTAGTTATAGGTGTTTATTATATACAGTGGACTATTTACAGGAACAGAACAGAACATGGATCTTTGGCTAGCTCTCTCTTACACAACTCTCAACACTGAACCACTCACTAACACATTCCAGTTAGTAGGCCATAAATCATCATTCCCGTGAGAGAGCTTGACCAATCTTGGAGCTGTCTCCATGCCTCTGTATCACCAGGCAGACTTACTCCTTCATACTGCCTTGGCTGTTGGCCAAATCCTAATTGACTCTGTGTGTGAAGCTGCACGTATTCAGATTCCCAATAGGTGTGTCAGAGGCATCTGGTTGGCCATTGTGAGAGCAGGATGCTGGCATAATTGGGCCACTGGGCTGATCCAGCAGTCCCTTCTTGGGTTGCTAAATTATTACACATAGAAAACGAGCTTGTTGGGAAGCAGCAGCAGCAGCAGCAGCAGCGTTTGGATTTGATATCCCGCTTTATCACTACCCCAAGGAGTCTCAAAGCGGCTAACATTCTCCTTTCCCTTCTTCCCCCACAACAAACACTCTGTGAGGTGAGTGGGGCTGAGAGACTTCAGAGAAGTGTGACTGGCCCAAGGTCACCCAGCAGCTGCATGTGGAGGAGCAGGGAAGCGAACCCGGTTCACCAGATTACGAGTCCACCGCTCTTAACCACTACACCATACTGGAGAACCATTCTAGCTCGACATTCTCGCTGATGTGCTAGTTTTCAATGTGAACTTCTGTTTTGGTGCCAGGAGTGTTCAGGCATCCATCTTAAAGTCTGAACTGGCAGAGGTCAATACTAGTTTTAATAGCTGCTGAAATAGTTTGCTTTAGAATGTAATTGAGAGGCATCAAGCAAGTTGGCTACTGATTGCAGAAGACCTTTTGTTCATTTTTTGTAGGCAGGAGCACTGCCTATCGCTTACCACAATTTCTTCATTCAGCGCATCGTCTGTTTCCTATAATGCAGTTACTGGGCAGCTTTGCTGTGGACATTGAGTAAAAGGAAAACAATTTATTTGCCTGCTGCACTACTGTGCAAAATCCACAAAATTCAGAATTAATTCCTCCTGATAGTTAAACAGCGCAGCTAACTGAAATGCCCCGTAGGTGATGCAGCATTTCCCTTTGTTGCATGGTGTAACCCCAGGATGACGTGTGTCCTGTGAGCGCTTGTAATAAAATTATTGTTCAACCACTAAATGCTAAATCCTGCATAGATTGCTGAATGCACTTTCATTTTGATGCCTGTCGCAGACAGTCCAATGAAGAAATAAGTGGGGATTTGCCCCATTTGGATTGCATGCAGCCAAGCTGTGAATTGGCTGAGAAAATAGCAAAAAGGCTGTGAGAAATAAATTCATTCATTAGTTAGGCTCACGTGAGCCTAGAGAACCAACTTATTGCAGAGGTTGTCTGATTCATTGTTTTTGGCCTGAGTAAGAACATATGTAAGGGACACAGGTAGCGCTGTGGGTTAAACCATAGAGCCTAGGACTTGCCGATCAGAAGGTCAGCGGTTTGAATCGCTGTGATGGGGTGAGCTCCCATTGCTCGGTCCCAGCTCCTGCCAACCTAGCAGTTCGAAAGCACCTCAAAGTGCAAGTAGATAAATAGGTACCGCTCCAGTGGGAAGGTAAACGGCGTTTCTGTGTGCTGCTCTGGTTCGGCAGAAGCAGCTTAGTCATGCTGGCCACATGACCCAGAAGCTGTACGCCGGCTACCTTGGCTAGTAAATGAGATGAGCGCCGCAACCCCAGAGCCGGTCACGACTGGACCTAATGGTCAGGGGTCCCTTTACCTTTACCTTTAAGAACATATGAAAAGCAATACTGGATTAGACCAGAGGCCTTTCTAGGGCAACATGCTTCTTTTCCAGAGAAACCTCTTAGGAAGCACAAAGCAGGACATAAGCTCACTTGTCTCCTGCCATCTCTTTGCTGTAATTCTGCCACATCTTCGCATCAGGTGTGCCTGGATCATTCAGTCATTTCCAGTGTGGAGAAGAATCAGCCTTCAGGGAGGTTGCCCATTGAATCACTGGGCAGTCCTCTTTTCAGTGAGGAGGTATGGCAAGAAAAGCGATTGACTCTGCTGAGGATGGGTGATTATTTAGCCTTTCACTCTCTAAAAGTAAACCTCTCTGAGTTTGTGTGAAGTATTTTAGCTTTCAGAAACTTGAATTCTATCCCAGCATGTTTCCTAAAGTTTAGTGGTGTACGCACAGAAAGTTAATGAAAAATAGTTTTAAGAGTAGAGGCTCCATTCCTGCTAACATTTTGCAGAGGAAAACAGGGGCCTGCTTGTATCATTTCAATGTTAGGAAAGACTCGTGGCCTCAGGCTCCCTCCTTTCCACTACTAATTGTTGCTGAGGTCTCTGTCTGCAGGGTTAGTTTACTTTGCAATAGCCTGTTTCTGCCAGCTTGAAAGCCAGAAGTGAAATGATAATCTGCAGTGCCTAGTATCTTAATATTTATGTGCATCCTCTCCCCTCTTTGAGATCTAAACTGGAGAGACCCTGGAGAGAACGCTCCCAAGGCATGGTCCATCATTCAGTGAATTTTCTGATGCTAAAGAGATTTGGGTCTGATCCAGTGCCTGAATTGGAAGTGCCTGCATGAAGGGCATGACTGGCCAGTCATTGGGGACAGAGGAAGAAACAGACACTTGCTGGTCTGTTCTTCTCTAAGTGTTAGGAGACTGAAACCAGACGGACGTTCGAAACCAGACTGACGTTTGAAAACTCAAATGTTTAATACAATATAACAGGTTCCCCTTACCCTTTCTGTTGTTCGTTATACACTCGTGCCTCAGAAGTCGAATGGAATCCGTTCCAGAAATCCGTTCGACTTCCAGAACATTTGGAAACCAAAGCACGGCTTCTGATTGGCTGCAGGAAGCTCCTGCAGCCAATCGGAAGTCCCATTGGATGTTCGGATTCCAAAGAACATTTGCAAACCGGAACACTCACTTCCGGGCTTGTGGCGTTCGGGAGCCAAAACGTCTGAGTAGCAACGCATTCGACAACCAAGGTTCGACTGTAGTTGATTAGAATTGAGTTCATATTTGCTAGTCCTTTCCCTATACTTCCCTCATAGCAGTTCCTGCATGAACACATTGCCTTCATAATTGAACGAGATGCACATGCCACCTGATGAAAAGAGCTCCGCCATCTTTTGTCATGTCCAGGAAAGGGAGAAGCATGTTGACCTCACATTCACACAACTTTGCATTCTCTCGAGGGATCTTGAGGACGTACTTCCTAAACAACATTTGATATGCTGTATATGTGTCTCTTACTTTCCCTTCCCCCAAACTTTGATAACTTCTGGGCCTTCAGCATGTATCTCTTCCCTTCCTCCACAAGCTGAGTTGGCAGAGCAAAAGCTGAATCTAAAAGATGCCAGAGTTTGACCTTCTATATGCTATGATGCAAGTGTGTGCCACAGAATACAGCCAAGTCCCCGATGGACCTTTGATGGCATTTAAAGATTTCTGACGATGTAGCTTGACAAGTCTGTCCTAATACATTTTTGCTTATTTAAGCATAAATATTTTTTAACCTGGAGCTGAAGAATTTGCTTGTTAGTTTATTCTATTGTTTGGTTTTTTTGTATTGCCAAAAAAGAAAGAAAAAAAGATAAAAGTGGGATGGGGAAGAGAGAGAGCTTACATTCTGTTAAAGCAGAATTGTAAAGGGACTTTCCTTGTCTAGCATATTCTCTTTGATTGGTAGCAAAACTAGAGGGAAATTGCCTGTATTATTAAAGGGTGGGGGGAATAGCCAGGTTTTCTAGACATTTGTACAATATAAAAGTTATGTGCAGCTATATAAGTGCCTGCAATCATGGTAGATTTCTGTAATTTATGTAATGTGCCTTTTGAAGAATGAATTGCAGTATACTCTATATATCAGCATGCAGGAGCTAAAATCCCTGACAAAAAGTACCAATTTCCAGGGGGAAGAGAGACGGGGGGGGGGGGGGAGATAAAATAAACTTCCAGCCCAATCCTTACTGTGTTTACTTGGAAGCAAGTCCTGTTTATTTTTAATGGGATTTGATTTTTAGTGAGTATGCTTATAACTAAGTATGCTTGGTTAAAAAGGTAGATTCTGACTAATAGTTTATTTGGTTCAATGTTCCTGGTTATACCACTAAAACACAGTAGAACAGACTCCCTAGGAAGCTGATGGACTCTCCTTCATTGGAAGTTCTTTGTAGGCTTCGAGAACAGATGAGGAGGAAGGGGTGAGAGAAGGGAAGCAAGGACAAAGGGATAACTTGAGTGGCTTCCTTTAGTGGTATTCATGTTGTTGTTTAGTCGTGTCCGACTCTTCATGACCCCATGGACCAGAGCACGCCAGGCCCTCCTGTCTTCCACTGCGTCCCACAGTTTGGTCAAACTCATGCTGGTCGCTTTGAGAACACTGTCCAACCATCTCATCCCCTGTCGTCCCCTTCTCCTTGTGCCCTCCATCTTTCTCAACATCAGGGTCTTCTCCAGGGAGTCTTCTCTTCTCATGAGGTGACTCCTTCATGGATCACTGCCTTGTTGTGGCGAAGGGGCTTGAAAAATTCAGAGAAGCTATGAGCTATGCCGTGCAGGGCCACCCAAGACGGACAGGTCATACTGGAGAGTTTTGACTAAATGTGATCCACCTGGAGCAGGAACCAGCAAGCCACTCCAGTATCCCTGCCAAGAAAACTCCATATAAAAGTGGTATTCATAGAATCATAGAATTGTAATGTTGGAAGGGACCATGAGGCTTGTCCTGATTACAATGCAAGAATCTCAACTAAAGCATCCGTGACAGATAGCCATCCAACCTCTGGTTAAAAACCTCCAATGAAGGAGAGCCCACTCTCCAACATCTCCCACCATCATAGAGTTCTTCCTGATGTTTGGTTGGAATCTTCTTTCTTGTAATTTGAATCCCTTGGTTTGGGTGCCAGCCTCAGGAGCAGGAAAATAACAAGTTTTCTCCATTTTCCATGTGACAGCCCTTTATATAGTTGAAGGTGGCCAGCCTGAGGGAGGGAGACCTTGTAGTTGTATATACCGTATTTTTTGCTCTATAAGACTCACTTTTTCCCTCCTAAAAAGTAAGGGGAAATGTGTGTGCATCTTATGGAGCAAATGCAGGCTGCGCAGCTATCCCAGAAGCCAGAACAGCAAGAGGGATCGCTGCTTTCGCTGCGCAACGATCCCTCTTGCTGTTCTGGCTTCTGGGATTCATAATATTTTTTTTCTTGTTTTCCTCCTCCAAAAACTAGGTGCGTCTTATGTTCTGGTGCATCTTATAGTGCGAAAAATACGGTAGTATAAATCAGTAAAATGCTGGTAGTAGCAATCTGTTGGATTGCTGGACTCTTCAGTGTCTGTTTTCTAGCTTAAAAAGGTCTGTAGTACCCACTGAGGGTTAGCTTAGGTAGAACTGGGAATTGGTGTCTGGTATAAGCGGTATGATCACAGCACTGGATCCTGCCCAGTTTTCTCTTGTGTGATTGATAGTGTCCGGCTTTTGAATGAATGGTATTATCAGTTATTCCAAAAACCAAAGACCAAAGTGGTTCGCCGAGTAAAGCATTCAGCCTGCTTTCTTCCCCAATATTGGTGGTTATTTATGTGGTGTGGTCTTGGAAGCACTCTCTGTTTTGGTTCCTTAGCTGTGCAATGAGAATAGCAATGCATTACGTCAAGAGTTGTATTGTAGACAGAGGATTCATAGCAAGCCGTCTGCACCATTTAAATGCTGGCCAAATGGTTCTTAGGAATAGTTTCCACTTGGTGCAGTCAAGATTGGGAAAGTAGCTTCAATGAGCAAATAAGCATTTCTGCTAATTCTGTTTTTGGCTTGATAGAAATTTGCTTTTTATATCCCCTTCTTCCCCCCTCCTTCTCCAGCCATCCACAGCAAAGGTTAGCTACCTTTTCCTCTCTGCTAACATAGAAGATGCAGCATCTAATTAAGTTCCCCGCTTTGGAAATCCAGCGGCCTGCTAAGATGGTGTGTTGCCCCCCTGCCCTGTTTCACAGGGCCGTGTGATTCCAGTCACGATTTTAAAAACAATATTTCAGTCCTTCTCATTTTCCTAATTATCATGCAGATAAACAGTAGGGATCATGACATTAGGATAAGTAAGTGGATTATGATTTTGCCTTGGAGAAACTCTCTTGCTGCTTGCCTCCCCCCCTTGGGCGGCACAGTAGTAATAAATGAGCAAGTTCAGAGTACTTTATGATAGATAGTTAATGGTGCTGTGACTGAGCCAACAGCCCTGTTTCTATAGCATCTGTCACAATTCATAGTCATTAGCATACCTTTAATGGTTTCTTTTCGTAATAATTTCTGCCAGGGCATTTAGAATACATCAGGAAGAAGAGAATTCTGAATGCAAGAAAATGTTCTTGTCCGTGTATGTGTGTGTGTGTGTGTATGTATATATATATATATATATATATATATATATGTGTGTGTGTGTGTGTGTGTGTATGTATTGCAGTGAGAGAGCATTTCTTCTGCACAGTCACAGGGTATTTGAATGCACTTCGGGCTACTAGTTTATGCTCAACACTTCTCGAAAGTTCCTCCCCTTCCCCACAAACACCCAGAGCCAGCATTTCCCCTCCAGCAAGCCGCTGACAGCCCTGGTCTCAGCCTCATCCAGTGTCTGTACTGCTTATATTAGTATGTCGAGCATAGTGCTACTTGAAGCATCTCAACAAAAGGGACAGATATATATATAGAACGCAACAGCAGCCAAGACATTTTGCATTACGTGAGCGAAAGCCAAAAGGCCGCCAGCCAGCTTTGCAAAATGAAGTCAAGGTAGTACACATCACAGGGAGAGCCAAGCACTATTGCTTTTCAGCCCAAGAGAGGAACTACTTGAGCAGAATATGAATTGGGGTTTAGCACTTGCAATGGGAGCTGGGGTCATAGAAATGGTTTTGAAGAGTAACGTCGTCCTGGTTAAACATGAGGACCCAGGGCTGTGGAAGGGGAAGCTCAGGTTGACCTTGATCAGGGGTAGTCAACGTAGTGTCTTTGCAGAGATGTTAGCCCTAACCTGCATGACCGATAGTCAGGGATGGTGCAAGTTGTCGTCCAGCAAACATCTGCAGGAAGACCTCTGGCCTAGAACAGTGCACCTGCATTTTGTGCACAAGATGCATTAAAAAAAAATCCCCTAATATATCAAGTTCCTCGAAGCTGGGACTCGTCCATTTTTGCCTCCAAAACTCTTTTGTTCAGGCTCCGTGTACATGGGTAATAAATAGCCCCCAATACGACCTTATCTGAAGGGACGTAGGTGGTGCTGTGGGTTAAACCACAGAGCCTAGGACTTGCCGATAAGAAGGTCGGCGGTTCGAATCCCAGCAATGGGGTGAGCTCCTGTTGCTCGGTCCCTGCTCCTGCCAACCCAGCAGTTCGAAAGCATGTCAAAGTGCAAGTAGATAAATAGGTACTACTCCGGCGGGAAGGTAAACGGCGTTTCTGTGCGCTGCTCTGGTTTGCCAGAAGCGGCTTAGTCATGCTGGCCACATGACCCGGAAGCTGTCTGCGGACAAACGCCGGCTCCCTCGGCCAATAAAGTGAGATGAGTGCCGCAACCCCAGAGTCGGCCACAACTGGACCTAATGGTCAGGGGTCCCTTTACCTTTACCTATTACCTTATCTGAAGTTTGTAACTTTAAGAACTTCACAAATATGTGCTTGAGCTTGCTTTCCCCTCCTTCCTCTGAGAGCTTTTTTGGCTAAAGGGTGGGATATAAATGGCAACCAATAAGTCTACAAATAAATAAATACTGCACCATTCCTCGTTTCTTCCTCCAGGAATGCAAATAGTCACTGCACTGTTGCTTTCTATCTCAAGGGTGGTCATTTTACCATTAACCCAAAAAGTTTAATCATAGTATGCCTAATTGCATATCTGCATTCACAGTGATAAGCAAGTGTATATGGCCTGTTGATGCTCTTTTTCCTGAAATTATCTTTACTTAGTCCAGTTCCTCTTCCTCCTTCCTCCCCCCCTTTCTAAAATGTTCCCCATTTTTCATGGCTTACCAGAAGATGGACACAATGCATGGCCAGAATACTGTATGTGGCTGCTCCTTCCTTGTGGCTGCCGTTTGCTTCATTACCTTAAGCAGTGCATCACCTTTGCTGCAGTGAATTATATCAGCAAGCACACTCCAGCCATCTCAAAATGATAGCTTTTGCTGTTGCTGCCATTCTCCGCTGGTGTGCTGCTCTGCTGATGGAAGCTCCCCAAATTTCAGAAGGTTTTGTCAAAAGTTATGCATTTGCTGAAAGACTCCATAAAGCAACTATGAGAGATCTCTGCAGGGTACCAGTGTGGTACCTTAGAAAACAGCAGTTACAGCCTACTGCAAGCAATTTTCTCTTAACTTGCAGTTGATATAGAACAATTTAGAAAATTGATGCATCTGTCATAATTCTAAATGGGTAAGGTACACTGCCAAGTTTGGAACTAACACACAGAAAACCCACAACTTTTGCTAATAGTGAGGAAAAGAAAATCCATTTTATGCTCCATTAAACTGTTACACATCATAAATAATTTATGCTCAGCCCTGTTCTATTCTGCAACGTAGATGATAAACTAGTCATTTTCGGAGCATTTTAATGAACGTAATAGTTTTCTTTATTCTCACTTTCTTAAAACGGAGCTGTGCGATTCTTGAATTCCCATGGTCATTGTATAATTGTAACAGGATTAAATGATCAGAAAGTGGATTTTAATATGTAGAAAGCAGCTGGCTGACTCCATGCAGGGTGTGTGTGTGTGTGTGTGTGTGTGTGTGTGTGAGTGAGTGTTAGGTGCCTTTGTAAATAATGTGATGGTAACTTTCTTTGGATTTTCACAGGGAGAAAGCAGCTATTACTCAATGAGCACTGGGCAACTGAACTATTGAATAGGGATGAATGTGCATGATAACAAGTGACATTACACATGATGGTTTTCCAGTGAGTGCTAACTTCTTTGACATGGTACTAGCGTAAGGCACACTGGCCAGGAAAGAGAAATATATTGAAAACATCCCACCCACTTCTTAAAGACCACAGGTAGTTAAAGGCCAAAGGCCTGATTGAAGAGGAACATTTTTGCCTGGCACCTAAAGATGTATAATGAAGGTGCCAGGCAAACCTCACCGGGGAGAGCAGTCCACAAATGGAGAGCCACTGTAGAAAAGACCCCGTCCTCATGTTGCCGCCCTCTGAACCTCTTATGGAGGAGGCACACGAAAAAGGGCCTCACATGATGGTATCAGGGTCCAGGTAGGTTCATATGGAAAGAGGCGATCCTTGAGATATTGCAGTCCTGAGCCATTTCAGGCTTTATAAGTCCAAACTAACACGGATTGGTAGCCAGTGCAGGTGGACCAGGATTGGTGTGATAGGCTCAAGCCATCTTGCTCTGGTGAGTAACCTGGCCACTGAATTTTGCACTAGCTGAAGTTTCTGAACCGTCTTCAGGGGCAGCCCTGTGTAGAACGTGTTGCAGTAATCTAACCTAGAGGTTACCACAGCACAGACGACCGTAGTTCGGCAATCCCTGTCTAGATAAGGACAGGACATATTGACGGAATGGTGGCAGTGGGGAAGGTTTATTATGCTGAGGTGCTCTGAGGTATTGTATCAGGGAGTTTCATAGACCATGAAATGAAAATAAAGAAGCATAAACGCCTAAACTTGTTTGTATTAATGGTTAAGCCAAGGGATGTGTTTTGCTGTTGTTGTTTTTTTAAATATATTTATTAAAGTTTCAAAAATGGTACAAAAAGAGGGGAAAAAACAAAAATAAAAAATACAGAAATATAAAAATACAGAAATAAAAACAATTTAAAAACATGTACAGTTTCCATTCACTTATTTTCTTTTACCTTATTTTCCCGACCTCCTCACACCTCCCTTTCTTATATTCCCATTCGGATTGTTTGTTCAGCAAATCCTCATCATTAGTTCTATTACTTATTTCAAAACCTTCTTTTCCATATCTCTTAACATTTCAGCTGGAAACCACTTAATTTCTTTCCAACATCATTCTAACATTCATTAATTTTATAATATTTCTGCAAATAGTCTTTAAATTTCTTCCAATCTTCTTCCGCCGACTCTTTTCCCTGGTCACGGATTCTGCCAGTCATTTCTGCCAAACCCATATAATCAATCATCTTCATCTGCCATTCTTCCAGAGTGGGTAAATCTTGTGTCTTCCAGTATTTTGCAATAAGTATCCTTGCTGCTGTTGTCGCATGGATGTGTTTTGCTTTTGGTGGTGTTAGAGGGAACAGTTTCCCCTCACGGGGTGGTCGATTACTCATATTCTGTTCATGAAACAGATAGACATAAGCCTTGACCTAAGACAGTGAGGTAATTATATGGTGGTTGAAAAAAAAGCATACAATGGTTGAATCATCTTTTAAACAGTAGGTTATCCTGCAAACGAGTGCCTATTGGTCATAAAGATAAATAGAAGAATTCTGGCGCTTCCTCCTCATTCTAAATTATGCTGTAGGAAGGTGTTGAAGTGATTTGGAAGTCTAATTAAATACCTGATACTGCTCTTCCTACAACTGTTAGCATTTTTATGAAAAGCAAACAGTGTGTTTGTAAGCGTTGAAATAATGGGATATGGCTAACGGGTAGCTGACTACACCAGATCTGTGACTGGGAGATAAGGGATATAGTTGCCAGCAAATGCATATGTGTCAGTTCCATTAATGCTATTATGCTTGTGCATATATCAAGGAGCGAATATACTTTGAGTTAATTTCTTTGAGCATTGGAAGAGTACTCCCCTCCCCCGCCCCTTGCCGCAATATTCCCTTTCGTGAAGAGTATACATGTTCTGCTGCGACTATCAAAGAGAATTTTTCATTAACGGGCACCTTGACCCGTCATTCCTCTTTTCTGTGAATGTCGAGGACATTGGGCAACTGAACCAAAGTAATGGGTCTGGGAAGCCAGAGCAGATGGACTGCTTGATATTTCCTTGTGAGAAAAAGCTGTGTGTGGGTCTTGCTGCATGCAGATATTGAGGGAATCCTGTGTGGCTTCCTGCAGAATAGATTTCTCCATGGTTATGCTGCAAAGAGGCACAAAGGTAATCCAATGCAGGCAGGCGGCATAAGTTCTCAGGCGAGCTTTCTGTACCTTGAAGCATATCTGTAGAGGAATTCATCCATTCATTTGTTTTACAGTGGTACCTTGGGTTAAGTACTTAATTCGTTCTGGAGGTCCGTTCTTAACCTGAAACTGTTCTTAACCTGAAGCACCACTTTAGCTAATGGGGCCTCCTGCTGCCGCTGTGCTGCCAGAGCACAATTTCTGTTCTCACCCTGAAGCAAAGTTCTTAACCAGAGGTACTATTTCTGGGTTAGCGGAGTCTGTAACCTGAAGGGTATGTAACCCGAGGTACCACTGTATTTGTATGCCGGTTTTTCTCACACAGGGAAAAAAAATCACGCTCAAAGCAGCTCACAAACAAAGAAAACAGGAACACATTTAGAACAAACACTATACACATAGTTTCATAATACAGAGGCACCTTGGTTCTCAAACTTAATCCGTTCCGGAAGTCCGTACCAAAACCAAAGCGTTCCAAAACCAAGGTGCGCTTTCCCATAGAAAGTAATGCAAAATGGATTAATCCGTTCCAGACTTTTAAAAGCAACCTCTGAAACAGCAATCTAGCATGAATTTTACTATGTAATGAGACCATTGATCCATAAAATGAAAGCAATAAACAATGTACTGCAGTCACACAATCGATCAATCCACCAGTAGCTGAACTGGGTTCCACACAGTCATAAAAACAAAACAAAAAGAGCCACAAAGACGCAAAATAAATAGCAAAAACAGACAGACCTCAGCGTAACACTCAAATCGGAAGTGTGGCACTCAAATCGGAAGCATGACACTCAAAACGAAGCACGTTTGACTTCTGAAAAAAGTTCGCAAACCGGGAACACTTACTTCCAGGTTTGCAGTGTTTGGGTTCCAAGTTGTTTGAGTACCAAGGCATTCAAGAACCAAGGTGCCACTGTATAGCAAAACAATAGCACCAGAACACACAATAACATAACAAAACAGTAGCAAATATAACATACAAAAACCCCCACGTTTCAATATTATAAATTGAACAAGATTACTTAAACCACATGCAGCAACCAGTAGCCAAAAATAACAAGGGAGCTTCACAGTTTCACCTTAGTCCTAAGAACACTCCCAATGATGTTGCTCAGGTCCCTCTTCTGCAGCCACTTGCATGGCTTCTGAGAGCAAAGTGTGGGGTAGCTGCAAACTGCCCCCCCAAATGATATGTGTCTGTGTTTTGTGCGTGTGTGTGTGTGTGTGTGAGAGAGAGAGAGAGAGAGAGAGAGAGAGAGAGAGATTGAGCTCCAATAGTTCAGGAAGCCTGGAATGTTCTCTTACAAGATGTGTTTTGTTGTTGTTCAGTCATTTAGTCGTGTCCGACTCTTCGTGACCCCCTGGACCAGAGCATGCCAGGCCCTCCTGTCTTCCACTGCCTCCCCCAGTTTGGTCAAACTCATGCTTGTTGCTTTGAGAACCCTGTCCAACCATCTCATCCTCTGTCGTCCCCTTCTCCTTGTGTCCTCAATCTTTCCCAACATCAGGGTCTTTTCCAGGGAGTCTTCTCATCTCATGAGGTGGCCAAAGTATTGGAGCCTCAGATTCACGATCTGTCCTTCCAGTGAGCACTCAGGGCTGATTTCCGTCAGAATGGAGAGGTTTGATCTTCTTGCAGTCCATGGGACTCTCAAGAGTCTCCTCCAGCACCAGAATTCAAAAGCATCAGTTCTTCGGCGATCAGCCTTCTTTATGGTCCAGCTCTCACTTTCATAAGATGTGTTTACAGAGGCATTTGACTACCACTCTGAAGGTACCCTTTAGTCAGGCAGCTCTTATCCCAGGATATATAGGGGGCGGCGGGTGATTGGGTTGTTGCATTTATTTTAATTATGTATCTTGTGGTTTTGTATTTTGATTTTATTCTGTGAACCACCCTGAGACCTCCGGGTATAGGGCAGTGTATAAATTCGATACATAAATAAATAAAGTAAAATACTAACATGGAAACCTAGGAATGTATACTGATGTAAGTTTCCCTTAAATCAGTGCAGGCACCCCCAAACTCGGTCCTCCAGATGTTTTGGGGCTACAATTCCCATCATCCCCGACCACTGGTCCTGTTAGCTAGGGATGATGGGAGTTGTATTCCCCAAACATCTGGAGGGCCTAGTGTGGCGATCACACAGGGTCCCCGGACATTTCACCATCTATTGATCCCTGTGCCACCACTTTATTTCTCACTGCCACCACCCAGGCCCTACCTGGTACAATACTGAGTCCAGTCAGGGTTAAATTGGAACATAAACTTCTGTTTATTTATTGCATAAACGGTTTCATAAACGGTATCGGTCAATTACAATCATGGGGTGCCTATCCAGACCTATAACTTCCGCTACCTGCTCTCACTCACTAAATCACCTCTCAGATGTTTACTTGTCTTCCTAGCTCCTAACTGTTCCTGACTCAGCTTATTTCTCTACGCTAACTCAAGCTACCCACAAACTCTACCCCAATTCACTCCCGCTCCAACCAACTACTCAACTCCCAATTAACTCTTCCCTTCGCCCCTCCCAGAGCTGGTTTTATACTCCCACTGACTCCACCCCCTGGGTTCTGATTGGGTAACCTGTTTAACTATTTCACCTCCAGCACTCTCATATGTTAACGCCACACCGAGTCTGGGGATCCCTGAATCAGTGAGACTCACTGCCTATTACGTGTGCACAGGATTGAAGCCTTAGACGGCGAATGGAGGGATTGGTCATCTCGAGTGGATTTTAGTTGCTGTTCCCCTGTAAACTTCTCTAGGAAGAGCCTGATGTGGCTCATCTTTCTGAATAAGCCTTCCTGCTCCACAACAACACTGAGCATAGAGAACCACACACTTGCCTGATTTGTAGGCATCATTTCTGCTCTCTAGGAACTTGAAGCCTGGTGCAGAGAAGACTCGAGAGGCGATGTGATAGCCCTCTTTAAATATTTAAAGGGCTGTCACGTGGCAGAGGGAGCAAGCTTGTTCCCTGCTGCTCCAGAGGGCAAGACCTGAACCAATGGGGTCAAATGACAAAGGAGATTCCGATTAAACATTAGGAAGAACTTTCTGATGGTAAGAGCTGTTTTACAGTGGAACTGACTACCTCCGAACCTTCGTGGGAGGTTTTGGAGCAGAGATGGGATAACCACCTGCCAGGGATTCTTTGGTTGTTATTCCAGCATTGCAGGGGGTTGGGCTAGATGACATTTGGGTCCCTTCCAACTACACAATTCTATGATTCTACATTATGGTTAAGGTTATGGCAAAAGAGGAATACCCAGAGTAGGAGTGGAACACCTCAGGCAGTGGTATGAGGAGCCAGCATTCATAGCAAATAATAATAATAATAATAATAATAATAATAATAATAATAATAATAATAATAATTTATTTAACACCCGCCCATCTGGCTGAGTTTCCCCAGCCACTCTGGGCGGCTCCTAATCAAGTGTTAAAACAATACAGCATTAAATATTAAAAACTTCCCTAAACAGGGTTGCCTTCAGATTTCTTTTAAAATAAGATAGCTGCTTATTTCCTTCACATCTGAAGGGTGCGTGTTCCACAGGGCAGGTGCCACTACCGAGAAGGCCCTCTGCCTGGTTCCCTGTAACCTCACTTCTCATGGTGAGGGAACCGCCAGAAGGCCCTCGGCACTGGACCTCAGTGTCCCGGCTGAACGATGGGGGTGGAGACGGTCCTTCAGGTATACAGGACCGAGGCCGTTTAGGGACACAACAGGTCAGCACCAATACTTTGAATTGGGCTCAGAAACATACTGGGAGCCAATGCAGATCTCTCGGGACTGGTGTTATATGGTCCCGGTGGCCACTCCCAGTCACCAGTCTAGCTGCCACATTCTGCATTAGTGTCTGGAGCCCCGAAACAATCTATGCAAAGTGTTTGAAAATTTAGCATGCTGTTCTTTATAGTAACTGTCCTAGAATTTTAAAAAACTCCAGTATACCTTTTAATTAAGGACAAAGTATTATGTACTCAACCTGTTGCTCTTTCCCACCTGGGCATTAGAAGCTGTTTTTTTTAGGACTAGAAGAAGATGTGATTCAAAGGCTTTGTCTGCCAGTGAAGTACTTTTGACAATAAAATATCCTCTGACAAATGGGGATCATTTTTGTTATGTGGTGCTTTGCAGAACCAGTAACTGCTGTATTAAATCTTAATCAATAACAATGCTTTGTTAATTGCTGGAGCGGGTTTATATATTGGGTAAATTGCTGTTTGTAAATGTTGGATTACATTAACCAAAGCAGCTAATTACCAGCAACAGAATAAACATAAGGTTTGCTAAAAGCTTCCATCCGTAGCTAGAAGCAGTCGCTTGCTGCTTGATATTACAGTCGGTGCTGAAAATAAGGTAATGACATTATACATGCATCTATAAGGCAGGCCAATTTCTTCCAAAACGCATGTAAGTATTATTACTTTACTGGGAGTCTGTGCAATATGATTTATTTAATGCATTCCAGTCCCCATAATGTTAAGATATAATTGAGCCAGGGGGGTAGGGAGAAGAGGGAACAGCACAGAGTCTACGGCACACGAATCATGACCTAAAGTGCTTGTAATTTTAAAGACACTTAGGGTACCGTGAAATGTATATAATGCAGGTTGAGGAGTAGGGAAAGTTAAAAGAGCTTTGAAAGATTTAATGAAGTAAATAAAATATTTAAAAGGTAAAGGGGATGATCCAGTCAGTGTTAATTATCATAGAATTCCCATTGATGTCAATGGGAGGGTTGAGTGTGGACTTCTCCTTACTTTGGGACCATTAGGCATTCACAGTTCACAACTTTGGCTGGAGCACGTTCAATATAAGTGAAGGTTTGCAGAGCTTTATAGCAGTTTTTATTATTTGTTCATTTAAAACACCTCCCCAGGTTCCATGTCTAAAAATTGTCCCAGAGCAGGTCACATTTAAAAAATAGGAGACACCATAAAACAACAAAAGAAGTAAAAACACAGCACAACAGGCATTCAAGTCCGATAAATAACAAAACGTGGCAAGCTGCTCTGCTTCTCTAAAGTCCTAGATAAATAGATATATGCCTGCAGCTGGTGCTGGAAATTCCATAAGAGTCAGCACCAGCCATATTTGGAAAGAGAAGACGAAGAGTAGTTTGGATTTGATATCCTGCTTTATTGCTACCCTAAGGAGTCTCAAGGGACGCGGGTGGCGCTGTGGGTAAAATCTCAGTGCCTAGGACTTGCTGATCATAAGGTCGGCGGTTCGAATCCCCGCGGCGGGGTGAGCTCCCGTCGTTCGGTCCCAGCTCGTGCCCACCTAGCAGTTCGAAAGCACCCCTAAGTGCAAGTAGATAAATAGGTACCGCTTTATAGCGGGAAGGTAAACGGCGTTTCCGTGTGCGGCGCTGGTGCTGGCTTGCCAGCTGCAGCTTCGTCACGCTGGCCATGTGACCCGGAAGTGTCTTCGGACGGCGCCGGCTCCCGGCCTCTTGAGCGAGATGAGCGCGCAACCCTAGAGTCGGTCACGGCTGGCCCGTATGGGCAGGGGTACCTTTACCTTTTGTTGTTGTTGTTGTTTAGTCGTTTAGTCATGTCCGACTCTTCGTGACCCCATGGACCAGAGCACGCCACCTTTACCTTTAAGGAGTCTCAAAGCGGCTAACATTCTCCTTTCCCTTCTTTCCTCAAAACAAACACTCTGTGAGGTGAGTGAGGCTGAGAGACTTCAGAGAAGTGTGACTAGCCCAAGGTCACCTAGCAGCTGCATGTGGAGGAGCAGAGACGCGAACCTGATTCACCAGATTACGAGTCCACCACTCTTAACCACTACACCATTCTGGCTCTCACGAATAACGTATAGGCAGGCCTGTTGTGAATCTGGATCCTAAGTGGTTTAGAGATTTGTATGTGAATGGAAGCCTCTTGAACTTGGCTCAGCAGCGTATATGCAGCCAGTACGCTTCCTCCAACAGGTGTAAAGTGCCCTCGGTAGGCCGTCCCTCATAATGGCCTAGACCAGTTTTTCCCAAGCTTGGGATTCGAGCTGTTTTTGGACTACAACTCCCATCATCCCTAGCTAGCAGGACCAGGGACCAGGGATGATGGGAACTGTAGTCCAAAAACAGCTGGAGAGCCAAGTATGGGGAACACTGGCCTAGAATTGTGTGCGGACTGCAGTTTCTAGACCAACTTTGAAGGCAGTAGTCCGACCTTCAGGTTCCTGGTAGGTGGATTGCTGTGGGCAGGCTACCTCTTCCAGGCGTGGCTATAGCAGGTGCACCAACCGAAATTGGCAGAAGCTACTCGTCATGGATGCTACTTGTGCCTCCAGCCTCAGTGCTGAATCGAGGAGCACCTTCAAACTATATGGCCATGCCTTCAAAGCGAATAAAGCCTCACTCAGAACAGGCAGCTTGTTGGAATCTGAGAGTTGAATTTGGTCTTCCCAGCTGCTTAGAGCAATCCCAGTCCCAAGTGCTATTGGATGGATGATGCAGTCAGCAGGTTCCGAGAGGAAATCCTTAAAAATGGGACTTAGAAAGCTGGCTATTACTGGCTCAAAAGCACTGAAACGACAGGAGTCCCCTCGGTTTAATTATTTGGTTAAATAATTGCTGGTGATTGAGTGAAAGGCATGGGCCCTTCAACTATGGTCGAAATAGCAAACCTTTTTTTGACAATACCCGCCAAAGTTTGTGGCCAATTCACAAGCTGGTCAACTCTCTTCTTTCAAGGCTGGGATTTCATTTTTCCTTGGTCTCATTTTTCTTTGCCCATATGAAAAAACTTTGATTCAGCTTGAAAGCAGCCTGTTTGAACGATACCTGTTGAGATTTTCTGCTGCCCCCATTTCTTCTGCATCTCTGCTGCCCCACACGCTGCCCCAGCTTCCTTATTGTCAAGGTGCTTTTCTTCTCTCAGCTGACCTGGGGTGCCACAACTCCCCCCGTGCTGAGCACCCAATAAGTGCTCTAATTGGCAACAGTACAAACGAGCAGCAGCAGGTTCTCTCTTCAGTTTCCTAATTGGAATCAAAGGCTGTTTTGAAAGTGTTGTCTGCATCTGATGGATGGAAGCTCTTTGCAGATAAACAGAGGCTGCATTTGACCTGCAAGATTATATAGACACCTACGACAAGCCCACAGAATATAGCAAAATGAGCCGATTCAGTTATTAAGCCGATAATATTTGTAACTGTATGTGAATGTTCCTTCTGTTCCTCGTGTTTTTCTAAAACCCAGGCAGTGTTTTCATTCTGTGATGCCATGAAAAGCTGCCTTAACATCTACTGCAAAGTCAGAGTCATATTGCAGAAATAAGCAGAACCCTTTTTAAAAAAAAAACCTGTTTGAGTCACTCTCTTTAAGTATGCCTTTCCAAGAGCTGAAAATATGGATATACAGTCTGGTTTTACGCTATGTGGGGGGAGAGAAAATAACTCACCATGTGAATCTGTTCTAATTCATTTGTTAGGAATGGGTTGGAGGGGAAAGGATTAGCTTTGGAGCTATGTACCTAAGCCACAGGGACACGGGTGTTGCTGTGGTCTAAACCACTGAGCCTAGGGCTTGCCGATCGGAAGGTTGGCGGTTCAAATCCCCACGACGGGGTGAGCTCCCATTGCTCGGTCCCAGCTCCTGCCAACCTAGCAGTTCGAAAGCACGTCAGAGTGCAAGTAGATAAATAGGTACCACTCCGGCGGGAAAGTAAACGACGTTTCCGTGCGCTGCTCTGGTTTTGCCAGAAGTGGCTTAGTCATGCTGGCCACATGACCCGGAAAAACTGTCTGTGGACAAACGTCAGCTCCCTCGGCCAGTAAAGCGAGATGAACGCCGCAACCCCAGAGTCTATTGCGACTGAACCTAACTGTCAGGGGTCCTTTACCTTTAACTAAGCCACACCTTTGACTCAACTTCCTTATATTGAGCATCCCACCAGTTCCTCAAGGTTGGCTTCTACTATGACTGGCATCTTGAGCAGAGCAGAAATGCTTTCTCCGTCTTGCCCCATGCAATCCTTTTCAATGGTGTTGCAGGGGGCTGGACCTGATGCAGTCCACACGCAAAGCAGGCATTTTGACACTGAACCATGAACACTTCCTGCCCTTGGATGGGAAGTTTTTGATGTTGAACCTTTAAGGAATGTGCTTATGTGATTGGTTAGATATTTCATATTTTTCTTAGATGTCATAGCTTTCTTAGAGGCATTGAGTACACCATGAGAGATTGTTCAAGGCAAAATGAGTGTGTGTATATAATTGCGATATAAATATCCATTCTAATACAATATTAATACATTTATTAACAGAATAAAGATTTCACTGTCTTTTAAACTGTTTCTTCTGAAGCAGGATCACCTCAGGACCCTCAAATAAAAAAATATATATTTATTGGTTACTGATCCTGGGGTTAGATGGGGGGTTAGGAAGTGCTATCAACTACCTCATTCTGCTCTAGGCGGGCATTTCCCTGGTCTTCCACACAGCAGACAATCCTATCATAATCTTCCATAATTTTATTATTTGTACCCTGTCCCATCTGACTGGGTTTCCCCAGCCACTCTGGGCAGCTTCCAGCACATATAAAAGCATAATAAAACATCAAACATTAAAAACTTCATGATACATGGCTTCCTTCAGATGTCTTCTAAAAGTTGTGTAGTTCCTGACATCTGAAGGGAGGGCGCTCCACAGGGAGGGAGCCACTACTGAAAAGGCCCTCTGCCTGGTTCCCTGTAACCTCACTTCTCGCAGTGAGGAAACTGCCAGCAGGCCTACGGAGCTGGACCTCAGTGTCTGGGCTGAAGTAATGATTGGGAGGGGAGATAGATTGACACTCTAGTTACTGTTTATGGATCAGCATAGGAGAAGTGTAATGGGAATTGGGGTTGCTCGTGCGTAAGTTGCCTCTACTCTTGGCAAAGTTGCCTGGTTAAACCTTTCCCTGGCTGCACAGCCCTTACTCCGCGGTTGTGTCAGTCACTGGCAGAATCCGTCAGTGGGCGTTTCCTGAACTTCTTCCAGCATAAAAGTTCTTTGACGCCAAGCCTCCGCCTAGCCTCCCTGCGCGGAAGTCTTCTGCGCAGGGTGGGCATGGGCAGCGGAGGACCTGTGCTCTCCCCACTAGTTTCTGTCGAAGAGTCCTGGAGACATCTCTCCGAAGCCCTCCCCTGCTCCCCTTTCTTCCTGGTGTCAGTGGATGAGTTCCCTCTCTCCCTGCTGGGCCCTTCTCCGGCATCGCTGGAGAGCCTTCCCTCCACTCCTGGCTCTGATGGCAGTTCCCTGACAAGAAGGCTTAAAGCTTCGGTTGAACTGTGCCACATCAGATTGGATGGGAGACCATTCAGACATGCCAAAAACCTTCCTAGGGTTGAACCCTTTTTCCTGATGTGCTACTCTTCTATTTGCAAGGAGTCTCTTCTCCTCACGGAGCAGCATTCAAGCATTCACCCCCCACCTGCAGTCTGAAGTGTTCCAGCTACACCACTTAGTTCTTCTGTACAAATTGGCCTTCGGTCGGGGCACACGGAAGGTGGAGCTGAGGGGGAACAGGAGAATGCTCCTGCTACCTTCATGGAAGCCCATGACGCACTTTTGAGAATCATGGCTTTAAATTACCTGAATGAGCCCCAAGTGTCATATTTTATTTAAAAGCATCTGTAAGTGCAAATATAAGAGCTAAGTGTAGCAAAAAGCCCAGTACTTCCCTGGTCATTCATTTAACTATCCATCTGATGAAAGCACTTGAGTATAAAGTGTGCTCTTCAAGGTTGCTATAAAAGGAGGCTATCGGGTCTGGCCAGGAGTTGCACCTGGCGTTTCTGTGTACTTGTTCAAAGAAGATTTCAAAGCTTTTTCTTGGATAAGGTTGACAATTTAGGATTTATTTATTTTTTAAAAAAGTCAAGGTCTTGGGAGTGGCTGCCTGGTGGCTAGTCAATACTGGTTATGTTTGGTGGGTTCCAGCATTTTGGGCAAGACCACACAGTCCAGTTCAGTGGTAGAGGATCTGCATTACATATCAAATGAATAATATATAATATTCCCCACAAGGATTGTGACTGAAACAGTCCCAAGTCTCACCTCTTCAGTGATGAGTGGCCTGGGGTCTAGATCATCTAGTCCAACCCCCTGCAGTGCAGGAAGCATCCATGACAGATGGCCACCCAACCTCTGCTTAAAAACCTCCAAGGAAGGAGAGTCCAGCAGCTCCCGAGGGAGTCCATTCCCCTGTCAGAACAGCTCTTACTCTCAGAGGTTTCTTCCTAAAGCTTGAATAGACATGCTCTGGTCATCGGGGGTGCTTTTTGACAGTTCAGAAAGGACAGGGAGAGGTCCACCTGCACTGAAGGGCATTGTGTGCTCGTCCCCAGACATCTCTGACCACACGTCTTCCTGACCACAGCCTACAGCCAGGAATGTGACATCTCTTTCTGGGTCGGCATTGTGAGCTGGTGGGTTTCTGGCTGGGGCCGCGAAGAGGATAACTTTCATATTCTACCCTATTGCTTTCCACACCCCTTTCAGTGTTGTCTCATTGGCCCTTGGTCTCATCAGCCCTTCTGCCAGCTCCTGCCAGCATGGCCAATGGTCAGAGATTATGTGTGTTCAGAAAACGTATATGGGAGTATATTGTATTTAAAAATGGGGTATCAGAGTTTTTAGGGGGGTAATTAGGTTGGGATAGCTGGGATAGCAGGCTTGTTGGTTTTTGAATGTCTTATGTAGATTTTTCAATTTCGCTGTTCTGTATGGGACAATGACAATAAAGATTATCGTATCGTATCGTAAGGTTTGTACAAAATCCTTATGGCTCAAAAAGGGTTTCCATCTTTTGCAGGTTATGGGAAGGTACATTGCAGGGCAGAAAGCCACAAATTCGGTTGCAGAAATGTCCTCAGCAACTAAATGAGATGCAAAGTTCCAAAATGCACATCCTAATGATTCCATTTTTAATGTCACCTCCCTCGGAGCACGCTGTTCTGATGATAGCCATCCCCTGCTTTCTTGAACACACACCACTCCCTTTTTGGCCTCCCTCTAGACATATCTGTTTCAGAGAAAGTGCAGCCTTGCTTTCATCCATTATAAATGATTTTCATTTGAACATGTCATTTTGCTTTTCTGTTACAATGGAGATCAAAGTGACACCGGTTCACCGCCGGTGTTCAGCAGCTCTTTGTGGTCCTGGACCTTCAAGTAATAGGATCCAGTTTAATTTGTTGCTGTCTTAGATCTCTCTGAAGGCGTGCAGAGTGCTTGCTTTTGTGATGGATTTCGGTTATTTATAAATAAAAAATAGATAGGAGTTTTATGTTTTCAGGCTCCGTGACAATGGTCTATTGATACAGACCTCGCTGTAGAATGGTGACATTGAAAGAGTTTTGAATCTATTTAAAACGGGACCATGCATTTGAAAAGCCATTCGTGAAGGTAAAATGAAAATTCCAAGACATCCATTTGCGGGATAAGCTGTGGCATTTTTCTCAAGGAGTGTGCCGGTGTAATTTCTTTACCAGGAAAAAGGATGAAACAAGATTTTAGCAAGTAATAATCCATGCTGCCTGAAAGCACGGCGAATAGATTTCAGTCGGGACCAGCTCTTCTCCAAAGTTTCCTTTGGGAAAACAGCACCCTGTACCTCTGTGGTTCAACAGAATGCCAAAACAAGATATATTACGACCTGATTTCTGTGCTTCCATTCACATTCATGTATTTGTGTGACTTTTCCAGTTACATTCCATTATGGGGCTCTTCTGGGACTGATTTTGTCCTTTATATGGACCTTTCCCAATTCGATATCAGCATAGACAGTTGAGTTCTTCTTTGTCATCCCATTCCGATGGGCGTCACATCTCCCAGACTTATGTCAGTGCGAGGTCTTTTACAGCATGTCTTATTTACATTTGTTTAAATGGAGATGACAGAATTTGAGCATTTAGAATTCCCCCCTCTTCTATCTTATTGCATCTAGTAGGTTTAGACAACATAACTGGTTGTTGTATACTCTGGATTATTCGGGTGAAGCAAAACCATATTAAGTAACTGGAATAAAAAAAAAACTGCATAGAAAATCTGCCCTTTTAAGGGACAGACACAAAGAACTCTGTTGTTTTTTCCTTCACTGGGCAGAGAGAGTCATTCTTAGTAAAGCAGTGTGTATGTATGCATGTGTAAGTATGGCACCATCTACATGTAATAAAGCAAATTGGCTTCGTGACCAAATTGGGGGTGTGGTAAAACATGGAGATGATACAGTCCTAATTTCCCCCCATTGTTGAATACAGACAACTACCGATTTGCACGGGGTCATCACGTGCCACAGTGGAGTGCATTTAAGCCCGCTTTTCCCTGTCACTTCTGGGCTTGCAGTTATGCCGTGTGCACGGTGGTGCGTGCTTTGAACGTGCACAAAATGGTCGTCGTCTGTACTTTTTGCTATTTCAAAACCCTTATCCTGCTCTTCCTTTGCAAACCTCAGGAACATCAGTTGAGAGAACATGTGAGCCTCTCCCAAACAGAAAGAAAGCCTTTCATGCAATGCCAGGCTAGCCCATTTCTGCAATTTTAAGTGTGCCCTTTTGCTTAATTTGGATATGACCAACACATTCCCTCTCTCTTTCTCTCATGGCTTAGCCCAGACCTCTCAGAGTCCTCTCCATCTGAACTGGAAACAGGTTCCTGGGGGAACCATTGCCTTGGAAGGTGGGCAGTGCATTCCAGTAATGGGCAAGGGCTGCTGAAAATGCTTAAGTGCTTCCAATTATAGCCGAACTCTCGTGAGGGACCCCCAACATTTCCTGGAATGGCTTCCTAGACATGGGCAGAGGGGCGAGTTACGTATGCAGACGGGCACTGCAATCCTGTGGAAAGGAGCATTGCCTGCCAGGAAAGTCATGAAGGCAGCAGACCCGGTCGTTGAAGGGGAGGGGACAGGACCCTCCTGAGAGTGCCTGGAGGCTTGGATTAAGCTCATGGCGGGCACTCCCTGTTCCTGCAATTTAAAAACACAGCCACGAGAATGCTGGAATTGGAATAGCTGCGTTTGATAGCTTAGAATGTGGCAAAATGAGTTTTCAGTCAAACAGCAGGCTATGAAAGCCCAGAAAACAAGCTTCTACGGTTGAGAATAGCAAGGCTTTTATGGTTCCATGACCCCTTTTAATTTCTTGCCATCAGTCTCAAGTGGTTTGTGTAATTAAAGGGTAATTCTTACACATTGCTTATTCTTTTAATTGAAACTTGCAAGATATGCTGATGTTGCATCTATGAAATCTCTTGCATCCTTTAAATGAGGAAGCGTTCCTGACAGTTATAGTTGGCATTAAACAAATAAAGAGTAATTAGATGCCTATTCAGTGATTGCGTCTGTTGATGATTCTGAAGTCATATTTGCTGTTGATTGTTGGCTAATGTTGCCAGAGGTTCGCGTATTTTTGTTTTCGTTTTTAACCCGGTTGGAATTTCTAGGCATAGTTTCGCAGCTGCACAATGATCACACGCCTACGCATGAGAATATGCTGTCTGTACATCTGGCTCTGCCATAGACATGTGAACTCTGAACATCCAGAGTTGGCTTTGAGTTCGTGCCTATAGGCAAAGCAGGTGCGTGTGCAATCAGTGGCGGCTGCGCAGGTGATTTGCTGTTACATAACAGGCTGCCATCACTGAGCCAAACCTGGGGAGAGACTGAACATTTTTGCTGGTAGGTGTTTCAAGGTGAGGCATGGCACTTGCAAAGTCAGCAATGGGCAGACACGCGGATACTGACTGACTGGCAGTGCCAATGTCATGGCTCAGTGGCAGTGTGCTGACCCAGCAGCAACCATGCCTCTGCCTCTCAAGAGTCCCCTGTGAGATCTATCATCTCAGAGTCCTCAGAAGCTGGTTACTCATGGCAAAAGGAAAACCTTGTTTTGGGGGGTTCCCTATTTTTAGGAAGGAGGGAAGCCCCTTTTTAGGGGGTGCAGGGCAAAGTTGTTGAGCTTCTTTGGGGGGAGCCAGCGATCTAACAGTGATCTACCACAGACGTTCAGTGATCTACCTGTTGGACGTGCCTGTCATAGATCATCAGACGAAGTCCTGAGTTGCAAATATAAATGTGCGATGCCAGCATATTAGGCATGCCTGAAGCACCACCTCTTTCAAGGAAGCAGGGACACTCCCCCCCCTTATGCAGAGAAGCATTAGCCATGCTCTAGACTCAACCAGTAAACTCCCCTCTGCTGGATTTAATAAGCCAGGAGGGACAGGGGCTGTTAGAGTGCAGCACCTTGTCCACAGCAGCTCAGTGCATAAGCTGAAATTGATCCCAGAAGACATTGCTGACTCTGGCATTGAGTACTTCATCCATAGTCAAACAACTTCATCTTCGAAGTGTGTAGCCAGTTGATCACAATGGGTGCTCAGATAGGAGTTCCTCCTTCAATGTAGGATTCAGGAACCTCCAGGACCATCCGATTTAACTCCACTGGCCAGACGCTGGAAACTGCAGTGCAGCTATGATATGAACCTTCTTTGCAGCTGTACTGCACTGCAATGTTGTACACGCAGTTATGTACAGTGTTCATTTGGCTTTAGAGTGAGAATTGGCCAATTTGCACTTCCGTTTTCCTTCAGCTTGCTGCAAAATCCAAAGCTCCACAGAAAGCACAAGTGAACAAACAAAAAACACTTGTTTTTAATAAAAGCACACAACCCTTCACCTGAAATGGTGCCTTGCGGATTTTAAAGTTTGTAAACAAGTGAGAAATTTAGAATCCTTTTGGACCTAGGTTCTTTTCTTCTTTTAGTAGCTCCGTACTAAGGCATCAATATTTCAAGCAGTCTAAATGAAATAGTAATCTCTCAACAACCAGTGGTTCAGGTATTTCGAAGATTAGATAGGGTGGCCGTTTCACTCTGCGGCTGCTGTCAACCCCAGGTGTACAGCTTCTTCGCTGTTAAGCCTGCCAATGGCTATAAACAGAGAAAAAGAGACATAAAATATTTGTCAGAAGGAATCCTCCCATAAATTGTAGTGAGCAATGTGTATAAGCTACTTCCTGGGCAGTACTAAAATTTTTGATGCCTGAACACTGCATGATTCTTCAGCTTGTTTTGTACTTTTATGTAACCTGTATGTTTTTTACAACCCTGCTTTGTAGCTGAAGGTGTGTGCTGTGAAGGTAATGGAAGTCTGTGCACTCATTTCAGAGGTCATTGCCAAGAAGGTTTTGCCCCCATTGCATACGTTCTGACACCATGAACTTGTTGTCTAAACTTTTTTCTTAACGGTTTGAAGGGCAATCTGAAAATTGGATGTAAACCAGGAAATCTTGGCTTCAACTTCCTCTTCACCCATAAAAGCTCCTTTGCAAACCCCAGCCAGGAAGCCATCTCTCGGTATACTGTACCTGAGTTTTGTTGGGAAGATGAAATGCAAATAATAGTTGTCTCAGAGACAGAGGGGTAGACCAGCTTCATTTAAGTTCCTTGTTTCACTTGCAGAATCATAGAATTGTCGGAAGGGACCCCATGGGTCATCTAGTCCAATGCAGAAAATTCTCAGAAATTATGCAGGGCAGCATAATTTTTCCTAGCTGTGGACCACTGTACCAGGTGATAAACAGAATTACTTATTTGCCCCTTTGAGAACAGCAGAGCTGCTTCCTGTTAGTTAATATTTGTAGGCAGGACATAAGTATTATGCAAGAGTCGAGTTTTAATTATTGTGGATTGTATCCAGCTAAATTTTAGACAGAGTAGACTCACTGAAAATATGGACCGAAGTGAGCCATGGGTATTAATTGCAATGGGTTTACATTGAGTAGGATTAAGATTGATTGCAATCCTAAATAGGGATTTGGGTGTTTTTGGTTGTTGTTCCAATGTCTTCCTGCTCCATGGTCCATGAATCTGTGAAACATGGGGTAGATGTGCAAGTGATCAACCTCTGTATGATAGAGACAATCAAGCCATCCATGGATGAAAGAGCTCCCTTCCAGTGTAGTTTGGCCAACTGTATGGACTCCCATGCCGTATTTTAGAAGTCTCCCTGATAGAGGAAAGTGTTAATTTGTGCACATTTTGGAGAAATTCATATCTAGAAAGAATCTTCGTAACACACTGAGTCTAGGAATTAGATCTGCTTGCTGTTCACTCTGCATGAGAGACACTTTTAATACTCCTTCTTTAGTAATTTAAAAAAAAAACTATATAAAAAGCACTACCAAAGAACTGCTATTTAAAAGAGAATTGACTTTCTATGGTCCACCTGAGTAACCCCCCCCCTTTTAACCTAAACTTTGTTGTTCCTTGTGGCCATGAGTTCTTCAGGTTAACTGTGCATTTAATCTGTTTCAGATAATGTTGCTTTTCAATTTCACTGTTCACTGGTCACCCCCCTTTTCTTACTGTGGCAAACATAAAGTGAAGCATGAAATGTCTGATCTGCTTTCTTGTCATCCTTACTCTAAACTAAAGCAAGTCTCCTTTTCTTTTTGCCTTTTTAATATGAGACTTGTGCTACAGGATTTTAGTATTTTTGCTGTCTCATTTTGCGCAGAGGGCGGGAATTGTTTACTTCTAGGAGTACAGTACTGGGACGCTCTTAAGTTAAAGTGAATCAGAGTAGCCGGCAGAAAAACACATGGGTATTCTTTCAGATTTGGTTTCAGAAATGCTAAATGCAAAGGAAAATAATCAGCAAAGAGTTGAAAAACCCACTCTAGTACTCTTGTGGATAACCTCCATATGATTTTCTCTGCGCTGGCACGCAAACATCCTAGATATGTTTGCCATGATAATGATCTTTGTCACTTATGGAAAAAGCACTGATGAAATCAGCACAACAGATATTCCCATTGTGATACAAAGGTCAAGGATAATGCTTCCCAAAGATGTCTGTCTGCAGGGTTAGATTGCATTAAACAATTTGAACAGTGATCTCCAGCACTCTAAAATATATAGTTTAAAATTTAAAATATATTTAATATTTATAGATCATCAGGCATATTCTTTTGCAGAACTGAGAGCACTCTTATTGGCATGAAATTGGTAACACACGGCAATTCTCTCTGGCGGGTGGCGCTGTGGGTTAAACCACAGAGCCTAGGACTTGCCAATCAGAAGGTTGGCGGTTTGAATCCCCGCGACGGGGTGAGCTCCCGTTGCTCGGTCCCTGCTCCTGCCAACCTAGCAGTTCGAAAGCACATCAAAAGTGCAAGTAGATAAAGAGGTACCACTCCAGCAGGAAGGTAAACAGCGTTTCCGTGCGCTGCTCTGGTTTGCCCGAAGCGGCTTAGTCATGCTGGCCACATGACCCGGAAGCTGTACGCCGGCTCCCTCGGCTAATAAAGTCAGCCATGACTGGACCTAATGGTCAGGGGTCCCTTTACCTTTATGTGTGTGACTCGGGTTTTTTTTGACTTGGAAACGTATTAGGATAGAGTTCACTTTGCAATGAATGCTGGATGCTGCCTCATTTGGAGTTGTCCCGTTGGTCTATCTAGCTCAGTATTGCCTACACTGGCTGTCGGTGGCTCTCCAAGATATCAGGCGGGGGTCTTTCCCAGCCGCACCTGAACTTGTGGCATTTTGCATGTGACATGAGCTTTACCGCTGATCTGGGGCTCTCCCCTTCAAAGCCCAGACTTCTTCCAGATTTGCAACTGGCAGATACACCCACCAGCACATCAGAAGTTGGTTCTGCCATCAGTGTTGGCCTAGCTGGGTCAGATGGGCGAGGTACAATAATAAACTGTATGAACATTTGTCTGTTCATTTATTGCTATAATTAAGACTCCAAAAACATTTTCTGAAAAGTGAAATTCTCCTCGAGGAATTAAGGAACATTTATTGATTAAAGCATGGGCACCATCCAGTGTGGAATATAATAATAATTTAATAATTTATTATTTATACCTTGCCCATCTGGCTGGGTTTCCCCAGCCACTCTGGGTGGCTTCCAACAAAATACAAAAATACAGTAACCTGTTAAACATTAAAAGCTTCCCTAAACAGGGTTGCCTTCAGATGTCTTCTAAAAATGCACAGTTGGATTTTGCTGCAAACTTTCAGAATCTAGTTTGACCCTGAAGATTGTCAGCATATTTCACTTGGAATGCCCGTTGTTCTTCCAATGTCTTCCTGCTCTATCATTCATATCTTCAGCCTGAAGGTGGCTTCACCTGCTGGTGTTAACATCCGATTTGGGGGAAGCAGGTAGGTATTAATATAATATGGGAATGGCTGTGCAAGTGACTCTTTTGATTTACTTACCAGGATCCCGCTTTCCTGAGCTTTATTTATGTATTTATTCTGAAACAGTCAGAAGAAGAGGGTTTTTTTACCCACTGCTTTGTGGATAAAAATGAAGGAGTAGATTTAAAATACAGGAAGGCAGAATTTAAGAAGACCTTATTAACCTTGAGAGTAATTTGAAATCCCACTCACTCTGTACCCATGCAAATTCCACATCCACTAACACACACATACCACACTCAGCTCGCTCCTGCACACACTCATTTTCTCTCTTTCTCTCCCCATTCTTATCAATTACTGGGCCAAACGACCCCCTGGGTACAGATACAGAAAGACCACACTGCAACACTGGTACTCCCACCAACCCCAATTTAAAAGCCCAACAGCAGTGCATGTCATTCACCAAATGACACTCATATATGTTAAGGTTGCCGCCTGAGGTTGAGCTCTCCTCCCTGTCATCAGCTACCATTTCTCAGCTCCCACCTGAACAGTGCTGAGTCTCCAGCCCCCTCTCCCAGCTACCCCACACTCTTTCCCTAGCACCAGCAGAAAGATTTGCTCCTGTGTTTCATGCTCTTGAAACTCTTCCTATATGCCACCAGTGGCTATCCTTTGGCTGAGAGGCCCTGTGCTTTTTCGCCAAATACTTGCTCCTTTAGCCAAGAAGCAAACCTCATACTACCTGGCAAAGAGGGAGATGAAAGAGTCTTATTTAGGAATCCCAGGTGAATGTACTTCAGCCAAGATCCTTGTTAGAAGGGTAGCTAGGCAGTGGCAGATCATCACCTGAGACTTTGGAGAGATGCTGCTGCTGCTGCTGCTGTTCTTGATAATAATAACGATAATAATTGATAATGATGATGATGATGATAATATAGCCTGCTTTCCCCCCTGACAGAGACTCAGTGGGGCTTAAAATAGAACTGGCTAAAAACATTGGGGGTGGGGGAAGAGAATATTTAAAAAAATAATTAATAAAGGCAGCTTCATATGCAAATTTCAGAAAGGCTGTGTGTCACTGGACACATTCTGCTTCCTACAATTACACTGTAAGGGTATGTATTTTACTACTGTATTCCACCTGAGCAGCTCATTCCATATAAACTTTTGAAAAGAGCATATTACAAGCAATTAGGCGGTCCATTAGTAGTGACAAAGCCAGCAGAAACCCAAAGCTGAAGGGCACTGGAGGAATCGGGAGTAAAACAGTGTGTTAGATTCATTTCTTACTGCAGGGTGGTTCCCAAGCCACAGAGAGGGAGGGGTGAGGGTTGGCAACGCCTTGGAAATTATGGAAGCTCAAAAAATTCTGTTTTGAAGCTTTATAATTTTTTTTTTAAAAAAAGGTTTAGCAACTCCTTTTCCCAGGTAAAGTGTTTCGTGTCTTCCATTTCTTTTATGACTTACCATAAAAGTCAGAGTGTGTTGGTTTTTTTTTTTTAATAAATATTTATTACAGTTTTCCAATTTAATACAAAAAGAATAGAGTGTGTTGGTTTTGGGCCAGAGCTTATGGAAATCTTTAGCGCCATTTTAGAAAGAGAGAGTGGTGTGCTTGAAACCAGAAGTCCTTGATTAAACTGGGACGTGCACACCTAAGGTCAGCATACAAGGTGGACCTGGTTTGCACGTCATGGTAAGCTTGAGTACAGTTCAGCATCGTGTGTACAAACCAAGATGCCTCCTGAGATTGTTCACCCCACTCCCCACAGCCCCAGACCCTCCTCTGGTGCTACCATAAGGGGTTTGGAAGCCTTTGTATGCTAGGTCCGGTAGTAACCCGAGTAACGTGGTCCAGGTCCGGTCCCAAATCCAAGGGTTCTGCGAGGAGTCAGTCCGCCAGGGCCAAGGCAGGAAACCAGGCAAGGTCAGGCACAGGATCACAGGCAGGTTCTGGCAAACAGCAATGTTGCTCCCACAACCTGAGGCGGGGTCCAGCAGCCTTTTATCTCTGTCGAGGTAACGGCTGGTCCTGATCCCCCGATGACTCACCTCCCTGTCTCGCCCGAAGGCGAGCACTCCTCCTGTGAGTACTCAGGTCTCTCGTTCTCTCAGACCTCACTTTCTGCAGCTTGGGAGACGTTGGTGGGTTACTAGACCCAGGGGCTGCCTCAGCCTCCCCTGACCCAACCGGTAGTGGAGCAGCTGTAAGTGATGGCCTAGCTGGAGGCAACGAGGTAAACCTCACATCTGGAGCCAGGGCAGGCTCAGGCCCCTGACCCGGCCCATAGAATCATAGAAGAGTTGGAAGAGACCACAAGGGCCATCGAGTCCAACCCCCTGCCAAGCAGGAAACACCATCAGAGCACTCCTGACATATGGTTGTCAAGCCTCTGCTTAAAGACCTCCAAAGAAGGAGACTCCACCACACTCCTTGGCAGCAAATTCCACTGTCGAACAGCTCTTACTGTCAGGAAGTTCTTCCTAATGTTTAGGTGGAATCTTCTTTCTTGTAGTTTGGATCCATTGCTCCGTGTCCGCTTCTCTGGAGCAGCAGAAAACAACCTTTTTTTCAACAAGCTGGTGTTTGTTGCAGGGGAACCTGTGCAGACTGGGGCTCTTCAGAATCAGGCCCCAGACCTGTTTCAGATGCCGCCTGAGGCAAAGAATCCGGTGCGGACTGAGACTCCTCTAGCTCCGAGTCCGA
This sequence comes from Podarcis gaigeae, assembly GCF_964106915.1. Taxonomy (NCBI): domain Eukaryota; kingdom Metazoa; phylum Chordata; class Lepidosauria; order Squamata; family Lacertidae; genus Podarcis; species Podarcis gaigeae. Next base: position 7,027,478 of record NC_139686.1, read on the forward strand.
GCCCGAGTCCCAGGCCATCACACTTTGCTTCTGTTTTTGATAAACCGAAGCTTGTTCCTCCGTTCAAACTAGGAACTCTGGTTAACGTTCATGGTTGCCGGTTTAAACAAGCGCGCTTCATGCCGTGTGAAGTTGGCTTGCGGAGCAGCAAGGAAAGGCCTAAGAAGAGAGATTAATCGAGTGTCAGGCTGCAAGGCACATTGGGATGCAGTGGATGATAAACAGATGGCAGTGTTGCATGGGCAAAAACAGATGCACTCCTTGGAGCTCGTAGATTTAACAAATGGGAAGTGGAAGGCTGGCAGTCTTGATACCCTGTGCTTTCCTCCAACTCCTCCAACTCCTCCCTCCCAGCCCGTCAGCCTGTCTTACAACCTCCATGCTCCTAAAACGAGATCATCATGTAAGATAACTTTATGGCATTTACTGACCCTGTTGCTTTGAGAGACCTCGCCAGCAGATTTCTGGGCAGAACTTTGCATTCCCTGCCCCGCACAAGCCCTGTGCTTAAACAACTGCTCTCTTTTAACATTAACCTTCCCTTTGAAGCTCTCTGTACTGCGCCTCAAGGCCCATAGACACTTTTTTCTACAACCTCCTGCTTTATTCAGTGCAAAAAGCCCTTGCTTCTTCACTTAACATTTCACCGGGCAGCCCTGTCAAGTCAGCCTTGATGGACAGATCTTTATTCCCTTCACAAACATGAGGCATGTCAGTTGTCGGCCGTTCAGGCAGAGAGATTGTTTCATCCTTCATCCGACCCATCCCTCTGTTTGTCTCTCCTCCTGGGATCAAGGAGGAAGTGGCTTAAGCAGCTTAGGTGGAACGGCTGCAACTCTTCCAGGCTGATAATGTGGCATGGTAAATATAGTGATGGATTTTTGTCAGATGAATGGCAATCAGTTCGATCTCAAAACCTCTTTTCTAAGAACCTGGTAAATATTTAACAATTATTACATACTTACATTTTAAGGGTGGTATTCAGCCAGGTTTTACTCAAGGGTGTCTCTGTTGAAATGAATCAACTTAACTTAGACATGTTCACTAATTTCAGTGAGTCCGCTCTGAGTAAAAGTTGATTGAATATCACCCTAAATGTGTGTGTGTGTGTGTGTACACCCATTTAGATGGATCAAAACTGGCCTGGAAGGAGTATATAAACTACGTACAACTTTCCACATTAATCTGTATCTCTTCATAGTCTCTGTGTTTTCCTATAATGAGGATTGATTCGTTTTATGGTATTTCAGCCCCATGAGAAAAAAGAGAATGTGTTGACCTCAGTGAGAGTGAATGGGGAAAACTGAAATGCTGCTTTGTCTGGGGTAAAAGGTAAAGGTAAAGGTACCCCTGCCCGTACGGGCCAGTCTTGACAGACTCTGGGGTTGTGCGCCCATCTCACTCAAGAGGCCAGGGGCCAGCGCTGTCCGGAGACACTTCCGGGTCACGTGGCCAGTGTGATATCGCTGCTCTGGCGAGCCAGAGCCGCACACGGAAACGCCGTTTACCTTCCCGCTGGTAAGCGGTCCCTATTTATCTACTTGCACCCGGAGGTGCTTTCGAACTGCTAGGTTGGCAGGCGCTGGGACCGAGCAGCGGGAGCGCACTCCGCCGCAGGGATTCGAACCGCCGACCTTCCGATCGGCAAGTCCTAGGCGCTGAGGCTTTAACCCACAGCGCCACCTGCGTCCCATCTTTGTCTGGGGTACTGGGAATCTAAATTACCCTGTGCTATCAGAATCCGAATCCATAGGACTTTCCTAACTCACTATCCTCCAGATATTTTGGACTAGAACTCACATAATCCCTTACTATTGGTTTAAGCTCATGAAAGCATAGTCCAGCAACCTCTGAAGGTTGGGGCAGCAGGTTGCGGATGGCTGCCTTAGAAAGTAACATCGGTATGTTTAGGCGAGTCGTTACAGAACTCCACTATATCCCTTTAATGTACAACTTTTCATGTGTAGTTGGCTTAATTCAAGCAGGGAGTTGGCATTCAGTTCTCTTAAGTGCTGAGCCTTTTGCTATCATCTTTCCCAGGTCTTGCTGTTCCTCACCCCTCCCTCCTTTGGACTTCTTCCGACTAAGACTTCTTCTTGCTAACATCTTGATCTCTCAGATACCTTCTTTGAGATGAAGTCATTGATTACCACTAGTGTACTATTGCACAGAGGGAACAAAGGATCAAGCTGCTGTCTGCAACTTGATGGCTCACATGCAGGAAAAGAGAGTAGTTTTCAATGTGGGCTGTAATCCACTGGGAGCAGTCAAATGCAACATTCCTTGTTTTCCTAGAGGGAACATGCAGGGGGTTGCTTGGTCCAGCCAGTTGAAACTTCCTGTTCCTCCTGGGCTGGAGCATCCTTCCTTGCATGTGACTAGTGGGTGGGCGTGACCTTTCCAGACCTGGTAAAAGGCCAAGGCATGCTGCCACTCTCTCTCTTTTCCATCTTCCTTTCGTCCTGTGAACTGCTGGACTGCTTGCCTGCAGTCACTAGATAAATCTCCCTTATGGGGTAAACCTCTTTGTATATGTTTGAAATTTTAAGCCTTAAGCCTGCCTTCAGGGATCACACTGTGCTCTGCCTAACACTGGTCTTGAAAGACCTACACTGGCTCCCAGTACGTTTCCGAGTACAATTCAAAGTGTTGGTGCTGACCTTTAAAGCCCTAAACGGCCTCAGTCCTATATACCTGAATGAGTGTCTCCACCTCCATCGTTCTGCCCGGACACTGAGGTCCAGTGCCGAGGGCCTTCTGGCAGTTCCCTCGCTGCAAGAAGCCAAGGTACAAAGAACCAGGCAGAGGGCCTTCTCGGTAGTGGCACCCGCCCTGTGGAATGCCCCCCACCAGATGCCAAAGAGAAAAATAACTACCAAACCTTTAGAAGACATCTGAAGGCAGTCCTGTTTAGGGAAGCTTTTAATGTTTAATAGGTTATTGTATTTTAGTCTTCTGTTGGAAGCCACCCAGAGTGGCTGGAGAAGCCCAGCCAGATTTGCGGGGATATAAATTATTATTATTACTACTACTACTACTACTACTACTACTACTACTACTACTACTACTGCCTGATCGTGGTGTCTTTATTCTTTTAGGAGGGATTCAAGGGGTCTTACCAGGAAAATATCAGATTGAATTGCGTATTGTCTTAAGAAACTCACACCAGTTTGCAACTAGTTTTCTGCTGTGTAAAGGGGCATGGACTCTGCTAAGTAAAGGAACTTGCTAGCACAAGTTTCCCTGAACATCCCCACATTCTACTTCCAGGGGAGGGAACCCCACATTCAATATAGTTCTAAGTGTACAAACACATTTCCTAGGGAAGCTGAAGAATAAGGAGATGCAGCCCAAGCATTGGCCCACAGAGTCAATGCCCTGCAAACTCACCAGTATATTGCTTTTTAAAATTATGTTTTATAGCTATTGATTGATTTTATTATGTTTTATGTTGTAAGCCGCCTTGATATATTTCATGAAAGTGCGGATCAGAAGTATTCAAATGAATGAATGAATGTTTATTGCCACATGTGATTTGACATTGGCTTAGCCTGAGGTATTGGAGTGTTTAAGGCTACAGTTTCAGATGTGGACTCCTACTTTAAAGTCTTCCTAAGCTCAGCATTATGTGTGTTTGAACCACTCTGCAAAAGAATCAGTGAACCTTGTACAATTTCTCATTTACAACTAAAGTGCAACATTCAGCTAATTGAATACATGACCACTGTTAATTATTTTTGTTACGGCTAATTGATATTCACTGAGATCATGTTCTGTAGCCCCATAAATATAATATTACCTTGCCAAGTGTATATATCAGCAATGAATTCTCTGCCACTGGCATGTTTATGCTGTCCCCTGTATAAAAGTTGCCACGGCTTCCTTTTTTATATATTTAGATTATGATTTTTTGCTTGCTCTGCATTATTTGGAAAATACAAATGTCGTTGGCCACTTGGTGGATACTGTTCCTGTGAATTATTTATGTACTTGGCAATTCTTGCAATTCCTCTTAGAGAACAGAAAAACCATACTTCTTGGTTGTCAGTGAATCGGTTTTGTTGCAGCAAGGAGTAATTTCTTTATGCCACTGACACTGCAACAGAGCCGCTATAGTGTAGCATAGCAGCTAAAAGCCTGTGTTGAGAAACATAGAATCATAGCACTTTAGAGTTGGAAGAGACCCCAAGGGTCATCTAGTCCAACCCCTTGCAATGCAGGAATCTCAGCGAGATGATACATGACAGATGGCAATCCAACCAGGGAGTTATGGTGTGGGAGGTGGGGCAGGCTGGGTAAGCTTGTCCTTTGAAAGGCAGGTTTCTGTTCACTAACCCACAATAGTCCTATCAGTTGGTCCAGATTACAGTAACCCTAGAATTCCCAAATGCATAAAGCTTGTTGGGTGCACATTAATATTCAGCACTAATATTTTAGTGGGCACCTCAACATTTTGTTGTTGTTGTTGTTTAGTCGTTTAGTCGTGTCTGACTCTTCGTGACCCCCCTGGACCAGAGCACGCCAGGCACTCCTGTCTTCCACTGCCTCCCGCAGTTTGGTCAAACTCATGCTGGTAGCTTCAAGAACACTGTCCCACCATCTCGTCCTCTGTCGTCCCCTTGTCCTTGTGCCCTCAATATTTTCCAACATCAGGGTCTTTTCCAGGGAGTCTTCTCTTCTCATGAGGTGGCCAAAGTATTGGAGCCTCAGATTCACGATCTGTCCTTCCAGTGAGCACTCAGGGCTGATTTCCGTCAGAATGGAGAGGTTTGATCTTCTTGCAGTCCATGGGACTCTCAAGAGTCTCCTCCAGCACCAGAATTCAAAAGCATCAATTCTTCAGCGATCAGCCTTCTTTATGGTCCAGCTCTCACTTCCATACATCACTACTGGGAAAACCATAGCTTGAACTATACGGACCTTTGTCGGCAAGGTGATGTCTCTGCTTTTTAAGATGCTGTCTGGGTTTGTCATTGCCCTCAACATTTTAGTATTCCATATCCTCCCCCCCCCCGAATATTCAGTGGCACCCTACCCTCATCTGAAGCAGCCTGTGTGTGGAACAAGAGAGGGCTTCACACATGCATTTTCACCACTGGATTACTGCAACATCCAGGGTTGACTTGCTTGTGTGAATGGGGCCACCCATTCACCACACCAGCATCTAATGTGACTCACATCCCCTTTCACTAATGCTTTTCAGGAGACCCAGTTTGCCCATTTCACAAAAGTGTTGAATGAGGGATCCACTGATGAAAAACGTTTGGAAAAACCAGGCTTTGTCTAGACCTGGGTAAACCATGGCTTACAAAATGCTATTTGTGTTTGTTCGCTTCCTATTTAAAGTTTAGAATCCCTTTAATTTTCTTTCTCTTTCTCCTCGTTCCACAGCAGCGAGTCTGTTAATTTGCTGCTTTTGTTTTCCTTCGGAGAGGTCCAGGCAATTGCTTTTAATTGATCTGTTGAAGTAGGTGAAGAGAAGTTATTTGTGATTAGGTAGCTTGAAGCCTCCCCTACTTGCTTACTATGCATAGGTGAACTTTTCTTCTTCTCCCTTTTTTTTAATACCCTTAAATTTCCTAGAACAGTAAATTGTTGGAAATTCAAATTGTCTTGTGACTTTTTTTTCCTTTCCACTCTATTGATTTTTTAAACTCACTCTCGGTAAAGGAGTGGGAAGAGACTGAGGCTTCATATGGATAGGAATTTCTTAGAACTAAAATCTGCATGCTCTAAGGATCCCTATCTACCAGAGATGGTCCTAATGTTCTCATACTGGAGAGCCAGTGTGGTGTAGTGGTTAGGAGCGGTAGTCTCATAATCTGGTGAACCGGGTTCGCTTCCCCGCTCCTCCACATGCAGCTGCAACCTTGGGCTAGTCACACTTCTCTGAAGTCTCTCAGCCCCACTCACCTCACAGAGTGTTTGTTGTAGGGGAGGAAGGGAAAGGAGATTGTTAGCCGCTTTGAGACACCTTAGGGTAGTGATAAAGTGGGATATCAAATCCAAACTACTCTTCTTCTTCTTCTTCTTCTTCTTCTTCTTCTTCTTCTTCTTCTTCTTCTTCTTCTTCATACTTGCCCATGGTAAACCACCATCCTTGTTGGTCTTAAAGTAGAAGTTATGGGCCGACGTGTGAAAAGGTTGCTCTTCTTCAGATTTCAATTGCCTCTCCCATATCTCTAGAAGATATATCTTAGTTGGCTATTTGATGCATCCTGATGGTTGTGCACATGCGTGCATGCCAATGTGTAGTGTTTAGTCTACCGTTTCACATACTGCATATTAGATGACTACTGTGTATGTCTTGGCCAGGGCTGGGAAACATGTGGACCTCCTAATGTTGGAGGACTACAGCTCTATCATCTCTTACCTTTAGCCATGATGACTAAGGCTGATGGAAGTTGTAGTCCAACAGGTAAAGGTAAAGGACCCTTGGATGGTAAAGTCCAGTCAAATTTGACTGTGGGGTGCGGCGGTCATCTCCGCTTTCAGGTCAAGGGAGTCGGCGTTTGTCCGCTGACAGCTTTCCGGGTCGTGCTGCCAGCAGCTTCTGGCACAACAGAGGACTGTGACGAGTGCCAGAGTGCATGGAAGTGGCATTTTCCTTCCCGCCACAGCAGTACCTATTTATCTACTTGCACTGGCGTGCTTTCGAACTGCTAGGTTGGCAGGAGCTGGGACAGAGCAATGGGAGCTCACCCCATGGCAGGGATTCGAACTGCCGACCTTCCAGTTGGCAAGCCCAAGAGGCTCATTGGTTTAGACCATAGTACCACCCGTGTTCTGTAGTTGCAACAACTTCAGTAGGACTCCAGCTCTCGTTTATGTTGCACCAAAAGAATGTTCTTGTGGGACGGGTTGTGTGTGTTATTGGTTTATTTTGTTCTTGTTTTTCTTACGTATTTCATGCTTTTCTTTTGTATTTTTATGCTATTCTGAGATGAAGGGTGGTATACAAATTTAAATAGCAACAACAACATTGATGGGGTTTAGATGCCAGGTTATTCATCCAAGGAATGCCTCTTGCTTGGTTGATGCAGTTATGTTGTTAGTATACGGTCTTTCTTTACATAAAATTGTATTCAAATAAAATATTGTTGCATTATATTGTTGTTTCTTGTTATGGGATCATGCAAAGAATGTATAGTGGGTTATAAATAAGTTAATAAATAATAATGATAATTAGGCAATAACCCCTCCCCCATTGTTAGTTTGGAAGACCCAGAATTCATTTTTTTATATGATATTTATTAAGATTTTATAAACAGACAAAAGTTACAAAATAAAGAATAAAAAAAATAAGAATAGAAAAAATACAAGAATACGAATGAAAAATACAAAATAGATAAAAAGTAAATGATAAATAAAAAAGCACAATTAAAAACAAATCAATCTTTTCATGTCTTAAGTTTGTTTACATATTTTCCTGACCTCCTCACGCCTCCCTTTTTTGTATTCCAGTTTACATGGTTAATTCAGCAAATCCTTACCCTCTTTGTTTTTATCTTAATTATATATCTTAACATATTGAACTTCATATTTTCATCTAATTATCAATCCTTTTTTACATATTCTTTTAACTTTGTTACTAAAGCCATCTCATTTCAATCCTACATCATTTTAACATTCATTAATTTTACAGTGTTTCTGCAAAGAGTCTTTAAATTTCTTCCAATCTTCTTCCACCAACTCATCTCCCTGGTCTCGAATTCTGCCAGTCATTTCCGCCAATTCCATATAGTCTATCACTTTCATCTGCCATTCTTCCAAGTTGGGTAGATCTTGTGTCTTCCAATACTTTGTGATGAGTATTCTTGCTGCTGTTGTTGCATACATAAAGAAAGTTCTATCCTTCTTTGGCACCAATTGGCTGACCATGCCCAGGAGAAAGGCCTCTGGTTTCTTCAGAAAGGTATATTTAAATACCTTTTTCATTTCATTATAGATCATTTCCCACGTCCACCAAAGGTGAAAGAATGTACCTTCATTTTCTTTACACTTCCAACACTTATTATCGGGCAAATGGTATATTTTTGGAAGACCCAGAATTCAGAGAGATATTCCCTCTCCTTTCTGAGACGTTAGACTTTCTACCTCTTTATCTGTGTTTTGTTCCTTTCTGAAGGCATCTTTTTCAACAGATGTTTGAGTCCACTGCCGCTTAGATCATTATATGTTCTTTCTATTCTTATTTAAAAAGTCTTGCTCCAGTTTTGGTTTTATATTTTAAGGTGTGCTACTTTGTGGTTTTACTGCATTTGAATTGCTTGGTCTGTTTTTGTTAGACACGTTGATTGTCCCTGTTTGAAGATAAAATTGCTTGGTGAAGATTTTATTATAAATAAATTAAATACTATTGATAGACCTACCCATTTTTTTCAAGCATGAAATTTTGGAGGGCATGAAAATCATTTTAAGAAGTAATTGTAAACAGAAACAAATGAAGGGAACTGATGGCTAAACTTTGATCCAATTTCATTTTGCCATACTGTTAATTTATCTTATGCTCCAACATCTTCAGATACTGGGACTATCTAGTTTGACCTTCTATATATTTGAAAAGTCAAGAAACTTGCCCATCTGTTTTTGTATCAAATTGATTAATGTTGTTTTGTTTCCAAAACAAAACGGAAAAAGTAATCTAGTGAGAGTTTCATAATTGTCTCTTGCACATTTGTTGGTTCTATTTATAATCTGTTTGTTTCATAAATTGATGGCTTTGTTTTCTGGATTTACATGCTTTCAGGAGATGGAAATTAAGGTAAGCAATAAAGTCAGAGTTTCAGTAAGGAGTACAGAATATACACCATACGTTGTGTGTGGAAATAGGGTTTCTACTTCTTCAGGAACGATAGCTATGTGGATGGGGGACAAAGCCAGGTGGAAACAAACAAAAAACATTAAAAAGGGACAAGTTCTCTCCAAAGGAGTTATTTTGTTGATATACCTTCCACTTCGTACAGGAAGTCCTCATTCTTCCTTTTTATAGGAAAGCCTCCTTTGCATGGAGTTGTTTCTTACTAGGAAATTAAAGTTGCAAATGGTTCAGGTTAAATTCTGCAAAATACATCAAAATCCCAGTGTGTGTCAGGCTCAGAAGGTCTTCACTATGGATACGAAACTGGCTCTTTGACTGGGACTATAGGGGGCAATAGGGAGAGAGGAGGGTATTTTTCACCTCTTAACAGCATCCCAGACTTTCCTAAGGAGGGCTCTCTCAACACTATGAAGATCAAATGAGTCTCTCAGCCTGTTTTATGTGTTTAAATCAGGTACTCCATTAGGGTTTTGGTATGCTCTTCCTGTATCTTTGACGGTAAGAACGAACAAAGCAACCTTGAGGAGTAAAGCATCAATTTCCAAAGTTTCCTGCAGATTTTGCCAGGATTAATTAATTTTGACACAAGTGATTAGTTTTGATATGAGAACCGACTGGCTGAAACGGGCCCAGTGAAACTTGCTTTATGAAAGTCACCAATAGGCCAAGGTTTTTGTTAATGGCAGGTTCATTATTGTCAGTTTGGGATGAAATTTCACAGAGTTGAAATATCCCACGTCCTCCTGATCTCTTGATAATCATTCCACTCTCAAGGACCGTTCTTCACAAGGCTCACTTTTCCTACGCAGTCTGCTCTGGTCTGGGAGGGACTAAAATGATCTCTTTGATCAGCAGCTGGGAAAACCATTTGTAAGCAAAAATATTATTTGAAGATGAAAGACGTATACTTTCGCTGAAAATGTGTGCGGATGTATCAGTGTCATCACAAACATTAAAGTTTCACAAAATTACTTGATAACGAGTGGTAGTTTTCTTGGAGCTAGCTTGTGTTTAAAAGGGCAATGTTCTCACCAAACCTATAGCCCTTTGTGTAGTTGAAAGGATTTGAGTAATCTTGCCATCTTTGCTCAGATAACTATGGTAAAATCCCAATCTCTTTTGACTAATGTGACGTGCTGTTGCCTCAGCGAATGCTGAAAATAATCGTAGAGGGTGCTGCTATCAGTGTAGTAGAGAGCATGTGATATACGGAACCAATGTGTTTATATTAGATACAATAAAACTGCTGGCTTCCTCAGCATAGTAAGTTCAAGCGGATGTGCTGCCGCAATGCCTATTCCTGCTAAAACATCTGCCTATTTCTAGACCACTGCCTCAGACAACCCAGAATGAACAAACAAACAAAGAATAGCATTACTTTCATGTAAGAATCACTTCTTATGAAGCATCTTGAAGCAATTTCACAATACAATAAAAAAGCCTATAAAACAGTTGCCTGCATAAAAACAGTTAAAACAACCGCATACAGCGGGTACCTCGGGTTACATACGCTTCAGGTTACAGACTCCGCTAACCCAGAAATAGTACCTCGGGTTAAGAACTTTGCTTCAGGATGAGAACAACAATCGTGCTCCAGCGGCGCGGCGGCAGCAGGAGGCCCCATTAGCTAAAGTGGTGCTTCAGCTTAAGAACAGTTTCAGGTCAAGTACGGACCTCCGGAACGAATTAAGTACTTAACCCGAGGTACCACTGTATATGAAAACAATTTCGAATCCAGTGCAGATGCTAACTGTGATAAAAATATCCACTTCAAATAGCTCCAGTAACCAGAATATACCAAAACAAAAAAATTCCTTCCAGTAGCACCTTAAAGACCAACTAAGTTAGTTCTTGGTATGAGCTTTCGTGTGCATGCACACTTCTTCAGATACACTGAAACAGAAGTCACCAGACCCTTCTATATAGTGAGAAGGTGGGGAGGGGTATTACTCAGAAGGGTGGTGGGAATGGGTGATTGGCAGATAGCTCGTTAAGAGTCGTCAACAGGCTCATCACAGCTATCTGCCAATCACCCATTCCCACCACCCTTCTGAGTAATACCCCTCCCCACCTTCTCACTATATAGAAGGGTCTGGTGACTTCTGTTTCAGTGTATCTGAAGAAGTGTGCATGCACACGAAAGCTCATACCAAGAACTAACTTAGTTGGTCTTTAAGGTGCTACTGGAAGGAATTTTTTTTGTTTTGACTATGGCAGACCAACACGGCTACCTATCTGTAACCAGAATATACCACCAACCCTGATAAGCAAGTCATAATGTACAGTTAGCTACTAGATTTCATTGAGGGGTGTCCCTGACAATTTAAAACAGTTTAACTTGAGTGGCTGCTGGATCTAATAATCTAATCAGACACTTTTGAAACATTTCACCTTGTGCTCCAAGCGTTCTTTTCAAAAAACGTATTCTAGGAATGTCACTGCAGGTTAGCTACCTCATCATTGATCTTCAAATTTCTTTTGATTCGTGGTACCAATTTTTTTTTTTTTCGGGACGCAGGTGGCGCTGTGGGTTAAAGCCCCAGCGCCTAGGACTTGCCGATCGAAAGGTCGGCGGTTCGAATCCCTGCGACGGGGTGCGCTCCCGCTGCTCGGTCCCAGCGCCTGCCAACCTAGCAGTTCGAAAGCACCTCCGGGTGCAAGTAGATAAATAGGGACCGCTTACCAGCGGGAAGGTAAACAGCGTTTCCGTGTGCGGCTCTGGCTCGCCAGAGCAGCGATGTCACGCTGGCCACATGACCCGGAAGTGTCTCCGGACAGCGCTGGCCCCTGGCCTCTTGAGTGAGATGGGCGCACAACCCCAGAGTCTGTCAAGACTGGCCCGTACGGGCAGGGGTACCTTTACCTTTTCTTTACCAATTTTTCACTAAACATTCACCCCGGCGCTGTTTCCTTGGCACTGCCTTCTGACTCTTCCCAGCTCCGTTTGGATGAACTGCGGCACAGCTGTTGAGCAAACAGGGAAATACAATGGGCAAGCACTTAACTTTCTCAATACGCTAATCATGATCTTATTAATATACTGCCTTGGCAAAAGTGTGCCGGCTGCAGGCTTCAGTCTCTATGCAAGAGTTAACGGGCAGAATTTGCACTAGACTTTTGGCTTGCCAGTGTTCCTTTTTTCTGATCCAGTTTTCTCTTTTGTGTATATGTGTGTGTGTGTGTTGCTTTTTTTAGGCTAAGCAGCTGGAAGAGAAAGACAGAGAGCTGAAGAAGCATGATGCTTACTACAAAGAGCAGCTGGCTCGACTGGAAGAGAGGGTGAGAAAGTTTATTCTCTTTTAATGAAGGGGTTTGCTGCTAATTCCCGTTCTGCACTTGCTTTTTGGCTACCTTTTAAATAGGGTGTGGAGCTCAGGGAGGAGGGGTAAGAACTTTGTCATAAAGCTCTTTTCCCTCTTGGGGGGAAAATTGGCATTCTGTATGTTCTGGGGCCTTGTAAAACTGTTTCACACCGTGGATAAATGTGTCACATCAATGATGTTAACCTGTTTCAGTGGCTGAACCAGGTTATTGGAGCTATTGGAAGGCATTTCAATTTCATAAGACTTTCAACTTTTTCAGAAAATGCTGAGGCTTTGATTTTAACAGATCCCTGGAGGAAAGCAGTTCCACAGTTGAAGCCTAGCCTGGCCAGGGTGTGTGGGGTGGGGGTCATTTTGGCTTCTGAGGGATGGCCTCTTGGCCCAGAGGTTCCCCATCCCTTGTCTAGCCACTAAGGTCATCTCCATGTGGTCAGAGAGCAGTCCAAACTTCTATGTTCTCATGTTGTTTATTTGTGCTGATGATAATTGTAATGGTTCTAGGGGTTGCTCGTGCATAAATCGACACCACACCTGGCTAGGTTACCTGGTTGAACCCTTTCTGTCCGGACAGCCTCTCACACGTGGCTGCCTCAATCGCTGGCAGAATCCGTCAGTGGGCGTTTCTTGAACTTCTTCCAGCAAAGAAGCTCTTTGACACCTAGTCGCCTCCTACTCTCCCTGCACGGAAGCCTTCTGTGCAGGGAGGGTGTGGGCAGCGGAGTACCCGTGCTCTCCCCACTGGTCTCCAGCGAAGAGTCATGGAGCCACCTCGCCGATTCCCCCATCTGCCCCCCTTCTCCACTGGTGCTACGTTGAATTCCTTCCCCAGCAGATGGGCTGCTTCTCTCCTTCCCGGGACGCTCTCCTGAACCCCTCTGGAGCCCTCCCTCTCCCTCTGGCTCTGATGGCAGTTCCCTGACAATAATATTTGCTATACTTTGGCTTTTTGGCTTTAAAATACAGTGGTACCTCGGGTTACAGACTCTGCTAACCCAGAAATAGTACCTCGGGTTAAGAACTTTGCTTCAAGATGAGAACAGAAATTGTGCTCTGGCAGCATGGCGGCAGCGGGAGGCCCCATTAGCTAAAGTGGTGCTTCAGGTTAAGAACAGTTTCAGGTTAAGAACGGACCTCCAGAACAAATTAAGTACTTAACCCGAGGTGCCACTATATGCATGAAGTGGCTGTTACAGTGAAACAGCTGCCCTTCCCTTTTTCCCTGCCAAAGTTGGTAATAGGGGAAAATAACATAAGGCCTTTGTTAGGATTCTTCCTCTGGTTCAGTGTTAAAACAAAACTTGAAAAAGGGAGGCAGGCGAGGAAGAAGGGGAAAGAAAAAGTAATATATTGGGAGCATGGTAGATTTTCTGTATTCTTGCAATACGTTACAGGGATGTTAACACACGTTACATCCCCTTTCAGACTAATCAGATGAGATCATGTTCGGTGCAAAAGATTGTAGGTTGCAGCAAGTTGTACTGGGACAAAGAAGCAATGGATCTTCTTTCTATATTAATAAAAAAGTTGGCAATTTTGTTTTTATGGACTGTATGTCGCTTGTTGTGTACTGAGTATGTCCAGTTCATTGGTATGTTTAGTTCAATACTTCAGCAATGACTTTCCAATGTTTTACATAGAAGGTATTTTTTTAGACCTACTGATGGAGATCTTTTTAACTGGGGATGCCACTTACTGAACTTGGGTCTTACGTTATTCAAAATATGTGCTTTGCTACTGTGATGTGGCTTCTCCCCAGCACTGTTATTTATTTATTTTTTTAAAAAAATATTAATTAAATTTATACTGTACCTGTTCTCCCAAAGGAGTCCAGGGTGGCAGTGGAATTGAACTGACCAGTTTGTAATCAAATATGTAAAGGTAAAAGTAAAAGTAAAAGTACCTCTGACCGTTAGGTCCAGTTGCAGACGACTCGGGGGTTGCACGCTTATCTCGCTCTATAGGCCGAGGGAGCCGGCATTTGTCTGCAGACAGCTTCCAGGTCATGTGGCCAGCATGACTAAGCTGCTTCTGACAAACCAGAGCAGTGCACAGAAACGCCGTTTACCTTCCCGCCGGAGTGGTACCTATTGATCTACTTGCACTTTGACATGCTTTCAAACTGCTAGGTTGGCAGGAGCTGGGACTGAGCAACGGGAGCTCACCCCGTTGCGGGGATTCGAACTGCTGACCTTCTGATTGGCAAGCCCTAGGCTCTGTGATTTAGACCACAGCGCCACCTGCGCCCCCCAATTAAATATGTACCACCTCTGACTACAGAGGTTTTGTTTTACTTTTCGGTGGCTGTTGATAGGTGTATGAATATGAATATGAATATTTCTATAATCCTCTAGGAAGGCTAAAGCAGGAAGAATATGTGAATCGATAAAGAGTCGATTGTGCAATGACGAGAGCGAATCCCCGGTACTAGTGGGCAGAAGCTGTGTGTTTAAGGAAGGCTTGAGCTAGTGTACCTCTCAAAACCCAAAGAGAGAAAGCAAGCAATCACTGACCGTCTTGGCAAAGAATGCTCATTAATTCCTAGACCAATTCTCTGATAAAGTACCTTGGTTTCTGTTAAGGTGGCATTTGAGCATATTGCATCTCTAAGTGTCAGAGCGCCTCCATATAATTAACTGGCCATTTTTATTAGTTTTTTTTTCCTTTTTCAATTAGCAATTTCATATTCACGTTTCTCTCTGCAGCAGAAACACCACCGCAGTCATTGATAATAAAGGGAGATGACAACAGAGCAGATTAGTGTCAGCCCCCGTGTGCTCCTTCTAGAGCTGAGTTATTATACATATTCACTTTCAGATGACGCCTGTCACTTTGAAAATATTTCAGAGGCAGGAGTGAAGATGCGCCAACCTTTTGGTGAGGATTAATACAGGACAAAGTGACACGGCATCCATGACAGCTGGGATGCTGAAACATAAACAATTCTGTTCCCCGGGGGCAATAGCCATCCATAAATTTCATTTATGTGCAAAAAAAGAAAAAGGCATTGATACTTAAAAAGAAAAAAAAGGAAAAGGAAGGAAGTGATTCCCCAAACAGCTGACAGTATTTGTAGGTCAGCAATGGCACACAGGTTGTGAGTTACTGCCTGCTTCACGGCGGCTAAGCAAGATGGAATAGTTTAACAAAGGAGTTAAAGAATAACCTTCCTATGCAGTATATCTGCTCAGGCTATAAACTCGTTATTTAAGAGTTCCCCACATTAGATTTCAAGAGAGAGATTCATTCATCAGTACTAAAGGGACATTTTCCTCTTCAGACCCTGGGAAAATATGAGCCAATTCTCCTGATTCACATTGATATCAGAGCAGCCCTCTTGAGCTTTCAGCAGGAGACACAATAGAAGGGGATGTAAGGGTATAGCTTGGTTCTCTCCCCCCTTTTCTACCCCCTGCCTTAATTTTGAATGAAAATGTCCTAGCTGACACTCCTAGCCGAAAACCCACTAGCTGCATCTAATGCACTCGGAGCCCATAGTGGGCTAATTGCCATTCTTGTATGGGAAATGGCAAATCAATGGGAAAATAGATTGAAATAATGAAGCCGCTTAGAAGGGAAACGCTCACTTTTCCTCCAGCAGGAGACATCAGCAAAACGCCCTGAGATACTCCATCATTATACTGCGTCATTACTTCATTTCCAAAGTTCAGATGTTAAAAATTGAAGAGAATCCACAATCTATCATTACCAGACTCCCCCAGCCCCAGCCCCAGCTTGGCATGTTTCAAAATTGTGCACGAGTAGTTGAGACAAAACACATCATCTTGTTTCAAATGCGCATGCCGGGACGTGCATAATTACAGCCAGTGTCGCTCAGCACATTATCTGCTGGATTTAGACCTGGGAGACCTGGGTTTTTAATCAGACCTGCAATTTGCCATTCAACCAGTTGCTAGTTCTGACTAGCGATTGCTCCCTTGGTGACTAGAACTGGCCTACCTAGAAATGCCTGCTGTGTCATGATCCTGAGAGTGTCAGACTCCAAACCAAAATATGGATATAATGAAGACCCTCAACATACAGTGCAAACACTCATCATGAGGGTAAGCATCCCAAAATCAGCCTTAATTTCATATGGAAAAGGCATAATGCGCTGAGCGGTTTATGTGTGCAACTTCCTAGAGCAAAATGCATGTAGTCTTAGCCCATAGAGGATGAAAGGTGAAGTCATTAAATGTAAGGATGCAGCTGTGTTATCAGTCTTCTACCCTCAAATCCA
Organism: Podarcis gaigeae; assembly: GCF_964106915.1. NCBI lineage: Eukaryota > Metazoa > Chordata > Lepidosauria > Squamata > Lacertidae > Podarcis > Podarcis gaigeae. The sequence goes on from NC_139686.1 coordinate 7,043,859, forward strand.
TTGGGGTGAGGGCAGCTGCTCTCTGAACCAGTTGCAGTCTCTGTGCCTGAAAAAGAGGGCACAACATTGACTTGAACTTGTGCCTGACCCTAACTGAGAATAATAGAAACTCTCACAGCTCTTAGACTTTAATCCATAAATCCTGTGATGGGAGATAGATAACACAAAGGCACTATTGCCTTTTATACTGGGGAAACACCCACCAAATAGTGACAGTGTGATGATGGAAGAGTTGGTGTAGAGATGATGATGATGATAATAATAATAATTTATTTACTTATACCCCGCCCATCTGGCTGGGTTTCCCCAGCTACTCTGGGTGGCTTCCAACCAAATATTAAAAAGAATACAGCATCAGACATTGAAAACTTCCTTAAAAGTAAAATAGTTGTTTATTTCCTTGACATCTGATGGGAGGGCGTTCCACAGGGCAGGTACCACTACTGAGAAGGCCCTCTGTCTGGTTCCCTGTAAGCTCACTTCTCGCAGTGAGGGAACCACCAGAAGGCCCTCGGAGCTGGACCTCAGTGTCCGGGCTGAATGATGGGGGTGGAGACGCTCCTTTAGGTATTCTGGGCCGAGGCCGTTTAGGGCTTTAATGGTCAACGTCAACACATTGAATTGTGCTCAGAAACATACTGGGAGCCAATGAAGATCATTCAGGACTGGTGTTATATGGTCTCGGCAGCCGCTCCCGGTCACCAGTCTAGCTGCTGCATTCTGGATTAGTTGTAGTTTTCAGGTCACCTTCAAAGGTAGCCCCATGTAGAGTGCATTGCAGTAGATGAGTCCCCAAATATGGTAGAGGATATCACCCATGGATGTAGGCATGCAAATAGGTCTGAGATTGGTCTAATAAGTGCATATGCCATTTAGGGCTGGTCGAGGAGAGTAATGCAATATTATTCCCCAATGCGTTTTGGGGGGAAGGTTGGATGTTCACCCAGGCAGTCGAAAGGTTGCAGGTTCCCCAAGCAGCTTTCAAATGCTATTCTCCACAAAGTGGTTTGGGAGTGGAATGTGATAGTGTTCTGATATCTCACCTGTATTAGTGTGACCCGAAGAGTAGTCCAGCAAAGCTTCAGAGTCCTCTCTCTTTGCCATTGTCATCCTTTCCAGAGCTGATGGTGAAGAAAACTCCTTGCCCACACAGTTCAGTGTAAAGAGTTTTATCAACTCGAAGGCACAAGACAATTCAGACACACTCTGTAACTAAAGTTAAGAGATGCTGATGCATCAAATGCTGTACTACTAAATGCAGTAACCTGGTCTTAGAGGTTAAACCGAAAAGGTTCAAATATACAGAGAGGTCCAAGTTTGAAGAAAGAAGAAGAAGAGTTTGGATTTGATATCCCGCTTTGTCACTACCCGAAGGAATCTCAGACATTCTCCTTTCCCTTCCTCCCCCACAACAAATACTCTGTGAGGTGAGTGGGGTTGAGAGGCTTGAGAGAAGTGTAACTAGCCCAAGGTCACCCAGCAGCTGCATGTGGAGGAGCAGGGAAGCGAACCCGGTTCACCAGATTATGAGTCCACTGCTCTTAACCACTACACCACACTGGCTCTCCACCAGTCACTGTCAACACAGTCACAGTCACTTCCAATACACACCTGACTGCAGAATGCAGGGTTGGAGCCTGTGGCCTTCAGCTCTTTCGAAAGGCCGACCACAGCTGGTGTCCTGACCTTGAGCAAAAATCACATGCAGGATAAGGGCCACTTGAGGCACAGACTAAGCAGTTAGTGCAGTTTCGCACATATCCCCAAATTACAGCAGCAGGATGTGGATAGACAGACCAGTGAAGTTCTACTCAGAGTAAACCCATTGAAATTAATGGACCTAAATTAGCCATTAATGTCAGTGAGTCTGTTCTGACTAGCACTGAATACAACTCAGTGTTAGGGAAGCTTGCCAATTTCATTTTTTTAAAGCTTTTTTTTGCAAAATACAAGTAATTTAAGCATACTAAGTTATATCATTCTTTAGGGCAGCGGTTCCCAAACTGTGATCTGTGGAGCGTTGGTGTTGCCCCAAAGGATCTCCAAGTGCTCCGCGAAGAGATTGGAAAGAACAGGTTGGTTAGAGACTGGTGCTGATGACATCAAGGTTGCAGGTTTGATCCCCGTATGGGACAGCTGCAAATTTGTGCATTGCAGAGGGTTGCAATGAGGTCCCTTTCAACTCCTGAGGGTCCCTTCTAACTCTGTTGTTTAGTCGTTTAGTCGTGTCCGACTCTTCGTGACCCCCTGGACCAGAGCACACTGGGCACTCCTGTCTTCCACTGCCTCCCGCAGTTTGGTCAAACTCATGCTGGTAACCTCGAAAACACTATCCAACCATCTCGTCCTCTGTCGCCCCCTTCTCCTTGTGCCCTCCATCTTTCCCAGCATCAGTGTCTTCTCCAGGGAGTCTTCTCTTCTCATGAGGTGGCCAAAGTACTGGAGCCTCAGCTTCAGGATCTGTCCTTCCAGTGAGCACTCAGGGCTGATTTCCTTCAGAATGGATAGGTTTGATCTTCTTGCAGTCCATGGGACTCTCAAGAATCTCCTCCAGCACCAGAATTCAAAAGCATCCATTCTTCAGCCTTCTTTATGGTCCAGCTCTCCCTTCCATACATCAGTACGGGGAAAACCATAGCTTTAACTATACGGACCTTTGTTGGCAAGGTGACGTCTCTACTTCTCAAGATGCTGTCTAGGCCTGTCATTGCCCTTCTCCCAAGAAGCAGGCGTCTTTTAATTTTGTGGCTGCTGTCACCATCTGCAGTGATCATGGAGCCCAAGAAAGTAAAATCTCTCACTGCCTCCATTTCTTCTTCTAACTCTACAATCCTATGATTCTGTGAAATATGTACCATTAGCATAAGGGCGACAATAGTGCTCCATGATGAATTTCTCTCCTGGAAAGTGCTCTGCTACTGAAAAAGTTTGGGAGCCACTGCTCTAGGGCATCAGAAAATATTCCGATGCATACTGAAAAATTCCCAGTTCAAAATTTTATGGGAAATCAGGGTGGTTATGATATATGTGGAAGGAAATCTAGTTTACTCCCGAACAACACTGTGATGTAGAGTTGGCTGAGAGTTTGACTGGCCTGAGTGCTTCATGGAGGTTTTTCTCCAGCGCAAGTCAAACTCTTGCCTCCATTTGCTCTTTAAGCTCCTCTGCTGTTATAGAACAGAAGTGATCCACATAGCTGCAGCTTCAGAAATACTAGCAAACTTTAATAAAATCTTATGGAAAAAGGAAAGTACCAGCATTGAGACTGACCCCTGTTCTTGTGAAAAATTCTCTATATGTTCGTAATACTGCATATGCTACAGTGTAAAGTGCAGCTTTTTAAAGAAAGGACAATGATGGAACACCTGGCATTTATATAATGCTGTGTAGTGTTTAAAAGCACTTTGCATACATTTCCTGGTTGCAATCTCCTTACCGCTACTCTGCACTGTAGGTCCTGGCTGTTCTTTCCATATTTCTTTCCTTAAAGACGAAGAATACATTTATTATGGCGTACATTTTCCAGGATCAGAGCCCATGTCAGCAAATGCATTGCATGTAAGCCTGAAATGGCAGGCCCAAAAGACACACGAATGTATAGAGTGTAGGGGGTGTCAGCAGCGAGTTCAGAGGGAAATGAAGTGCAAAAGCGCAGGTAGTGATAATTACACGCACACACAGAGAGAAATAGAGGCTTGCCTGAGGCCACCTAGTGATTTTTGTAGCAGAGGGAAGACATGAATTTATTTGCAGCTTTGACAAGGATATAGGCAACATTGGGCAAAAGATTCCAGCATTGCAGGGTGTGGGGGTGTGGAATAGATGACCCTGATGTAGCGTCCAACTCAGGATTCTATGAGTTATGCAGAATCAGTATGCTAATTCACAACTTGAACATCTCCAAATGCAACCATCAATTGACTTTGATACCAGATTTGGCTGCATTTGGACAGGTACATTTCGCAAAAGCTATGGTTTTCCCAGTAGTGATGTATGGAAGTGAAAGCTTGACCATAAAGAAGGCTGATTGCCGAAGAATTGATGCTTTTGAATTATGGTCCTGGAGGAGACTCTTGAGAGTCCCATGGACTGCAAGAAGATCAAACCTCTCCATTCTGAAGGAAAACAGCCCTGAGCGCTCACTGGAAGGACAGAGCGTGAAGCTGAGGCTCCAATACTTTGGCCACCTCATGAGAAGAGAAGACTCCCTGGAAAAGACCCTGATGTTGGGAAAGATGGAGGGCACAAGGAGAAGGGGACGGCAGAGAACGAGATGGTTGGACAGTGTTTTCGAAGCTACCAGAATGAGTTTGACCAAACTGCGGGAGGCAATGGAAGACAGGAGTGCCTGGCGTGGTCTGGTCCATGGGGTCACGAAGAGTCGGACACAACTAAACGACTAAACAATAACATTTTGCACAGGCGAATGGGATCTGTCTTCACGAATCATGCTTGGGTTCAAATTCCTGAAAATGCAGACATGAGTTACAATCCTCTCTTTTTTTATATAACGTCTGTTTTTCCTCTGTGGCTTATGTCTGCAGGTAGGATTTTTAGCTCGTAGGATCGGCGCTTCATTTGCAGCATCAGTTTACTGCACAGGCTGTCAAGGAGTATTAAACTTCAAATAAGATGAGCACACAGACAGTAAAGCTGCGAGTTGATGGCACATACTATACCTGGTATTAACCAGTATTATCCATCCCGCTTGCTGCAGTAAATAGGATTTTGCTATTATGATGTGTCAGGGTTTTCACAGCAATCAAATTTACTAGACACTAAACTGCTCTCCTCTCCGCTGAGCGGCTTTAGTCTGGATTTTTGTGCTCGCATTAATCCTGTTGGTAGGATATCCTCATCCCAATAGTGTAGAGAAATTATAATTTAATGATCTCTTCACTACCCCCCACCCCCCCACTCCATTCAAGGCTCAGAAAGGAATGCTGGGCTTTTGCAGTGATAGCTCTAGGGCTTTGACAAAGGAGATAATGCGCAATTCAGCTTCTAAGCCAAGTATCATCTCTGTGCATGTGTGTGTACATTTGCTGTGAACAAAAGTATTACAATGCAAGCCACGCGGGTTTCAGATTTCCCTGCACGCACGGCTGTATTCATCTTCTCAGAGGTTCAACAGGTGAATGATCTAGCAATTGGATAGTTTGTTTGGTGAACTCCGGCTTGCAAATGTTGGCTGTAGCTGTGCAAACATTTCTGACCTATATGTTAGGCTTAACTATAGCAAAGGGACCGTGTTGCCCTCTGAGTCACATAATAACTTCAAAGGCAGAAAGCACATTCTTTGGAATTTAGGCATCACATTCCTTCCACAGCAATGTTGTGCAGAGGTTTTTATTGCATGTCTTACAGCTGCAGATTATGTAAGAGGTTGTTTCTCATTCAACCTAAGCTTTTTCATGAAGTTCGCTATCCAAAGGGATGTAAATAAGTGGGACCTGCAACAAAACGTTGCAGCATAGAGTGTTTCTGTTTACTTTTCCAAGTCAGCCTGCCATGCCATGCCATGCCATTGCAACCCTCTCCCTAATTTTCCATTGACCTGCCCCCAACAGACACTTTGCATTCAGTACCCGTACCAGTCATGCTCAGCTACCAATGGGCTGTTTTGTTTGCCCTCCCCCAAGATGCTTTTATTCAAATTAGCTTTTCACAGCTGGGGTAAGAGGGGGCTCAAGAAGGGAATTAGAAAAAAGTTACCCACTCCAAACACTTGGGAAGAGGATAAGCTTTGTGCTCAGCTAAAGAAACATATTATGGAAAAGTTTTAAAATATCTGTTTTAGGTTTGCTTTAGGGTTAACTGGAAAAAGACTAGGATATTAGTGCAGGTTTTTAGCTGTTGATCTTAACTTTCAGCAGGGTTTTAGTACATTATCCCCCGCCTATCCCAAAGGTACACATTTAAATGAGTAGATGGCTAAATACAAGCAAAGATATTTGGCTTTCAGAAAGTAGGTTGGCATTCGCTACCCCCAAATAATGACTTCCAGGAATGACAGCCAGCCAGTGGTAACATTAACAGGTCAGGCCCTTTTACTGACTTTAGATTTCACCAATATCTGTTCCTCCCTGGTACTAAAAAGTTATTTCTATCAGCTCTAAATCTGGGAAAGCTGTACTTCTGGTAAGAACAGCCCATGATTATATATTGTAATGAAGTGAAGCTGTTCAGACCTCTTTATTCCCTGCAGTTTCCGTGAATAGTTGAAGCATGTGTTTGGCACCGTAAACACATCACTCCCTTGGGTATAGAAGGCAACTGTATAGTTAAAAAACACTCAGCTCCTTAAGAGAGGCCGTCTTGTGTAGTCTTTGTGCGAGTCTTGACTGCATGCTTTTGGATTTCAGAGGCAATATTCTGAAACGAGGAGCTTGATTAATTTCAGAAAGTGCTGTTATATGATAATGGGACCTCCCCACTCCCACAAAGCCCCCTTTGAGGGACTGAAGTACCTGTTTACCTTCAAGGGACTGCACAAGACTTATTGAAACAATTGTGAGATGGGACTTGCAGTCCATTTCCTTTCCAACCGTTGTCCTGGAACTCATTATTGTGGAATTGGGGGGCAAGTACCCCGGGGCTGCTTTGCAAATGTACTGCAAGCTGGAGGGCAGCTACTAAGCAGCATCTCCTCTTGTCACATTCATGAATTTAATTTGCATCAGTGTGGTGGACACCAGAACTTTTGATAGTGGGAAGTCTGTCTTACCTGCTGGGCTTTCTAGAAAGTTGTGTCTTAACACAGAGATGGTAAGCCTATAGCTCTCCAGATGTTCTTGGAGTCCAACTCCCATCAACCCAGCCAGCAGAACCAGCAATCAGAAATGGTGGGAATTGGAGTCCAGCAACAACTGAAAGGCCATAGGGTAGGCATTCCTGGTCTATCGTGTGAAAACACTGAGCTTTCAAAAATCGTAATTGTCAGAAATTTTAGACTGGGAAGGGAGCAGAAGGTCATCTCGCCCAATATTGGCTCCCCACTTTATTTGTACTGAATCATCCCAATTATAAGGTTCACCACAGGATTCATACCACTCCCTTTAGAGAGAGGTGATTTGCTTAGCAAATGAAGAACCCCACCAGCTCTTGGAAAAGGCCAAGACTACCCATGCTTACTAACCAAGCTGTGTTTCCAAAATTGCAATAGATTCTGCATACATGAGACAAAGGACATCGTAGTGCTACTACCCTTAAAAAGAAAATGTTTTATGTTTTATGTTAAGGACCAGGAAGTCCTTAATATAAAAGACCCATTCCTGGGCAATGTGCTTGAATGAGCGTTAGCTCATCAGTATCAAGCACTCTCTGATGTTCATCAACTTCAGTTAGGGTTTAGGCCTTGTTTTGGCACTGAAATAGCCTTGTGGGATGACCTTTGCTGGGCGAGAGAAATGAGGGAGAACAGCCCAGTTGATTTCCCTGGACTTTTCAGTACCATCAACCACGGCATCCTTCTGCAAAGGCTATCCAAACTGGGCGTGGGTGGTGCTTATCTACAGTGATTCCACTTATACCTGGAGGAGCATTTTCTGAAGATTTTGCTGTGGGGACTTCAGATCAACCCTATTGAATTACCACTTCAGGTTCCCTGCAGTGTTCCTTTTTATTCAAGCAGCCACAACTCTGCTTGGATACCAAGAACCTGGCTTCAGTGACAGGACAAGACTGTACTGATGAGCAAACAGACTAATTAAATAGAGGGCAGACAATATAGATAAGGGAGGAAAATGGAGGCAGAGATAAGCAGAGGGAAAAATACATGGTTTTATTTCAGTTGCCCATAACTTGTAGGGGATGTTCTTGATATCCTAGCACAAGTCCTGACTTGCATCTTCTCGTTCCTCACTGTCACACTGGTTGCAAGCATTCTGGAGCTTTTCAGGCACACTGGCCTGCTGCTTTCAATCTTATCACCACAACTATGAGGCCTTGTAATTTACTGAACACTGTGATTCTCGGGATTCTAATAAACCCACTGACTTCACAAAAGTGCTTTAGGGTCATGTGCGCAGACATCATTGGATTGCAGCTTGAGGTGATCATTCTTGTCACCTAAATGGCATTACCCTCCGCTTCCGAGGATCTGAACGACAGGGTTGCTTTGGCGTGCGGGCGATATCCCAGGACCAAATATTGCTTAAGACTCGGATGAGTCTTGGCTCCAGTGCTGTCCGCAGTGGCCATTTTTCAACTCTCTGAACCTCTGGGCTCTGCACTGGAAAGATTAAAAACAGAGAGTTCATCACAGCTTCACAACAATGCATTGATTAACACAATACCCTCTGTATTGTGGGTCAGAGTTTAATACTGCTGGCAGCTTCACACAATTGAGCTGTCAGTTTGGTCTAAAACATGACACTCTGTCATCAGAGCTCCTGCCTTCCTCTCTGTAGATTGCCCTGCATTTGGAGAGGGTATTGTGATGGGAGAACTGTGTGCCAGTTAGGCCAAGACTAGCAAGTTTGTCAATGACAATTACAGTATCTCAGAACTCAGCTTGTCTGGTGCAGGTGGAAAATGAAGTATCATTTTTAAACGATGAGTTGGATCTGAAGAAGTGCAAGTGGAAGGAAGCTAACCACTAGTTGCTGTGCAGACGCTTGCAATATCCGTAGCAGAAGAGTGGCTGCAGACACTTTGTGTTACAGTAGTGTAGCTCTTCTCTTGTTTATGCAAGCAGAAGAACCTGATTGGATTTACTTCCATTTTCTTCACACAATGCTCTACTACAGGGGTCAGCAAACTTTTTCAGCAGGGGGCCGGTCCACCGTCCCTCAGACCTTGTGGGGGGCTGGGCTATATCTTGAAAAAAAGAAGAACGAATTCCTGTGCCCCACAAATAACCCAGCAATGCATTTTAAATAAAAGGACACATTCTACTCATGTAAAAACACACTGATTCCTGGACCGTCTGTGGGCCGAATCCGGCCCCCAGGCCTTAGTTTGCTTACCCATGGTCTACCACAATGTGTGCAAAGCAGCAAAAATTACCTTTATTCTTGTTTTGGACGGGTGCCTCTGGATCCAACCTATTTCAACTATATTAGCATTCCAAACTCCATATCCCAGTTCCCTACTGTCTAAGTTGTGCACAGTCTTCCCCTGACCATTGCTATGTGCTCATTTTCATTTACTTCTCCCCCTCCCCACATTTCTTCTTCTTCGGTGATCACTCATAGCTGACTAAGATTGTCTTCCATAAACACGGTTTTAACAATGAGTACGTAAGCGACTGTGGAGGCCAATTCTGGATCCACACGTCCTTCCACAGCAGGGACATTGGTTTCCGGGTGGGAGTTGATCACGGTGTGGATTTGCCAAGTGAGCCTTCCTCTTAGCACGTTTCTCCCTTGTGTCCTGAGTTCGAGTGCTTCAAAGCCCATGACACCTTTGGTAAAGGCTGTTCTCCAACTGGAGTGTTCGCAGAGTGTCAGTGTTTATACTACTTTTTTCTTAGATTTGCCTTGAGGCAGTCTTTAAACCTCTTTTCTTGATCACCATATTACGCTTTCCATTTTAAAGTTCGGAATAGAGTAGTTGCTTTGGAAGACGATCATCAGGCAGCCGCACAACATGACCAGTACAACAAAGTTGATGTTGAAGAATCATGGCTTCAAAATTGGTGATCATTGCTTCTTCCAGTACACTGATATTAGTTTGCCTGTCTTCCCAAGTGATGTGTAAATTTTTTCGGAGACACCGTTGATGGAATCTTTCGAGGAATTGGAGATGACGTTTATAAGTGGTCCATGTTTCACAAGCATATAGTAAGGTTGGCAGTACAATAGCTTTGTAAACAAGCATTTTGGTTTCCCTGCAAATGTCCCGGTCCTCAAACACTCTGCACTTCAATCGGGAGAAAGCCGCACTCGCAGAGCTCAGGCGATGCTGGATTTTGGCATCAATGTTGGCCCTTGTGGAAAGATAACTGCTTAGGTAGGAGAAGTGATCGACATTCAAGCCCTTCAAGATCCCATTAAGCGGGATTGTTTCCAAACGACTCCTAAGGACCATCTGCTTTCAGAATTCCCTGATAACATCGAGGAACACTGGACCAAGCTAAAAACATTCATTATTGCAGTCTGGATACCAAACCAAGAAACACCAGGACTGGTTTGATGAGAACGACAGTGAGGTTGAACGCATGATTGACAAGAAAAGTTAGGCCTTTCATATTTGGCAAAGAGATAGAAACTGTGCCACTAAGAAAAAAACCTATGCCATCGCTAAGGCTGAGATTCAAAGAAGAACCAGAGAACTAAAAACCACCTGGTGGATAAAAAAAGCTCAAGAGATCCAGCACTTAGCTGACACTCATGATGCACAGAGTTTCTTTAAAGCCACAAAGACCATCTGTGGGCCAATAAATCATGGCATATGCCCCCTATGCTCAGCAGACGGTATCACACTTCTAAAAGATAAAGAAGCTATTGCACTGCGCTGGAAAGAACATTAGCAACATCTCCTTAACCGCAACTCCCCTGTAGCTGCTGAGGTCCTCTCACAAATTCCACAAAAACAAGTTAGAGATGTGCTTGCAGTATCTCCAAATCTGGGAGAGTTGTGTACAGCTATTAACCAAATGAAAAACAAAGCCAGTGTACCTGATGGGATAGCTGCCGAAATCTTCAAAGTGGGTGGAATTGAACTTATACAACTTCACAAGCTCATCAAATAAATCTGGAAAAGAGAAGAAACCCTTGCATACTTTAGGGATGCCAAAAGTATCAATCTCTTTAAAAAAGGTGACAGAACTGATTGTGGAAACTGTTGAGGCATCTCTCTACAGTGGGTACCTCAGGTTAAGAACTTAATTCGTTCTGGAGGTCTGTTCTTAACCTGAAACTGTTCTTAACCTGAGATACCACTTTAGCTAGTGGGGCTTCTCGCTGCAGCACAATTTCTGTTCTCATCCTGAAGGGAAGTTCTTAACCCAAGGTACTATTTCTGGGTTAGCGGAGTCTGCAACCTGAAGCGTCTGTAACCTGAAGCATCTGTAACCTGAAGCGTCTGTAACCCAAGGTACCACTGTATTGGCTGCGGCCAGCAAAATTATTGTAAGGATCTTAGCAAACCGTCTCATAACAATATATGAGGTGACCCTTCCTGAATCCCAAAATGGTTTTCGGCCTTCTAGGGGGACAGTGGGCACGATTTTCACCGCTCGACAGCTTCAAGAAAAATACAGAGAGCAAAACCAACCCCTGTATATGGCGTTTATTGACCCGACGAAGGCTTTTGACACTGTAAATCGTAATGCCCTGTGGACTGTCCTTCTGAAAATTGTCTGCCCAGATAAATTTGTAAACATCATTCGACTCCTCTATGATAATATGACAGCAACAATTGCAGATAACTATGGCTTTCAAAATGAACCATTCACAATGGGATCAGGTGTTAAACAGGGTTGTGTTATTGCCCCAACACTATTCATTACAGTCATACCTCATGTTATGTTTGCGTCATGTTACTTTTTTCAGGTTGCGTCCCGCGGCGACCCGGAAGTACCGGAAAGGGTTACTTCCGGGTTTCGCCACTTGCTCATGTGCAGAAGTGCTAAATCACGCTTCATTCATGTGCACAAGCACCAAATCGCGCCGTGCACCTGTGCAGATACGGCACTTCAGGTTGTGCTCTTTTCATGTTGTGAATGGGCCTCTGGAACAGATCCTGTTCGCAATCAGAGGTACCACTGTATTTTCATTGCCATGTGAAAACAGAGCTTGTCTTTTACAATAATTGATCCATTTTGGGGTGCCACTGCAGATCCCCTGCTCCCCGCATATGAAGGTGAAACTGTCAGAAACTTTCAGTTTGGTTTGTCTGTATCCTGTGCTCAAGCACTTTAGCCATTGAATGCAGACATTCCTTGTTTATCAAGGGGGAGAGAAAGAGATGCACTGTCTTTTATTGCGTGCACACAAAATTTCAGCTTTTTAGTTGGTATGGAAGTACTCTCATGATACCTCTGTCAGCGAGACCTAAGCATTTTTATATATGACAGCAGGGACAAATCCTTACATGCATTTAATCATTGCAAAGATATGCTACCCAACTGTGGTTACAACTTGAAGAGCCTCTATGTTTGATGACACTTTCCTTTGTTAAAAAGAAATTATTCTTCTCATTCATTACTGTCCTTATGATAGATAGCAACACTGAAGTATCACTTAATTTTTTATATAAAAAACTCCCAAGTTGTTTTTCACATTGAATAATAAGCATTAATCTTATATTTCTTGCAAGAATTTTTTTTCCCAGGCAGACATATCGTATGTTAAATGTGGCCATTAAAGTTTTAGACTGGTTCTCCGTGGTGCCAAGATTTGTGTTAAGCATTAAAACATCAGCAGCAGTAGCTGTGCTTTGGAAAGAGACAACACCTTAAGTTGAAAGACTGGCCTGTTTCCATTTTCCTGGGCAAAACAGCTACATGTATGACTTCTATGGAAACAAGGTCTGAGTCTTATCCATCACTGAGCATTAGTAGATTTGATAAGTAAAATACCCCCTCTCCCACTTTGTTTTGTTACGTTTCAGTACTTATTTCCTTGCTATAACATTCAATTTTCAATGCATATACAGGTGAAGACAAGGAACACACAGGATTAGACAGAAATAAATACAGAGCACTCTTCAGAGTGCCAATCATTACATAATCAAAATGGCAACATCCACACGCAGACTTGAGTGACTCCAAGATTTGCAGAAACACAAAAGAAAATCTTCTAAGAACAAATTGTAAAAGAAAGGAGAGGGGAGGAAAATTGAGATTTTAACATGCTCATTGTCCACACAATGCTGAGTGTCTTTTGGGGTCTGCACTGGAAAATTGAGGAGGATGCAGGATAGAATGGAGTATTCTGAAAAAGGGCTTTTAGCGTGAGCACCCAGCACATTTTGTTGCAGGATCTACTAGTAATTTATAAAAGGTAACAAGGGAAGTATTGAAAGATGGTGCTCACTATTTGAAAATTATTGTAAATGTTCTCAACTTTTTTTTTAAAAAAAAACCCTACTCGGAAGCTACTTATAAAAAAATCAAAACATAGTTAGAAACAATGTTATCCATCAGCTGCTAAAGCAGTGTGTTTAGGGAAACAGCAGTGGTAAAGAATTTTGCTTACAAAAGTGTGTTGGTTACTGCATGCCTCATTTTTTGATGCAGATTGCTTCTGAGTTGCCTCTCATTTTTGAACTTTTAAGACAAGACTTGGGAACTGCAGCATGCAGCTTTGCCTTGCCGGTTTCCCCCAATCTACCGTATTTTCCGCCCTATAGGGCGCACTGGCCCACAGGGCGCACCTAGTTTTTTTTGGGGGGGGGGAATAAAGAAAATCCCCCTCCCCGGGCACAGGGCTGGGGCAGGGGAAGCCCGAGCTTCCCCCGACCCCAGCCCCCAGAACAGGCTGCTATCGGCAAGCCTTGGGAGCGCCCCAGGCTTTGGGAGCGCCCCAGACTTCAGTGCGCCCCAGACTTCGGGATGCAGGCTGCTATCCGCAAGCCTGGGGAGCCCGGCGGGAACTCCCGCTGGGCTCCCCAGGCTTGCGGATAGCTTCCTGAAGCCTGGAGAGCGAGAGGGGTCAGTGCACACCGACCCCTCTCATTCTCCAGGCTTCAGCGAAAGCCTGCATTCGCCCCATAGGACGCACACACATTTCCCCTTCATTTTTGGAGAGGAAAAAGTGTGTCCTATGGGGCGAAAAATACGGTACATTAACCCCTTTATTCAACAAAGTGAAGCTAGAAGGGATGAAATATCATTGGCTGAAGGAAAAAACTGAAAAGTTGCTTGAAGATACTTCTTGAATTCTCTGGGGCACACTGGTGCAAAAGAAGGCAAATATGGCACTTATCTGGGCAAATGGAGACTTAGGGCTTGCCCAGATTCTCCGGTCACTTTCTCTTGGGGACACCCGATCTTTACCACTGAATTGGAGTGAACGTCATTCGGGTTTTCTGCAGATTGATGCCTGTTTTATTCAGCACTAAAAATTGGGTTTTCCTGGGGAAAGGGGTGGGGCAGACAGAAAACTTCACAGACAAGTGGGAAACCGCTTAGGCCCCTTGCTTTCTAGGCATGCGGCAGGCAGGAGTGTGGACAAGCCCTTGATGGATACCTAGGAAGGTAACCTCGGCATCATTGATTAAAGAGCAGGCTACCATGGACAGCTGCGCTGAAATTCCTTTTTCCTCTTGATTCTCTGCTGGGAGCCAGTGAAGAGCTGAGTCCGCTCACTTTCTTTCTCCCTCTCTGTCTTCTATATCTCACACTTCATTGACCACAGTTGAAAATAACTTCCTGTGTGCTCACACATGTGCAGGGCCAGCGCTCTTTGATTGAAGAGCCTTCTCGAACCTCGATTGCCTAAATGATTTGGGCATCTAGAACGGTTCATTGTCATTAATGGAAATTAATGCCTGCGTTTAAACCCAGACATTCCTGTTCTGTGCTTTTTGAAGTGCTTGTGGCATTTCTCTTCTTCTCCATTCCCCCCTTTTTAAAAATAATATTTATTAAGATTTAACAAAGTCATAAATACAAAAATACATAATGAAGCAAAAAGAAAAGACTCTCAAACAAAAATACAAAATACAGAAAATGAGAGAAATACAAAATACAGGGGGGGAAATTTAAAAGAAAAAAATTAAAAAGAAATCCATTTTTTTATAACTTTGGACTCATTTGCTTGTTTCTTTGACCTCCTCACACCTCCCCTTTTTGTATTCCCATTAATATCAAATCAGCAAATCCTTACCCTCTCTCATTTATCTTAACTCTATATCTTAACATATTATAGCCCTATATTTTCATCCATTGTCAATTCAGTTTTACATACTTTTTAACTTTGTTGCTAATGCCACTTATTTTCAGTCCAGCATCATTTTAACATTCATTGATTTTACAGTGTTTCTGCAAATAGTCTTTAAATTTCTTCCAATCTTCTTCCACCAACTCTTCTCCCAGGTCTCGGATTCTGCCAGTCATTTCCGCTAATTCCATATAGTCCTCTTCTTCTCCATTCCCTGCTTGAGACGTCTCGGAATAAGTTTGTAGCTCCTTTGCAGTTTTGGACAGCCTATGTAAAAGTTGAGCTTGACAAGCCGCATTGTAATACAGGAAATAGTTCTTTTTTGAAGAAGCAGCTCATCCCAGCCTGTATTCACTTATTGGTTCTCTCTGCTTCCTGCATGTACCTGCCCTTGGCTGAGACGGCCAACTTAGTAGTATTGTGCTTTAAAAGTATCCTGTACGGTGTGGGTGGCCAAGGGGCTCCTGTCTAGAAATTGCTTGAGTCCCCAAAGGCTGAAGTAAAACACTATAAAGAGACGTCCAGAATTGCTCATCTGTTAAGGGACGTTTCAGAGTGTGGTGCAGTTCCTTTTATTCAGCAGCCGCATTGGGATGCTGTGCTGGTTTGTACTTTGCCGCTCATGTGTTCTGCAGTCTTGTGATAAAAAGCAGTGGGAACTACCTCATCTTGCTCCATCCATTTTGCTGAATTGCTGTGATGTCATGGAATGCCCATGACCTATCTAAGTATCTGGAGGGGACCTGTTAACTGGGATTTTAAAAATTGCTGTTGTGATGAAGGGATCGGAAGGTTGGTTTGGCTAAACAAAAACCTTTCAGGCAGCAGCTGGGGATAAGAGGGTACAATTGTACCTCCGCTAATGAATCCCTCCAGTTACATAAACTTTGGGATACATAAGCGACAAAGCCGGAAGTATATTTCTGGGTTTTTTGCTGCACGCGCATGTGCAGAAGCGTCTCTCCGGTTGCGAAAATCTTGGGATCCAGCTGGACCTCCAGAAAGGATCCCGTCTGCAACCGGAGGTACCACTGTATTATGTGCCCTTGGGAAGTGTGAGGGAAAGAGCTAGGATTCTTT
This sequence comes from Podarcis gaigeae, assembly GCF_964106915.1. NCBI lineage: Eukaryota > Metazoa > Chordata > Lepidosauria > Squamata > Lacertidae > Podarcis > Podarcis gaigeae. Next base: position 7,059,770 of record NC_139686.1, read on the forward strand.
TTTTAAGACTTAGGAAATGGCCTGTAGATTAACTCTAACCAGCCATATCTTTGTGGGCACATCTCTGTTGTGAACGGATGTGTGGTGCTTTTTGACTTACAAAGCTGAGATGGAGTGACAGTGAGAGGAAGCATGTAAAATATTTGTGGCCTTGGGCAGTTAGTTGTGCACAAATGTGACACAAAAAAGGTAGGTTTTCCAGACACATTCCCCGGTTCTGCTGCTGAATTTTGCAAAACATGCATTAGTGGAAGTGGCTAGGCCCTTTCATTTATCAGTGTGAGGATATTATGCAAGGAGTGTTATCCCTGTGCAATTTTCGAACCCTCTTTAGTCAATAGCCTTGTAAACTGAAAGCTCAAACATCCTTCTCATCCACATATAGACCTTCATTTTCCCTCCTGTCAGCCTGAGTGATATTTTAATTTTTCTACCCCTTAGAAAACTTCAGTCTCTTATTCAGTAAATAAATGAGTCAGCCCTCAGGAAATGCTGCTGCCAGAGTGTTTCCGTTTGCCAGTGCAATAAATGTGGGAGCTAATAAATGTCCTCTCCCATCAGGAGGAGGCGTATAATGAGTAAATGATGGGAAAAGGAATTCGGGAAACAAATGATCAATCCAATCTAAGACGACAAACCATTTCTTAATAACTTGGTCTTCAGCTGAATAGAGGTCTTTTCACTGGCCACGGGGAACTGCTGAGGCAAAGCCCTGAGAGAGGGCCGTACGTCTGTGGCAGCTGATGGATTTTGTAGGTCTGCTTTCTAGGTTCAGTGAGCAGTAAGCTCTGGTTCAGAGACAACCCGTCTCACGTGATGCATTGCTCGTTCGCTGCTCCTGTAAGTGCATATGTATGCTGGAAAGTGAAATCCCCAAACTTAACTCTGAGTGAATAAATAGTGGTGGAAAAAACCCACACTCTTCTGTCTTGCACCTGGGAGGAACTGAACATTCGTCCAAAGTAGCACACATGTTACATCTTGTCAGGCAGAGCTTTCAGTTGCAGTCATTTGTGTGCACACGGTCACTTGTACATGCAAACAAACTAAAATAGACTTTGTTTGCCTCAAGCCAGAAATTCAGCACGCAGAGACTGTGTACACACACTGTGGGCTGTATTCAACTAAGTCCTACTCAGAGTAAACCCATTGAAATTAATGAACCTAGGTTAGTCATCTCTGTTAACTTCAGCAGGTCTGCTCTTGAGTAGGAATAGCAGTGAATGCTGTCCCAACCCTTTAAACCACCCTGGAAGCTCGTTCTTTCCCTCCAAAGAATTCTGTGCACCGCAGTTGTCCCTCAAAGATCCCAGCAACCCTTGACAAACTACAGTGCTCCAGATTCTTTTTGAGGAAGAACTTACTTCAGAAGGTAGTGTGCACAAAACCAGAGTGTTGACTTCTCCATTGACTCAGCAGACTGAAGACTGTGACAAATCATCCGTTTTTGCTTAATATCTAATACCGGGGACTTGCTTTTGAAAACGTGTTTTCTAATCCCAGATATAGTCAGTTCTGCTCCAACTGGCGTCTGATGGGTAGCAAGTTTTAAAATGTAACTGGTTTGTGGCCATGGAAGAGGAAAGTGCAGTGGTTCTAAGGGTGGCAGCTGGAGGCATAGTCAGAGGCAGTGCCAGGAAGGCATGTGAGCCAGGTAAACTGTCTAAACAGAATGAGGTGGAGAGGAGACTAGGGCAGCTAGCAAATTAATTAGCTAGGTGAGTCTTGTAGGTTTTAAAGACCCATAGTGCTACATCACTGGTCCTTCAGAACATCTGCCAAATGGCTACATTGGTAGGCTTGAGTCCTGCTCTTCTTCTTTGGTGATGACTTGTAGCCAAGTAAGATTGTCTTCCATGAACACTGTCTTAACGGTGAGTCCATAAATGGATGTGGAGGCCAATTCTGGATGCACACGTCCTTCCACAGTGGGGACATAGGTTTCTGGTCCCCTCTGCCCCTGAAGCTCTCTTTTCTAGCCAGTTGCTTTGGCAGTGCGCAAGAGAGCCACGACTATTTGGCACACTGGGTCTGTGGCTCCCTCTTCTGGCAAGCTGCCTGGGTGGCACAGGAAGTGAAGAGCTAGAACTGTGCTTCTCAAAGGGTGTGGCAGAAGGAGGACGGCAGGTTGGCATGAAGATCTGAGGACAATCAGTATTATTTTTTGGAAAAGACTCTTGTTCTTATGTAGCTGCATTGTTTTATATTTTCTGGGTGTCCCATGATCATTTTATAAAGTAGTTGGGGAGTGTTATAAATCAAGCACTGCTAAGGGTTGTTTATCTCCCCCCTCCCCATGTATTTCTTATAAATTAAAAAGTTGGTGTGGTGCGAGCAATTTTTTATACCCCAAATAAAAAAGTTTGAGAAGCATTGAACTATAATGGTTGCCAGTGGCTTAATTTGAATCAATTTTATAATGAATGATTTTAGAGTGTTATTTGTGCTGTACTTTTGTACTGTTTTATTGTTGTTGGCCGCCCTGAGCCCGGCTTCGGCTGGGGAGGGCAGGATATAAATAAAATTTATTATTATTATTATTATTATTATTATTATTATTATTATTATTATTATTATTATTAATCTGGCTGCCAGTTCCTAATTTTTAGACCACCTTTCCCCATGAAATTCAGGAAACCAATACAACTGAAATACAAACTAATTTTTCACTAGAAAATGAAAACTTTGTTAAAGAAGTACCTTTTAAAATCTACAAAATTACTCAAAAAGTCTTTTGTTCAGGTAGTAATCTGTATCACCCTTAATGAATGCGGGTAATAACAACAGCAATGGTAATAATGATTTGTGCATTACCTAGATGACCTTGCTGTCATCCATAAATAAAGGTAATGGGCTCAGAGCTTCACCATCAAGCCACTCTACCAGCTCCTTGCGCCTCTCCTCTTGGTGACTCCCCCAAAAATTCATGTAGCCCTGCATCCGTGCAGATCCTTGCCTTCAAAATACAGACTGCAGAAAAAAAATAAGTCTGAAGTTTGCTTCAAAACTAAGCATGTGTACTGATCAAGCTTATATGACAAAAATAAACATACTGCATTTCACAATACGAGTTCCATCATCACCTCCGGTACCTCTGATAGACCTCCCAGTTCCTCAGTGTGGTGCGTTGTCACCTCCTACGCCAAGAATTTGAAAGAGCTAAGGCACGGATGCATAGCAGCAAATGGCCAAACCACTAGATGTTGGGATATTGCAGCCTCTCCCCCAGCCCTGCTCCCCTTGACTCTTCTGTTTTACCTCCACTAAAGAACTGGTTCCCAGGTCAGCCTTGAATGCCTTTCTCAGACACAGTTTGGGGAGAAGAGGAATATGGGGGTGCATTGCAGTATTCTTGACCCTCGGAGGTGGGAAATGACAAGTCTAGTTCTTACCTGTCAGGGAACTGCCATCGGAGCCAGAGGCGGAGGGAAGGCTCCAGAGGGATGCCGGAGAGGGTCCCAGTAGGGAGAGAGGCAGCCCATCTGCTGGGGAAGGAAATCAGCGTAGCACCAGTGGAGAAGGGGGGCAGAAGGGGGAATCGGCGAGGGGGCTCCAGGACTCCTCGCCGGAGACCAGCGGGGAGAGCACGGGTCCTCCGCTGCCCACACCCTCCCTGCGCAGAAGACTTCCGCGCAGGGAGAGTAGGAGGAGACTTGGCGTCAAAGAACTTCTTTGCTGGAAGAAGTTCAAGAAATGCCCACTGACGGATTCTGCCAGCGATTGAGACAGCCACGGGTATAAGGAGAGATTGGCTACCAAGTGCTTTCAAGAGCGCGTTGCTAACAAAGAAAAGTTTTCTGATGCCCTCAACTGCCAGCGATTGAGACAGCCACGGGTGAGTGGCTGTCCAGACAGAAAGGGTTCACCCAGGTAGCCCAGCCAGGTGTGGCGACGATTTACGCACGAGCAACCCCTAGAACCATTACATTACCTAAGCAGAAGCTTGAGTGAATGTGTTTGTTGAGTTTGTAACTGCAGAAGATCAGGTGGGGATATCTGAATATATGGTGCCAGTTGAAACTTGCAGGTTGTGGACCCCAGCGTAATGTCCTTTGTGCACATGAATATGCTTATGAGTACCCTCTAGAGCAGCTGTTCTCAACCTGAGGTTCTCCAGATGATGTTGGACTACAACTCCCATCATCCCTGAGCTCTGGCCTTGATAGCTTGGGTTGATGGGAGTTGTAGTTCAACAACATCTGGGGACGCACAGCTTGAGAAAGGCTATTCTAGAGGCAGAGCAGTGAAATGGGTTTTGATGCAAGAAGAGTGCTCCATATTGGCATGGAGATTTTAGGATAGATTTTGAAGGAAGACTAAATTAACACAGCATCAGGAATCAATGAAGAAGTCAATCCTGAACCTCTTTGGCGTATCCCTGTGATGGCTTTCAGTTTTTAAGAAAGAAAATCCATTGACTAGCTTTAACTTAGAATTTTTCTACCTGGATTTCTTCTGCAGGGGAAGGACAGGGTGTATGTGGGGGGGGGGGGGGAAATGATTTGTGTTTCCACACACAGCTCAGGCGAGTGTTATACTAATATTTTAACAACCTGCATGACTCGTATTAACCGCCTTCCTTGCTTTATTCTTCTTTGATGAAATTAAACATTTCAGGCTCTTTTTTATTTTCTTGGTTTTTAATGTCTGCTTCAGATAAGATTATCTGCACTAAAGGAATAAAGCTTCTCCAGAAATTTTATGGGGAGCTTGCGGTAGCTATGAGAGGGCTGCGAGACGGGGGGGGGGGGGTGCGGGGAAGGGAGGAAATTTAATGAACCATCAGTTTTTGTAGCTGGGCAGGGGTGATAATGCAGGTCTGATGGCTCTGCTCCACTGTGTTAAAATGTGCCACAGGGAATCAAGTCCTGTAGCATATCCAGTGCTCTGACTGAGAACCATTATACCTGAAAGCTCCCGGCTTTTCAATGTGCCTCTATTCAGATGCATATTTCCATGCCAGATCTTTCAAAAGGCCTTTCCTTTGAAATATAGGAAGATAATCACGCCTTTTGAAATGAATAGTGACTCTCCTGCCACTTTTGAAATCTTCATTCACACTCCCCCCCCCAAAAAAAACTGGATTTAACCCTTTCTTATTGTGTACCATATATTCCCATGGTATTGCTTCTTTGTGCGTACCTAGATGCACAAACGGCAGCAAAGTGATGCTCCAGATGGCTCCGAATTCCTTCGTTTTTGATAGCCATCAAGGCCTTCTGTCCTCACCTGTTCTGCCATTGTGCTGGGGTCTTCGTTCGTCTACTTGCTGTTGGAAATCTTTCTGCTGCCTTTTAGCCAAAGCCCAGTAAGCTGTCTAAGCCTTGCTTTCCTGAAAGTCTGTTGCCACAACAGTGATGTCAAGGAACTACTTGGAGGGCACTGTTCTTAAAAAGAGATGGGCTTCTTGAAGGACATTTTGTTGATGTTTAGTCATTTAGTCGTGTCCGACTCTTCGTGACCCCATGGACCAGAGCACACCAGGCACTCCTGTCTTCCACTGCCTCCCACAGTTTGGTCAAACTCATGTTTATAGCTTCGAGAACACTGTCCAACCATCTCGTCCTCTGTCGTCCCCTTCTCCTTGTGCCCTCCATCTTTCCCAACATCAGGGTCTTTTCCAGGGAGTCTTCTCTTCTCATGAGGTGGCCAAAGTATTGGAGCCTCAGCTTCAGGATCTGTCCTTCCAGTGAGCACTCAGGGCTGATTTCCTTCAGAATGGAGAGGTTTGATCTTCTTGCAGTCAATGGGACTCTCAGGAGTCTCCTCCAGCACCAGAATTCAAAAGCATCAATTCTTCGGCGATCATAAAGAAGGCTGATCGCCGAAGAATTGAAGGACATATCCTCTACCATAATGGAGCCAGTGTTGTGCAATGGATAGAGTGCTGGACCACAACCCACATTCAACCCCCTCACTTGCCTCCATCCACTAAAGCAGGGGTGGATGCTAAATTTCTTCTTGGGCTACAACTTGCATCATCCCAGCCTGGAGGACATGCTGGCTGGGGTTGATGGGCACTGGAGTACAACACGGTATGTAGGACCTAATGTTCCTGACCCTGTGCACTTAATCGTCAAGTTCACCGGATGACCCTGTGCTAGTAAGTGTCCTATCAGCCTCACCTGCTTTTCTACTGAAGTCCTTAAAGTGGCTCACAAAATAAAACCACCCCAATTGAAACAGGTGCCTCTGGAATCCTCACCATCTCTGGAGATAACCCCTTAGTGCAGCAATTCTCAACCTGTGGTTCCCCAGATGTTGTTGGACTACAACTCCCATCATCCCTGAGCTCTGGCCTTGCTAGCTAGGGGTGATGGGAGTTATAGTTCAACAATATCTGGGGACCCACAGGTTGAGAAAGGCTCCCTTGGTGGATATCCACTATAATCTTAACACATTAAACTGGTAAACCTCTCTAGCAACTGAATATCAAAACCAGGCTGAATTGTAAACTTGTTTATCCAAACAACTAGTTTTAATCCAGGTAACTGTTTGTTCATCTTGGTTTCATGCAAGGCTGGAATGCCTGGCAGCTGAAGTACTCAGTGCTTTGTTTTGAAGATAGTAATCTCTGCTTCTGCTTTCTGCAGCATAAATTGTTATGGGGTTCCGTTCATTTTCATTCTCCCTGGAACGCTAGCATTGCCATATCCAGGTGACAAAAATAGATGTGCAAGCTCCCTCTCTTGTGAGCAGCTCCATATGTAGAGGTGTTTCTTCCTGAATTCAGATGCGTGCAAGTTGGACAGGTTAGTGCTGTGAATTTTAACAAGAAAATTTAAATGCCAAACTCTTTTTTCTATATAAAAAAACCCTTCAGTTGGTAATAGATAGCGTATGTGTTGGGCTTTTATTATATTCAGATTAGCTAAATACCACTTCTCTTGCATAGTATCTCCCTAATAAGTCATCCTCAGGCTCCCAGAATTCCTCAGTTACAAAGTAATGACTGTACTTTCAAGTGTGACATACACTAAATATATAGAGTTTTCTCTTCTTTTTTCCCCTGGACTCCATGCACACTAAAAGAAATTATAGTACTGAAAATAGAAAATGAAATGACACAAAGAAACTGCTAGAGCCACAACAAGAGCCGTGGTTTTATTTATATAGCACTTATATAGCACACTGATAGAGCTCTGGGAGAATCCCATAATACGATAAAAATCACTTACTGCAGTTAAAATGGATTTGAAACAAAGGGAGAGGAAGGCAAACAATAAAAAAAAGTCTTCATACAGCATTTAGAAGTGATGCACGGGGTGCTGAGATGAATATCTGGCAGGAGAGCTTCCTGAGAAAGCAACATTGAAAGGACTCATCACAGCGAAGGCTCAGTTGTTCACTGATTTTGAGATGTATTCGCCTTGTGGCTAATTCGGATCACTGATTCATGTGAACTACACCTGTCTTCTGTGCCTGCCTGGCAGCAGCTCTCCACCTTAGCTTGCCATGTGAGGTGGTTTAACTGTAGATGCTAAAGGTTAACCCTCGATCCTTCAGCAGTGGCAACCTTTCTGCTCTGCCACTAAACCGTAGTCTTTTCTGCAGAAACAAATGGCAGGATCTGGAAAAGGTTTCAGATACTGCATTTGCACCTTAAAAGGGGGCAAGCAATGTGGGTGGCACTGTGGGTTAAACCACAGAACCTAGGACTTGTCGATCAGAAGGTCAGCGGTTCGAATCCCCGCAACAGGGTGAGCTCCCGTTGCTCAGTCCCAGCTCCTGCCCACCTAGCAGTTTGAAAGCACGTCAAAGTGCAAGTAGATAAATAGGTACCACTCTGGTGGGAAGGTAAACGGCGTTCCTGTGCGCTGCTCTTGTTTGCCAGATGCGGCTTAGTCATGCTGGCCACATGACCCAGAAGCTGTACGCTGGCTCCCTCGGCCAATAAAGCGAGATGAGTGCCGCAACCCCAGAGTCGGCCACGACTGGACCTAATGGTCAGGGGTCCCTTTACCTTTACTTTAATGTGGCAACCAGTGAGCATTTGGGTTTAAGGTGAGGTCAGGGAGCTGTGCAGTTCTTGTAATCCCCTCCCCGTACATAGAAAGCATTCAGGGCATATCTACTAACTTTCCTTGGAAACGGTTGGCATCCGTCTGTCTTGGGAGACAATGGAGGAGTGCGCCTTTGGGAGCGAGGTCAAACTGTTGGCAGATTGCAGTCGCTATGTGGGTTTAAAAGCTTGGTTTTGGGAAAAGGTGAAATGAATGCTAAGCAATAGACAAGTTTTACTTTTGACTCGGCAAACTTTTGACAGCCACCCCGCACCTAGGAGCCGCACACACACAGCATGCCCATGCTTCTACGTGAGTTTAGGGTTTGCTTTTGGTGCTCAGAAAAGGGACAGAAATGGAAATACTATCTTCACATGAAGATGGTGCTGGGGGAGCTTGAGGAAGAGATTTGGGCAGATGAGAGCAGAGAGGGATTATGCATGCATTACAGTAAGTTGCGTGTGAAAGTTATTGGGGTGGATAAAATGACAGTGGAAACTGATGGGGGCAGGCAGGGCAGGGAGAAGGCGGATAATTGCAAAGCTGAGTGAGGAAATCATCTTGAATAGGAAGCTGCCATAAAGATTGTGGTGTTTTCTGTTCTTAAAGAAAGAATGCAAATAATGAAATGAATGAGCTGGTAGTTTGGTAGTAAAGGAAGGGGTCGTGAGAACTCTGAAACAGAGAACAGTCAGCGAGTTTTCATACCGATGTTGGTAGGTAGATGTGAACCAGGTGGGAATTTAAGCCGTGTAGGCCTGACATTGATTCTCAGAGACAAATGTCGAATTGAGGAAGGAAGAGACAGAGAATACTGGCACAGCATTTGCAGAGGCTGACCGTGAAACAGTGCGCTGCTGCCCATGTGAGGGGGAGTCACAGAGTGACTCAGTGCTTCTGGTCTGCAACTGGAGAATGTGCCAATGTGAGGTTAAATGCTGAGCAGCTGGTACATTCTTTGCCACCTCCACCAACACCATTTGGGATTCATTCATGCCATGGATTGAGGACTTATGCCTATGAGTGAGCAAAAGTAACATACTAATTCTTTGTGGTCCTCAACTTAACCTATGTAAAGTTGAGGTGCATAAGGAACTAACTTGGGAGCATGTTCCTTTTGTCCATTCATAAGTTGAGGGAACGCCATTCATGAAAGAACAGGAATAATTTGCAAACTCCTTCTACCTTTTCAGGGGTCTTCCAACTATAGCTATAGATGGAGTACTGAAAGTCATGTGGCCTTTGATTTGGCTGAGCAGGGCTTTCTTAGAATAAAATACAAATAGAAAATATCCTGGTTAAATGTAATCTATAGTTCTTAAAAGGCCCAAAGTCTTATAAGTAATTATCCATCATTATTAGTTCTGTTTCTCTCTCACCTTCTTTCTAAGTTGCTCAGGTCATTGTGCATGGGATTTTATCAGCCCTGCCATCCTTAAAAAATACTGGAAGCAGAGATATCATGCAATAACTCCAGAGATTATTGAGGCATGGTTGCTGGATTGAGCAATATTAATTGGGGAAATAACATAGCTCAGTGGCAGAACATCTGATGTGCATGCAGAAGACCCAAGCATCTCCAGAAAGGGCTAGGGAGAGACCTTGGTCTGAAATCCTGGAGACCCCTGCCAGACATTGTGGACAGTACTGACTTAGACACATCAATGGTCTTGCTCAGTATAAAGACATATGTTTATCTTTTTGTCTTTCTTGGTTTGTAAGTTGCCAAGACAGAGATCCATAATTTTGTGGCAGCCACAGACAACTAACTTTATGGCTTGTCTGTCTTGTTCCGCTACTTGAATGGCACCTCAGGAGGGTATGCTCTTTTGATCCTGGAATCCCATTGAAGGATGCAAAGCAGGTGGTGTCTTCTTTTGGTCTTGATGCCAAAGTCATTGTGGAATAACAGTCATCAGCAGGTATTTTAATCCCCAGAGACGTCTTTATTTCATTGAGAAACTAAATTATCCCTCCCCCCTTTTGCATATTTTTGAATGTGAAGAAATCAGCTAGCGTCCTGCGCTACAGAATTCAGTAGATGCTCAGCAATATTATAGATGTGCCATTTCTGCTAATGCGTGTTCACAGTCTGAAATGCTGGTATTATCAGAGTGGGAACAATGGTAAGTTCTTGCTTGCCAATTAAGCCTCCGGAGCCTTCTCAAAGCAGCGCGAGATGACAGAGGGGCTTCAGAGTACAGAAGAATCACAAACAGTGGCTTAGCGAGGATGAGATTTGTAATATGTAGTATCACAGATACAGGGCGCCAAGGAACAAAAAGTTGTAAACACGAATGGCTTTGATTAGGCATCCTGTCAATAGAATGTGTAGATATCATTGAGCATCTAAGAATGTGCCAGTGATCGAGAACATTTGTATTAGCAGAATGTGCTTCAATTACATGCAGATTAGATGGTTGAGTGAATAGCTACAAGGCTTGTGAAATAGGTACGTCCTTTGATGAGAGGTTTCCATTTTCTTTCGCATCTCTCAAAATTAGCTGGTGAATGTTTTAGTAGTGAAGTGATGCATCCGTACCTTTTGAGAAGGGGGTCCAGTTAGTTAGCTTTACCTGAGTGGTGGGTTTGGACAGTCTACTTAGAATGCTTGAAGCTAGGTAGCTGATCACATGTGCCCTCAACTCCTGTCCATATTGGCTTACAAAAAGCTAGGTTGGAGAAATTGATGTGGTGGGGGTCAAGTGGCAGGGAATGCCTCTCTTCACGATGGGGCAGTGCCACTCACCTTAAAAGAGGTCGTGGTGCACCCTTAAGAGGTCCTTCCTTGAACCCTGAGGTTAACAGCTACTGCTCAGTGGCATATATCTTCTTTTGGGGCAAGGTAGTGTCATAGTCCCATCCAGGTCCTGTTGCTGAGGATGCAGGGGCTAGGAGTCTCCAATGAACACTTGTCTGAGAGCAGAATCCACATACGAAGTCAGATGGTCCAGAGGTCAGGGACTCCAGATGGAGAGCAGGAAGCATCAAAGTAGGGCCAGGAACCACAGGTGTTGTTTCTGGCATCTGACTGCTGCTGAGAGCTCTGTTTCAGAAGTCCAGAGCCAGCTGGTTCTCATCAGTGCCTTCTGTTCTGTGTCCTTGAAGGCTGATCAACTGCAGGTGGAGTCACCCTGCTCTCCTCCCTTCAGCTGGTACAGCTGACTCCTGGGCCTGGCCCATGACAGATAGGAGGTGCTTGCTGGACAATCTCTCCATACCATCTCTATTAAGTCCACTGGAAGCCCAGGTGGGCACAATGGCTAAGTGCCTATTTTCACACCCTGCAGCCATTCCAGATCCAGGATAGTCTTGCCAAACAGGCTGGCATGTAGACTGCTGTAATGCTCTCCGTGTGGGGCTAGACTAGAAGACAATCATGAAGCTGTCGCTAGTGAAAAATGTCACTGTTTGAATGCTGAGTGGTGTATCAAGTTCAGTCATATAACACCAGTTCTCTGGGTTCTACACTGGTTGCCCTTACACTGCTTGGCAAATTCAAGGTATTAATGTTGAAGTATAAAACCCTGGACAACTTGAGGCCCAAATACTTGAAGGCACCCCCCCCCATATCAGTTGGCCCAGGCATTATAGTCTGCAGTTGAGACCCATTGGCACCAATTGGCACGGTCCCTCATGTGGTCCCTCAAGATAGGGCATTCTTTGTGATGGGGCCCTGCCTATGGGGGCAAAAGGGCAATAGCCCAGTGGTAGAGCATGAGCTTTGCATAGGAAAGGTCCCAGGTTCAATGACCAACATCTCCAAGTAGGGAAGGGAAAGAACCCTACAAGAAACCCCAAAGAGCTGCTGCCAGCCAGTGTTGATAATACTGAGATAAATGACCAATGGTCTGACTCAATATTCATAAGGTGCTAAATCTGTCCCCTTTAAGGTGTATCAATCAGCCTCATTTTTGGGTTCTGAGGGCACTCTTATTCACCCAGGCCTTGCGGTGATATTAATGTTTTAGCTGGGTTGTTAGTACAGTGGTACCTCAGGTTACATACGCCTCAGGTTACAGACTCCGCTAACCCACAAATAGTGCTTCAGGTTAAGATTTGCTTCAGAATAAGAACAGAAATCGTGCTCTGGCGGCACAGTGGCAGCGGGAGACCCCATTAGCTAAAGTGGTGCTTCAGGTTAAGAACAGCTTCAGGTTAAGTACGGACCTCAGGAATGAATTAAGTACTTAACCTGAGGTACTACTGTACTGTATTTTTTTATCTGCTGGATTGATACGAAGAGCTGTAAACTCCTGGTTTTATTAAACAGTTTCTGGATAGTATTTTTATCGTTTCGTTCATATACTGTGAGTTGCCCTGTGATCCTAATTGGATGAAGGGCAGTGGGTAAGTGTGTAACTGAAATATGTGATGGGAAGAATGTGTTTCTCTCCCTTTATCATGGCTTAGGTTTCTTGTTTGATTTTTCTTTTAACATGAATATTGTTCATGTACTCTTGGAGTGGTAGCCATTTGTTTTGAATTATGTAAGGGAACACATGTTTCCCAGTGAACAGACATAATCTCAAAGATCAACATGGCTTGCTTTCAATTCTTGTCAAGGAATGGAGCAACACTTCCAGGCGTTAGTGTCTTCAAAGGGGAAATCCCTATCTTGATGAGGGACTAAGGCAGTGTTTCCCAACCTTGTGCCTCCAGATGTTTTTGGCCTACAACTCCCATCATCCCTGACCACTGGTCTTGCTAGCTAGGGATGATGGGAGTTGTAGGCCAAAAACATCTGGAGGCACAAGGTTGGGAAACACTGGACTAAGGGTTACTTCACATGTGGCAATTTCCTGAATGGATGTCCTCTTTTAGGGAAAAAAAAACACATGTGCACCCGCTGTGAAGGTGTGAGCATGGGGAAAAGACTCACATGCTTAACTATGTCCCCTAGGGATAAATGGAGTTCACTGTTAGGACTGATGGAGTTCTCCAGAGATCTTCACTGGAGGTTTTTAATCAGAGGTGGAATGGCCATCTGTCATGGATGCTTTAGCTGAGATTCCTGCATTGCAGGGGGGTTGGATTTGATGGCCCTTGGGATCCCTTCCAACTCTGCAATTCTATGGTTGTATGATTATTGCCAAGGCTTTCTGGACATGTACAAGGTTCCTATATGAATATCTGGTACTGTTAGGTCAAGAGTACGGAACCTGTGGCCTTCCACATATTGGAATTCCCATCATTCCTGACAATTGGTCACACTGGCTGGGCTGATGGGATTTTTATAATAATAATAATAATAATTTTTTATTTATACCCCGCCCTCCCCAGCCAAGGCCGGGCTCAGAGCGGCTTACAAGCAATAATAAAAACAAGATGAATGATTACAAACTTAAAAACAAAAATAAAACACAACAATTAAAATAATGGAACATTAAAATATTAAAATGTAGCCTCATCGCAGGAGGAGAAGGAAAAGAAGGGGAAAAAAGAGAGAGAGGGGGGGGGAGGGAGGGAATCAAACTGGCTCCAAGCCAAAGGCCAGGCGGAACAACTCTGTCTTACAGGCCCTGCGGAAAGAAATCAGATCCTGCAGGGCCCTGGTCTCATGAGACAGAGCGTTCCACCAGGCCGGAGCCAGAGTTGAAAAGGCCCTGGCTCTGGTCGAAGCCAATCTAACCTCCTTAGGGCCCGGGACCACTAGGGTGTTGTTATTTATGGACCTTGAGGCTCTCCGTGGGGCATACCAGGAGAGGCGGTCCCGGAGGTACGAGGGTCCTAGGCCGTGAAGGGCTTTAAAGGTCAAAAGCAGCACCTTAAATCTGACCCTGTACTCCACCGGGAGCCAGTGCAGCTTGAAAATCACTGGGTGAATATGCTCCCATGGCAGAGACCCCGTGAGGAGCCTCGCTGCAGCATTCTGTACCCGCTGGAGTTTCTGGGACAGCTTCAAGGGCAGCCCCGCGTAGAGCGAATTACAGTAGTCAAGCCTGGAGATGACCGTCGCATGGATCACTGTGGCCAAGTCAGGGCGGGAAAGGTAAGGGACCAACTGCTTGATGCGGCGAAGGTGGAAAAATGTCGCCTTGGCTGTTGCTGTAACCTGCGCCTCCATGGAAAGGGAGGCGTCAAGGATTACACCCAAACTCTTAACGGAAGGCAATGGCACTAATTGGGCCCCCGCAAGAGAAGGGAGTTGGTCCCTCATCCCCATGCCATCCCGACCTAGCCATAGGACCTCTGTCTTCGAAGGATTTAGTTTCAATCGGCTCCCAACAGCATCTGGAAGGCCAGAGATTCTTCATTCATGGTGTGGGCAAACATCTCATACACCACTAGTGTGAGAGACACCCATCTATGTGTTTCACCAGGTAGGCAGGTGTGTCTCTGTCACATGTGATGGTGCACAAGCCGTTTCCCTGTACAGAACAGTAAACCTGGAAGTTCAGTGACCTTTTGTAGGTTCTGATGTCAGTCTGTTGACCCTGAAGGTCCCCTGTCCACTCTAATGGGGATTCCCATTTGTCATTAAGAGTTGTATTTGGTAAAGTGGGTTTTTGCCAATCCCCCACTCAAAGCCTTCATACAGAGTGAGTTAAAAGTGTGAACATAAACTTCATCTGAATTTGTTTTAATATGAGGCATCAGAGTTCAAACTAACACAATGGAAAGGAGATACACTCTGTCTCTGAAGCAAAGGTGGTTCCAGCAGATTTGCAGTGGGAAGACACATGGAAGAGCTGTCTGTTTCTGTGAAGTGCAAGTGAGGACTCAGATGCATTTGATGACATGAGATCTTTTAGCACCTTTTCTAATGAAGCACCCTGAGATGATTTTCAATCTAGGTTAAAGACACACATACTTGCTGAGTTCCCATACACTGAGAAAACAGCTGACCTTGTAAAATTCTGCAGGGACCTTTTTTTAAAACTGAGGATGTAGAGCATGTCCCATTGAAGGTGTGATTCATACATTAGTTTTTAAATGGAAGCCAGTGAGCTTCATTCCACATCAGAAGTTGGTTGGGTGAAATAGCTCCTCACTTGTTTTTAATTTAACCCTTGCCACAGCTTTATCGAAAAAGAGGCCTGTTTTCAGTAAATCACAGTGTCCGAGAAAGGCATTTAAGAACCACTTGCACCCACATAACTTTCCCAGGCTTTAAGAGTGGATTCCGAGGCCTTTCTTCTGGGTCTGCCACTGCCAGTGAATAGATTTAGAATGAAGGACACACAATAGAGGGTTTTTTCAGTAGTTATTTATTTATTTCCAGTATTTTAACACCCAGGGGCCACTGTGTGTTATGGCAATCTCTTCCATAAGAGTTGTGTTTTGCTCTTGCCTTTCTTTCTGATGAGCCCAAAGACTTTTCTTTCCCAGTTGGCTTTCAGATGGGATGAGCTGAGGTTGCTGGTATCATGGGCTGGGAATGCAGACGCTGACTTTGGAATTCGTAGAAGGTTTTATTCTTCCCCGCTCCTCTGATTTATATTTAACGAGCTAAATTATGTGCTTCCTTTAAACTATTTCTGTGCCACTTTTCAGGGGCACAGATCTTCCCAAAGGAGTTGGCAATGAAAGAATCGCAACAAAACAATAAAACAACAGTAATTAATAATTACTTATTACTAAGCTGCTTTGGGAGGATCCGTTATCTGAATGAATGATGAATAAGTAAATGAATGAATGTAAGTCACTTGAGTATAACTTGCGGACAGTGTACTGTAACAGAGGAAACAACAATACTGAAATCGGGGGGGGGGGGGGAGAAAAATGTGGAAAGAATATACAGTGGTGCCCCGCAAGACGAATGCCTCGCAAAACGAAAAACGTGCAAGATGAAAGGGTTTTTCCAGTTTTTGTGTCGCTTCGCAAGACGAATTTCCCTATGGGCTTGCTTCGCAAGACGAAAACGTCTTGCGAGTTTGTTCGCTTTTTTCCTAAAGCCGCTTGAAGAGGTGCAGTTGCGACGGACCGTGCTTCGCAAGACGAAAAACATCGCAAGACGAAAAGACTCGCGGAACGAATTAATTTCGTCTTGCGAGGCATCACTGTAAGCAGAGCCCTTGTGAATCAGGCCAGTGGCCCATCTAGTCCAATACCCTGTTCTCATAGTGGCCAACCAGATGCCTATGGGAAGCCCCAAACCAAGACCTGAGCACAAGAGCACTTTCCCTCCTTGGGGTTCCCAACAGTGTAGGTGGCTCATAGCCACTTTGGAAAGTTGCCATTGATAGCCTTATCCTCCACGAATTTCTCTTTTAGAATTACAGAGTTGGAAGGGGCCCCAAGGATCATCTAGTCCCACTTCCTGCAATGCAAGAATACACAGTTGTCTCATACAGGGATCAAACCTGCAGCCTCGGCATTATCAGCACCATGCTCTAACCAACTGAGCTATCCAACTAAAGCCATCCAAGTTGGTGTCCATCACTGCTTATTGCGAGAGCGTATTCCGTAGCTGAACCAAGCATATTGCGAAGAAGCACTTTCTGAAAGTCCAAACACTCAACGCCAAGTAGATCACTTTTATCTACCAGTGTTGGACCTTGCTGAGCTATGGGGCACAGGAGGAGGAGAATGGGATGGCAAAGAAAAGCTGGTCTAGCATGGGAGAAGTAGAGCTTTCGTTGTTGTTTAGTCGTTTCGTCATGTCCGACTCTTCGTGACCCCATGGACCAGAGCACGCCAGGCACTCCTGTCTTCCACTGCCTCCCGCAGTTTGGTCAAACTCATGCTGGTAGCTTCGTGAACACTGTCCAACCATCTCGTCCCCTGTCGTCCCCTTCTCCTTGTGTCCTCCATCTTTCCCAACATCAGGGTCTTTTCCAGGGAGTCTTCTCTTCTCATGAGGTGGCCAAAGTCTTGGAGCCTCAGCTTCAGGGTCTGTCCTTCCAGTGAGCACTCAGCTACACTTAGTCACAGAGGGAGCTTGATCTGAAAACCTTTACAGAGGCTTAAGCAGTGCAATAGGCCTATCGCTGCTCATACGCTTCCTGGCTGATCTAGTTGGTTTCCCCCAGCGTTCCTTGCCAGAGCTTCGTGTTGGTGCGCAGGCTGCTTCCTTGCTTGTTATCCCTCCAGTCCCACCTTCAGGTTCTGTTACAATCTCAAGTCCCATCAGAACTGAAATAGTAGAAGATTTACCTGTTGCTCTGCTTCAGCATACCCCTCAAGCTCCTGTAGAAGAAACACAGAGTTGATATTCTGGTGTAAAGGCATTTGTAGTAGCTGCATGCCACCACATTTCTTTCTCATTAGTTTTGCTCTGATTGTGTCAACATGCAATTTTGTAATGTGCTATAAGATGAAAATTGCTATAAAATTGGCTTTTTTGTTGTATTTACGAGACAAAAATAAAATGGCAGCAACCTCTCGAAGTGCTGCTTCACACACAGTGTTCTCCTAAGAGAAGAGGACCCATGCGGCTCGGTTTTCTGGCGGCTGTCATGCTGCAAAGGTGTGCTAGTAAACTGAGCCATGGATACTTTTTCCTCCTCCTGTTCCGCTGAAATATATTCCACCCGGAAACGCCTGCCATTTTGGCCAGCAATTTCTTAAACCTAGTTTGCCCTGCAAGTTGCATCTAAAATGCAGGAATTTTTTTAAAACTCTGTAGGGTTCAGCGTGTGATTGCACATCCAAAAAGACAGTCTGCGAACAGTTTTTGTCTCTTGTACGTTTGGCATTCGTTGCACATTAGGTTCTGTATTTAAAACTCTGCCTCTCGTTCGTATGTCACAAGTGGAAAATGTGAAGACCTTGCTTGTTTCCATCCTGATGTTTTGGGGAAGGGTTCCAGAGCCCGTTTCAGAATGGAACCCTTGATCCCCACTTTACCTGACCTAAAGCTAATATAGCCCCACAATTTATCGTCCTATTAAGTGACAATTTCAATTAACCAGCTGAGAAGTGAAAAGCCATTTCTCTGGCAGTACATTAGAACCTGTACAGTAATGTAGTTTCTAATTGACAGTCCATTAAAGCAGCCACGATCATTTCTAGCTAATGTTTGCATAGTTCTGGAGTTTCTCTTTAAAATAAAGAATTTCGTTAGACAACGAAAGCCCATTTGCTCATCGCAGCACACCACTCTGCATATGTGGTGTGTGTGTGCACGCGTACATTCTTTTACACAACTTCAAGCGAAAGCTGTGTCATTTGAAAGCGACGCTAAACTGAATCTAAGTTGATAAACGGCTGCTTGATAGTCTGCAGTCAGATTAAAGCCTCTCAACGTGTCGCGACTCAGCTGTTCCCTCAAATGGCAGATTTAAAAAGAAAGAAAGAAAAAGCTGAACAACTACACTATGAATATTGCCTTTGTGTCAGAAATGTGCCTTCATGCTTTAAAATGATAAAAAATTGCAATCGATCCTTACAACTGTTGTGTTCATCTTTATTGATCAGGCACAAGAAAGATAAATCGCTGCCCAAATAAGATTATAGTAAATGTTAGCATCAGAGGGGACTGTTGGTTGATAGAGGACTATTCATCATCTCAAATGGTGACCTGTCCGTATGTGCATTGTCGTCCGTCTGCTTGTCTAATCACATCCCTATTGATTTTATCTGTATCTGAGGAACCTGGATGTGACTGTCATTGGGCGAGCGAGATTGCTAAGTGCACTGGGGGTCAGCAGTGTGAAGAGGATTTCATTTTCATTTTCTTAGCAGCCAACAATGATTTATTAAAAAATAAACTACCCCCAAAATCACATGCTTGGAACTTGGGTCCGCAGACAAATGAATTATTAGGTCTGGATCACAGGAGCGAGCTCCGAGTTGAGAGACCACCATGTTCTGTCTAATATTTGTGTGCCCTTTTGACTGTGGTATCTGTTACACAATTTATTATAATTTGCGTAAAAAGTGTGAGGCTCAAAACACAATCTTGCCCTTCTTCTCAGCTTAATGATTTTCCCAATGATTTTTGTAGATCCCCAGCGAATTCAGAGCTGCCTGGTAAAGCATAAGGCATAGGCTCAGATGATTAAATATCTGTCCTTTTACCTTTCCAGATGGAGTAGTTTCTTTCACTCACCAACATAGTAAAGGAGCCTTGTTTCCTGTTGCCTGTCTTCTGCTCTTAATGTGGCACAAGTAGAAAGAAAATGTCTTGTGATATTTTCTTCTTCTGACTTCGCATAACCATGGTTTGGATTTGATAGTCAGGAGTGTGTCTGAGGTTTAAAGCTTCTACCTGCTGATTAAAAAACTCTTGGGGATCTTCAGCTTAAGAAAGTTGGTGCCCGAGGGACAGATTACCCATTTTGCAAGCCATAGAGATGTCTCCAAAAATGATGTCCCCATAAGTAAGCTCTCCCCAAGCGAAATGTTTGATAGTATTTACCACATGGAGATGGTGAGTTTCTTTACCTGCATGGCAGCCAGTGATGTGAGGTAGGGATACTTGCAACGTGATAATGTTTACTGCTAGATTATTACTGTAGCTGGTGGGAAGACCATGTAACCATCTCTGAAGCATATAGGACAGAATTAAACTGGAAGTTCCCACCAGGGTTTAGCCAAGAACTTGCTGGATGAGTTTGAGCAAACTGCTCTCTTTTGTCTTCAGCCCCCAGTCCATAATGTTGTTGTTTAGTCGTTTAGTCATGTCCGACTCTTCGTGACCCCATGGACCAGAGCACGCCAGGCACTCCTGTCTTCCACTTCCTCCCGCAGTTTGGTCAGACTCATGTTTGTGGCTTCAAGAACACTGTCCAACCATCTCGTCCTCTGTCGTCCCCTTCTCCTTTTGCCCTCCATCTTTCCCAACATCAGGGTCTTTTCCAGGGAGTCTTCTCTTCTCATGAGGTGGCCAAAGTATTGGAGCCTCAGTTTCAGGATCTGTCCTTCCAGTGAGCACTCAGGGCTGATTTCCTTAAGAATGGATAGGTTTGTTCTTCTTGAAGTCCATGGGACTCTCAGGAGTCTCCTCCAGCACCAGAATTCAAAAGCATCAATTCTTCAGTGATCAGCCTTCTTTATGGTCCAGCTCTCACTTCCATACATCCCTACTGGGAAAACCATGGCTTTAACTATGTGGACCTTTGTTGGTAAGGTGATGTCTCTGCTTTTTAAGATGCTGTCTAGGTTTGCCATCGCCTTTCTGCCAAGGAGCAGGCGTCTTTTAATTTCGTGACTGCTGTCACCAGTCCATAATAGGATCATAGTAATACTGGTCTCCTTTACAGGTTTGTTATCAGGTTTGCTTAATGGAAGTGATGCACTACTACATAAAAAGGGTCTCTTAACAGCAAGGATTATGTTTGCTATGGCTTGGTCCACAGGGACATTCTTGGTTGACCATGAAGATTGTGGCAGAGCACAGAGAAGAATTGCATATGCAGATCCCATTCAAAAAATTAGCTAGTCTCATTTAAAGAGTGCTGAGAGCAGGGTCCTAGCATGGTGTCCCGTTTATATGTGTGAAGTGTAGTCTATATAAATACGAAATGCATAAGGCATCAATGGTGTAATACAGAGGCACCATTTTAATCACCATGTTGGTACAGGCCAGCAATTGCAACTTGCCTTCTGAACCTTTAATCATCTCGTACATGGCCCCTGCATCAAGGCAGTATGAAGCGGCTGTTGATGGGTCAAAAATTGAGGAGATTTCACCCCTCCCATATCCAAGAATCTCCTGATGAGTCTGCTGATTCTCCAGAGAGGAGGGGCGGTTTCCTGCTCTCTACTTTTTCAGCTCCAGCACCACATCAAAGAGTCAGTCAGTCAGTGTGTCGGAGAGAGAGAGACTGTTAGAGATCGTGTGTATAGATAAGGTTGCTGCTAAGAGCAGTTGCAGACACTCAGTGCAGTTTAGCATTCATTTATGCTTAGAACTCATTTAGCTTTGTATATAGTTGTATTATAGTTGTAGACAGAATAAAGAAGATATTCTACAGAGCTGCTCTCCGAGTCGTTTATGCTCTGCTAGACTCTGCTGTACTCTGCTGTGCGACGACTGTCTTCTCGTGGGAGTGAATCCGGTGCTCACAACTCTAAGCTGTGAGTCCACAGCACTTTGACCTGTTCCTGTGTGGAAGCTGGTCTCTGGAAGTGCTACCCAGCTCGCCTAGCCCAGTCGGGGCTGAAGTGGATGAGTCCAGTTTGTGGCACTGGCTCAAGGCAGTATGAAGCGGCTGTTGATGGGTCAGGGTCTGCATCCACTTTCTATGCCCGGCATTATGGATAAGCAATCCAGCTGTTGTTTGTATTAAACTAGCAAACAGGTTCTAGGCCTAATTACAATTAGCGTCATGGTTTTTAATTTGCCTTGAAGTTTTGCCCTCCTGCTGTTTCCCCAACCACCAGCTAGAATTCCACATCTGGGTTGGAAAGATGGGTTTGGGGTCTTTTTGTTACAGGGGGTGGCAGATTCTGAGCAGTGAGGCGGTTGTAGATCCTTCATCGGACCACTTTCCCCACTAAAAATTGCCTCCCCCAGCCTCACTTTGCAGACGGCATTTCAAGACATGTGTAGAGATAGAATGTGGGGTTCTGCCACTCAATAATTCTGATTTTGCAAAGCATGTCCCCCTTTCAGAGGCACAAGCAGTTGGGAGGTTCTGCAAAAGCCCTTCCCACCTTTTCCCAGATTTATATATATGTAGATGCCATTTCAGGGTCCAATTATGCAGAGAGATTATTTTAACTATAAAACTAAAGCAAGGGTCCATTCTCTCTCTCTCTTTCCCTCTCATGGTTCTATTAGTTTATCAGAAACGGCAAGCTCTAGCCATGGGCAATAGAGAAAGCAGTAGAAGCTGCTGGTCTCACCGCTAGAAGTAATATCGGTTAAAAAGAAAAATACTATAGAAAGAATGGCAACTTACCAGCAGCTCCTAAAGGAAGAACAGGGCCAATTAAAACTAAGACCATACGATGAGGTGACCCAATACTGTACCACATGGTTACAATATCACCAAATTGCACAAATATTCAACCAGGATAAAGTAATAGGATTTGAAAAAGAAGAATCAAAATTACAAAAAGTATTATTACAAAACTCAAAAAAATATATATCCAAAATGTATAATTTATTATTAGAATGGGAATTAAAGGATGAAGAAGTAAAAGAAGTTATGATTAAATGGGTCTGTGATATAGGATATGTAATTCGGCTGGACCAATGGGAGAAATTATGGAAATACGATATTAAATTCACGGCATGTTATGCAATAAGAGAAAATTTTATGAAAATGGTGTACCAATGGTACTTAACTCCGGTAAAATTGGCTAAAATTTACAAATTAAAATCGAATACCTGTTGGAGATGTAAAAAAGAAATAGGAACAATGTTTCACATGTGGTGGGAATGCCGACCTATTAAACAATTCTGGAATGAAATCTATGAAGAACTCAAAAAGATGTTTAAAATATCTTTTAGTAAAAAACAGGAGGCATTCCTTTTAGGTTTAATTACAAATGATATCCCTGAAAATCAAAGGAAAGTATTCCTTTATGCAACAACAGCTGCCAGGATGCTTATAGCTAAAAACTGGAAAGGCAGAAAAATTCCATCAGTGAAAGATTGGCAAATTAAATTTTGTGAATACATAAATCTGGCAAGACTCACAGCTTACATAAGGGGACAATCGGACCAGAAATTATTAAAAGAATGGGGTTGTGCTAAAGAGTATATGAAAAAACATTGTTCTGGAGTTAGTATATTGGTATGTAATGAATGATGTTTTACAGGGTTAAAGAATAAGAAAAATGGTGTAAAAAAGCACAAAGATGGAAGTAATCTAATTAGACACAACAATACAGTAAGAGTAAATTTTTTGAGGTCTTAGAACAAAGGAAGGAAGTCAATTTGTGTTTATGTACGTAATGATATGGTTTTGTTCTGTAGATGTGTGCTTTTTTGTTTTTGTTTAGTTTTGTTTCCTTTGCTTTTTTTTCCTTTTCCTTTTCTGTTTTTTTTCTATATGTTCCCGGGATTTTTGTCCGTATAGTATTATTTTGGATTCAATGTTTGTAATTTTTGTTATGATTCTGCATTGAAAATTCTAAAAAAACAACAACAACAAAAGAGAAAGCAGTAGAAGCTGCTGTGAGCATTTGGTCTTGCCATTGGCTGAACTGTTATGATGTCACAAAGCTCAGAGCACGGCTGGGGAGCAGAGTCAAAATGGAAGACAAGGAGACATGAGCCGTGAATGCCATGGATGTTAAGGGTAGAGGGGAGCCCAGTGACAGAGGGCGAAATAAGCGGAAAATAGATGGAAGTGGGGAGCCTAGGAAACAAGAAGCAGAGGGAAAAGAGGGCCAAGAAAAACAGGTAGGAAGGAACAGAAGGACTGGATAAAAGCAGGTCTGAAGAAGCTGGATGTCGGAATGATTAGGAATAAATTGGTTGTCTACTTTCCAGTCAATGGGCTGAATTCAACTAGTGCAATGAGCCCTCCTAGCGCAACAGGGCTTTCTCGCCTCTCCTTCTGCCCCTCCCTGTGCCTCCCCCCCCCCCAGATTAGGAGAAACCCCCCCCCCAGCAGCACACAGGGGCAGGAGTGGGAAGATTGTTCCATCTGGCAAGCAGAAATTCTTGCACTGATGGAACAGTCATAATAAGGTGACAACTGAATTCCACCCAGTAAGTTTTTCGCCACTTAGAATAACCACAGCGGCAAATGTAACGAGGTTCTCTTAGTAATTGTTGGACTTGGAGTGAGAGCAGCTGTGGATGTCTCGTTAGGGCCTCATGAATTACTAAACTCCCCACTCCCCCCTCCCCCCGGAAAAAAAAAATGCTTTTCTCATTTGGCATGCACTTCTTTGATTGCTTACCCTTATTTCTCTCACTCTCTCTGTATTTCTAGAGCTCGCAGTTCTATAAAGTCACCACGGAGCAGTACCAAAAAGCCGTCGAGGAAGTAGATGCCAGATTCAAGTAAGTTCCTCTCTTTTTTTTCTTCTTATCCTTGTACTATTTTTGAAGGAAGAACATGAATCTGATCCCCCCCCCCCCCCGGCTGCTTTTGCTGGGAAAGTGAAAATGAAATGAGTTGCGGGTATTGGCATTGCAGTAAAAACCTTGTGACCAGGACTCCAAATCAGCTGAACTGTGTCCTGGTCGCAGCATAGAAATTCAAAGCAGACACATGTCCTTAACTTTTGCATGATGCTTATTGGAAAGAATGGGACGGAATCTTCAAAGAAAGATGCGTCTCCTGGATCAGGCCCACTAAGATGCAGGGGATGACTGCAAGCACTGTTATTACTTTTAAAGCATGCACTTGCCATCATAGGAATCCCAAAGATTACATTAGGTTGCAGACCAATGGACGGGGACTCTTTAATTTTATTAATCATATAGTGTTTTCTGTTTTTTAAAGCGCCTTAGATTATATTGCTACCTCTGTGATTAGATTTCAGCCATTTTGGTAAAATCTCTCTCTTCCCCCGCCCCCAATGGCTTGAAAGGTATTTAAATCAGTAATTTAACTTTGCCCTTGTGTTGAAGGTTGGGTTGAATTCTCTTTATTTCTCCGGAGGGCTTAATGAAGATCCAGTAATTGCGGGACCGAAGTGACTCTGACCTTTTGCCCTGGTCTTTCCTTCTTCTGCTGCTAATTCTTGCAGGAAGGCATCATCCATCATATTTCATGGCTTTCATTTCAGAAATGTTAACCCCCCCTTCCATTTTCCTACTGTTTTCTGATGAATGCTGTCAGTAGAAGACAGAGACCAGTACTCTGTTGTTATCTGCAAGTCTGTTGTTGCTGAAAGGCTCTCAGCCCCCATGACAACATATCATTATAGCTACTTAATAACTTGATAAAGATCATAAAGGAGCCTTATGGCAACTCATGGCTTTAGTCAGCTTTCCCATAGGAAAACATCCAAAGGACGAGATATTTTCTGCCTTTTCAGTATATCCCGGCTGGGGCAGGCAGGAGTTACACTCCAAAACATCTGAAGGGTGCCAATGGCATGCAGTTTTTCTAACGCACTGTGAATATTGGTAGCTCTGTATCAGAGCTTTCCAAACTGAGTGTCACGACACATTAGTGTGTTGGCTGCAGTGTGTAGGTGTGTTGTGCAAATGCTCCCCCCGCTCCTCCCGGGGCTGGAAAGGAGTTAGTTTAATCTCCAGTTTGCTAGTAAAAAAACCCCAAATTTCTGTGTCATGAAATGATGCATGTCGAAAAAGTGTGTCACCAACATGAAAAGTTAGGAAAGCTCTGCTCTGTATTAATAATGGTGGTGATCTGGCATGTTTCCACATCCTAAAGTGCCGACCGGATTCCTGTTTCTGTTAAACCCACAGAAAGCAGCATTTAAAAAACATTTAAACATTAAAAACATATTTAAAAAATAAACTTTAGCACATAATAACAGACTACACAATTTAACAAAAGGCAGTTTAAAATATAGTGGTACCTCGGATTAAGAACAGCCCTGTTTACGAACTATTCGGTTTACGAACTCCGCAAAACGGAAGTAGTGTCCCGATTTGCGAACTTTACCTTGGTCTAAAAACGGAATCTGAACAGTGGAAGGCACTGGCAGCGGGAGGCCTCATTAGGGAAAGTGCGCCTCGGTTTAAGAACGGTTGCGGTTTAAGAATGGACTTCCGGAATGGATTAAGTTTGTAAACCAAGGTACCACTGTAGTAGTTGAATTGAAATGCAGGAACCATCCTATAGCAAAATAAAATAAAAAACACTAAAAGTGCACTGAAATAAAAAGATCTTCAGCAAACACTCTAAAGTCACTAGATGTTTTCTTCAGGGATTTACAGTGATTTCTGAGGAGGCTTCCCTTCTCTTCCAACACCCCATTCAATTGTTGCATGGTATAATGGTCTTGAAAAGCAACCAGTGTGGTAAAATCACAACTTTCCATATACAGTGGAACCTTGGTTCTTGAACAGCTTAGTTGACGAACAAAGCAGCTCCCAAGCGCCAAAAACTTGGAAGTAAGTATTCCTGTTTTTCAACTTTTTCGGAAGCCAAACATCTGACTTGAGTGCAAGAAGATCCTGCGGCCAATTGGAAGCGGCTCCTTGGTTTTCGAACAGTTTTGGGAGTCAGACTCCCGGAACAGATTAAGTTCGAGAACCAAGGTTCCACTGTACTAAAAAACTTCCTTACAGTACAGATGTATAGGAGAAAAGTCGCCTTACGGTGACTCAAGACTAAGTCTAATGAAAATCAATAAAAAGAATTTGGGGGGGACAAGAGTAAGCCTTCTATACTTTTTCATTCTCTAAGTTGCCACATGCATGAGTTTGAGTCCTCAGACATTCAAAAGGGTCATGACAGCACATGATAAGAAGTCGTTAAGAGTCGTCAACAGGCTCATCACAGCTATCTGCCAATCACCCATTCCTACCACCCTTCTGAGTAATACCCCTCCCCACCTTCTCACTATATAGAAGGGTCTGGAAACTTCTATTTCAGTGTATCTGAAGAAGTGTGCATGCACACGAAAGCTCATACCAAGAACTAACTTAATTGGTTTTTAAGGTGCTACTGGAAGGAATTTTTTTGTTTTGACTATGGCAGACCAACACGGCTACCTATCTGTAACATGATAAGAAGTAGTTCCAGGGCTTATTTATAATAATGAATTACTTAAAGGTAAAGGACCCCTGACAGTTAAGTCCAGTTGCAGACGACTTTGGGGTTGCAGTGCTCATCTCGCTTTACAGGCTGGCCTTTGTTGGCAAACAGTTTTTCCGGGTCATGTAGCCAGCATGACTAAGCCGCTTTTAGCGCAACAGAACACCGAAACCAGAGCAGCGCATGGAAATGCCGTTTACCTTCCTGCCGGAGTGGTACCTATTTATCTACTTGCACTTTGACGTCCTTTCGAACTGCTAGGTTGGCAGGAGCTGGGACTGAGCAACGGGAGCTCACCCTGTCGTGGGGATTCAAACCGCCAACCTTCTGATCAGCAAACCCAAGAGGCTCAGTGGTTTAGACCACAGTGCCACCTGTGTCCCTATGAATTACTTAAACAGGCTTATTCCCACCCCACACTATTTAAGAAAACTAGGCAAGTTCATGGGGGTCTGGTCACCCCAAATTTCTAGCCATGACAACTATAGGCTGGGCACGGGGGCTTTGATCTTATCCCGCAAGACCATTCTTCACTTTCTCTTTTAGTTTAAGATTTTCTTTACTTAAGAGCTTGAGACGACTAGAAATTAAGACAGCCCGGGAAGAACAACGGATTGCATTATTTTCCCGAGCTAAACGTTCCCAGTGCAAAATGTTTTATGTATAACCTGACACAAAGCACTTCTGGCAAACTTATGGAAATAGGCATGCCTTTTCTTACAAATAATATCGACAAATAATACCTGCAAGCTTTAGACATGCAATTAAGGTAAGGACTCAGGAGTTATCTGTTTGCCTTTATAGAGAAAAATATAGAAAACACAGAGGTGTATTTCATTGGGAGGCATGGTATCAGTCCTGCTCATTCTGTGAAGAGGAAGCTCACATTTTTCTAGTAGTTGTTCAGCCAGAGGACCTTCTTTCTCAGGGCAGAAGTGACAATAGGAAAGATGTCCCTTAAGCAGAGATACCAGCATATTCTCTGGAACCTGAAAATATTAAAGCTTGCTTTAAATGTATACATAGCTCAAGTTATTGAGTACAAGCTTATTATTCCCTAGAACAGTGCTTCCCAAACTTGGGTCTCTAGCTGTTTTTGGACTACAGTTCCCATCATCCCTGACCACTGGTCCTTTCTAGGGATGATGGGAGTTGTAGTCCTTAAACAACTGCAGGCTCAAGTTTGGGAAACAGTGGGCTAGATGCAAACTTGTTGTCTCTGTGGGCACAGAAGCAATTGACATGTAGTGTTTGATGCGACCATAATTCACTGTTTTGGGTTAATTTATGAGTAAAACTTATAACTAGTATAATAAAACATGATATTTAAAACATTACGGGGCATCTTATTTTACTGTTAATTCAAGACCCAATATTGCATATGATTTTCTTACAGCCCATTAACATCTTTTTATTTCCCTTTTCCGGCCCGTAGAAATATTAGGAGGGGTGGGGGAAAATGTCTTCCTGTCTGCCTTGATACATAAATGCATATTAAAAAAAATAGTCACAGTGTTATTTTCATGCTCCCAAGAGTTTAATTTAAACAGATGTTCTTTTAACTGTCTTCTGGAGTATAGCTTGATAAGTAAATTATGAAAGATTCAGTAGAAAACTAAACATCGATGCTCTTCTGATGCCTCGTGTTCAGTTTAATTGAACGTGAGGATTGAGGACAGATTTTTCCAGCTAAAAGTGCTTTAAAGAGCTTGTTTAATTGTCTGTAAAAGGAGAATTAAATAAGGTTGAACTGCTAAATTTATAATTCTGTTAAATGCATAAACCAATGTGCTGTGTGTCAGTGTGACTTCAAGTTGGGAGTGTGAGATTAATAGAGCTAATTGTGGTATTGTTGCAAAGCAGCTCCACTTCAGAATGGCAAACATGCCTAGAATTTTCAGCAAGTTTCCCACTGAAATATTCACTTCCTGCTTCGTTTTTGAAGCAAAAGTTTCACATACTGGGCCTAATTTGGATAGTAGTTGTGCTGCAGAAGGTAGGCTGCCAGTATTAATTCCTGTTGGAATAGAGAGGCTAAATGTAATAATAATAATAATAATACCCTGCCCATCTGACTGGGTTTCCGCAGCCACTCTGGGCAGTTCACAACAGAATGTTAAAAACACAATAAAACATTAAAAATTTCCCTAAGCAGGGCTGCCTTCAGGTGTCTTCTAAAAGTCAGATACAGTGGTGCCTCGCAAGACGAAAAGAACCCGTTCCTTGAGTCTCTTCGTCTTGCGGTTTTTTTGTCTTGCGAAGCAAGACGATTAGCAGATCAGCGCTATTAGCGGCTTAGCGGCCTTAGCGGATCAGCTGATAAGCGGCTTAGCGGATCAGCTG
Organism: Podarcis gaigeae; assembly: GCF_964106915.1. Classification (NCBI taxonomy): domain Eukaryota; kingdom Metazoa; phylum Chordata; class Lepidosauria; order Squamata; family Lacertidae; genus Podarcis; species Podarcis gaigeae. Next base: position 7,088,646 of record NC_139686.1, read on the forward strand.
ATAAGCGGCTTAGCGGATCAGCTGTTTAGCGGCTTAGCGGATCAGCTGTTAAGCGGCTTAGCGGATCAGCTGATACGTGGCTTAGCGGATCAGCTGTTTAGCGGCTTAGTGGATCAACTGTTAAGCGGCTTAGCGGCTTGGGGGAAAGGGGGGGGAGGAAAAAAACCCTGCAGGACCTCGTAAGACATTTTCGTCTTGCGAAGCAAGCCCATAGGAAATTCGTTTTGCGAAGCACCTCCAAAACGGAAAACCCTTTCGTCTAGCGGGTTTTCCGTCTTGCAAGGCATTCGTCTTGCGGGGCACCACTGTAGTTGTTTATTTCTTTGACATCTGATGGGAGGGCATTCCACAGGGCGGGTGCCACTACCGAGAAGGCCCTCTGCCTGGTAATCAAGAATGGACTCAGGGCTTGTGCTGGAGTGTATGGGGTGTTAGGGGGTGGGAACATCTTGTAGCTTGTCTGGGGCAGTTTGTCCACCTTTGGTCCCCACCCTGCTCTCAGCTCTCCCCTCTGACTCCTCGAAGCTGTCAGCATGAGACAGTGGGCACAGCTCAGGAAATGGCCTCCAGGTATAATAAGAACCCATACGATATGTATGACTACCGCTGCAGTTTACTTCCCTTTAAGACATAACATTTGCATTGATCAGATTCTAACTAGTTAGGTTGAGCTAGTTCCTGCACTGCTCAGATGAATCCGTTACGATGACTGTAGTCAATTAAAAGGTATTTTTCATAATCAGTGTTGATCAGTACAGGCATGTGGGCACAAAATGCAAGAAGAGCCCTGCTGGGTCAGATGAAAGGCCTATCTTGTCCCACAGTGGCCAACCAGATGCATTTGGGGGAAGCCTATGAGCAGCCCATGAAGGCGATGTTGCTGCCCACCAGCTGATGTTCACAGGCAAGGTGCCTCTCATCCTGCAGGTTGTGTATTGCCATTTAGACTAGTAGCCATCGATAGTTGTTGTTGTTTAGTCGTGTCCAACTCTTCATGACCCCATGACCAGAGCACGTCAGGCACTCCTGTCTTCCACTGCCTCCCGCAGTTTGGACAAATTCATGTTGGTAGCTTCGAGAACACTGTCCAACCACCTCGTCCTCTGTCGTCCCCTTCTCCTTGTGCCCTCCATCTTTCCCAACATCAGGGTCTTTTCCAGGGAGTCTTCTCTTCTCATGAGGTGGCCAAAGTATTGGAGCCTCAGCTTCAGGGTCTATCCTTCCAGTGAGCACTCAGGGCTGATTTCCGTCAGAATGGAGAGGTTTGATCTTCTTGCAGTCCATGGGACTCTCAAGAGTCTCCTCCAGCACCATAATTCAAAAGCATCAATTCTTCGGCAATCAGCCTTCCTTACGGTCCAGCTCTTACTTCCATACATCACTACTGGGAAAACCAGAGCTTTAACTATACGGACCTTTGTCGGCAAGGTAATGTCTCTGCTTTTTAGCAATCGATAACCTGGAAATTTCCCCAGAATGGATGGTTCTTAATTCAGGGTATGATAGGCTTTCTTTTAATTTATTTTTATACTTTTCTGCATAGTTTTCAGCTCTACCTTCTTTGAAGGCAGCCTTTGTGATTATTTTCTCTCTTGACACAAAAGTACTTCCAATAGTGAAATGAACAAGCAACTCATCTCTTCCCTTGAGCTTCCCTTCCCTTCCTGTTTTACTTTTAGTCCTTTTGAATTACATGAGATGTGGTTTGAGTAGTCTTAATGGCTAATTTGCCAAGTTTAAGAGGAATGGAGGGCACACTGCATAACCTATCTAGAATTTATTGGAAAGCTGGCAGGCTCACTGTACATTCTCTGCGGTACTTAGCTTGATGCCTGCTTATTCCCTGTTCCAGTGATGCATTAATTTGCTTTAATATTCCAAAACATACCTGATGATTTAAAAAAAAAATCTTTGTGGGGCTCAAATTGCATTGATCAAATCCTAAATTGTCAAATGGTTTATCTCCCTTTAAGACACTAATTCGCATTGATCGAATTCTAAATGATCAGGTTGAGCCAGTTCCTGCAGCACACAAATGATATTAAAACAACATTACCAGGCCCTGCTGCTTTTTCCTAATGCAGGCGTTATGTTATTCACAGTTGCATTATAACCAGAATGATTATGTTACAAAGATGTCTTGTTGCTAATGAAAAGTTTACATAAGGAAGAAGAAGGTGGGGGAGAGGAAAGTGCAGTATTACAGGAAAAGCTTGGCTTTGGGCAAAAGGCTTTGGGCTTTTACTGAGTAATTGCATTTTGCATTTCTCTTGGATTCCTTTCTTACACTTCACTTTCGAAGGCTGAAGGCAGGAAACCTGGCATCTCTGGGGATGGCATCTTATTTTCCCATGACCATCAGGGCCAAGTAACATTCTGATCATTCAGTTAGGGGTTCAGAATAGGGAATAGCCAAGCCTCTGCCCTGCAAGAGAATATATGTAAAGGGTAAAGGGACCCCTGACCATTAGGTCCAGTCTGGGGTTGCGGCGCTCATCTCACTTTATTGGCCGAGGGAGCCGGCATAAAGCTTCCAGGTCATGTGGCCAGCATGACTAAGCCACTTCTGGCGAACCAGAGCAGCGCACAGAAATTCTGTTTACCTTCCCACCGGAGCAGGACCAATTTATCTACTTCCACTTTGATGTGCTTTCAGACTGCTAGGTTGGCAGGAGCAGGGACCGAGCTTACCCTGTTGCGGGGATTCGAACCACCGACCTTCTGATCGGCAAGTCCTAGGCTCTGTGGTTTACCCCACAGTGCTACCCACATCCCTTAGATATATGTAGAGTTATCTTAACTGCAAGAGAAGAGTTATCCTGCTTTGTCTGGTTGACTTTTTGGCAGGCAGCTTAAGCCTGATTTGATATTCCAGGTCTCTGGTGGACCCACTTGATTGTCTTTTCATTGACTGCACATTGTCTTGGAGTCTGAGATAGTTATTTCCCCACACACCTTGATGTGCAGTGAGATCAGGAATGGGCCTCAAGCTCTTGCACTTATTTCCCCAAGACACAGAATTGTGGTGGCCAACTGTTGTGGCAACCGTGCAACAATATAAGATGCTTTGTAGTATATTTATCCTGCTTTGCCTTAATATGGTTTAGCTTCTGGCTTGCTGGCCAGTTGACCCATGCAGATGTGAAGGCCTGTCTGCATGTCACAAGTGGCCCCTCGGGTCATTGTTTTTGCTCTTATTTTAAAGATTTTGTCAGGGAACTGGCATCGGAACAGAGGCGGGAAACAGAGGGGCAGTCGTGTTACAGGGAGCCTCTGAAAATCTTGTGAAGCAGTTCCTCTTCCGGTGATGAGGAAAGCCCCACCTCCAGTGGGGAAGAGGTAAAAGGACCTGAGGATGCTGCGGGGAGCCTCAGCACCGCTCCTGGTCAAGGCGGCCAGGAGGGAAGCACGCCCCTTCCATCGCCCACCCTGCGCAGAGGTCTAAAGTGCAAAGGGGGAAGGAAAAGGCTGGGAGTAACGAGACTTTTTATGTTGGGGGAGGTCCAGGAAACAACCACTCCCAGATTCTGCTAGCAATTGAGGCAGACATGAACTTGTGGCTCTGCACTGTAAATAGTTAGCACCAAAATAAAACCTGTAAAAGACAGGTCTGAGTCCTGCCTGGTTACTCAAGAGCAACCACCATTGCCATCTGACAGATTTGTACCCTGCCCTTGATCAAATGTCTTCAAGGCAGTTTGCAATACATTACAACAATGCAAAGTACTCCCCGGAGACTTTGGCTGGCATCAGAGTCCAGAGTAATGTTCCCATTGCTTCTGCAGTCCCAGAGTAGAGTGTTGGTTTTTTTTCTGCTAGGGAGGTGAGAACAAGCCCTGGCAGATGTCCTTTCTCTGGCCAGTGGCTGAGGCTAGGCTGCTCTCCAGGTTGCAAACTCCCAGTTTGTCTGGCTGGTAGCAGAGCTTAGAGTATCTTTCTCCTCATTTCTGGAGGTGTGCCACTAACACAACATTTGCGGCACCCACACCACAGATTTGGCCATTTGTATGAATTACATACATAGAAAGTAAAAAATTGTACTGGGAGACCAACAATGGTCTAGGATCGCTGTTCTTCAACAAGTGGGTCAGAGCAGAGATGTTGCCACCATTTTCTCTTTTGTTGTTTTGTTTTCTTTGCGATAAGTTGCCAGAGAAGTCAGAAGTGGTATAGTTCAGACATAGGTTCACCACCTCACCTTGCTCTTTGAGACAACTAAGCCAGACAGATAAAAGATAGCATGCCAAAAATAAATGAAACAAATTAAAGCAGATCAGTTGTTGAAAGCTAACCCAGCAATTGTTACATCTGATTCCTGTATCTGGAAAGTTAAGACCATTGATTTATTTTACCCACATCTTCTCTCACATCAGCCTCAGTTCCTCATTTATGATCTGGGAAGAATTCACGTTTGTTTAGCCTGGTGATTGTGAGGATAAAGGAAACCAGGTCTTGAGAGCACTTTGCATTTTCAAAACATGGTACAAATAGGAAGGAAGAATAGTGCACTTGGAAGAAGGGCGAACCCTAGGAACAGCAAACCATACCCTGTGGTGAATTAAGCCATTCTTTAGGCACTTGCCTGGAACTACTCAGAAAGCTAATAGCCCAGCTGAGATGAAGGCATGACTTTGATGTGGTTCTTGTGTTAAGGTGCAAGGTGTATTAGAATGGTGCTAATGGAAAACGTGATCAAAACCAGAAAAATTAAAAGTGGAAGTTGCTCTTATTTTAAATTTTCATACTTGTGCCTTTCTACAAACTGAAGGCAGCTTACAACAACCTTATTACCAACTAGTTTAAAACTTCCGCAAACATATTCCTGGCCTTAGGCAGTTCAGGGAGAAGATCAGGGTTAGTGGAATTCCTAAAGAAGGCAGCCTTGCATACCTGTAATCATGAGTTGCTATCTGCTGCTCTTACAGACTTGATGCTTTGCTTTGTGAGGGTAGTCTCTTCAGTTGGTTCCCAGCTCATTGTCTTAAATATTGTAGTTTCCTTTGCAGGTTGAGGAGGAGTTGCCTAGATTTTACAGAAGCTCTGCTTCAAGTCTTAAACCTTTGAACAGTGATCGCTTTATAACTGACAGCTTTAGTTTTCCCTACAGCAACACAGACGTTTTCCTTTCTTCCTTTGATCAATACAATCCATTAGGAATGTAGAGTATCCAACACTGCTATATGAAATATTAATTAAGCACATTTTAGCTAGATAAATGTGTACTCTGCATCCAGTGAAAGCAGGAGGTGATGAAGGAGTGCATGTATTTCCATTTTACCAAATCACAGTTCTATAAATACATGTTCATACGTTTGCATGATAATGATGCGCACTCTTTCCATGTGCCATGTTGTTGTGCCCCATCATCTGCAAGAGGCCTTCTTTCCCAAACCTGGGTCTCTAGCTGTTTTGGGGCTACAGTTCCCATCATTCCTGACCACTGGTCCTAGCTAGGGATGATGGGAGTTGTAGTCCAAAAACGGTTGGAGACACAAGTTTGGGAAACCCTGATCTAAATGAACACCTTGTTTCCAAAGGTGACCAGTTCACTGGGTCCAGGAAGCCAGCCAGCCAGCAGCCCTTTCGCTTTGGTTTGCCCCCATGAGCTGACATTCAAAGGCATGCTGAAGATGGAGAGTCCATATGGCTCTCATGGCCAGTAGAAGAAGAAGAAGAGTTTGGATTTGATATCCCGCTTTATCACTACCCGTAGGAGTCTCAAAGCAGCTAACAATCTCCTTTCCCTTCCTCCCCCACAACAAACACTCTGTGAGGTGATTGAGGCTGAGAGACTTCAGAGAAGTGTGACTGGCCCAAGGTCACCCAGCAGCTGCAGGTGGAGGAGCAGGGAAGCGAACCCGGTTCACCAGATTACGAGACTACCACTCTTAACCACTACACCACACTGGCTCTCATACTTATTGGTTGACATTCTCCATGAATCTGTCCAAACTCCTTTTAATGGCATTGCAGCCAGTGTCCATTACCACATCTTGTGATGGTGAATTCCATAAATCTACGTATGTGCTGTGGAAAGAAGTATTTGCTTTTCGTCCGCCGTGAATCTCCTGCCCATCAACTTCACAGGTATATTCTAGCATAATGAGAAAGGGAGTAAAATCCTCTTCCTCTCCACTTTCTGGAAATCATGCGTACTTTTATATAGACTTCTGAAATAAAAGTTTCATCAGGCAATTTGTGAGCCTGTCCTTTGTGGCAATTTGTGAGCATGTGTTAGATTGTGGAGCCTGGTTAGAGCACACTTTCTTATCCCAGTAAAACTACTTTAAAGGGATCATAATAGGTATAGCAGCGCAATTCCCTTGTGCCTGGGGGTACCTTTATTCCAGGTGGGAGTCTATGCCAACATAGTTATACAGGAACAAAGAGGGAAAGCAGCTGTATATGCAGACAAGCTGACAAACCCTAAGGTATGTGTTCATTAGGAAGGTCAAGACTGCTGTCAGCCAATTAAGGACTCCCCCTTTTTTATAATAATATTTTATCCTTTTTTTCCATATAGAAAATTACATTTGTTACTCAACAATTATATTCCAGTTCAACGACAGTAGTGGCTTCCTGCTCACCCAACATGGATGTTTGTAACCCAAATTACATACAATTGTGTTTTAAGGTTCCGTCTTATCTAATTTCATCCTCTCTACCATGTTTCATAATATATTCTGCTGTTTTCTTACACTTCAAACCATGCTGTGGTCTTCACATATGGGAAATGACTTTTTTTATAGACTAGAAAAGGCTCCCAGTCTTCTTTTAAAGGCTTCTGAATGAGCTATAATACTTGTGTTGGTCACATTCACAGCTGAACACTTGAAGCATCTTCCTAATATATATATTTTAAAGGAAAAATGCATTCCTAAAAGATGTATAAGCTTGGTCTCTGATAACTTTAAGAAAAGAAGAAAAGCACCCAGTCGGATGTCCATTCTTGATAACTGGGACTTGCCCCATCACACAGTAAAAATGGGTGGACTTGGTGGTCCATGTGGAAAAATTCCAGCAGCTTCCCATGCATGCTCACAAGGATAGATGGCGTAATTTTCAATAGACCTTTTATGAAATCAAGTGAGTGAGTGAAACTCTCTCTTCTCCCTCTCTCTTTCTCTTTACACATCAGTGCCCAACAGTTAAATTGGCACGTTTCTTATTTTTGTGTATCCGTAATCAACCAAGTCCTCTGAAAATTGATAGATGTGCTCATTAAGGGCAGTTCTTGCTGCCGGCTGCAGTTTCACAAGCCTCCGCCTCCAATGGGAAGGAGCGCTTCACGCTCAGCGCTGGCAAGTGATACTCCGCCGTGATACATCTGGCTTCCAGCTCCCTTTCAGAGATTCTAAAGCCTCTTGTTTTCATGTATTGAACATGCTTTGTTGGGAATTTACATGAGTACAAGCCACCCATTTCCCAATTACAGTATGGAAACAAGGTGGGAGGCTAAAAGCTGCAATCTATCTCGTGTGCCTTCTCCTCCTGTATGGATGAGTTTTGCAAGCGCTCTCTTCCCCGCCCACTCCCATTTTGCAGGGAGAGCCATTTTGCAGATTTTTGAACATCTGTGTGCATTTAAACATATCCCAGTGACTTCACTGGTTTGCATGAAAAGGAATGTACGTCTGCACGGCTGATTATATGGGGGCTTTTTGTTTCGTGTAAAGTAGCGGGCCACCTGTTTCTGGTTATAGGAAGAAGGATAGTGTTTCTGGTTCTAGGGAGAAGGATAGACTGTCGGTTACCTTTTTACATGTTAAAACGTGGAATGGCTTATGCTGTTTCTGTACCTCCTGCCCTTCTCACACCTGTTAAGCTGCCAGGATTCTGAATGGGGGTAACGGTGGAGGGCAGATGGAGTTGCAACTCAAATATCCGTAAATTGTGTCTCGCGTTTGTGGCTGGGCAAAGCTGCAGGAGGGACAAGGTCAGTGCCACTAACCTCTCTTATCCCTGCAGAGCTCTTGAACAAGATGAAGTGATCAAAGCAGGATGCCAGGACATCGTCACAGCCTCATTACTTTGCAAGCTGCATGCACAGATGCTGCCTTAGCTGCAACGTGGGCATGGTCTGATTTACATTCCTAACACCTCCATTACAGCTCATTTGCTGCTGATGCTGCTTGTAATTAACCGGCTCCTTTCTCCTTCTTGAAGTTGTGCTGATCTGAAAGCTCAGCAGAGAGAATAGTCAGCAGGTGACTGTGCCAGCTTCTTCAGGTGTCCTGGGCACGGTTCAAGGTGAGGACTCCAAACCTGTAGAGCCATAAATGGCTTGAGTCATAACTTCAAGATGGTCGGTGTGGTGTAGTGGTTAGGAGCGGTAGTCTCGTAATCTGGGGAACCGGGTTCGCTTCCCTGCTCTTCCACATGCAGCTGCTGGGTGACCTTGGGCTAGTCACACTTCTTTGAAGTCTCTCAGCCCCACTCACCTCACAGAGTGTTTGTTGTGGGGGAGGAAGGGAAAGGAGACTGTTAGCTGCTTTGAGACTCCTTCGGGTAGTGATAAAGCGGGATATCAAATCCAGACTACTACTATTCTTCTTCTTCTTCTTCTTCTTCTTCTTCTTCTTCTTCTTCTTCTTCTTCCTCCTCCCTCCCTTTGTCTCTCTCGTTCCACTGCTTACCTTGCTCTGTTTGGCTAGCTTGGTTTATTTATTTACTAATTACGTTCATATACTTCCTTTCTCCCAAAGCAATCAAGGTAGTTTACATTTAAAATAATGGCTTACAGTCTAAGAGGCATGGCATAGAAGGAATGGAAGAGGAAGAGGAAAACAAGCAAATTAAAGTAATGATTCTTTCGTACTGTTGCGCAGTAAAGTCCCATAATGACTAGGTGGGAGGGCTGGTGATGAGGGCATTTCTGGCAAAGGTCAAGCCAAATTGCAGTTGCCCTGTTGACTTGTGCTAAGCTTGTGGTCCACCAAGAACCCTAGATGCTTTTCACATGTACTCCTAGTAAGCCAGCTGTCCCCCATCCTGTATTTGTGCATCTGGTTCTTCCTGCCTAAGTGCAGAACCTTCACATTTGTCCCTGTTGAAATTCATTTTGTTAGCTTGCACCCAGTTCTCCGATCTGTGGGGTCATTTTGAATTCTGATTCTGTCGCCAGATCTCGGATCTAGGGCCAGGCGGGGTGTGACAAGAAATATTTCCATCTTCTTGAACTTAAAATAATAAACACTTGGGCATGCAGTGGCCCCTGATTCAGATCACCGTTTCTGGGACAGACCCACATGCAGCCAATATTTTCTCTGTGCCGAAAAATAATTTCGTTTAGCACTAAGCGTAGTTCACCAGCTGATGCAGACGTTAGAGCAAACCAGAAAACGGAGGCGATATGGATGATGTGGGTTGGGGATAGCGCCTGAGAACCTGCGGGGCACTCCTGACTGCCAAACCACAGTTTGGTGCTTGGCTGCTGTGACATCTAAAGCACTGAGCCTACCTATTTCTGGCCTGCCAGCTGAGCTGTATTTATTGAGCAGGCTGGAGAACGAGAAATGTGTCTTTGCGGAGAGCTACATCTGGCCGTGGATCAAGCCTCGTGGGGCAACAACGCAGCTAAGGGTGACCGGACCAGTGCCAACGCTGGAGGCCCCTTGTCCTCGTTGCAAGACGGAGTCGATTTTGCAGCAAGGTCGTTGTGTTTTGCGCTGCTGTGGTGCAGCAGATTGGGAATTCTGTGCAAATTGAGGTTTTTAATTATTTATGGAAATGACTAATGCAATCAGTACAGTAGCTCTGGTGTTATTAATTTTGAAAATGAAATTCAGTTTATTTTGTGCTGTACCAACAACTTTCCCCTTCAGTATGCCGCAGCTATTTTGACTGGCAAGGATTTAGCTGCCTCGTAGGTGTTGCTGGGTGCCAAACCAGGTGGGGGGAGCCTGGCAGAAGAGGACTTTCACTTTTGGCAGTGCAGGGAGGTAGTTAGGAGAGCTGGGTTTGCCATCTTTTCATACAGCCAGGTGAAAGGAGACAACCGGTTCCTTTTTAAGAGACTATAAATAAAATACCTTCATGGTCAGAAGCCGCGTGCTCAAATCACTAAACCACACTACTTCCAGTTGGCAATTCAGAAACTAAAAACCGAGTTCAGTTCTGAATGATGAACATCATTATCATGGGCATAAGTTTCAGTTCTGACTATTACTTTCATAACCATCTTCAGGTTTCTACATGCTAGGCCAAAATTTCTATTCTAATACATTTTTACTACTCTACATATTTTCAACACAAAAGCTGTTGAAACCTCTGTTGTTGCTGCTGTTGTTGCTGCTAAACTTCATGCACTCCTTTTTATGAAAGAATCTCCCCAAGCCACAGGACCTTGACTTGTGCAAGGTTTGGGTCTGTGTTCACGGGGCCTGGCAAAGCATCTTTGCTTAACTAGTGCTCGAAAAGTACATTCCAGGATTCTCAGAGGACCTTCTAATAAGTGAAAACGATGGTTAGTCCCTAGTTCAGTGTTTCCCAACCTTGTGCCTCCAGCTGTTTTTGAACTACAACTCCCATCATCCCTGACTAGCAAGACCAGTGGCAAAGGATGATGGGAATTGTAGTCCAAAAACAGCTGGAGGCACAAGGTTGGGAAACACTGCCCTAGTTGAAGGGCCCCAGGAGGATTCGCCAACACCTGCCCACACTCCAGGGGTGAGTTTCTGAGAAAAGCTCTGGGGGCTCACAGGTTTGGTGTGAGCACACGGCCGTGAGCAGGGTTGTCCTCACCTCTCGTCCGCTTGCAGACATTTGAGGAACAATGACTACTGCAGGCTGGTCCATTAGAGCAGGGGTCGACAAGGCATACCTTGCCTGGGTTGGTTCACTGCCGCGGAGCCCCCTCTGTGGGTCGGATTGCGGGCACATGTGAACGTACATTCCCAGTACGTTTCTGAGCACAATTCAAAGTGTTGGTGTTGACCTTTAAAGCCCTAAATGACCTTGGTCCAGTATACCTGAAGGAGCGTCTCCACCCCCATCCACACTGAGGTCCAGCGCCAAGGGCCTTCTGGCCGTTCCCTCGCTGTGAGAAGCCAAGTTACAGGGAACCAGGCAGAGGGCCTTCTCAGTGGTGGCGCCCACCCTATGGAATGCCCTCCCACCAGATGTCAAAGAGAAAAATAACTACCAAACTTTTAGAAGACATTTGAAGGCAGCCCTGTTTAGGGAAGCTTTTAATGTTTAACAGGTTATTGTATTTTAGTGTTTTGTTGGAAGCCTCCCAGAGTGGCTGGGGAAACTCAGCCAGATGGGTGGGGTACAAATAAATTTATTATTATTATTATTATTATTATTATTATTATTATTATTATTATTATTATTATTTAACACGTGCACCTGTGATTTCCGGCGCCTCTGTGTCTGCGCAGACACAATTTCTGGCGTCTGTGTCTGCGCAGATGCGATTTTCAGCACCGCAGAAGCGAGTCTCGGTTTAGCGCAGCGCACAGGGGACTCACCGAGCAGGTGGCTCAGTTCGGGGGCGGTTCGTGGGCCGGTAAAGCAACCCCTGTAGGCGCTTGTGGCTCATGGGCCTTAGGTTGCCAACCCCTGCATTAGAGCAAACGGGGCACTTCTCCACAACCCTTCTTACTTACCTTCATACTTACTCCTAGTCTAGGGGCTTGCACTGCCTGGCATCTTCTTCTTCCTCAGTCTCAGTGTTGACCTTGCAGAACCCAGCAGCGAGGAGGATGGGGACAAAGCTAGAATTAATCTGAAGACGAAACCTTTTGAGCAGTGGAAGAGCTCTTTGAACAAGGTGGTTTCTATCAATGCTGCTTTGAGCAAGTGAGCTTTGTTGATACCACTTGCACGTTGATATAACCTTCACTTGCTCTCTTGGGTAAGTCAAGGAATTTTTGCCCTTTGCTTATGCACCCAGATTTGTACTCAATAGGTTGGTTTTCTATATGGAAAACCCATCATACCTTTTAGAATCCAAGTCACTGTAACCCCTACTAACGAAGTCACTGTTTAAAAATAATTCCCTGCAAAATACAGCTTTGATTTTAAAAAATGATTCTTTGCAGGTTGAATTTGACGACATGTTCCTCTTGTAAGCATCCTTCATAACCACCTTTTTTTACTAGTCAGTGGATCAATAACGCATTTCAGGCTGCCAAACGCTGGCAACAAAATCCAGTTAAGTTTGTGTCTCAGTTAATATGCACACGCATGCACAACAACAATACGTTTGCCTTATTGTAGCAGATTGGATCAATGATCCATCGAGTCCAAAGTCCCACTTCCATCAAAGACTAATGTCTAATGCTTCAGTGGAAATGAATCCCATGTAACGATTCTGTAATTCACCCAGCCAATTGTCCAAAGCTTTAAGTTTTGTGGGAATCGGCACTCTTTAGTGGGTGTGGGAAAGATCTATTAGTAATATCGTACCAAATATTTTCTAATTGCAATATTCACTTGGACAGTAGCACAATCTCTGTAACCAGATTCCTTGGGCTGGGACACATACACAGAGAGAGAGATTTCGCTGAAATGTTGTCAGTAAATAACCAAGTGTTCATGACATTTCACAACTGTTCAGGACCCTTTTGCTTTGCAACTGCTGCTTGACGCTATTGTCCCTATAGTTTTTTGCCCCTATAGTCCTTGTCATAGCTTGCCCATGCTGCTGTTAATCTAGCCATGGCAACCCATATGATTTCATTCACAAGGAATGGTAGCACCATTGTGTGACATCATGACGAAGCACATGTGATGTCAGCCACATCACATGGCTCATCTCAGCTAATGGGATTACATGCGAGGAAATGAGGCCGGTCCAGAGTGCAAAGACTTAAGGAAGATGGTGCCAAGAAGAAAAAGCATTTAAAAAGCACATGCGTTGTTTGCAACAAGTGACAGAAACTGCTGCTACTAGGAGGTACTTTCCAGCATTCGTGAAAGAGAATGCAACATGAAGTAAGTTCAGACTTGGCTCTCATAGAATCATAGAGTTGGAAGAGACCACAAGGGCCATCAAGTCCAACCCCCTGCCAAGCAGGAAACACCATCAGAGCACTCCTGACATATGGTTGTCAAGCCTCTGCTTAAAGACCTCCAAAGAAGGAGACTCCACCACACTCCTTGGCAGCAAATTCCACTGTCGAACAGCTCTTACTGTCAGGAAGTTCTTCCTAATGTTTAGGTGGAATCTTCTTTCTTGTAGTTTGGATCCATTGCTCCGTGTATGCTTCTCTGGAGCAGCAGAAAACAACCTTTCTCCCTCCTCTATGTGACATCCTTTTATATATTTGAACATGGCTATCATATCACCCCTTAACCTCCTCTTCTCCAGGCTAAACATGCCCGAAACCTTTCATTATGGCAGCGTAAAGGGCCACCTCGATGGCCCTTGTGGTCTCTTCCAACTCTATGATTAAACTCTTCCTCTTTTGCCCCTTTGTCTGTTTCTCTGGATTCGCCTCCCCATCTGGCTGCCATCTTGAATGAAAGCGTCCACTAAAGAGCGAAAGGCATAAACTTAGATGGAGGAGGCTATTTCAGATGAAATGCAGGAATTTAGAGAGAGCATCCTCGCGAGGATCACATCACCGCTTAGTTCTTATACCTAAATGATGACTCTCGTAGCTCCTTCCAACTCCGAATTTCTATGGTTCTAATGGGCAACTTCTTCCATAAAAAACCACCTGTGTTGATGAGGCTTAAATATGTACTTAATTCTCCCACTGATGCAAAGGGAACTCACAGTGCTTAATTTAAGCTGATAAAGCAACACGCTCTTGCAATTGGTCCTTTTTTTTTTTTTTTGGTAATCTGGTTGTTGAAGGACGGTTGCTTTGGGGGTTTGGTCCGCATTTACAATTTTGTAACATCTGAGTTAGCCCTGGCCTCCAGCCTATGTTTAGCATATCTGGGAGTTACCAAGTGATGAGACTTGAGAATGTGGAGGTGGTTTTACGATGATATTGGCTGTTTCTAGGTGACATTAAAAAAAATAAAAATTGAACGGCCGTGAAAGTTTTCATTCATACAATGCATAGACAAGCAAGATGTGTTCTTGCCCTTAGACCTTGTAGAGTTTAAATACAAAAGCTGTCAAGGCCCTCCTGACCCTGGAGCCGCAGGTTGCGCCGCACTGTGAAAACCTCTATGAATCAGCCTCCTCCTCTGTAATGATTAAGCAAGATTTATGGGCCTTCTCAGGCTTGATGTATGACATCTGAGTCAGATGTGGCTTATTTGTTCTTTTGTTGGAGACCAAACCTCTTTCGTGTAGATACATGCTAAAAAGGAGTGAATCAAACAGAAGTGACAGGCTCCTCATCAATAGCTTAGCTTATCAATTCTTTTTATATTTGGTGTTAGCCGCCCTGAGCCCCAGTCTTGACTGGAGAGGATGGGGTATAAATAAATTTATTATTATTATTATTATTATTATTATTATTATTATTATTATTATTATTATTATTATTTGACCATGGCTGCCACATCTCCTCCCTCCCACCCCTTTTTATTATTTTTTTAATTTTTACAACTACATATTTTATTTGTTTTGAGTGGGAGAAGGGGAGGATTTTCAGTCTCTTAAGATTCGCTGCAGGTGACATTCCGAAAGATATGACCAAACCGAGGGCTAAGTAGATTGTTTGGGGTGGGAACGCTTTGCAGAAAAGTTTGCCTCATGGTGCAGATATCTGCACACATAGTTTTGGCTGTTTGGGGGTGGTTTCACAGGAAAAATTGAAAACGCCCATTCAGAGCAAGGGCAGGGAATTTTACCTCACCCTATTTGGCTTGCTGATGTCGCTAGATACAGCCGAATCTGATTGCCTTCATTTTGATTTGGCTTCCTGGCAACACTATTCAAGCAAAGTTTCCTGCCCTTATGATGTCATCATGAAACCAAATAGAGCTGTGTGATGTCATCACCCTGCCTCCACCTGACTGAGGTAGGATTGGATGGGATACTACAGGAAATGGCTCCTATCTTCCTTTTCACTTTTTTCTTTTTTTCTTTTTTTGGAAAAGAACTTGCTGAAGCAGTAGATCAGGGTTTCCCAAACTTGTGCCTCTAGCAGTTTTTGGACTACAACTCCCATCAACCCTAGCTGTAGATAAAGGAATGACGCAGCTTGTGAGCAAGATAACACTTTTCACAACGCTGAATTCCTGCCTTTCACTCAAAAGTTTTTGGAAGGAATATTTCCACAGCCATAGACAAAAAACAAAACAAAAAACTTTAAAAATCAGCCACAAAAGAAACCATTGCTCATTCCTTACCATAACTTGTTTTCCTGTACATAAAAGGCTTACTTTGCGAATTGCACACATAGAATTAGACTTTTTAAATCCCGGAATAAACGAAATTCCAAATTTGAGGGTAGCCACCTGGCATCTTTGCTCTGTAGACTAGGACGGAGGGAAACCAATATGTGAATTCCATTGCAGTTGAATACAACGAAAGAAAAAGAAGCATGGGTGTCTTTCACTTCAGATGCTGAAAGAAGGGAGGGTGCAGGCATTTGTTATGGCTAAACCCCCCGAAGACACCTAAATCCCCAACTAAAATGCACACACACATGTAATTTTGAAGGCCCATTAAAGCCCCAGGCTCACTCTTCTGCTTGCATTATTAGCGAAGGGCTCGCGAACTGTGACAGGAGCTTTTTCCATAGCGGGGGCGCATTTATGAAGATTGATAACAGGCAGGGCTCCATGTTAACTTCTATTGTCAAACAGGCTGCAGGAGAAACTGCCAGCTATTGGCTTTTGCTTTGATTTATGAAAAGATTGCCACGTGAAAAAGGCATTGCATAAAATAGCTCTGCTGGCAGAAGTGTTACGAAATGGGTCTGTAAGGGGACCAAACAATAACTAACTATAATTATGTTCATTATCTTCTCCTTGAGCTTTTCGCTTCTCGATGGGTTGTTCTCAGCCCCTACTGAGCAGGGGCTGCAATGGAACTGCCTTAACATCGGTGTGGGTAAGAGTCCTGTGCTGTGTGCATAACCCCTCCTCCCTTAAAAACAAAACCTTCCCAATAATGACTAAGATACTGTGCCCTTTTAGAGGAGGTGGTTTCACCTGAAGCTCACTCAGGGTAAACCAGAACTCATAAACAGGATGTGACTTTATAGGGCTGAAAGAAAACCTGCCCCAACCCTGGTTTCATGTCTCCAAGCAAAGGGGTCATTTCAGTGGTTTTTGAGAAAGGAAAAGGGAGAGGGCAAAAACTGGCCAGTGGTGGTGGCATTGTTGGTGCTGACCTTTAAAGCCCTAAACGGCCTCGGTCCTGTATACCTGAAGGAGCGTCTCCACCCCCATCGTTCTGCCCGGACACTGAGGTCCAGCTCCGAGGGCCTTCTGGCGGTTCCCTCATTGCGAGAAGTGAGGTTACAGGGAACCAGACAGAGGGCCTTCTCGGTAGTGGCGCCCTCCCTGTGGAACACCCTCCCTTCAGATATGAAGGAAATAAGCAGCTATCTTATCTTTAAAAGACATCTGAAGGCAGCCCTGTTTAGGGAAGTTTTTAATATTTAATGCCGTATTGTTTTTAACACTCGATTGGGAGCTGCCCAGAGTGGCTGGGGAAATTCAGCCAGATGGGCAGGGTATAAATAATAAATTATTATTATATTATTATTGCATGCAGTTTTGCCAGCCGGTGGCTTTCATGTTTTTTTCTTTACCTGGAAGTCCTCTAGAGCCAGGGTGGGCAAGGTTTTACCTGCCTGGGCCGGTCAAGTCTCACAGCAATCTTTTTGTGGGCTGGATCATGCGCGCGATTTCTGGCGTCTGGGCATGTGCAGGTGCAATTTCCAGTGTCTAGGCATGCGCAGACGCAATTTCCAGCGTCGCGGAAGCAAGTCCCCGCATTGTTCCTGTTTAGGGACTCACTGAGCAGGCTGCTCAGTTTGGGAGCGGCTCGTGGGCCAGTTAAACTGCCCCCATGGGCTGCTTCTGGCTCATGGTTCGCAGGTTGCCGACCCCCGCTCTAGAGTAGTGTTCTTCCTCCTTAACTCCCCAGGTGGCCAGCTTAAGCCCAGTGTTCAGGGATGATGAGGAGTCACAGTCCAACAATACCTGAAGAACATTGTAGGGGATGGCTTAACCTACGGCTAGATGTTGTTGAATTAAAATTCCCATCACCCCCGACCATTGCCCATGCTGGCTGGGGCTGATGAGACTGGAGCCCAACATCTGGATAGATATCCATGCCTTCCCTTGAGTGAGCTAGGATAGTTCAGTTGGTAGAGCATGAGACTCATAGTCTCAAGGTCATGGCTTTGAGCCCCAAGCTGGTCAAAAGATTCCTGCATTGCAGGGGGTTGGGCTAGTTGACCCTTGCGGACCCTTCCAACTTCACAATTTGACGAATTGTCTGCTGGAAGGTGGGCAGTGCTTCCAGCCTTGGCTCAAGGGACCCCTGGATAAAAACAATGGAAGCCACCAGTGGCTAGGAGCCTCTTTGAGTAGGGCAGTTGTCTAACAGGTGGTGGTGAGAAAGAGGAGACAGTGCAGGTGATTTCAGAGCATCCTTCTTTCCCCATAGGCACCCCATTTCGCTTCTCTGCTGAGAACTTGAGCTCAGTCTTAAATTCATTCTGCAATGATGAGGATAGGGGTTTTCGGGGGGCGGGGATAACTTAAGACTGGTAAGAGCAGACAAGTAATACTTTGCTTTTCCGCTCCAGTTCTGCAAAACTAAATATTCAGAGTGAAATAGAGGGGGCTAAAGCCATGGCCCACAGAAGCCCAAGTACATGACAGTCCAGCAGCACTGTAAATTTTTTATTGGCACTTTTTTAGGAAGAGCTGCATAACTCACTCTTGGCTCAGTAGACCTGGGAGCAATACAGCCACCTCAAACTTACAGTAATAAAATCTTTATAGTGCCTCACACTACCACAGAAACTGTGCTTTCCTTTTATATCAGTAATATATACTGTACTCTCTCCTTAAGTGGAAGCAGCTTCTCTCTCTTTCTCTCTAAGGTCAACTGCGATGCTCAGCATCAAACACCTTTAAAGGTGCACAACACTAAATTTCAGCATCATTATCCCCGGAGCGTCATTCTGTTGTGAAAAAGAAGAGGTAGAACTTTTCCCCCTTTTGCCATGGAGACCAACAAGAATTAGTGTATTTGCTCCAAAGCATTTGATCATCTGCTGAAAAAAGAATTTTTTTACATGGAACATGTACAGAGTAGAACAAAGCAACCTGGGATTTAACCATTTAAAAATTGCTGCAAAGTGAGGGGAAAGAGAGAGAACGAGCTTCTTGTGCATCCAAGACTTGTGTAAATTCATAGCGATGAGCTCTGCCACCGTGTCTGCGTCTGTATCTGTTTTAGTGGCATATGTCAAGCTGTAAAGGTGATGAATACTGCCCTATGAATTATTTTTATTCAATTTTTCCAATACAAAATTTATACAAATCATACATTTTTTATATCCATTCTCTTTTTGACTTCCCTCAACTTGCCTGATACTCCTTCCCTTCTTAATTTCTTACACATTTCTAAAGCCTTTCTTCAATTGTTTTTATAAATTATTTCTTAGTTTTACTCATATTCTAACATTTCTTCTTACAGAGCTTCATTAAAGCTTACAAACGTTATTTGATTATCAGTTAATTTTTGCATATATTCTGTAAACTTTTCCCAATCTTCTATAAATCTCTGATCTCGTCGATTTCGGATCCTTCCCGTCAGTCTATTGAGTTCTGCATAGTCCGTCATCTTCGTTCTCCATTCATCTAGTGTAGGCAACTCCTCTTGCTTCCATTTCTGAGCCATCAGTATTCTTGCTGCAGATGAATACTGCCCCATGGATGGGAACAACTACTTTGCTTTGACCATCCTAGATTATTCCATCGCCTAATATTACATAAGAGGGAGAAAAAATAAATCTGCTTTCTCTCCATATTGTGCATAATTTTAAATCTTTTGTGGGGAGTTGCCCCAGCCCCCTGATAATTTTTGGGTGCCTGTTACATTACTTGTTAAATAGCTGTACATGTTGTTGTACTGTCTTTCTTTCTACTTACCGTACATAAAGTTGTGAATGTTTATTCAAAACCTGCCAGTGAGTCCATCTCTTTTTGTTGTTTCTGTAGGTAAGTTGTGAAAGGTTCCCATTATTTTATAAAGTCATTATTGTCCTTTTCATGTAATTTGTCTGTTAACTTTGCTAATTCAGCGTAGTTCATCAATTTTTCTTGCCATTCTTCTTTCGTTGGTACTTCTCCTGTCTTCCAACCTTGGGCTAGCAAAACTCTTGCTGCTGTTGTAGCATATATAAATATTTTCCATTTTTTTCTTTTCGCAATTCTTGACCTGAAATACCCAGCAAAAAGGCTTCTGGCAAAAATATGGAACGCTTCACGAATTTGCGTGTCATCCTTGCACAGGGGCCATGCTAAGCTTCTCTGGATCGTTCCAGTTTTAATATATGTGCTGCCAAAGCGAGCACACAAAATAGAATATTTTCAAACCTTTCCTAAACGATCCCCAACATGAAATTCGCATTTTTCGCAGTAGCTGCCCACTGGCACCGTTCAATGTTTCATTGAACTTTCCACCGAGAGCCCATTCCTGGCCATTTGCCGCTGGTTTATAACCTATCAGTGTATACTGTGCATCAGTTAAGATTTTTTTGGAATCAGTGTGCATCACTTTACACTTATTTATATTGAACTGCATCTGCCCATTCACCCAGTTTGAGGCGTTCATTTTGGAGCTCTTTGCCATCTCCTTCTCTCACCCCAAATAATTTGGTGTCATAATTCAAACTTAGCCAGTTCACTGCTTGCTCCAAGCTCCAGAACATTTATAAACAAGTTAAAAGGCACATGCTAAGAAAGGCTAGGGGACGCAGGTGGTGCTGTGGGTTAAACAATAGAGCCTAGGACTTGCTGATCAGAAGGTCGGCAGTTCGAATCCCCGTGACGGGGTGAGCTCCCGTTGCTCGGTCCCTGCTCCTGCCCACCTAGCAGTTCGAAAGCACCTCAAAGTGCAAGTAGATAAATAGGTACCGCTCCAAGCGGGAAGGTAAATGGCGTTTCCGTGCGCTGCTCTGGTTCACCAGAAGTGGCTTAGTCATGCTGGCCACATGACCCGGAAGCTGTACACCGGCTCCCTCGGCCAGTAAAGCGAGATGAGCGCCACAACCCCAGAGTCGGTCACGACTGGACCTAATGGTCAGGGGTCCCTTTACCTTTACCTAAGAAAAGCTAAGGAATGCCAGAAGGTAAATAAGAAGGTTGCATGCGAGGTTCAATGTACCGGGGCAGGAATTGCGAATGAAGAAGACTTCACTGGATATATTTTGGATGGTTAGTCAGTCAAGAGCTGGTCACACTGAAGGTCAGTGTGTGTTCTCAATGCATGGGAAAAAGGAAGGGTGGAGTTGATTTTGTTAAAAGAACAAGAGCACCTAAACGAGTAGTAAATCATCCTATTTGCAGCGTTGTTGCAAAGTGCCTAGCAGCCCTACAAAAATAAATTAATGAACAGATTTTAAATTAGATTTATGTAAACCTGCAAAGAAAGGCTATGCCTTCCATTTGGCACAGTCTCTCTGCCCCAGGAGAGCTGTTTTTGCTCAAAATGGGAGTGGTGTGTGCAGTAATACAATCAGGTTATACATTTTTTAAGTCCACCTTCAGAGTTTGATAGGGGTGGGGGAATGGCTTGGTCAATCAGAATTTAATTTTCAGTTCACCAAATCGTATTGCTCGTGCATTAGAAGACTGCTTTCGATTGACAAGCCAGTTATTAAAGCAATGTAGCTGGTGTGCTATGATCACACATTGCAGCTCTTTCCGTGTCTCTTAGGAAACCGGGGTTGTTGGTTTTTTTGCAAAGTATATGTGAAGGTGCTTCTCCACTTTGGTGGAACTAGTAGAGCATTTCAGTTAAAGGCCCAAAAGTTTCATCATCATCCAGTTTTGAAATGATTGCTTGAAAGGTCAAAGAGGAATCATAACATTGTTCTCCATATTGCTTGTTACTTCTGTTAAACTGGGAAGTAGAAGCAGACCGATCCATTTTCCCAGTTTGCAAACGGTAGCCTAGTTGCAACTAGACTGTGTTTTGCGGAATCCTGACCTATTTTGGGAAACAGCTTTGACATTATTTTATCAATATGGCTGGTTGTAAATAAATACTAGAATCATAGAATCATAGAGTTAGAAGAGACCACAAGGGCCATCGAGTCCAACCCCCTGCCAAGCAGGAAACACCATCAGAGCACTCCTGACATATGGTTGTCAAGCCTCTGCTTAAAGACCTCCAAAGAAGGAGACTCCACCACACTCCTTGGCAGCAAATTCCACTGTCAAACAGCTCTTACTGTCAGGAAGTTCTTCCTAATGTTTAGGTGGAATCTTCTTTCTTGTAGTTTGGAACCATTGCTCCGTGTCTGCTTCTCTGGAGCAGCAGAAAACAACCTTTCTCCCTCCTCTATGTGACATCCTTTTATATATTTGAACATGGCTATCATATCACCCCTTAACCTCCTCTTCTCCAGGCTAAACATGCCCAGCTCCCTTAGCCGTTCCTCATAAGGCTTCGTTTCTAGGCCTTTGACCATTTTGGTTGCCCTCCTCTGGACACTGCCAAGGAGTGTGGTGGAGTCTCCTTCTTTGGAGGTCTTTAAGCAGAGGCTTGACAACCATATGTCAGGAGTGCTCTGATGGTGTTTCCTGCTTGGCAGGGGGTTGGACTCGATGGCCCTTGTGGTCTCTTCCAACTCTATGATTCTATGATTCTACGTTCCAGTTTGTCAGTGTCCTTCCTCATGTAGAAGATCACTAGAAGATCACTATCAGGCCTGCATATAATACAGCATATTCATTGCAGTGAACGGGCAGCTACCTGGATATGTTGTTGTGTTGTGTTGTACAGGTATAGGCAAAATCTCTGGATTGGAAGATACTTTACTGCACATTTTGTAGCTAGCTCATGCTAGGCAGTTAATGCTGCTTGGCCTTTTTCCAAATGGGTAAACGGCGCATTAGGGGAGCACAACAAATGGAATTGTTCAATATGCAGCCAGGGCTTCTTTCTAGTAGGTTAATATAGTGCATTGTCTGCTAAGGAAGTGATCCCATTTACACAGCCAGACATATTGATACTTGGTCATCTCAGGCTTTCCTTTGGAGGATAGGAGAACCCACATGCAAAAAGTGCCTGCACTACGTACTTCTTGAGAGCTCCGAAGCTCTGTAAAACCTTTCTTCCACTTGACTGTGCTAAGGCATACATTGCCTTGGACATAACAAATATGATTTGAACTACTCTCTGAATTATTAGCTTCCACCCCTAACTGTGGAACAAATCTCCCTTGCCCTTTTGCTTCTAAAGCAGACACATGGTTGGATGGCTCCTGTCAGGGGACTGCCATTGGAACAGCGGAAGGAGGCAGTGGGATAGAGAGAGCCTCTGATGCTTCTGAGGCGCAGCTCCTCATCCAATGGTGTGGTAAGCCACACCTCCAGTGGAGCAGAGGAGGAAGGGGGAAGTTGAGCGAGGGGAGGGCTCGAAGATGCTACAGAGAGCCCAAGTGCCTCACCTAGCCCGGATGCCAGGAAACAGGCATGCCATTTCCGTCGCCCAGTTTGTGCAGAGGGGTGAAATGTAAGGAGGGGAGGTGGAGATTTGGGGTGTCTAAGTTCTTATGCTGGGGGAGAAACCAGAAGGGGCCACTCCCGGAATCTGCAAGTGACTAAGATGGACATGAACTTTGTGGTTCTGCACTGTAAATAGTTTGCACAAATAAAAACCTGCAAAAGACAGGTCGGAGTCCTGCCTGGTTCCTCGTGAGCAACCACTTCACCACCTGACAGCTCTTGTCATGGATGCTTTGGTTAGATTCTTGCATTGCAGGTGGAGAATTTTGAGAGGCCGCGTGTCTGCCACTCTCAATTTGAACTGTCCTGCACATTGAGGATGCTTTTGCTAAGGGAGCAAAGCCTTGCCATCGGAATTATCTCATCTGAACAGTTCAGGAGCTGTTCTAAGTTTAGGTTAATTGCTTTGCTTGCAGTGACTCTCCAAACAAACCCTATTAGCAGTCTGCAGCTGGGCTTCCATTAGGTTTCATTAGAAGTGGTGAATCATGAGAGTGGTGAGTCATAAGTCATACGAAGCATGTGCATGCTGCGTCCCTCCGAGCTTTTTCGGGGGGATGGATGCAGCTGTAGCCTTCACGGTTATCAGTCACAGAAGCCACAGCATCACTTCTCATATTGTGACACAGTCGGCTTCTGAGGACACAATTAAGGAGGGTGGTGCTCAGCTCAGGCCCATTTCTGCTCACTCAGAAGAAGAGCTATGGGGGCAAGTGGGTCCTTTCAGTGACTCATGTCCCGAGGTTCCCTAAAAAGGCTCTCTGAGGAAGCACACATGGGAGCCCTTTGTCCTAAAAGGTTGGTGTCAGGTGCTGTTGCGGTTGCTCGAGAGTAACAGGCAGGATTCTGACCTGTCTTTTACAGGCTTTATTTTTGTGCAAACTATTTACAGTGAAGAGCTCATGAGTTCATGTCTGGCTCAGTCGCTAGCAGAATCCGGGAGTGGTCTGTTATTGTACCTCCCCCAACATAAAAGTTTCGTTACTCCCAGCCTTTTCCACCCCTCCCTGCACCTCAGACTGCTGCGCAGGATGGGCGATGGCAAGGGCGTGCTCCCCTCCTTTCCGGCTTGCTCAGGCTCGGTGTTAAGGCTCTTCCTAGCATCCTCTGGTCTTTGCACCTACTCTCAACTGGAGGTGGGGCTTTCCTCCTCGCCGGAAGAGGAACTGCTTCACAAGATTTTCGGAGGCTCTCTGTAACACAACTGCCCTTCTATCACTTGCCTCTGAGCCGATGGCAGTTCTCTGACAGTGGGTTATAACTACCTGTCACAAGTAAACCAACTCTGGACACCACTCTGGCTCCTGGCCTTGACAGTCCACAAAAGTCTGCTTCCAGCAGCATCGCACATCGTGCTACCCAGTCTTTGGATCATCCTTGTAAGTTTGCTCTTGCTCCCCCCAACCCTTGCAAGCATAGTAGATGAATGTGCTAATACAGGGATAATTGCTTTCCTTAGCTCAAACCCTGAAGGTCGCAAGTTGGTGAGGAAGCAGTTGGCATAGCAGTGTCACACACCACACCCTGCCTCTCCAGACAGAAAGCCCAACTTTTTGATCAGGAAATGCAACGTGCAGATCAGTTCTGCAGATGACATAGGGGTGCACTTTGGATTGTGCCTCCTGACTCGGTCACATCCTGTATCCAAAGTGGTAGAGAGCTATTCAGGCAGACGTTTGCCTCTCCATTGGCAGCGGCCTGCACCTTCTCAGGGAAGCCCCTCTCTCAATATGAGGTCTTTGGATCTTGAACATTTAGGGGTGGCACACGTTGATGTGATGTGGAATGCAGGAAGCTGCCTTTATCCTGGCTTGTCTATCAGCAGCTCTTTGGGGTTTCAGGGAGGGAGGGGTATTTCCTATCATCTGCTGCTACATGAATCTTTTTTTTTTTTTTTTTTAAGGAAATTAAACCCAGGATCTTCCACATTCAGAGCATTATCTTTACCAGGGTCCCCTTGTAAAAATACTTGTTGACAGCAGGAGCTGCTGGTAGAGCATGAGACTCTTAAATTTTGTGGGTTCGAGCTCCATGTTGGACAAAAAAGATTCCTGCATTGCAGGGGGTTGGAACCAGATGACCGTTGTGGTCCCTTCCAACTCGATGAGTCTATGAAAGCCTCTTGGCCTCAAGTATCCACTTTTGGAGCCTACAGAGCAAGGCCACGAGGCTGGATTCTTAATTTGGCTTCCCAACATTTTGCAGTGAAACAGCATAATGATCAAGAGCGCCGGAGAGATGGGTTGTTGTTTTTTTAATCTGGCGTGTGCTGTAAAATGAAGGAGATTTAGCAGTCGCCCTCTGGTTTCTTTTTTGCTTCTACATCTTGCAAGGCTGCCAAGAACTGAGCCCTCCTAAGGAGCAGTTGACTGCTTTGCATCTCACTTTCATCCTTTTTGTTAAAATATGGTTATTCCCAAACCAATCCGAAATAAGGAGCATAAAAATATTCATTGCAGGACACACTCACAGATGAGCATCTCTCTCTCTCTCTCTCTCTCTCTCTCTCTCTCTCTCTCTCTCTCTCTCTCACCATGTTCTACTTAAAATGATACTATGTGGAAGATATGATTGAGCTGCATATTGGATTTATGGGGGAAACGTGTGTGTTCACATATTGATTTTCAAAAGAGAGGAATGAGGTGTATTTAGAATGCTATGTGGTTTTCATTTACCAAACAGCAGAAACAACCACTTCTCAAGTCTGGTGGTGGGTGCTGGAGAGTGATGATGGCATAGGGACCGTGTGTGTGTGTGTGTGTGTGTGTGCCTGGCCTGTAGTTGCTTCTATTATTCAATGCCCCTTTGAACTTTGACAGGTAGGTGGCCTGCAGAGGGGGAAACTGAGGATCTGGCCCATGGGGCACTTTCAGTTCCCACTTCTGCTATAGTGAGAACAACAGGAAGAAAGGTTGATGCCTAATTTCGTAGGATTGCGTAGCATCTATGCAGCTGGACGGCGCAGATGTCGGCTGGTAAAAAGCCAGCTATTTCTATGTAAATCTGCACAAGCGTAATTTCTAAAAGATGATGATGATGGCAATCCAGGTAACCCAAACCACGAGTGACTACATAAGTCCTGCGAATCTAGTAAATGTCGAGGTAGGTTCCTAAGACGGATTGTAAGGCGGAGGGAGCGTACTGAGTTAATCTTGGATCTGTCAACTTTGAAAATGCTGATTGTAAATCTGTTGTAGAAAGACTGGCTGGGCGAACTGTGGAAACCAGCTGAACTGCCAAAACGTATTGTGTTTGCATGGATTAGGGAAGGCTGGCGATATACACTGAGTACTTGAGAAATCTTGGTTCCCGTTCATTAATTCTTGGGAGAACAAATGCTCTGCGCTGTGTCTACTGTTTTCTTTTAATGTTGCATGTGTTACTTCCTTGGGCTATACCCAGTGGTGTAGCGTGGGGGGTGCGGGGGGGCGGCCGCACCGGGCGCAACATCTGGGGGGTAGGGTTAGGGGGCACAAATCCACGGGTTAGGGGGCCAAATTACTTGCTGACAACCCATGCTACGCCACTGGCTATACCTCTCTTGGGACCTTGGGGTGAAGGGAATGAATGAATGAATGTTTCTTTTGGATATTGTATGAAACTAGCTTTGGAAATAAGTCCATATATGTTTCTACCCCACCCCAAAAATGCACTAGCCCACATGAAGGCACGGTAGTCATTTGTGGTACATTGATAAGCTGGCAGCCGGGGGGAAGCTAACAGTCTCATCTGATTTCCAAGAGTACACCTACGATATCTTCTGATATCAAGCAACAGGGAAGGGTTCAGGGCATGAGGGTGGCAATTATTGAAACAGACTGCTGGACTGGATGGACCTTTAGTCTGTATGAATCTTGATCATATAATTAAGAATACAAAGAACCTACTTTCTGCCAGCAAAATATTCTATATAATAATACATTGTTTCATATAAATTAGTATGAAAGCAGCCATTCAACACCTATCTTCTTCTTCTTCCTCCTCCTCCTCCTCCATCTTATCTCCCCTCCCTCCCCTTGTTGCAGGCGATACGAGTCTCGCCCTGTGTGTGCTGACTTGCAGAGCAAAATCTTCCAGTGCTACCAGGAAAACTCCCAGCAGACGCTGAGCTGCTCAGTTCTGGCCAGCGAGTACTTGAAGTGTGTCAACCATGCCAAGCAGGTGAGTCCCAAAAAGCAGGTGGAGGGGGCAGGGAAACGGCGAGACCTCTGTGGAGCTCCCTCTGGGCCTTCTGGGCAGTTTCCTGCCTTAGACCATTTTGCAAGGTCATTGCCATTCTCTGCACTTCTTTTTCATTATTTCACGGTGTGGTCTAGGGATCCGGCCGATCCTGTTCCATTCATTTCTACGGTATTGTTTAACACTTAGCATTGTGAACAATCTAATATTGGTTACAGATAGGTAGCCGTGTTGGTCTGCCGTAGTCGAAACAAAATTTAAAAAAATCCTTCCAGTAGCACCTTAGAGACCAACTAAGTTTGTTATTGGTATGAGCTTTCGTGTGCATGCACACTTCTTCAGATACACTGAAAAAGAAGTCACCAGACCCTTATAAATAGTGAGAGGGTAGGAGGGGTATTGGGACACGGGTGGTGCTGTGGGTTAAACCACAGAGCCTAGGGCTTGCCGATCAGAAGGTTGGCCATTTGAATCCCTGCGATGGAGTGAGCTCCCGTTGCTCGGTCCCTGCTCCTGCCAACCTAGCAGTTCGAAAGCACATCAGGTGCAAGTAGATAAATAGGTACCGCTTCAACAGGAAGGTAAATGGCGTTTCCGTGTGCTGCTCTGGTTCGCCAGAAGCAGCTTAGTCATGCTGGCCACGTGACCCGGAAGCTGTACGCTGGCTCCCTTGGCCAGTAAAGCGAGATGAGCGCTGCAACCCCAGAGTCGGCCATGACTGGACCTAATGGTCAGGGGTCCCTTTACCTTTTATTAGGAGGGGTATAGTGAGAGGGTGAGAAGGGGTATTACTCAGAAGGGTGGTGGGAATGGGTGATTGGCTGTCGTCAACAGATTTACCACACCTATCAGCCAATCACCCATTCCCACCACCCTTCTGAGTAATACCCCTTCTCACCCTCTCACTATATATAAGGGTCTGGTGACTTTTGTTTCAGTGTATCTGAAGAAGTCTGCACACACATGAAAGCTCATACCAATAACAAACTTAGTTGGTCTCTAAGGTGCTACTGGAAGGATTCCCCCCCCCCCCATCTAATATTGGATTTCTCTTCCTCCGATTTGCTTTCAATTCATAGAGTTTCTTTGTCGTTCTCTCCATATACCTTGCTTAAACTGACAGGGGGTGAGCTTAGTTGCAGTTGCTGGGGGTTTGGATCCATGTCTGCATTTGAAATGCATTTAAATCCTCCCCCGCCTTTCATTGCTTCTAGCCGGCCTTGAATCAGGCTGTTGCAAGTAGAGATTCTTCACATTTTGTCAAATCTATACAGCATCGCCTGGCCCCCTCCTTGCTAGATATAACCTCCTTCCTTGCCCCAGTAATACCACTCTACCTATTTTTGGATGTTCTTCGGCTTTTCAAGCATTGCGTCTGCTTTGCCTGTTCCAGCTAAGCTAAGGGCAAACCCTTCAGTTTGTAGTCAACAACATCTGGGGACCCACAGGTTGAGAACCGCCGAATTAGAGGAAAGTGTCTTGTCTTGTCTTTTCTTTTGGTAGCATTGCTCTTACTCAGTTCCCATTTATTTCAGCAAAGCTCTGAACTTTTTGCTGGAATGCATCCAGCGGCTCTGCGGCGAACGTTGCCAGCAAAGGCAGTTGCACACATCCTCTTGGCTTGCTTCTGGTGGTGCTTTATAAATTATCCTCTTCTGCTCCTGTTATAATTCCATTTCCACCAAGTTGGCCCGCTCTCTTTCAGAGAGCGTCCCCGGTGGACTGGCAGGGCCAGAAGCCACGCTTTAGCTTGTATGGCTATCGTTTGCTTGCTTTTCATGTCTGCAAATCCAGGGACACGCCAGTTTATAATGGTTGTCAAGGCAGCTTGCCAAGTTTACTTTGTGGAGTCTCTCAAGAGAACACAGTAATCTGGCATAGACCGTATGCATGGAACTGAGAGATGGAAAGGGCCAATTACGGCATCTTTATAGATACATGATTGTTGCCTGCTCCCCGTTGCCTGCCCGGTGTCCTGCTTGCTCCCTCGCTGTCGTCTCACGCTTGTTCTTCCAGTATAGTAGCCCCTCACGGCACTCCTGCTATTCTGATTCAGCTGGTGGCAGAGAGGGGAAGCAGCACCAAGGCCTCCTCTGTTCTCTTATCTCCACTCAAGCCTACAAAGTCTGAGGTTGCTGGGGAATAACAGAGGAAGCTATATAATCCTGATACTCAAATCACCAACAACCGTTGCCCTGCTCAAAATCAGATCTTGTCTGTCCAGGTTCCATTGGTCCTCACTGTTCAAAATGACCTCAGTTTCCACTTCCACCATTAAATTATATGGGATACTTCAGCGTCTGTGGTGTGCAACTCAGATAAGAACCTAGAATGTCGGCTATGCTTAATTCTTTTCACCACTCGGACAATCATCCTTTCACTATCCTGAGTTAACTTTCTGGTTTCACCCCTGGGTCCAGCATGCTGGCTTTCACAATGTACAGTGGTACCTCTGGATGCGAACGGGATCCGTTCCGGAGCCCCGTTCGCATCCTGAAGCGAACGCAACCAGCGTCTACGCATGCGCTGGTCGTGATTCGCCGTTTCCGTGCATGCGCATGATGTCATTTTGAGCATCTGCGCATACACGAGCGGCGAAACCCGGAAGTAACACGCTCTGTTACTTCCGGGTCACTGCAGAGTGCAACCTGAAAATGCTCAACCCAAAGCTACTTCAAACCAAGGTATGACTGTATGAGCAATTCAGGTTTTTTGAGAAATGTCCACATAACTCTTCTGTTGCAGAGGATTTGAATATCTTCCCTGTAAGTTGCGCCTCTGTTTTCCCCCACCCCACAGCAACCAAACAGCAATTTGGTTTTGCTATAAAAATTCAAGTCTTTCCCCCACACCAAGGTCTGTAACATCTGTATAACTATTGAGGCTGACATGAGGCCTGCACTGTCTCCTTACACATCAAGGGTAGAGAACTGCATCTGTTTGGTGGGTCAGATGGTTATGTCTCCCACCCCTTGCGGGCCAAGTTTGACAGGTGGGTGGGCCAAGTCACCTGACACCACAGTGATACCTTTTTTGCCCTGCACTTTTAGTGCTTCTTTCAAAGTATTCCGCAGGACAGCGCTTTGAAAGGAGCTTAGGAAAACCCAGTCAGCTAGCTGATGGTTCCGTCTTAAGGAACCCCTTTCAGATTGGCTTGCATACAGTGTTGCAGGCACTGCCAATCGCCCGGTCGGCAGTGCCTGCAAACCCCCTTTTGGCTGAGCCAGGTTTTCACCTGCCCCCACACCTGGTGTCATATATATGATGCCAAGCATAAGGCTGTGGCTTGGCTGAAATAGCATTGCAGGCTAAATAGGGAGACCTCGCAGGTCCAACTAGGCTTATGCCCAGAGATTGCCCACCCAGTTCAGATAATACCTGTGACTTCACTGACTTGGGATCAGTGTACTGGAAGAAGCAAAGATCACCAGTGTTGAAGCAATGATTCTTCAACATCATCTTCACTGGACCGGTCATGTTGTGCGGATGCCTGATGATCGTCTTCCAAAGCAATTGCTCTATTCCGAACTTAAAAATGGAAAGCGCAATGCTGGTGGTCAACAAAAGAGGTTTAAAGACTGTCTCAAGGCAGATCTTTAAAAATGTCATATAAACACTGACAACTGGGAAACACTTATCTACTTACCTGCGAGCGCTCCAGTTGGAGAACAGCCTTTACCAAAGGTGTCATGGGCTTAGAAGACACTCAAACTCAGGACGCAAGGGCGAAACTAAGAGGAAGGCATGCTTGGCAAATCCACACCGTGATCAACTCCTGCCCGGAAACCAGTGTCCCCACTGTGGAAGGACGTGTGGATCCAGAATAGGCCTCCACAGTCACTTACAGACTCATTGTTAAAACTGTGTTTATGGAAGACAATCTTACTCGGCTACAAGTGATCGCCAAAGAAGAAGAAGAGGAGGTGCAATTGCCTACCTAACGCCTGAGCAAAGGTTCATTTTGTGCTTCATTTCCCCTCCTCCCCTGAAATGCACAGCCCCATGCGACAGAAGTCCTCCTGTAGACACAAAGCATTTTCCTTACTTGGCAACGATGCCCCAACAGTTCCAAAATCTGTCGCTGTTCTTATTTTTTTTTAATGTTTTATTAATAAACAACATAAACCAATGGAGAGAAAGCATAAAGAAATATCATTATTGCAGCATGTTGAAAGCAGCATAAAGTTAGACATTATCGTCAAACTTTCCGAAATGGCAGGAATAGAAGGTGGAGTCATGGCTGTCATCTGCATATTTGGTGAGCGTCCAGAGTAGCATCACATACAGTGGTGCCCCGCAAGACGAACGCCTCGCAAGACGAAAAACCCGCTAGACGAAAGGGTTTTCCGTTTTGGAGGCGCTTCGCAAAACGAATTTCCCTATGGGGTTGCTTCGCAAGACGAAAAAAATCTTGCATCCCCCCGCGGGGTTTTTTCGCTTTTTTCGCCCTTTTCTTAAGCCGCTAAGCCGCTTATCAGCTGTTCCGCTGATAAGCCGCTTAACAGCTGATCGCTGGAAGCCGCTTGATAGCTGTAGCGCTAATCCGCTAAGCTGTCAATGGGCTTGCTTCACAAGACGAAAAAAACGCTAGACGAAGAGAATCGCGGAACGAATTCTTTTCGTCTAGCGAGGCACCACTGTACTATCGCTGCTGTGCCTTCTGGAAGAACATCAGCACCCCAGTACCACACTTCCTCCCTGATGCAGACAGTTGTTACGTTTTGATGGGCCTCTAACTGTCAGTGGGATTTCACTCCACTCTCATGAACCTGTTCTAGGATATGGATATACAGAACACAGCTTACGGTGCATGTTAAAACAGGTGGTCTGGAATCCTGGGCAGGTTAGGAGGAGACTGGGAATCCCTAAGACCCTACCAAAATGGTGTTTCCTAGAGTCCTTTGAGAGCAGCAATAGCAGTTAAACCATGCTCATGTATGTTTGGATGTGCCCATACGGGAACAGAAAGCGCTTTTATCATGCTATTGAAAAGGCTTAGAGGGAGCTATATTTTTACTCCTACATCCCAAGGGAGGATGTTTTTGTAGTCCTCGTGGGCTGTAGGTGGGGGTGCAGTTTCCCCCCCTTATGCTGCTGGTGACTGAAGAGTCTAAACAAATAGTTGGCTTTGAAGCTGCTCCGAAAAAGGCTGTATGAAAACCAGACCGTAATTAACACAGACAGATGCATGCGAGGGGATGAATAAGCCGAGGAGAGGGAAATCAGGGGACCGAGAAGCCAATCCGAAATTGGCTACCAAAGAAGAAGAAGAACAGCAGCAGCAACAAAAATTGCGTTTGGAAACCGGCTCAATAACGCCGAGAAGCAGACACAGGAGGGAATCTGAAATCCACGTAGCGATGCCTCCCACCAGCACGGCAGCCGAAGACTCTTTTTGTGCTGCTCATAAATTGAATTTATTGACTCCTCTTTCCTTCCTGCCTCGATTGCAATCGGCTCGTCTTGTCATCTGCACACTCCGTATTTTGCACTCGGTAATCTCCCGGCTCCATCTCTCCCTTAGAAAAACCTCGTGGAGCTGCTAATATTGAGGGCTTTGACACTTGGCTGTATCTCGAGTTAAATCTTTATCTGAAGTTCTCTCAAGGCAGTTTGATAAAGCGAAGCATATTATTGATATATTCCTCCCCTCCACCGGAGCAGGGCTCCGATGACGACAGTTGTTTATCGTGACCATGTTTATCAAGGCAAGGCCATGGCGGCCGGCGGCAATCAGCGTTTATGCGCGCTTACAGCAAGAATGGGATCTTGAAGGGGTGGAAACATAACAGTAAGCTTTTCTCCCTCTGTCATAACACTGGAACTAGTGGACATTCAATGAAGCTGATCAGAACAGATAACAGAAAGTACTTCTCCATGCAGTGCTTAATTAAACTGTGGAACTCACTGCCACATGTCTTTCTTCTGTGTTTCCCATAAGCATCCAGTTGGCCACCGTGAGAACAGGTTGCTGGATTAGGTCTGACAGCTAGCTTGCTTGCATTGAGCAGGGATGTAGCCAGTTGGTCTTGCCACATGCACCGTGCCAATTTCTTAAGCAACCAGATGCGCTCTTGCTCCTAGGGCAGGGGTTGGCAACCTAAGGCCTATGGGCCACAAGCAGCCCATGGAGGTCATTTAACCGGCCCACAAACCGAGCCATCCGCTCGGGGAGTCCGCATGTGCTGCGCTAAGCTAGCACAGCGCGGAAACTCACTTCCGCGGTGCCGGAAATTGCGCCTGCACAGATGCAGACTCCGAAAATCTAGGGCAGGTGTGCGCGCGATCCGGTCCACAGAGGGATCTCTGCTGGAGTAAACCGGCCTAAGCGAGGTAAGCCTTGCCGACCCCTGTCCTAGTGCCTCTCCTCACCATGACCACCTCCCACCAAAAATACCGTATTTTTTGCTCTATAAGACTCACTTTTTCCCTCCTAAAAAGTAAGGGGAAATGTGTGTGCGTCTTATGGAGCGAATGCAGGCTGTGCAGCTATCCCAGAAGCCAGAACAGCAAGAGGGATCGCTGTGCAGCACTCCCTCTTGCTGTTCTGGCTTCTGGGATTCAGAATATTTTTTTTTTCTTGTTTTCCTCCTCCAAAAACTAGGTGCGTCTTGTGGTCTGGTGCGGCTTATAGAGCGAAAAATACGGTATATATATTTCCCAGCTCAGGTTCATCAGCTTCAATCTTGGAATATATTGAGAGCTATTGGGGGTGGGAGGGAATATATTCCCCTCCATCAGCCAAGCCCCTTGTGCTCAGAACTGTTTGCCTTGATCGTTGTTATAATATTGTCCTTTATCTAAGCAGCTAAAAGGTATGCTGAGGAGGAACAGACGATTCTGCTTTTCTGCCTGAAAGTCCTGCGCCTGCTGTTCTGATTGAAGTCATTGCAGTGAATAATTTGGCGCACATGCGAGAGAGATTGTTTTTAACCAAGGGAAATGTCCAACAATTAGCAAGTTTTCTGAGCAATTAATCCAAAATGATGCAGGTGTAGCTGCTGCTGCTTCAAAAACACAGAATGGAACCCCCTGCGTACCCAACTCAATCTTCTCTGTGTCATACAGGGCATCTCTTGCAGTGGAAATGTGGGTGGTTGTTTCCCCCCCCCCCCCTTACAGTGGAAATGGTGTTTTGTGTTTTTTTAATCTGTCAGCAATCTGTGTGATGGGCAGCCACCTGTATTTTCCTGCCTCACCTGGCAGATTCCTAGAGGGAAGTAGCAGGGATCCGCTTTTCAAGTTGTGGCATTCCTCACCCCACCCCCCCACTTTGCCCCCGAAAGATATTATGTTAATTTATGCAGTGTTTAAATTTATGCAGTGTTGAATGTTAAGAGCTTGGCTATGTGTTGCATTCATCACGCAGAAAGTATCCAAGCATAAGCCAGGCTTTAGCTGCTGAGATTTCCGAAGGTTCCCTGGAGGCAGGCGGAGAAAGCTAGAGAGAAGGCCCCCTTTCTCCCTGCATAGCTCCTTGAGGGGCTAGCTGTCTTTGGGGAGAGGAGTGGAGACCTAGACAGGGAGAAAGACAAGAGGGAGAAAGATGACCAAGGGCTCCTGTTTTCCTGCAAGCTCCTGTAGGTTACCCTGCCTGTCTCCAGGGAACTTCAGGTTTTTTAATAGTCAGAGCCCAGTTCACGTTCTTCACACCATGAGAGTAACGTGTAGCCAGGCTTTTCATAATAAGATTCTGTTGCAGAAGCTGCCTCCCTCTTGCAAGGAAGAAGCCATCAAGGTTATATGAATGGGTGAAACAAGCTAGCGTAGAATAAAATGCACCCAAACATGCACTCTGTATAAACCCAGGACCCTGCAGCACTGTGCCATCATCACAGGTGGGAAGAAAATGCCTTGCAAGAACATCGGGAGGGAAAATATGCTGGGGCAAACTTTTCCCCCTTGTACCCCACTTCAGGAGCCTCCGCACCACAATGGCAATGTGAAGAGGAGCCCTTGTTGTTGACATCTGTGTGTCTTGAGAAGCAAAGGAGGATGCCACCGTGGGCTGAGGTCAAACCGCTGTGTTAGCAGCACCAAAGTGACCTCCCTGGGGCGCAAGCCTGGCCAGTGTGTCTGGAGGTCTTGGGCTGCCCAGGCAACAAGATCCTCCTCTGGGCCTTGATGATGTGATGGAAAGGAAAGGAGAGCAAAATGTTTGGCACCAGCTTGGCTGCAGGTGTTGCTGGAAGGAGGCGTACAAGGTGCCATCCAACCATCTTAAGGACTCCGCTCTGGACATGTGTAGGTCTTACTCCTTAGCCTTTTCTTCTCCCAAAGATATCCTGCAAGGAAGAAGAAGAAGAAGAGTTTGGATTTGATATCCTGCCTTTCACTCCCTTTAAGGAGTCTCAAAGCGGCTAACAATCTCCTTTCCCTTCCTCTCCCACAACAAACACTCTGTGAGGCGAGGCTGAGAGATTTCAGAGAAGTGTGACTGGCCCAAGGTCACCCAGCAGCTGCATGTGGAGGAGCAGGGAAGGGAACCCGGTACACCAGATTACAAGTCCACTGCTCTTAACCACTACACCACACTGGCTCTCTGGCAGTGGAGGTTTCGGATCAGAGTTTCCTTCTCCTAGATAGGCTGCCTTCCCAGGTTGCCTGCATATCGATGCCAGAGGGACGCTGGTACCATTTATCAATGCCAAGTGTGATCAGAAGATTAAGCATAAAATGGGTGTCCAAACTTTTTTCAAAGAGGGCCAGATTTGATGAAGTGAAGGGCCGTGGGGGTCGACCAAAGGGCCAGCCAAAGTTGTTAACCTTTTTAGAATTGAAGTTGTTGAGGTTTTTTTTAGGATTTTACCCCCAGGAGATAAACTGCCACAGGGGCCAGATTAAACTGACTGGCAGGCCGGATTATGCCCCCGAAACGGACTTTGGACATGCCTGCTCTACAGCATGTTTGCTCTCATGTTTGCTCTCTGTGCTCAATTTGCGCACAGGGGCAGTTGGGAATTCACCAAGCCCTTAGTAGTAGGCTAAAAGATTGGGAAACGTGGTGCAGCTGCTGATTTTCATCACAGGTGCAAACTGCTTTTGCGAAAAGTGTGTTTGCAAAGGGGACGTGTCTGGTCTCCACACGCCGGCGCTCCCCCCTGTTCTGCTGGCAGTGCTGTTTCTCAAGATTGAGTGGCAGGTGTTGATTTTCATATAGATCGCAAAAAAAAAGGTTGTTGGGATCGTTGCAATATTGCTGCTGTTTGTTATTTGAAATAGCACCCTTAAGGCACATTGAGCTTTGCAGAGTAAGCAGCAGCAACAACAACAAAGGGAGGGAGGAGGAAAAGGTTCCTGCCCCAGGGAGCATACAGTCTACATTTCAACAAAAGGAGAGGAGCACCAAGTGTACCAAGCGGAGGGGTGGGAGAAGGGGGGTAAGGAGGGATGAATCTTGACATTTTAGACTTCATTGCAGTCAAGTATCAGTTTTGGGGGTGTACGTTAAGCCAACAGCTTCACTGCAATAGTGGCTTTGTGGAGGGTTTGGAAGCGGGTAAGAATTAGGAGGCAACAGAAAGAGAAGAAGAAGAGTTTGGATTTGATACCCCGCTTTATCACTACCTGAAGGAGTCTCAAAGCGGCTAACATTCTCCTTTCCCTTCCTTCCCCCACAACAAACACTCTGTGGGGTGAGTGGGGCTGAGAGACTTCAGAGAAGTGTGACTGGCCCAAGGTCACCCAGCAGCTGCATGTGGAGGAGCGGAGACGCGAACCCGGTTCCCCAGATTACGAGTCCACCGCTCTTAACCACTACACCACACTGGCTCTCTAGGAGGTGGAGGGAGCAACACTTGGCCATGACTTTCCTACTGGACACAGAGCCCAGTTGTGTTGCATATGGCTGGAGCCCCAAGCAATGGTCACTTGCCTTCCCTCACTTAAAGAGAGGCAATAAGTATGTTGCCTCCCTCTCGACCTGCAGGGTGACACATAGGCAGTTTGGTCTTCCAACCTTCTCACTCTGCATTCAAAAGGGTGACGCTGGTGAGGCTCTCTGAATGGTACCATGGCTTGCCTTCCATTGCAGTCCTGTGGGGAGGGTGCCTTTCAGCTCACTTGTTTGAGCCACCTGCAGCTCTTTTGGTCTGCAGCCACCTCACCTGCTGTCAGGTGTGCGTGCAGGAACCAGGCCCTGTGACCAATAGGACTTTGCAGGACTGGGGTCTTCCTAAGTTTGTTCTGGAGAGGCAAGGCACAGCCCCACAGGTGAGGCCGACTGGTAACTCACAGCACCTGGTGGCAAGAGCCGGGAAGGGATATAAGGTCAGCATTTCCCTTCGGCTCTTTGCCACAGCAACACGTTCCCTGCCTTGCTGCGTTTGGCTTCTTGCTTTCTGATCCTTGAACCTCGGCTACTTGACTCCCTGCTTCTTGATCCTCAGACCCCTGACTTTGTGACTCCTTGCTTCATGACCCTTGGCTTCTTGACTCATGGCTCTCTAACCCTTGGACTCTTGGCTTCCTGGCTCCTGGCTTCTGGACCCCCATTCCTGCTCCCACCCTGCCATCTTGCCCCTGGTTCTGACATCCCCTGCTGGGACTTTGATCGCCCATGAACCGGACCATGACACCTGCAGCCTCCTGGTGGCATGCAGCTGGGCTCAGATTTTGCCGTGGGGGCAGGTGGAGTGGGGCTGCTGCTGTTGGGAGAATAATCGCCCTGGTTGTGTCATTGGGTCAGATGGTGTCCTGGCCCCTTTTTGGGGGAGTTGGGGGGGTGTAAAGTTTTTTTTATAATGTATATAAAACAGAGAGGACAGTTTTAACAACAGATGGAAATTACCTGTGCCAGAGGCAGGGAAGGGAAGATATCCCTGAAAAAAGGGAACCTCGCAGGTGAGAGCTAGAAAGGTTCACCTCTCTCTCTGTGGGACAAGTTGAGATTTACCTGTGAATGAGGACTTTGTATTCTTCTTTTCTTCTTTTTTTTCTTTGTTTTTGTTTAGATTACCGTATTTTTTGCTCTATAAGACTCACTTTTTTCCTCCTAAAAAGTAAGTGGAAATGTGTGCGTGTGTCTTATGGAGCGAGTGCAGGCTGCGCAGCTATCCCAGAAGCCAGAACAGCAAGAGGGATTGCTGCTTTCACTGCGCAGCGATCCCTCTTGCTGTTCTGGCTTCTGAGATTCAGAATATTTTTTTCCTTGTTTTCCTCCTCCAAAACCTAGGTGCGTCTTGTGGTCTGGTGCGTCTTATACAGCGAAAAATACGGTAGCTTGTTTTTCATTGTAATGCATTATGAAAGGTCTTAATAAAATCATACACCCCCCCAAAAAAAAGATGAAACTTGAGAGATGAAAAACCAAGCTATAAAGTAGGCACATTGAATGAGTACAGCTACACATGGGTTAAAACAACTAAAATACCGTAAAGCACATTAGCGTTATCTGATTATCAAATCTGCCAGGCTTTTCATGAGGGTCGTCTTCAAAGGATGGTTCTGTTGCACATGTAACAATAAAGGAATGCCAAATCATATTAAAAGTGTCTGGAGGTTCTAGCCCTTGTCAAATTCTCAAATTAGCCCCCCTTAACCCTTCTGTTTTCAGGCACACTATTTCCTTTGCGGTGGGGTTGAAACTTCACCTTGCTCCTTTTCGTTCCCTTGCAGAGCCTGGCTGGCAGAGGAGGATAGAAGCCCCTCCGCGTCAAGTGTCAACCCATCAACTCCAGTTCCAGCAGCAGAACGGGGTGTTTTATTCGAGAGCAATCCAGCAGCCCATTTGCAGGGCAGGCGGAAGAGAGAGAGGGAAAATCTAGAAGGGCCAAATCAAGACCGTAGGATGCGGCAGCTCAATCAGTGTGGCCAAGACCCGAATCTCATTATGCTAGATATCATACATTGGAGGGCAGCTTGTGAAACCCACTTGCCGGTGATTGCAGGAAGGCAAGGCAGAAACCTTCCCCTGACCTTAGGAGGAGGCAGAATATCTCGTCCCAACACTGCCCTTTTCTCTGCAGAACCTGCTTTTGCCTCCAGCCCTTCCCTGGGCCTGCGTTGGCCGCCTCCTGCTGCGTCCCTCAAAGAATTGTGTTTTCCCTTTGCATAATCATGAGAATGTTGGTTTTATTTATTGCCAAAATTATGTCACTGGGAGGGTCATCTGTCTTCCCCCCTCTGCTGGAATCATGTTTCTAAAACCTCCATTGCATGGGAGTTCATTGATTGCAAATTATAATTGTAATAAGGCATTTGATTACACGGTAACCGTAGCCTG
The DNA here is from genome assembly GCF_964106915.1 of Podarcis gaigeae. Lineage (NCBI taxonomy): Eukaryota > Metazoa > Chordata > Lepidosauria > Squamata > Lacertidae > Podarcis > Podarcis gaigeae. Next base: position 7,127,668 of record NC_139686.1, read on the forward strand.
TGATTGTGCTGTGCTGTCACCAAGTACTGACAATTATGTTCTCTCGGCATCGATAATAAAACGCGCTTCGTGAAACGGAGGGTTGTCTCTCCCTGGCCTGTTCTTGTTGTGGGGAGGGAAGCCTGGGTAGGTCACAGAACCCATGGAAAGGAAAGGGACACATTTCACGGGGGCTCATGTGTCCCATGCGGGGAGTCAGACTCAGGTCAGCAAGGAAGGAAGAAAATATCTCATGCTGGTGAAGTTAGCTGGGAATGAAATACAACTCAGCCTCATTGTCACAGCAACAATTCCTAGTAGGACTTGCCCCTTTGGAGCAGTTGCCAGGACTGAAGGTCCCTGCCTTCTACTGCCCTTAAGGCTCCTCCTCTCCCAGATGTTTCCCAAGCACCTCTGGCCTCTGTTCTGCTCCCCTCATTACTCTGTGGGTTCTTGGAGATTAGCGGGAAGGGAGCTTGTCACAGTAGAAGAGGGAGACTCCCTGGCTGCTCCTCTCCCCCCTTTTGAATTAATTTATTTTTATTAGTTATAAACACGTAAATACAGTGGTACCTCGGGTTACATACGCTTCAGGTTACAGACTCAGCTAACTCAGGAATAGTACCTCGGGTTAAGAACTTTGCTTCAGGATGAGAACAGAAATCACGCGGCGGCGGCAGCAGGAGACCCCATGAGCTAAAGTGGTGCTTCAGGTTAAGAACAGTTTCAGGTTAAGAACGGACCTCCGGAACTAATTAAGTAGGTAACCAGAGCTACCACTGTACATCAAATATACATAAATAAAACTAAAAAGAAAAATAGAGAATATAAAAAGAAAAAAGAAACAGAACAAAGGATGAAAAATAGAAAGATAAATATTTTCAAATCAGCTTCTACATAGGGAGTTCAAGCCTTTTTTAAACAACTTCAGCTTGGCTCCTTATTTCATATCTCTTGACTTCCTGCTATCAATGGACATACTTGTAAATCAATATTTTTTTCCAGATAACTGTATTCAAATGGTAAATCTTGGAGAGACAGTCTGACTGTCAGTGAGATTTAATCTATGCTAAGCCAGGTGGTATTCTGGAAGCCTTCTTTCTCCATGTTTATTAGGGACTCCCTGGCTTCTTCAGCTATCTCTTGAGCCCGCCCCTCTGCTTCAGCCTCAGAGCCTGAACTGCTCCCTTTCACAGGTTCCTCCTGCTCACTAAACCCTGTTGCCCTTTCAGCATCCAGCCTCTATTCTCAATCTTCTCCCTCTGACCTCTCCTCTGTGTCCCACCACCAATTCCCAGGCTTGGAGCCTTCCTCCTCTGAGGTTTCCCTGGGGGTTCACCGATTGGTGCCTCCCACTGCTCCTCTTCGTATACCCAGTCCCTGGCATCATGCTCAACAGCTGCTCTCCTACTATTTCTCATCAGGCTGATTTCCAAATTGCAAAATTTAATTCTTTTAGCATTTCTACACGCTAATGATGAATGTGTTTTCTTTGGAGTTTCGTGGCTTCGGGAAGGGCCTCGTTTCAGATTCCCATGCCCATGCGTCTGCGCACAGAGCTGCCAGCTCAAATAATGGATCTAAGGGGTCGCCAACATGGTGCCCTTAACAAAACAGGTAACATATTTCCACTTAGTACCACTTAAAGGGTGTGTGGGGTCCTGCTGCAGTGTTTTAAAATTGTGCTCAGCTCATAGAGCAGGTCAGTTCTGTGTCCAGGGCAGCTGTCTACCAGCTCCATCTGGTACGCAGGATGAGACCCTCCCTGCCCGCAGGCTGTCTCTCCAGAGTGGTGCATGCTCTGGTTATCTCCCGCTTGGACTACTGCAATGCGCTCTATGTGGGGCTACCTTTGAAGGTGACCCGGAAACTACAACTAATCCAGAATGCGGCAGCTAGACTGGTGACTGGGAGCGGCCGCCAAGACCACATAACACTGGTCTTGAAAGACCTACATTGGCTCCCAGTACGTTTCAGAGCACAATTCAAAGTGTTGGTGCTGACCTTTAAACCCCTAAACTGCCTCGGTCCAGTAGACCTGAAGGAATGTCTCCACCTCCATCGTTCTGCCCGGACACTGAGGTCCAGCGCCGAGGGCCTTCTGGCGGTTCCCTCATTGTGAGAAGCAAAGCTACAGGGAACCAGGCAGAGAGCCTTCTCGGTGGTGGCACCTGCCCTGTGGAACGCCTCCCACCAGATGTCAAAGAGAAAAATAACTACCAGACTTTTAGAAGACATCTGAAGTTTAGGGAAGCTTTTAATGTTTAATAGGTTATTGTATTTTAGTGTTCTGTTGGAAGCCGCCCAGAATGGCTGGAGAAACCCAGCCAGATGGGTGGGGTATATATATATATATATATATTATTATTATTAACAACATGCAACTACTGCATATAAACATCATCATCATCATCATCAACAACAACAACAACAACAATAATAATAATCAGCTCTTCATCTGCTTGGTCCAATTCCTTTCAGGTGTAAATGAAGATAGCCTTCGAAATAAGGAACCCTGTTTTGCAATCTTAAGATGCTGCAACGTTCCTGGTTTAACCAGTGCAAACTGTTTTGACTTTGGTCCCTGTATGTTAAGGGACTGGTGTGGGATATGGCCAGTGAGCTCCTCCTGCTGCTGCTGCTGCTGCTGCAGCAGCAGGAGGCTCCTATTCTTTCCACTTGGACTGAGCATGGACCTACTGGTGCAGAGCTAAAGAGAAGCCCTGGCAACCCAGGCTTGGAGTTCAGGGAGCCACTGAACTCCAAGACGATGGAGTTTAAATGCACCTTTCCTCAAATGATGAGAAGTAGAAAGTGCAAGTCCTCTGAGGATGGATTCTGGGGCCTGTGCTTTCCAGCTTCTTCATGAATGATCTGTAGAGTTCGAAGTGAGCAGTGGGGAGGGGGGGGGGCAAGCTTGCTGATGACACTAAATTGTTCAGGATCCTTGGAAACAAAGAGATGCAAAGAGCTCCCAAAGGACCTCTCCAGACTGAGTGAATGGGTGGCAGACTGGCAGATGTGTTTGAATAGAGACAAGTGATGCATTTTGACCACCGATGGCCGTGCCCAAGACGTTTTGGCACCTGAAGCGAACCACAAAATGCTGCCCCTTTGTCACGGTCCAGTTCACGGGTGATCAAAGGCCCGGCAGGGGACGTCAGGACCGGGGGCAAGATCGCGGGGTGGGAGCAGGAACGGGGGTCCAGAAGCCAGGAGTCAGAAAGCCAAGAGTCTGAGGGTCAGAGAGCCAGGAGTCAAAATGCCGAGGGTCCGAGGGTCAGGAAGCAAGGAGTCACAAAGTCAGGGGTCCGAGGATTAAGAAGCAGGGAGTCAAGAAGCTGAGGTTCAAGGATCAGCAAGCAAGAAGCCAAACACAGCAAGGCAGGAAGCATGTTGTTGTGGCAAAGAGCCGACGGTAAATACTGACCTTATATCCCTTCCCGGCTCTTGCCACCAGGTGCTGTGAGTTACCAATCGGCCTGTGTGGCCACACCTTGCCTCTTCAGAACAAACTTAAGAAGGCCCCAATCCTGCAGAGTCCTATTGGTCACAGGGCCTGGCTCCTGCACGCACACCTGACACCCTCTCTCCACCAGGGAAGAAGGGGTGAGAGAAGACACACATCAGTAACAAGGAGTAATAAATATCTGCATTGGGATCTGCCGCCTTAGCCTAAGGCGGTCCTCTCACCTTGCCTCATAGGTGGGCAGTTACTAGCCAGGATGACTATGCTCTGCCTGCACAGTTGGACACAGTGATACTTCTGAATACCTTTCACAGGTATTGATATGTCCTCGTCTTTTAAAGCATGCCACTCTCTCTCCCCTTCTATGTCCAGGAAAGGCACAATGGTCTCTCCCCCCCCCCCCTTCATGGATAAGAAGTCAGTGTTGAATTTCTGCTGAAACCCTGCATATCCCCCCTCCCTATTTCCCCAATTTGTTTTATACTGTCTTGGCACTGTGAATTAAAGAGGCTTCCATTCAGGTTGGTTTTCCTTACATTGCTATTTCCGCGGACAGCTTTTTAAAGTGTGCATCTCCTTGCAAGCAACAAGAAGAGGGTAAACTCAGCTAAATACCTACAACCTCCTCTTATTTATTTACCTGTTCTAATTCCCTAATTGGCAACATTTGAACTGCATTGTAGTGTGGAATTGCAGGCACACCTGCATATCTCATTGGTATTCAGGAGAGCTTCCAGTCGCTCTCCTGCATTAATTACTGAGGTGCGTTGTGATTACAGTTTAATTGATGGTATTTCGTGTGTGTGTGTGTTTTAAATGGTGCAAAAACGGGAGATGGGTTGTGAAGAGCGGAAGGAACCAGGATGATTCCAGAGGGGAATAATCTCGCCCCCGGGTATGCTAACTTGGCACACGGGGTGGAAAAAAACAGGCACATGAACGACTTGTTTATATGGGCGCTCTATGGAGTGTTTATACAAATCAGTTAACTTGCAAATAATGGTGTGTGTTTTTTAAGCCAAGACATTGGCAGAGCTGTTCTGTGGGTTACCTGCAGAAGGTGTTGTTGAAAGAAAGAAAAATATTTGAGGGCCAGATCATACTACAAACCAGCGAATGGTTTATTATTATTACTTAAGAATCTGTAGGGATGCGGGTGGCGCTGTGGGTTGAACCACAGAGCCTAGGGCTTGCTGATCAGAAGGTAGGCGGTTTGAATCCCCACGACGGGGTGAGCTCCCGTTGCTTGGTCCCTGCTCTTGCCAACCTAGCAGTTCGAAAGCACGCCTTACCGGCGGGAAGGTAAATAGCGTTTCCGAGCGCTGCTCTGCTTTGCCAGAAGCGGCTTAGTCATGCTGGCCACATGACCCGGAAGCTGTGTGCCAGCTCCCTCAGCCAAGAAAGCGAGATGAGCGCTGCAACCCCAGAGTTGGTCACAACTGGACCTAATGGTCAGGGATCCCTTTACCTTTTTAAGAATCTATAACCCACTTGTGTTACACACACACACACACACAATGAACAAAAGGTTCATTAAAAAATCATTTAAAATATCAACATAACAGCCATAAATACTGATTGATGAGAAGGGGGCGAAATCATGTTGTAAAGACCTCTAAAAAAAAAAAAAAGTTTTCAAAAGACTTTCGAAGGAAAGGAAAGGTGGTCCAGTAGCAAAAGGGCAACTAGCGCAGTTCTCTCAACAGCCAAGTAAGATGTCAGTCAGTTTATCCAACAATTAAAAGAAAATATACTGAATTGATACAAAAAACTTAAAACATTTATATTATCAAGACATTACCTGCTCTAAACAGCTATAAAAGTACCTTAATATACTAAAGTACCTATAATATACCTTAATATACAATAATATTTATAAGCTAAAATTATCACATGGCCACTAATATATTTAAGTAAGATGTTGCTATTCGCATGAGCAGTCTGGCTGCTGCATTCTGCACCAATTGAACCTTCCGGACCAGATGCAAGGGCAGCAAGTTATATCAAGGAAGAAGAGTACTCTGACCAAACAAGGGCGCCAGGTTGCTCCCAAGATTGAGGGGGCCTGGCGTGCATCGTGTGTGCGACATTGCGTCGTCTGGGGGAGGCTGAGTGGCCGGTGCTCTTTTTTTCTAGAAAAACAGGTGCCAGAGCTCGCCATGAACACCTCCCTCGTTCTCTTAGAATGGCAATGGCGCCCACCTGATAGCTGCTGGAACTGAGTTCCTGTGAGTTCACCCTGTAAAAAGCCCTGGAGACTCTGGCCGCTGAAGCTGCAATGTGCAACGTGGCCCCCTTCCCAACAAATATTGAGGGGGCTAGAGACCCCTCAACCCCCCCAGAGTTGGTGTGCCTGTGACCAAATGTTTAAATTACTCATGCGGATTAGTGATGAGAGAGATATTTTTCAAGCGTTTGTCTTTGAAAGTGGCAGAAACGGGAAGCAGATTCCCACCTCACCTCACCCAAAGCTCTCAACCCTACCACTATTTTCCCCTTTTGACAACTGTTTTGGAAACCATTTTTCATTCCTCCTCAAATGATCCCAACCAATACGAAACCTGAGGTAAAAGCAAATCAGCCGACACTCTTGGAGATGATGATATTTGCCACATGGTGGACCAACTTGGATACATGACGCCAGCACTAAGAGAATGAATTCTACTGGAACAAGGGCGATATTTTCTGTCGTGCTCACATGGGAAACCCTAGCCCTTCAGAATCAAACAACTTGTGAAGTCTTTTGTGACATTCTCTGGGGGGGAAAATCGCCTAAAGACTGGATTCTGAGGAAGAGATATTTGAAATTACGTCTCTCCACTGTCCTTGGACTCCGCACAAATCCCGACAACCCAGAATAATAAAAAAAGCACATTTCCCCTCCCTCACCTTGTTCCACTTGTCGGGAGACCTTCGGGGCTTCTTCGTAAGAGATCTAAAAATGAAAGAGCCGTTGCAAATATAGAAAGTGTATTTCAAAGTACAGCCATAATGTTCCGGAGGTGCCAGGAGCCATCCCTAGACCTCGATAGACAGGGTAATGTGTGAATTGTTAAAACACAGTTATCTGCCTTGCTAACAGGCCCATGAAAGCTGGGGTCTCCGAATAGGTTTCCGTCACCCATTGCACTGCAATAGGTCTACATCCTTTGGTCTAGGACACAAAACTGGCCAAGGCAAATGTACCAGGGATGAGCAAGGGCCAGGGGCAAAACTAACCAAAGCAACAGGTGGGCATTTTACCTTCCTGTAGTATTCTAGCCTCTGCGCGTACTCACACACCTCTCTCGAACCTCCACCCAGGCATGTTCAAAGCTTAAGGACATGTTCCAAACAGGCAAAAATGTTCAAGGAGATTTTGAAGCAGGGACAGCGAGGGGGGTGGTCTGGTTTTGAGGGCCACATTTGGCCCTTAGGCCTGAGATTCCTGCCTCTTATCCCTCTTTGTTTGATGAAACACAATTAACATTTTTGTGTACCATTTGTTGGAGGTGGTTGATTATTTTCTCTGTCTGGGAACCACCATAACAAGCAACCTCTCCATCAACACTGAGCTTAGGGAGGTTTTAGATGTTTTATTGCATTATTATTATTATTATTATTATTATTATTATTATTATTATTATGGTACCTCGGGTTACATACTGTCAGGGGTTCAGAAGGAGAGACACAGGAGGGGGAGCAAATGGAGAGTGAGGAGGAGGAGTACGAGGGGGGCGCAGGCAGTGACAGTGGCCAGAGTTATTCCACAAGCCTCTCTAGCGAATCGGAGGACTCACAGAAGGGAGCGCCGGTGGCCAGAGCAAGGGAGATTCCAAGGGAGAAACCTCAAGAGGGAGGGGCCAGCGGGGAGTCTCTGAACAGCAGCTGGAGATCAGGGCCAGCGTCTCCACCAGAGCGCAGTGGGGAGGGGGAGTCCCAGGAGTCGGGACCAGTGTCCTCACCACCAGAGGGAGGAGAGGAGTCAGGTTTGGCAACACCCACATCAGGAAGCGGGGAAACGGTCAGAAGGAAAGTCACCGGCTGGGCGCGCGCGCCAAGTTCAAATGTACAGGAGCGCGGCACAGCGGGGAGCCCGGGAAGGGAGCCAGGTCCTAAAGCCCGCCGGAGGGAGGGGCAAGACTCAGGAGGCTCCGCGTCAGAGGAGTCCAGGAAGGAGGGAACCCCAGAGGGCAGAAGGACCCAACGCAGGAAAGAGCAGCGCAAGAGGTGGAGCCAGGCTAGAATCTTAAACTGGTGTGGGTGGAGCAGTGAGTCAGAGGGGACTTAGCCGGTCTAGCGTTAAGACGTGGGCCTGCGCGCCCAGAGCTTGGAAATGGAAACTAAACTTCAATAAAGACTTTTGTATATAATATCCACTGGGCGTTGGTCCTCTGTGAGCTGGGACCTAGCGGCAGTCCTGACAGTAAGTCCCCTCTCTATTTTCACCAATTTTGCAACCTCGTGGAGTGCGGGAAAGCAGCGAGGGGTGAAGATTGGTGCTTCGCGAGCTCACGAAAAACAGGGAAATGACTACCGAAGAGAGGATAGCGAGTTTGCAAAACGCAGTGACGCAGTTGACTGCAGAAATTGCGGCTTCCAGAAAGAAAGAACAGGAAGCAGCTGCTGCCTGCCAGGATCTGCGAACCAGGTTAGAAGTGCTAAGTACACAGAGGCTCCCAGCCACCAGACCAGAAGGGATTGGGCTGGGAAACAGAGGAGGGAGCCTGGTATCTCACTTCAATGGGGACCTGCAGGAGTATCCTAACTTCAGAGCAGATGTGATTTATACATTGCAGCTGCTTGACAAAGACTTTAAAAATGAGGGAGAGAAAGTGGGATTTATTATTTCGCATTTGCGGGGGGAGGCAAAATCGTGGCTGCGCAATCTATGGAGAGACAAGGATCCAGCCCTCCAAAATGCGGCTGCCTTCATTAAAGTGATGGATGCGTGTTTTTTATCTGAGATTGATGTGGATATCGCTAGGAGGGAGATTCACGGACTAAGACAAGGTAAAGCCACTGTGAGGCAATATCATGCACGTTTTTTCGGATTGGTGAATGTACTAGCCTGGGAGAAAGAATCGCCTGCCGTCAGAGACCTGTTCTGGGAGGGGTTGAGCGGAGCTGTGAAAGATGAGATCGCAAGGGGGGGAAGACCCCAAACCACCAAGGAAGTGGTGGAACGGGCACTCTCCATTGGGGTTCGGTTGGAAGGACGCCCTTGGGGCAGGGAGGAAGGGCATTTGGGACGCACGCCAGCGAAAGGACTGCCTCCCTTCCCCAAGGAGGCGGCGCGCGCTCGATCCATGCCTCCGCTGGGAGGGGGAGAGGAGCCGATGGAGATAGGTGGTGCTAAGGCTCACTCCACAGTCGGAGCCCTAACTCCGGGAGCAGTCAAGATGAAGCCTCCTAGAGGAACCAGGAAGTGCTACATCTGCGACAGTGCTCAGCATATGGCAAAAGAGTGTCCCCAGCGGTTTCACAAGCATACTGCAGCCGCAGCGACAGTAACAGACGCAATTCAGCAGAGGGAGTCGCAGCAGGAAAACTCCACTGTCTGGCTGGAGATGGCATCTCTGGGGACCAGCCAGACAAGTCAGTGAAGCAATCCCCAGGGATCTTACAGCCCACCGACCCCCTCCCACCCAAACCAGTAGTGCAGCTCACCGCATCCCTTCAGCTCCCCAATGGGCTACTGGTGGAAATTCCCATCACCGTAGACTCGGGGAGCAATGCAGATTTTATAGACATGCAGTTCCTCCAGCAACATGGCATAGCCCTTCTGCCAGCGGCGGTACCTCTGAAAGTCGTCACAGTGGACGGCAGGGAGCTACTGGGAGGGCAAGTGCTACAGCAGACGCCGCCAATGGTGATGCGCATTGGAAACCACCGTGAGGTCATCAGCTTCAACGTCACCCGCCTGTCAGACACGCCCATAGTGTTGGGAATGAGTTGGCTGGATAGGCACAGCCCAGCATTAGCTTGGTACCAGCGGCAACTGACCTTCGGCTCCTCTTACTGCGCAGAACACTGCATCCTGGCGGACTTGGAAGATGAGGGGCACGAGGATGGACCACAGCTGAACTTGGGCATGTTGCAAGCGGTGCCTAACAAATACAAGGAGTTTTTGGAGGTCTTCTGCGAGAAAGAGGCGGATAAGCTGCCACCCCACAGACCCTACGACTGCAAGATCGACCTCCTGCCCGGGGCGACGCTCCCGACGGGGAAACTGTACTCCATGTCTGAGGATGAATTGCAAGAGCTCAGGGAGTTCATAGATCACAACCTGAAGCGGGGATTCATCCGGGAGTCCAAGGCGGCAGGAGGCAGTCCCGTGTTCTTTGTAAAGAAGCGGGACACGCCCCAAAAGAGGCTGGTCGTTGATTTCCGCTTCTTGAACCTCAAGACCAAGCCCTCAGCATTCCCTATGCCCAAGATCGATGACCTGCTGGCGACGGTGAGGAAGGGTCGCATCTTTACCAAGTTGGATCTGCGCGGAGCGTACAATCTCATTCGCGTACGGGAAGGCGACGAGTGGAAAACAACCATGTTTACGCCGCTGGGCACTTATGAATACAGAGTTATGCCTTTTGGATTAAAAAATGGTTCCCACTGCTTTCAAGCCTTCATGCATCATGTCTTGGCGGGTCTCCTCTACAAGAAGTGCGTCTGCTTCCTGGATGACATCCTAATCTTCTTGGAATCGCCGGAGGCTCACGAGAGAGATGTTAGGGAAGTTCTGCAGAGGCTGCGGGAGCACAGGCTGTACGCCAAGCTGGAGAAGTGCCAGTTCGACAAGACGGAGGTGGATTTCTTGGGCTACAAACTGTCCGACAAGGGACTGGCTATGGACGGTGCCAAGGTACGTGCAGTACTGGATTGGAAGAGCCCACGCAATAGGAAGGAAGTACAGAGGTTTGTCGGTTTTGCCAACTTTTATCGCAAGTTCATCAAGGGTTTCGCCATGCAGACAGCGGCCATCACCGACACCCTCAGTTCCAAGAAGAAGAGGTTCATCTGGACGGAGCAGGCAGAGCAGTCCTTTCAGAAGCTCAAGCAGCTCTTCGCTTCCGAAGAGAACCTACTGCACGTAAATCCCAGCAGGCCCATGAGAGTGGAGACGGACGCCTCAGACAGGGCCGTGGGAGCCGTTCTGTTGCAGCAAGACCACCAGGGGGACTGGAGGCCGTGCGCTTTCTACTCCAGAAAACTCAGCAAAGCGGAGCAGAACTACACCATTTGGGACAGGGAGTTGCTGGCCATACATGCAGCCTTCAAGGCGTGGCGGCACTTCCTCGTCGGAGCCAAGCACACGGTGCAGGTCCGCACAGACCATAAGAACTTGGAGTACTGGCGCACGGCGAGGTTCCTGAACCAGCGACACATCCGCTGGGCGGAGTTCTTTGCAGATTTCGACTTCAGAATTGAGTACATCCCAGGAAACAGCAACGTCTTGGCGGACGCGCTGTCCAGAAAACCGCAGTATCTGGAGGCAGAGGCACCGGCGGCGGCCAAGCACATTTTCACACCACAGGCGTGGGCATGCGCGTCAGCCACGGTGGACCTGGACGCGGTGCGCCGCGCGCTGCGAACAGACTCGTTCGCCCGAGCCAAGATGGAGGAGGTGTGCAGTGGCAAGGCGAGGGGCGACGAATTCCAAGTGCGAGACGGCCTGCTCCTACGCAAGGGAGTCCTCTACGTACCAGGAGACAGCCTCCGCGCGAAGGTCCTGCAACAGCTGCACGACGCGCCCAGCGCGGGGCACTTCGGCAAGGAGAAGACGGTGGACTTAGTAGCCAGAGACTTTTGGTGGCCTAAGATGCGGGGGGATGTCGCGGACTATGTCAATAGGTGCGACACCTGCCAAAGGGCTAAGCCTGTGCACCAGCCGCCGGCGGGCCTGTTGGAACCGCTACAGACACCGTTCGTACCGTGGGAGAGGGTAGCCCTGGACTTTGTCACAGATCTACCCAGCTCAAGGGGCAAGACGGCAGTGCTCGTGGTAGTGGACCTGTTCACCAAGATGGCCCACTTCATTCCGTGCGCGAAGGTGGCCACGGCCGAGCAGACCGCTAAGATGTTCATAGACCACGTGTTCAAGGTGCACGGCCTACCACGGTCTATTTTGTCCGACCGGGGGCGCCAGTTCATCTCCAACTTCTGGCAAAAGCTGATGGGATTCCTGAACGTCAAGGTCAGCCTGGCGTCGGCGAGACACCCGCAAACTAACGGGCAGGCGGAAAGGGTCAACGCCATCATGCAGCAGTACCTGAGATGCTACGCGAACCAGCAGCCATCGACCTGGGTGGACTATCTACCGTTGGCCGAGTTTGCCTACAACAACACGAAGCACGGGTCCACGGGGGTGACCCCATTTTTTGCCAACTACGGGAGGCATCCCAGAACCTTCCCGGGTCTGGACACAGTGCGGGAGGGGGAGCCACAGGGAGCAGAGGAAGTGGCAGCGGAGTTGCAGGAGATCCACGAGCAGCTCAGGAGGCAGTTAGAGTTGGCAAAACAGGCTTACAAAGTGCAGGCAGATCGACACAGGAGGGTTGGGGAGGACATCCAGGTGGGAGACTGGGTCTGGTTGGCAGCACAAGCAGTTCCAGCCAGATCGTTAGCCAAGAAGAAACTAGGGCACAAGCAGCTAGGGCCTTACCAAGTAGAGGCGCAGATCAACCCAGTGGCCTTCCGGTTGACACTCCCGGAGGGTTCCAGAATGCACCCGGTCTTTCATAGATCAGTGCTCACGCCCTACAGAGAGCCCCACAGGTTTCAAGCACCGGGGAAGGCGCCAGACCCGCTCAGAGAAGCGCCCAAAAAAGGGGGGTCGCCGAAAGGGGAGCCACTTAATGAAGCCACTGAGATTTTAGACTCAAGGTGGGGGGAGGACGGGATTGAATATCTTCTCGCCACGGAGGACACCCCGGCCAGCGCCAACAGGTGGGTGCCGGATTACGCAGTGGAAGAGCAGTTGCTCAAGGAAGAATTCCACACACTTTTCCCGCACAAGCCTATGCCGGCGGGCTTTTTCGAGGATTGTTTGTTCACACCCACACTCTCGGCCAGCACTTTCCGGGGTTTCTCGTCAGCTGAGGACTCGGCTCCGGGAGGCAGCTCTCCGGAGGGATCACTTTCAGGTTTTAGCACGGGGGGATCTTATTGGTGGGAGGACCAACCCGAGGTGGGCTGGCGCAGAGACATGCCGAAGGGGCCCTGGGAGGTGGACCCCCATCAAACAACAGGGGGAGGAGGGCTCTTGGGTGATTTGGGGTCGAGCGCAGATTTCGAGCACACCGCGCAGGAGATGGAAGCGGAGGAGGTCGTCGTCGACGAGCCCATGGGGGACTTCCCGGACTTATCTCGATGGTTGCAAGCCTCAGGGGACGAGCTGTATCCTGGACTCACCCCTACAACAATGGAGCACCCGGAACCCGCACCGGAAGAGGGGGAGGGGGGAAGGGGGGGCTTCGAGGGGGGGATGGATGTCAGGGGTTCAGAAGGAGAGACACAGGAGGGGGAGCAAATGGAGAGTGAGGAGGAGGAGTACGAGGGGGGCGCAGGCAGTGACAGTGGCCAGAGTTATTCCACAAGCCTCTCTAGCGAATCGGAGGACTCACAGAAGGGAGCGCCGGTGGCCAGAGCAAGGGAGATTCCAAGGGAGAAACCTCAAGAGGGAGGGGCCAGCGGGGAGTCTCTGAACAGCAGCTGGAGATCAGGGCCAGCGTCTCCACCAGAGCGCAGTGGGGAGGGGGAGTCCCAGGAGTCGGGACCAGTGTCCTCACCACCAGAGGGAGGAGAGGAGTCAGGTTTGGCAACACCCACATCAGGAAGCGGGGAAACGGTCAGAAGGAAAGTCACCGGCTGGGCGCGCGCGCCAAGTTCAAATGTACAGGAGCGCGGCACAGCGGGGAGCCCGGGAAGGGAGCCAGGTCCTAAAGCCCGCCGGAGGGAGGGGCAAGACTCAGGAGGCTCCGCGTCAGAGGAGTCCAGGAAGGAGGGAACCCCAGAGGGCAGAAGGACCCAACGCAGGAAAGAGCAGCGCAAGAGGTGGAGCCAGGCTAGAATCTTAAACTGGTGTGGGTGGAGCAGTGAGTCAGAGGGGACTTAGCCGGTCTAGCGTTAAGACGTGGGCCTGCGCGCCCAGAGCTTGGAAATGGAAACTAAACTTCAATAAAGACTTTTGTATATAATATCCACTGGGCGTTGGTCCTCTGTGAGCTGGGACCTAGCGGCAGTCCTGACACATACGCTTCAGGTTACACACTCCACTAACCCAGAAATAGTGCTTCAGGTTAAGAACTTTGCTTCAGGATAAGAACGGAAATCGTGCTCCAGCGGCGCGGCAACAGCAGGAGGCCCCCATTAACTAAAGTGGTGCTTCAGGTTAAGAACAGTTTCAGGTTAAGAACAGACCTCCAGAACGAATTAAGTACTTAACCCGAGGTTGTTGTTGTTGTTTAGTCGTTTAGTCGTGTCCGACTCTTCGTGACCCCATGGACCAGAGAACGCCAGGCACCTCTGTCCTCCACTGCCTCCCGCAGTTTGGTCAAACTCATGCTGGTAACCTCGAAAACACTATCCAACCATCTCCTCCTCTGTCGTCCACTTCTCCTTGTGCCCTCCATCTTTCCCAACATCAGGGTCTTCTCCAGGGAGTCTTCTCTTCTCATGAGGTGGCCAAAGTACTGGAGCCTCAGCTTCACAATCTGTCCTTCCAGTGAGCACTCAGGGTTGATTTCCTTCAATATGGAGAGGTTTGATCTTCTTGCAGTCCATGGGACTCTCAAGAGTCTCCTCCAGCACCATAATTCAAAAGCATCAATTCTTCGGCGATCAGCCTTCTTTATGGTCCAGCTCTCACTTCCATACATCACTACTGGGAAAACCATAGCTTTAACTATACGAACCTTTGTTGGCAAGCTGATGTCTCTACTTCTCAAGATGCTGTCTAGGCCTCTTGACGGCCTAACCCGAGGTACCACTGTATTATTTTATTGCATTATTATTATTATTATTATTATTATTATTATTATTATTATTACACGGGTGGTGCTTTGGGTTAAAGCACAGAGCCTAGGACTTGCTGATCAGAAGGTCGGCGGTTCGAATCCCCGTGATGAGGTGAGCTCCCATTGCTCGGTCCCAGCTCCTGCCAACCTAGCAGTTCGAAAGCACATCAAAGTGCAAGTAGATAAATAGGTACCGCTCTGGCGGGAAGGTAAACGGATTTTCCGTGCACTGCTCTGGTTCTTCAGAAGCAGCTTAGTCATGCTGGCCACATGACCCGGAAGCTGTACGCCGGCTCCCTCTTCCAGTAAAGCGAGATGAGCACCGCAACCCCAGAGTCGGCCACTACTGGACCTAATGGTCAGGGGCCCCTTTACATTTACTTTACCTATCATTATCATCATCAATAATATTTTGTTGGGAGTCACCTAGAGTGATTTGGGAACAACGGCTCACCTCTCCAAATAGCTTTGGGAGATTGTGATGCCAGCAACCTACCATATGGGAATCCCTTTCAGATGACCGCAGTGCCTGGAGACAGACAGTCGGGTTGTGCATCCACAGCAGTGATCAGAGGAGCGCAGAGAGAAGAAACGCCCTGGTGCATCTGCAGCAGCACAACCGGACATTGCCTTCTTCCCCAGCTGCAACAGAACATGTCTCTCCTCTATCTGTCTCTGCAGCCACAGCAGGCGCTGTAACTCCTCCAATGGATTGAGTTTGACTTCACCTCCAAAGGCTCATTCCTCCATTGTCTCCCGAGACAGATGGACCCAGGATAATGACCTTCCAGGTTTCACTGATAAAACCACAGCTCAAAGGTCTACTACCACTCGAGGAAGACGTTATTGCCCCTTATTTCCACCCACAATGGCACCTCACAGGGGATGCAGAGTCAGTCCCTTGACCCCTCCACCAGCCTCAGCGCAATGAAACTGCAGGGATGAGAAGGGCAGCTTCGCCTTGTTTCTCCAATGATCACTCCCGGCATTAAAATTCTTTTCAATATTATCTTTACATTTCGACAGCCTCTTCTTGGCCTCGTCTCCCGGGAGAATCGCGTGATTTTTATAACCTTGCAAAGATAGCACTTCTTCCTTTAAAAAAAAAAAAAAACATTTGAAGGTAACCTCTGATTCAAATTTAAAAATAAAAAAGGTATTTGCATACTATCTTTAATATTTGAGCGGAGTTGCTGACAAGGTAGATTCCGTGGCTCAAAGGTCCGTCCCTTTGCCCCTGCGAAGGGGGTCTTCGTTCTGGGGAGGGCGGGGGAATTTCTTCTGAGTGGAGCAGGGATGCCCCCCAACTGGGATCACATCTGCTGGAATAAAATATCACCTCTGGAAAGGAGAAGCTCTTTATGTCTGAGGTGCCAGATGTAGAAGAGTATGGAAATCTCCCTCCCCCCCCCCCGCTCCTTTCCCCGGTGTAATTCAAGAAGAAAATTCTGTCACCATCTCTGCAAAAGCCCTCATTAGTATCAAAATGGAGAGAATCAAGTGGCAGTAAGGACTGCTTTGGTGGACGACTGTAGTTCGCAGGAACCTGTCTCACTTCCATTGCTTCCCGTCCAGAGTAATCAACCACCTCACAAGCTGCTGCCGCAAGGCGTCCTCTTGGGGACACAGAGATTAGAGTCCTATAGTCAGCCAAATGATCCTACTGATATAAGTAAAAAAAAACCCTGCTACTTTCCCCAAGAGCCCATATAGAGTCCTTTTGTAGGTTCTCTATTGGTAGGAGAAAATAACAGAGACCAACCAGAGAATATTGAGAAGCAAAGCAGCTAGTAAGCCTGATCTTTATTAACTGTTGCAACAGGGTGTTCCCCCACACGCAGGAGAGAGGAGGACCCCAAGCCATGTGCGCAAGCCCTTATATAGACGTTTTAAATTGCCTATCCTGGAGTCCAAGACCACCCCCAGAAACATCATACATACATCACAGAAGGGGTGTAGCCCAAGATCACCCCCCAGATACGTCATACCTATATCATAGAAAAGGCGGTTTACAACAGAAATCTGAGTGCCTTGTTTATCTCCTGTCTGGCAAGTTACCTGATTGCATTATTTGGGTTTTGGACACTCTTTTGTTATTATAACTACTTAATTCCTGAATCTAGGTGACAGGTCACAGGCTCACACCCTGTTCATATCTTGAATGTGCCCTTAAGACAGGATTTGTGAGGAAAGAGACATTGGGGAGGTTTCCCACTTTGACCTTAAAATTCTTATAACGCTACTCATGGAATAGAAGTCCATCAATGGCTACTGGCCTTATCCCCTTCAGAGAGCTAGACTTCCCAGCATAACTTCACCCTCAATCCCACTTCACAAAGAAGTTGTCAGGAGCTGGTTTCAGGAGTGGGTCAGCCATAAATCACACCGAGAAGTGAAGTTAACTCTTTTATTAGAAGAAATAAGGGCTGCTCAGGAATGCCAGGCCTAGTGAGCCCTGCAACTTGTCTTGGTAGATCTTGCCCCTATGAGGCAGTTGTGGGGGCTGAAGGTCCCCACCTTCCCACAGCTGCCTAAGCCTCCTCTCTTGGGTTATTCCCAAGCAATCTGAGATTCCGCCAACATGCCTCTGCTTCTCCCTCTTCATACCTCTTCTGGTTCCGGGAGACCAGCAGGGAGGGGAGCTGGTTGCAGCAGGAGGGGGAGACACCCTTGCTTCTTCGCCTGACTCATCTCTGCCTTTTGGCCTCCCTACTTATGCCTCTACTTCTGTTCTTCTCTCTGCCGCAGATTCTTCCTGCTCACTAAGCCCTGTTACCCTTCAATACTGACACCTCCTTCCAGTCTTCTCCCTCTGACCATTCAGCATCATCCCACCACCAATCTCCAGGCTCCAGGCCATCTTCCCCTGGGGGTTCCTGCCACCATTCCTCTGTGTCCAGCCAGTCCATAACACATAGGGACTCATGGAAGAGAAGTCCACCAGTAGCTACTGCTTCTATCCCCTTCAGATATCTAGACTTTCCAGCATGGCTTGACTATCGCAAGGAAACTTGGAGATCCTAGTTCTGGGAGGAGAATGAGGCAGCGTTCTCCTAACAATTCTCAGCACCCTTAGCAAAGGACAGGCCATGGAATTTCTTGGAGAAAGCCATGACTGTTTAAAATGGTGTCATGGTGGTTTAAATGCATGGTGTGAATGTGCCCCTAGACAGCAGAGCCAGTGCAAGGTGGGCCGGGTGAGGAGAAGGCACAACATCATGTGATGAATTCAAGGGACTGTAAAGGAAGGCCGCCCCTACTTTCCTAACACTCCTAATATCCCCATTTTACAGGACTGAAAGGAAGACAGGGGCATGCAAGGCCACACAGCTTTCCATCATGGCGAAGCAGAGGCTGGATATCTGAGACACAGGACTAAGGCTTTAGCCACGGAGTCTCTCAGTTTGCAAGAAGCATGAAGTTTGCACTGAGAGAGATACCCTTTGGTAAAACTAGGGTGGAAATTTCCTATTGCCTGCCTCTCTCTCTCTTGCTTAAAGGTAAAGGGACACATGACCATCAGGTCCAGTCGTGGACGACTCTGGGGTTGCAGCGCTCATCTCGCTTCATTGGCTGAGGGAGCCGGCATACAGCTTCCGGGTCATGTGGCCAGCATGACTAAGCCGCTTCTGGCGACCTGTAAAGTGCACAGACATGCCGTTTACCTTCCCGCCAGAATGGTACCTTTTTATCTACTTGCACTTTGACGTGCTTTCGAACTGCTAGGTTGGCAGGAGCAGGGACCGAGCAACAGGAGCTCACCCCATCACGGGGTTCGAACCGCCAACCTTCTGATCGGCAAGTCCTAGGCTCTGTGGTTTAACCCACAGCACCACCCGCATCTCCTCTATTGCTTAGCCTCAGTCTAATCAAGGCAAAGATTTGCTCTTCTGGAAAAGGGAAGAAGAAATCCCATTGGCAGCATTATGTGTTGAATGTACTGGAGGTGATAATTAAAGGCAAATATATTCCACTCTCAGAAGAAGCTAAAACACATAAGGATGGCCACATCTTAATCAACCCAGGACCCCATCCTAATGGGGAAAAGCTCAGAGAGTATCCATTTCCTGACTGGGTCAGGCAATGGTTGGTTCGTCCTTTCATAGAATCATAGAATCATAGAGTTGGAAGAGACCACAGGGGCCATCGAGTCCAACCCCCTGCCAAGCAGGAAACACCATCAGAGCACTCCTGACATATGGTTGTCAAGCTTCTGCTTAAAGACCTCCAAAGAAGGAGACTCCACCACACTCCTTGGCAGCAAATTCCACTGTCCAACAGCTCTTACTGTCAGGAAGTTCTTCCTAATGTTTAGGTGGAATCTTCTTTCTTGTAGTTTGGATCCATTGCTCCGTGTCCGCTTCTCTGGAGCAGCAGAAAACAACCTTTCTCCCTCCTCTATGTGACATCCTTTTATATATTTGAACATGGCTATCATATCACCCCTTAACCTCCTCTTCTCCAGGCTAAACATGCCTAGCTCCCTTAGCTGTTCCTCATAAGACATCATAAGGAACATTTGATGTTCACGAGAACTTGATTCCTGCACCTGGGATGGCTGAGGGAGCCATCTTGGATTGGGCGAGTGGATGGCAATGAGGAAAAACAAGGCAAGGTTATCTGTTGCTGGGGAGACACGAGGTACCTCTCATCTAGCTACAAAGAGGCTCAATAACCCTCGCTGGTGGAACATTTGCAGGAAATAATGCCTGCTCCAAAGATCCTTGGCAATTAGCGAGACAATTAGTTTTGGTAATTATGGAGGTAATTAGTTTGATTCTCAAGCCAGTGACTGCTGTGCAAAGGCTCTGAACACTCCAGTGCAGAAGGGCGCCTGTTGCCTTGCTAAGGAGATGCAGGAATTAACTCTTTTCTCCCCAGGCTAAGGTCTTCACGCAACTGGTGATCGAGGAATCTACACTGACGCAGCCGGGGAGCTCCCTGAAGAATTCTGCAATGTAATTCAGGTTGCTAGTCCTCATGGTAGCACCTTTCTGAAAACACATGCACAGCCTCTGATTGGTTAGAGTAACAGAGGAGGAAATGGATGGGAAATGGATGCCATTTGGTGATCGATTCATATGTAGTGGTAAGAAGAGCTTTAAAAATCAAACAAACCCCAGTTTCTACTCTGCAGAATCAACAGTTACTAGCCAATAAGGCCTTCCTTCCTTCCTTCCTTCCTTCCTTCCTTCCTTCCTTCCTTCCTTCCTTCCTTCCTTCCTTCCTTCCTTCCTTCCTTTTATATAATGTCCCGCTTGTTGTTGTTGTTTAGTCGTTTAGTCGTGTCCGACTCTTTGTCACCCCCTGGACCAGAGCACGCCAGGCACTCCTGTCTTCCACTGCCTCCCGCAGTTTGATCAAACTCATGTTTGTAGCTTCGAGAACACTGTCCAACCATCTCGTCCTCTGTCGTCCCCTTCTCCTTGTGCCCTCCATCTTTCCCAACATCAGGGTCTTTTCCAGGGAGACTTCTCTTCTCATGAGGTGGCCAAAGTCTTGGAGCCTCAGCTTCAGGATCTGTCCTTCCAGTGAGCACTCAGGGCTGATTTCCTTCAGAATGGATAGGTTTGATCTTCTTGCAGTCCATGGTACTCTCAAGAGTCTCCTCCAGCACCAGAATTCAAGAGCATCAATTCTTCGGCGATCAGTCTTCTTTATGGTCCAGCTCTCACTTCCATACATCACTACTGGAAAACCATAGCTTTTACTATACGGACCTTTGTTGGCAAGGTGATGTCTCTGCTTTTTAAGATGCAAAAAGTCCTGCTTAGATATATATTATTAAATCACCAAAACTTTCACATAAACATTCCAATGCCTAATAGGTTTTCCATTTGTTTTATCAACTTCCCATCCCGTTTTCCATGGTGTGTGTTTTTTTATTTCTCCCGCTTGCTGCACTCACATCTTCCCTCTCTTATATCGTAAAAATAATACAGTAATCTCTAATTCCTTATGTTGCTCATGGTTCAAATCCTGCTCACGAATTCATCATACTATAATCTTTCTTTAAACAGTATGAAAAAGGCTTCCGTTCTTCCGGTAAACAATCATAATTAAGTTCTCTTATTTTAGCTGGTAGCTTTGCTAATTCAGCATCGTCCCTTCACTTCAGTTATCCATTCTTCTTTGCTGCGAACTTCGTCTTTCCATTTTTGTGCCTAAAGAATCCTAGCTGTTGTAGTTACATACATAAACAACCGTCTTTTTTATTTTTGGAACTTCTGCCCCCATAATCCTTAGAACCATGAAGTCTGTTTTCCACCTCCACTGTCAAAATACCAGCTGCTGGGACTCCCAAGTGGGAAGAGTGCTATTGTGGTTTCATCCTATGGGTCCTTGTTGTGTTTTTCCCACAGGCAACTCATTGTTCCCTGTGAGAGGAGGGTGCTAGACTAGATGGACCACAGGCCGGTTCCAGCAGGCTGTTCTCATTTCCTTAATAATGCCAATGTACATGGCAACTTCAGGGATGCGGGTGGCACTGTGGGTCAAACCACAGAGCCTAGGACTTGCCGATCAGAAGGTCAGCAGTTCGAATCCCCGCAATGACAGGGTGAGCTCCCGTTGCTTGGTCCCTGCTCCTGCCAACCTAGCAGTTCGAAAGCACTTCAAAGTGCAAGTAGATAAATAGGTACCGCTCCGGTGGGAAGGTAAACGGCGTTTCCGTGCGCTGCTCTGGTTCACCAGAAGTGGCTTAGTCATGCTGGCCACGTGACCCAGAAGCTGTACGCCGGCTCCCTTGGCCAATAAAGCGAGATGAGCGCCGCAACCCCAGAGTCAGTCACGACTGGACCTAATGGTCAGGGGTCCCTTTACCTTAACCTTACATGTCAACTTCAGGTCATTTTGAGCAACATTATGAGGCATAAAAGTAGCAGGGGTTCTTTCCCTGAATGCTGGCTGCCAAAACCTGCAAATGCAGAATCAGTTCTGAATGAGACGGAAAAGATGCTCACTCTTCATTTAGCCAGGACTGCTCAGAAACAGCTGTCGGAGAAAGAACGGGGAATGCTACAAGTTGCTGCTTTCTTCTTTGGCGATCACTCATAGCCGAGTAAGGTTGTCTTCCATAAACACGGTTTTAACATCGTCCAGCCCGGACACTGAGGTCCAGCGCCGAGGGCCTTCTGGCGGTTCCCTCACTGCGAGAAGCAAAGTTACAGGGAACCAGGCAGAGGGCCTTCTCAGTAGTGGCACCCGCCCTGTGGAACGCCCTCCCATCAGATGTCAAAGAGATAAACAACTATCTGACTTTTAGAAGACACCTGTAGGCAGCCCTGTTTAGGGAAGCTTTTAACATTTGATGAATCATTGTCTTTTAATATTCTGCTGGAAGCCGCCTGTCAGGGAACTGCCATCGGAACGAGAGGAGGAGGCGAGGCTCCACGACGATGCTGGAGAGGGGCCAAGTAGGGAGAGAGGTAGGTCTCTTGTTGGGGAAGAAAATCAGTGCAACACCAGGGATGGAGGGGGGGCCAATGGGGGAAGCAGAGAGCAGGCTCAGAGACTCTTCACTGGACACCAGCGGGGAGAGCACAGGTCCTCCGCTACCCACGCCCTCCCTGCGCAGAAGACTTCCGCGCAGGGAGAGTAGGAGGAGACTGGGCGTCAAACAACTTTTATGTTGGAAAAGAAAAAAAATTCCTTCCAGTAGCACCTTAAAGACCAACTAAGTCTGTTCTTGGTATGAGCTTTCGTGTGCATGCACACTTCTTCAGATATCAGATATGTTGGAAAAGGTTTAAGAAACGCCCACTGTCGGATTCTGCCAGTGACTGAACAGCCACGAAGTGAGGGCTGTCCAGCCAGGAAAGGTTTAACCAGGCCACCTAGCCAGGAGTGGCGGCAACTTACGCACGAGCAACCCCATATAACCATTACACCGCCCACAGTGGTTGGGGAAACCCAGCCAGATGGGCAGGGTAGAAATAATAAATTATTATTATATTGTTGTTGTTGTTAACAACAGTGAGTCCATAAGTAACTGTGGAGTCTAATTCTGGATCCACACGTCCTTCCACAGTGGGGACATTGGTTTCCGGGCGGGAGTTGATCACGGTGTGGATTTGTCAAGCGTGCCTTCCTCTTAGCACATTTCTCCCTTTCGTCCTGAGTTTGAGCATCTTTGAAGTCCACGACACCGTTGGCAAAGGCTGTTCTCCAGTTGGAGTGCTCGCAGACCAGTGTTTCCCAGTTGTCAGTGTTTATACTACTTTTTTTTTTAGATTTGCCGCACCATTACATGGAAGGGTTAGTGGGCTCTTTTGTTTATTTATGGCAGGTCCAGTGGTGAAGAAGGCCCTCTGTGAGTAACTCTGCCTATGCTTGAGAGACTCATTGCTCCGACTGAGGTGGTGAGCTTGGTATATGAACAGCTCCAACCCTTGGCCATTTGTCTCACCTGGTCTGCTTTGGATCAGTATCTGCAATACCACCCTCTGGCCACCTAGATTGGTGGCGCTGTAGCACCGCATAGAGCAGCCCAGCATCTCCCCGATACAGCAGGTGGCCATGGTAATGCAGAATGGAAGGTTTCTTGCTCTTGCTTTGGGGGTTTCCCCATTCAAGGTCTCTGTTGCAGTGCCAATCATTCTGCAAAATGACAAGTTGAGGCACAGGGCAACCCCAGCCTTTAGGCAGAGTGAGGTGCCTGTCTCTGTTGGCAGAGTTAGCTGTCATGAAAGGGCAGCAAATTGTTAGTTATTTAATCTGTAAATGTTGCATTTCTCTTCCAGGGAAAGGAAGAGGTGCTTGCAGGATTTCAGGGGAGCCAGAATCACTTGGCTAGTCTGGGTTGGCTACTATGCCTGTAGGGACGTGGGTGGCGCTGTGCCTCTTGGTCTTGCCAATCAGAAGGTTGGCGGTTCGAATCCCCATGACACGGTGAGCTCCCATTGCGCTGTCCCAGCTCTTGCCAACCTAGCAATTCAAAAGCACACCAGTGCGAGTAGATAAATAGATACCACTGTGGCGGGAAGATAAACAGCATTTCCATGCGCTCTGGTTTCCATCAAGGTGTCCCGTTGCACCAGAAGCAGTTTAGTCATGCTGGCCACATCACCCAGAAAGCTGTCTGTGGACAAACGCTGGCTCCCTCAGCCTGAAAGCAAGATGAGCGCTGCAACCCCATAGTTGCCTTTGACTGGACTTAACCATCCAGGGGTCCTTTGCCTTTACCTGTGCCTTTACCTTACCTTACTATGCATCTTGATTTAGTGGCGGTCGGGAGTCATTCTCCCCTCCCCGCTGCCACCTGGTGTCTCAGACTGTAAAATGTCTTGGGACAGACCTGTTGTCAGGCAGGTTACAAAAGCAAATAACCATTGCAACAGAAACGTGTAGAAGTCATAGTGACGAGGATGCTATTGTTATTTGGTTGGTATTTTTTTGGCAGGAGATCATTCTAGATGATGTCTGGGGACTCCTTCCAGGCCTGTGATTCTGTAATCCACCGCCCAAGTGATGCATTTGCCAGTGTAAAATCAGTGTAAAAAGATTTTTCAAGTCTGGAACAACCTGACAAACTGGCTGTCATCAACCAGTTGCAACAGCGAGTGAACCCGCCCACATTTTACAATGCAGAAAAGAAAACAATTAGACGCTGCAATCCTGTGCATATTTATTTGAGAGCAAATCCCACTTAATTAGATTTATTTGGAGTGTGCATGCATAGGAATTAGCTGTTGTTTTGCAGCAAAAAATAAAAATCTAGAATTTGAATGGTGTTTCTGATGTGATCTTTTCTCAAAAAAAGCTCTGGAAATTAATTGCCTCCCCAAACTCTGCACATGAAAATGCTCCTGTACAAGCCATGTAGTTTCCTTCGCGCGTCTGCAGAAGAGAGAACTTTTCGTAACCCAGATTCCTTTCAAAGAATCGGCTGGCTGTGAGCACAAGTGCGAAAGCCCTGTTCACATATAAAAATATATTCAAGGGTATTTTGTTCCCCGGTTCCTAGAGAGACAAAAGTCCTCAGAGCAGAGTAATTGTTGGCTTCAGACTTCAGCTTCTGTTCTGCTGCAATTCATCATTCTCTCTCTGTGTGTGTGTGTGTGTGTGTGTGTTTTAAGATGGGGCGGTGTTCAATATTTGAGCTTCAGAGGCTCTGTGGGAAAAGAACTTGCATGTGAAAGGAAATATTGGCAGTAAACTCCCCCATAACCCGCCTTTGTGTTGCATTGTTCTCTGTGCCAGCGGAGGAGGAAATGGGTAAGAATCCATCTCTCTTCTTGCCCCACAGCTTCATAAGCCCCCAGGAAGTCTGGCAGCCAGGGGTTATTTTGGATTCAGCGACTTTCTCTTTTGCCCGTCGCGTTTGCTAAACCGCAGCTCCTCTAAACTGGGCTGAAGCGACATTAGGAAGAAACGCAATGCTATCTTGCCTGCCTGCAAATGTGCTGTAAGAAGTCAGCCTAATTTTTAATTGGGCTGCCAGCCACCAGTATGTGAGCTTTCTGGTCACACAGAATTCCTCTTCAGGCAGAATGGAACTGCAACTGTGGCTGGGCTTTACCTTGTGGCTGCCACAGGGTGAAGTTTGCTGAAAATACAACACAGAAGAGTCTCTCTCTCCCACCCTGCTCCCATTATTTTTAAAAAAATCTGCACTTTGGGATGTGTTTTTCATCTCTGTCTCCAGGTGAACTTTAAATGTGCCAAGCTTCATTCTTGTGGCTTAAATAAGAAATAGCATCTGATAATGTTAGCAGTGCTGATAGCTTGAGTGCCTTCCAAGAGTTGTCAGATGAAAAATGTTACACTTGTTTTGCATTCCGTGGGTGTCTGACTCATCAAATGGAGGGAACGAGAAATGGTTTTCTATGAGATCTGATAGCTGCCATACTCCACTTACCTGCACGGGCAAGTGCCTGCCTTGAACCAGAGTGCAGCATTTTAAAACAGAATGAAGCAATTCCTGCAGAATCTGAGTATAGCTACGTAAATGCTCTTTATACATGTAGATTTAGAGATCGCGCTGCATCATGGGTTGTGCAGTAAGATATCTTATTCTGGCTCGGAATTGCATGTATTAAAGAAAGTAGGACACAAATGTGCATTAGGAAAACTGTTTTGCAGACATGTGCGTATTACGCAAAATTGCATAGCCAAATGTGCGTCTTAGGTATTTTCATGAGAACTTTTTTGTATTAAAAAAAATTGGTAATTTGCACACACTGGTGTGGGAATTTTGAGAACCAAATATTGGGGGGGGATGAGAAATGGAGAGAATAAAAAAACAACAACATTCATCTCTACCCCCCCTCCCCTGGGAAAAGGTGGCAAGAGGACTAAGCGGCTGATGACTGCAATTTGCTTTCAGGATAGCTCAGCACCACAATAAATTATGATTGGCAGGTGGCCTTGGCAGGAAGTGTTTGAGGGTGCTGTGGAATCCTGAATCTAGACTCCAGGCTTTTGAATTTAGAATCTTTGGGACAATGTGGGTCCCATGACAGCAGTGGGACAAACCCACTGTGACGTTAACATATGAGAGTGCTGGAGGTGAAATAGTTTAAAAAGTTACCCAATCAGAACCCAGGGGGTGGAGTCAGAGGGACTATAAAACCAGCTCTGGGAGGGGCGAAAGGAGGAGTTCATTTGGAGTTGGGTGGTTGGTTGGAGTGGGAGTGAATTGGGATAGAGTTTGTGGGTAGGTTGAGTTAGTGTAGCGAAATAAGCTGAGTCAGGAATAGTTAGGGGATAGGAAGACAAGTAAATATCTGAGAGGTGGTTTAGTGAGTGAGATCAGGTAGCAGAAGTTATAGGTCTGGATAGGCACCCCATGATTGTAATTGACTGATACCGTTTATGAAACCACATGCTTGTTGTTCTTGTTTAGTCGTTTAGTCGTGTCTGACTCTTCGTGACCCCATGGACCAGAACACGCCAGGCACTCCTGTCTTCCACTGCTTCCCGCAGTTTGGTCAGACTCATGCTGGTAGCTTCTATTAGACTGTCCTACCATCTCGTCCTCTGTCTGAATCTACTTGTACTTGTCCTCCGCTCTTCCTCAGTAGCATGTTGGACGCCTTCCGACCTGAGGGGCTCATCTTCCAGTGTCATAACTTTTATATGCCTGTTGCCTTTGTCCATGGGGTTTTCTTGGCAGGGATACTGGAGTGGCTTGCCGGTTCCTGCTCCAGGTGGATCACGTTTGGTCAAAATTCTCCACTATGACCTGTCCATCTTGGGTGGCCCTGCGCGGCATAGCTCATAGCTTCTCTGAGTTATTCAAGCCCCTTCGCCGCGGCAAGGCACTGATCCATGAAGGGGCACACGCTTGTTAAACTGCAATAAACAAACAAAAGTTTATGTTCCAACTTAACCCTGACTGGACTCAGTATTGTACCAGGTAGGGCCTGGGTGGTGGCAGCGAGAAAGAAAGTGGTGGCACAGAGATCAATAGACGGTGAAACGTCCGGGGACCCTGTGTGATCGCCACACCCACCCTCCCCAACTTTTTCAGCTATTGCTGCTTTACTTCCCTTTTCACATACAGTGGTACCTCGGGTTAAGTACTTAATTCGTTCCGGAGGTCCGTTCTTAACCTGAAACTGTTCTTAACCTGAAGCACCACTTTAGCTAAGGAGGCCTCCTCCTGCTGCTGCTGCGCCGCCGGAGCACGATTTCTGTTCTCATCCTGAAGCAAAGTTCTTAACCTGAAGCACAATTTCTGGGTTAGCGGAGTCTGTAACCTGAAGCATATGTAACCTTAAGCATATGTAACCTGAGGTACCACTGCAGTAAGGAAGAGAGGCTAGTTATTTCAATGCGACATTTCAAATGCACTTGCTAACTCTTGATTATTTGTTTGTGTGTGTGTGTAATTTGTCAAGCTCCCCATTCCCTAGACGAGGGGCTGCAAGGAGGCATAGGATCATAGAATCACAGAGTTGGAAGAATCGTAGATTTGTAGTCAGAAGAGACCCCCCAGGGACATCTAGTCCAACCCCCTGCAATGCAGGAATCTCAACTAAAGCATCCGTGGCAGATGGCATAAACCTGATTTCCTTCCTCTCCTCCTGTGTGGGGTTAATTTTGCCCTTAGACACCACCAAAGGGAATTGTGACAAGAAAAAGCCATTTCCCCACCTGGTCGGATGTCGTTCCCTGATTCGTTCCATATGCTGCCCTCAGGGCGGACATCTTAGTGGCCCTGATTGTGCCACCTGGCCTAAGCAAACAAAGATCACAGCATGAAAACAGCCAGCAGAGTAAAACAGAGAAATTGTCAGAAATTTCAATGCCTAGGTGAATTCTTCCTATTTTTAATGTTCGGGCTGTGAGTGCCGTCGCTTTTGTGGTCAAAAGGGCAGCACTTGTGCACGAGAGGGGAGAATCAGGCAGGCTTTGGGGAAGCCCGAGGTTTGCAAAATCTGGGTCGTGGGTTCAAGCCCCGCATTGGGGAAAAGATTTCTGCACTGCAAGGGGTTGGACTAGATGACCCTCGTGGTCCCTAGCAACTCTACAATTCTATGATTTATGGAAAAAACAGCCCTGTGAGGAGGACTTTGATTATTTAAATGGCAAGGAGAAGGCTGAAACAGGGGAGGGGAAAAACAGAAGAGAAAACAGGTTGGGAGGAAATATGGGATGGAGTGCCCTGAACTGACGCATGATGCGCTGCAACATTTTGTTGCAGACCCTACTTCTGCCTTTAAACCCCTGGTCACACAGTCAAATTGTTTCTGCCTCACACCACTTCTGAACGCTGGTGGGGTAAATACATAATGAAATACTATATCTTTCAAAAAGTTTCACAAGCAAAAACCCCAATATGTATTTTAAATCGTTGCAATATGACCTGGGACCTCATGGTGAAGGTAAGTGATAAATCCAATTATTATTATTCATAGAATCATGGAATTGTAGAGTTTGAAAGGACTTGAGGAGTCATCCAGTCCAACCCTTGCAATGCAGGTATCACAGCTAATCTATCTTAAAAGGTAAAGGTAAAGGGACCCCTGACCATTAGGTCCAGTCGTGACCAACTCTGGGGTTGTGGTGCTCATCTCACTTTACTGGCCGAGGGAGCCGGCATACAGCTTCCGGGTCACGTGGTCAGCATGACTAAGCCGATTCTGGTGAACTAGAGCAGCGCACGGAAATGCCGTTTACCTTCCCTCCAGAGCAGTACCTATTTATCTACTTGCACTTTGATGGGCCTTCGAACTGCTAGGTTGACTAAACTGCTTCTGGAGAAACCAGAGCAGCGCACATAAACACAGTTTACCTTCCCACCAGAGCAGTACCTATTTATCTACTTGCGCTTTGATGGGCTTTCAAACTGCTAGGTTGGCAGGAGCAGGGACCAAACAACAGGAGCTCACCCTGTCGTGGTGATTCAAACCGCCGACCGTCTGATTGGCAAGTCCTAGGCTCTGTAGTTTAACCCACAGCGCCACCCGCGTCCCTTCTTTCATTTACTAGCATGGAGTAGTTTTTGCTTTATTTTTTGCGCGCTACTTATTTATAGACGTTGCTTGATTTACTTCCCTTCTAAATTGAGCCAAAAGCATTATAAATGGCAAACAATTGAAGCAATGTGTCTTTTTCTCTTCTAAGCTCACAGTGGCCAGATGGGGACAATTAGGAGCCCCGCTTAGCCAGGCTTATCCTTGTTTAAGCACTTTGAACAACAAGATTGTGTTGGGGCGCATCAATAGCAGAGGGAGGGAGCCGTTTGCTGCAAGGGAAATGAGAAATTCTATGGTTCACCCGCATCCTTGACAAAGGGAGCGAATGAGAAGCTTGTCGTGAATGAATCTGGTGGTTAAAAAGCTGTTATGAACAGAGGAACTTCCTCAGCAAAACAATGAAGGGCACTTTCAGACTGTGACTGTTTTAGGGCGGAGTGGGAGATTCAGTCACATACTGGCAAATTCAGGTTGCACATTTAAAGTTGGTTTGGCGCTCTAGCTGTTGACAAGAATGCTGTCTTGAAAAGAAGAAGAAGAAGAGTTTGGATTTGATATCCCGCTTTATCACTACCCGAAGGAGTCTTAAAGCGGCTAACATTCTCCTCTCCCTTCCTCCCCCACAACAAACACTCTGTGAGGTGAATGGGGCTGAGAGACTTCAGAGAAGTGTGACTGGCCCAAGGTCACCCAGCAGCTGCATGTGGAGGAGCGGGGAAGCGAACCCAGTTCACCAGATTACAAGTCCACCGCTCTGAACCACTACACCAAAGAGAATAAAGCAGATTCATGGAGAAATCTGTGAAGCCATGTTGGATAAATGGCACTTCCAGCAAGGATCTCTCTTTGTGGGATTGTTTATAACAAGCTCTCGGGAAAGACAAGCTCCAATGGTCCTTTCCAAAAGAGGTTTAAAGACTGTCTCAAGGTGAGGTGGTGAAAAAAGTTAAATATTTAGGAATTTGGTTAACTCCTAAGAACATTGATTTGTTTCAAAACAATTATATACCGGTTTGGAACGGAATAAAGAGGGACCTGGAAGTGTGGGGAAGAATGAAATTATTGTTTTGGGGTAGAATATCTACGATAAAAATGAGTGTCCTTCCAAAAATGTTATTTCTATTTCAAACTATCCCCATATTAAAGGGGGTAGCTATTTTCAGAGAGTGGCAAAGAGTGCTTTCAAGATATATCTGGCAGGGCAAGAAGCCGAGAATTAAATTTAAACTATTAACAGATGCAAAGGAAAGAGGAGGCTTCGCCCTGCCAGACTTGAAATTATACTATGAAGCAGCAGGTCTTTGCTGGTTGAGAGAGTGGATAAAATTAGAAAATAAAGAACAACTAGACTTAGAAGGTTTTGATAACAGATTTGGATGGCACGCGTATCTATGGGCTGAAAAGAAGAAAGTTCACAAAGGTTTTGGGAACCACATTTTCCGGAGTTCATTGATCGAAATATGGGAGAGGTATAAAAACCTACTAGAACCGAAAGTTCCGCACTGGTTATCACCACTAGAGGTTATGAGTGTAAAGAAAATAAATATGAGGGGTAAATGGATTACATATGAACAAGTCAAACCTCATGAACAAGTCAAAGAATTTGTATATGATCGGTTGCACTATCTACAGGTAAATGAAATGTTTAAAAAAGACATTAAAGAAAGGGGATATGTTGAAAAAGACTCAAAGTTCCAGACAGAGGTGATAAATAATAATTGTAAAATTCTGTCAAAAATGTATAAAATATTGTTGGAATGGAATACCAAAGATGAGGAAGTTAAATCGGTAATGATACAATGGGCCAGAGATTTCGGATATAATATTCAGTTTGAGGACTGGGAAAAACTGTGGAAAGAGAATTTAAGATTTACTGCATGCACAGTACTTAAAGAAAATGTCATGAAAATGTTTTATAGATGGTACATCACACCGGTAAAACTGTCAAAAATGTATAAGACGTGCAACAAATGTTGGAAATGTAAAGAAAAAGAAGGTACGTTTTACCATATGTGGTGGGAATGTAAAAAAGTGAGGGGTTTCTGGGAGTTGATTTATAATGAAATGAAAAAGATGTTAAAATATACATTTACAAAGAAACCAGAGACCTTTCTTCTAGGAATTACGGGGAACGAAATTAGAAGAAAAGACTGTAAACTTTTTCAATATGCAGCCACAGCAGCAAGAATTCTACTGGCCCAGAAATGGAAACAAGAGGAGCTCCCGACAATAGAAGAATGGAGAATGAAGCTGATGGACTACGCAGAGTTGGACAGATTAACCGGAAAAATTAGATATCTTCAAGACCAAAAGTTCATCGAGGACTGGGGGAAATTTGTTGAATATTTGAAAAGAACATGTGATGTGCAAACAACACTGGTGGGGTTTCAAGAAGCACTGTGAAAATAGAGATATATTGTTAAAAACACAAACAGGAGAGGGAGGGAAGCTGAATGGCAATATATACAGAGATATGCGTAAACTGAGAAGTAAATATGGATGATTCTCAGAGAATCCAAAGGAAGTCCAAAAAGCAACAAATTTGTGAAAATTTGCGAAAATTTGGTACAACTGTATTTTTTTGTTTTGTATTGGAAAATAATAAAAATTATTTATATAAAAAAAGACTGTCTCAAGGCAATTTTTTTTAAAAAAGTAGTATAAACACCAACAATTGGGAAACACTTGCCTGCACGCGCTCTAGTTGGAGAACAGCCTTTACCAAAGGTGTCATGGGCTTTGTTTTAAAAATATATATATTATTGGAATTTTATTTACAACATAACACAACCCCCCAATACACATTAAATGTGAAGATAACATATAGTGAGCATAACATACATCAATACAAACAACCAAATAAAAGACTTCCTTCATCCTGTATCTGGCCTCCGTATTTACTTCTTATAAACTATTTCCTTTATGAATAATTATTATGATTTTTCTAATTATAACTTAAATATCCACACAGTCTCCTACAGACATTAATCGAAACAAGTCCAGATATGTATTTTAGGGCACTGTTTTGTGAAGTGTTCTCTGCATTCCCCCCCCCCCATGCTTTTTGAAACTCTTATCTAGTGTAATCTCTAATTGCCTCTGTTAGATAGATAGCAAGTTCAATATACTCTAACAGTTTGCCTTGCCATTCCTTTTTGGTTGGCACAGTTTCTTTTTTCCAGTTTTTAGCAATTAGGATCCTTGCCGGTCCTGTGGCATACAGGAATATTTTCTGATCTTCTCTTGATATGGCTGTGTCCTTTATCCCTAGTAGAAAAGCTTCTGAATTTTTCATAAAGTTATACTTAAACATTTTTTTAAGCTTGTCATACACTGTGTTCCAGAAGCTTTTGATTTTCCACAGGTCCACCAAACATGTAGAAATGTCCCCTCTGTTTTACCACACAAAGGTGTCGTGGGCTTTGAAGACACTCGAACTCAGGACACAAGGGAGAAACGTGCTAGGAGGAAGGCACGCTTGGCAAATCCACACCGTGATCAACTCCCAACCGGAAACCAATGTCCCCACTGTGGAAGGAAGTGTGGATCCAGAATATGGTCACTTATGGACTCATTGTTAAAACTGTGTTTATGGAAGACAATCTTACTCGGCTATGAGTGACCACCAAAGAAGAAGAATGGTCCTTTCAATCACAGGGAAGAGGTGCACTAACCAGATGTTGCTGAACTACAACTCCCGTCACCCCTAGCTAGCAAGGCCAGAGCTTAGGGATGATGGTAGTTGTAGTCCAACAACATCTGGGGACCCACAGGTTGAGAACCGCTGTTATATAGTAACTCATCTCATTGACATCTGAAGGGAGGGTGTTCCACAGGGCAGGTGCCACTACCAAGAAGGCCCTCTGCCTGGCTCCCTGCAGCTTCACTTCTCACAAGGAGGGAACTTCCAGAAGGCCCTCAGTGCTGGATCTCAGTGCCCGGGCAGAACAATGGGGGTGGAGACGCTCCCTCAGGCAACATCACCACTCCTGCTGTGGGAAAATTTCCAGACCTGTGCTGCCCTATATTCCCACTCTGCTACAACTCTGTGCAACCCACAGACTGCATGGCTGTCCAGCCGTCTCTCTCTTTGCCTTTGGACACTGGTTCGAAAGCAAGCAGGCAGTGTCTCTGCTGATAGATCGCAAGAGACATCGATGCGAGGCAAGAGTGACTGCCAAGGACAGTCATTAAATACAGTTTGCGGATTTAACATGAAGTGGTTTGTTTTGCTGGCTTGCGAGCAAAGTGTTGGCAAACAGATCCCTTCCACCCCATGCTTAAAAAATAAATAAATCCCTGCACACAAACACACACACACAACACAACACTTCCCCCTCTTTCCTGATGTCATCGGCATCATACATACAATATTTTCCAAGCGAGCCTAATTACTATTTACTCTGTGGCTCCTCTTGTTCCGCTGACCTCTGCAGTCTCCCCTTTGCCTCGACTTTGCATGATAAAAGCATTTCCAGATCGGCCGTGCCATTTCCCCATTTGATCTGACCCGCTTGGGTCATTAGCAGAGGCCACGTTTCCAAGGACCCCATTAGAATGATTAAGATCAACATGGAGAACGCCCGGTTCCCAGTTACAAATAGCTTGGCATGGGGAGCTTTTGGAATGAGCAAACAGGCTCTCTGCTTGAAAGCAGAAAAAAAGGAATCCTGACTCCGCAGCCAAGCAAGCCACACCGCTGTCGCCAGAAAGAGCTTTGGAATTTCCAATAAAATCTGCAGGTTCCATTGTCTCGCAAAATGAAATTGATTTTGCATTGCCTTATCACGGGGAGGAGCAGGACTCTACTTGGGACATGGACATGGAGCGGCCACCGAGACCACATAACACCGGTCTTGAAAGACCTACATTGGCTCCCGGTACGTTTCCGAGCACAATTCAAAGTGTTGGTGCTGACCTTGAAAGCCCTAAACGGCCTTGGTCCAGTATATTTGAAGGAGCGTCTCCACCCCCATCGTTCTACCAGGACACTGAGGTCCAGCGCCGAGGCCCTTCTGGCGGTTCCCTCACTGCGAGAAGCCAAGTTACAGGGAACCAGGCAGAGGGCCTTCTCGGTAGTGGCGCCCGCCCTGTGGAACGCCCTCCCACCAGATGCCAAAGAGAACAACAACTACCAGACTTTTAGAAGACATCTGAAGGCAGCCTTGTTTAGGGAAGCTTTTAATGTTTGATGTATTACAGTATTTTAATATATTTTTTTGGAAGCCACCCAGAGTGGCTGGGGAAGCCCAGCCAGATGGGCGGGGTATAATTAATATATTATTATTATTATTGTTGTTGTTGTTGTTGTTGTTGTTGTTGTTGTTGCTCCTGGCCACAGAAAATCTCTTCAGCCCATACAAAGATGGAACTCATTCTCTGCTTAAAGGCAAGAAGAGGAATTTAAGGCTCAGGGCTATACTGGACCTTCATGTGTTCTTCTTTGGCTCTTGGAATTCAGTAAGGAGAGAGAAAGAGCGTGTGTGTTTTCTCCTTCCCTGAGATCTGGCTTGCAAAATGAAAAGAGAAACATCTATTGCTGATATAAATATTGCAGTTTGAAGCGACTGGATGCATAAAAACTGAGTCCTTTTGGAATGAAGCATGGCCCAGACCCGTTAAATTGTTCAAAATTTCACTTGCAGAACCTTCTTCGTAACAGAAGAAAAACGTCAAAGATAATCCAAATAATCCTACAAGATATCTTGTGCCGCCCAGCACAGGCACAGCATCTTATAAAATATGAAATACTCCAAACTGATCTATAAGCAAAGGTCTTTACAGCCTCCATTAACCTGAAGCTGTTTACCTGGAGAGCCTCATTTACATCCTTACTCTCGCAGAGCTTGGGAACAAAGAACTACTCCCTTTCAAAATGGAGATTTGGCAGCAAATACATTTGCCACCTGATCTAAGGTTAAACACTCACGTGTTAGCTAGCAGAAAACAACAGTTAACTATCAACCCATTAAGGAGTTCAGAACCCACTTAGTATACGGCATTGGAATTTTCCAGTATTAAACGTTTCAGCAATACACATAGCCATTCCCATTTCAGTGACAATTAAATCATTATAGTTAACAACACTTGGGAAAGAGAGCGGAGGGGAAAGGAAGAGAAGGCACAAATTAGGTCTCCTAGGCCAGGGGTAGAGAGTCTGCCCCGTGTTGTTTCTGGACTCCATTTCTCATCAGTCCCAGCTGGCACAGCCAGTGCTCAGGGAATGATGGGTGCTGGATTCCAGTGACATATAGAGGTTTGCTAGTGACCTACCCCTGTTGTTAGGAAAAGGGCAGTGTGAGCTGCTTGGGGCTAGACACACAGTCAATAAACCAACAGGCAATGTTCCCGTCCCACCCGTTCAGTATAATCACATAAAAGTTCTGACCCCTGAGGGAAATGTGGACATTTCTTCCTGTCCAAATCCAGTTATGGACCCCCTGCTCCAGGGAACCAAATATTTGCTTTCCAAACAGCTTTATTTACATCCAGATGCATCGTGGGAACACACCAACACACACATGCAATATCTCTCTCTCTCTCTCTCTCTCTCTCTCTCTCCCTCTCTCTCTCCCTCTCTCTCTCTCTCTCATGTTTTCTACATAACACAGCTAAATACACACACACCCCATTTGAACTCAGCCTGCCTCGAGTTCAAGAGGAACCTGTGCCGCTTAATAGGCAACCACCGAAAAACGTGCCCAGGAAACCAAAGCCTTTGCAGTTGTCACACCCTCTGCAAGCACACACTGTTCCTGCTCCCCTACACAGCCCGCTTGATAAAGTGAGGCAGACACATTGCTGGCTGGCCTGGGATGCTGAGAGAGAGAGAAAGGGGTTTCCATGGCAACCAGCAGAACATCAGAAAGCTCTTGGAACTTTCTTGGCTGGTCCACGTGACTGGACAGCTTGGATGGCAAGGGGAGAGCCAGCCCGAATATGCTCCCAGGCACACCTCCGCCACACGCCACGCATGTTCCTGCAACGAAGCAAATGTTCCCTCGTCTCCGCCTCTAATGTATGCATGCGCTGTCTCACTTCACAAGCATGCAGCTCTGTATGATCCCAGAGCCCTGCCTATTAGCACCCAGATGAGAGGCAATGTATTATATGCACAACAGTGTTTATGGACTGTGGAAGCGTCAAAATGTTTTTCATGGAACACAACCCTGCAAGGCATGTCCTGTATTAGTATCTCCATATTGCAGATGGGAAGGGTGAAGGGGCAGGCCACTTCCTGAATTCATGGCAACAAGGGACTCCTTGGTTTGCTTATAGCAACTCCCCCAGGACTACCACCACTACTGGACAGTGGGAACAGCAACAATGGTGGCAGCAGTAGTCATTTTCCATGGATCTGCCCCACCTGCCATAGGTTTGGGGAAGCTGCTTGTCTGTCCTCTATGCATTTGGGTGCCATTTTGAATCAAGATGGTGGACTCCAGCTTTTAAAACCGCACTGATTTTGCATCACGGTCCCTGCTTGGATACAGCTGGGCGCCATTGCTCTGTTGGCCTGAAGCAACAGGCTTCTCTTACGTTCTTAAGAGGTACCTTGTATTTCTTTTGAAATCCTATACATATTTTCTGCAGTTGCACCTGCCCACATAAAGTAGCACATGCAAATTTTATGCAACTACGTGTCTCCCTCCTCCCCTCTTTCTGGTGTCGCCTTTTGGGCCCCCTACATAGAGCTGCAGACTCGGGCCACCTGGAATCTACTGGAGGCAGAAGAAGGGGCACAGTCCCGGAGTTGATTCACAGACGACTTTCTTCAAACATGTCAGGATTTGTCTTTTTTTTTTTTTTAAAAAAAAGATATTTATTAAAGTTTCAAAAAAGGTTACAAAATAAGAAAAAAGGAAAAAAATAAAAAATACGAAGTACAGAAAAATAAAAAAACAGTTAAAAACATATTAATCTTTTCATGTCCTGTCTCTCATTTGCTTGCTTCCCTGACCTCCTCACACCTCCCTTTTTTTGTATTCCAGTTCAATTAGTTAATTCAGCAAATCCTTTCCCTCCTTGTTTTTATCTTAATCCTTTACCTTAATGTATTGTAACTTTGCATTCTCACCTAATAACAGTCCATTTTTACATACTCCTTTATGACATTTCTGCTAAAAACCACTTAACTTCATTCCGACATCATTCTAACATTCATTAATTTTGCAGTATTTCTGTAAATACTGTGATTCCTGCAGTGCAGTGGGGGTTGGACTAGATGATATTGAGGTCTCTTCCCACTCGACGATTCTATGATGCTTTGCAGCAATTTGAGCAAGTGAACTGATGAACCATGCTCTGAAACACATTGTGTGTCCTTGTGGCAGTAGGTAAGCAGCCGGTTTCTCCGCAATGTGAGGTACCCAGCCAGCACATCTCTCTTTCTATTCTCAGAACCTCTTTTTCACACATCACAACCTGTTCAAAAGGCGAAAATGATGCCAGCTCTGATACTGTGTAGTTCCTAAAGGATCTGGACTTTGCATCTACCATATTTTTCACTCTATAACACGCACCCGACCATAACATGCACATAGTTTTTAGAGGAGGAAAATCCGTAGGCATGCCACCCGTAGGCATTCCCTCCATAACACGCACAGACATTTCCCTTTACTTTCTGGGAGGAAAAAAGTGAGTGTGATGGTGCAAAAAATACGGTATATTGGGTTTGTGTCAGGGATCATGCTACAGAGGGCTGCACTGAGGAGGAATGCTGGGAGCTGGCCCCTCCCCCAACCCGGAATCTTCCCAGGAGCAGAAGGACAGTATAGATTTGGAACAGTGGTTTCCAGAGGGACATAGTTCAGAAGGCAGAAGCTGGGAAATACTGGATGGGGAACAGCAAGCAGAAGAATCACCGGAAGAGAGAGAGTTAACAGACTCACTGTCTCTAAAAAGTGTCCATCTGCTCAGCCCAAGGTCAAGAAGAGCAGACAAGGTGACAGAACAGAAAGCACAGTGGTTGATCAGGGTCCAAGACGCACTAGTGACGTGGGTGACTAGGGAGGAAGTGGGTGGTACCCTTAATTGGGAGCATCTTCATTCCTAGGAATGGATTCTTTGTTGTCTCGCTGTGATCATTAAAATTCAAACTGGCAAGAAGACTCATTTCCCTTTGTTCTGCTTAAGGGTAAAGGACCCCTGACAGTTAAGTCCAGTTGTGAACGACTCTTGGGTTGCGGCGCTCATCTTGCTTTACAGGCCGAGGGAGCCGACATTTGTCTGCAGACAGTTTTTCCGGGTCATGTGGCCAGCATGACTAAGCTGCTTCTGGCAAAACCAGAGCAGTGCCTGGAGACACTGTTTACCTTCCCACCGGAGTGGTACCTATTTATCTACTTGCACTTTGACGTGCTTTTGAACTGCTAGGTTGGCAGGAGCAGGGACCGAACAACGGGAGCTCACCCTGTCGCGGGGATTCAAACCACTGACCTTCCGATCTGCAAGCCCAAGGCTCAGTGGTTTACACCACAGTGCCACCCGTGTCCCTTTGTTCTGCTTATCTACTGCCAAAGTGGGGAAGAAGCTGATTCTCTGAAGCCTGACAGTTTGGAAGGTATATATCTAAGAACCCTTTTCCAGCATTCTCTCCCAAACAGCCTTCTGGGGCCCACATGCACTGATGGGCAGGTTCAGAGACACAAGCAGTTGGAGCGAAAGATGTGACTCTGGACCTTGGTTGCAGTAGGAGGCATCCCATCCATGCAGATGTTGGAGGCCTAAACCCATCATTTCTCTGCCTAGGCAAGGAAGGGGCATTATCACCACTCAGTAACACGATGTTGCTATGAATGCTTGGCCACCACAGGCAAAAGCATTTGATGAGAGCTTGGAGCAGGACCAAGGAGGAGGTTCGAGAGAGACCGAAGGGCCAGATAAGCAGAGGTTTCCAACCCCCACGATATATCAGTGCTGCAGCGCCAAGAGAGTTGGAAAAGAAGATAAAATTGCAAACCCAGACCAGGTCAGTGCAGAGCAGATTTAAGCTGCAGCGATGAAACTTTGACTCAGGCACTGTAATGAAACTTGACTCGCACCACCCAACGTTTGTCAAGCCTAGAATGCTTTGTTTTACACTTAACTCGGGATTCGCAGTGCAATAGTAAGCAAGTCAAACAAAGGATGCTTAAAATGCCTGTTACCCTCTCTCCGCAGCCCTTGTGGGCACTAAGGAATGACGAAGAGGTCGTTTATGGTTTGCAAGGGGCTCGTTTTAATTTAATGGGAATCTGGCTGGGAGGCGGATTTACAGCCTTATTTAAACTAGAGGCAAACAAAGCTTGCTCCTAAAAAATCAGGTGCTGATATGGGCCATTCTCCCTATATTCCCTGATATTATTTCCCATAGGTAATTGATATCCCAATTTGATATCTGACAGTGTTCGATGGCAGACTTGAATGTTGACACGTAGTCACTGACAACCTTTCATAATATTTGGTACCTGACAATATGCAATGGTATTTAGCATCTTGACAGCGTTGGACAGCTGTCAGTGACAGACGACAGCCATTCATGTTCGACTGGCTGCCGAAATTGTCGGGAGAAACTGGCAGGTTCAAAGCACTCGGATTTCACTGCTGAGATGTGATTTCTCCTTTTGAAGCCCCAGAAGTTAGCATTCAAAACCTGAGTGGTGAAAGTGGGGGATGGGGGAAACTGGGCAGGGGTTGAATCTTTGCAGATATTTGTTTCAGTTTATTTATATCTCATCTTTCCCCCCTCCCCACAAGAACCAAAATGTTGTACACATGGTTCTGCCCCTCCTCATTTAATCTCAACAACAACCCTGTGAGATAGCTTAGGCTGAGAGGCAATGGGTCCAAGGTCACCCAATGAACTTCATGGCCAAGTGGAGATTTGAACCCGGGTCTCCTAGGTCCTAGCTCGGCACACAAGCCGCTGCCCCACACTGGCTCTCTGATTTAGGATACCTGTGAACCAATGCAATGTTCAGGATGCACTCTGGCTGAAACCAGAGCTCCCATAGGAGGACAATGTGTTCCTTGCCACAGGGCATTATTAGATGGTGCAGAGCTTCATGTTAACCAGTCGCCAGGCATGCTGTGTCGTCTGTCCACTCCTGGTGAAAAATGGTTGCTAGGAGGATAATGTTCCATGGATACTTGCTGCTAGAGCCCATAGTGTTCTATAGAAAGTGGTTGCTACGGGGACATTGTTTCTGCAATGCTTCTACTCTTATCGCTCCCCTCTTTCCTTCAGAGATGTTGCAGAAGACTGAACAGCTCCCCCAGGAAACAGTAGTCTCATGCAAGCAAGCCCCTCTGTGTCAGCTGTGAAAGTAAGGGCTGAGGGTATTGATTGAATAATAATAATAATAATAATAATAATAATAATAATAATAATAATAATAATAATTATTTATTTATACCCCGCCTATCTGGCTGGGTTTCCCCAGCCACTCTGGGTGACTTCCAACAAAACACTACAATACAATAACCTATTAAACATTAAAAGCTTCCCTAAACAGGGCTGCCTTCAGATGTCTTCTAAAAGTGTGGTAGTTGTTGTTCTCTTTGGCATCTGGTGGGAGGGCGTTCCACAGGGCGGGTGCCACTACCGAGAAGGCCCTCTGCCTGGTTCCCTGTAACTTGGCTTCTCACAGCGAGGGAACTGCCAGAAGGCCCTCGGAGCTGGACCTCAGTGTCCAGACAGAACGATGGAGGTGGAATAAGCTCAGAATGGTTAGATCTGGCACTTTTTTATGCTGCAAGGATGGAGAACCTTTTCCAGTTCAAGGGCCACCTTCCCTTCCCGGGGGTCGCATGCTAGCTGTTGGTGGGGCCAGCAGCAAAAGTGGCAGAACCGCAAATGTATATTTTGCTGTTGTACAGCAGGCTACTTTCCACAAACACCCACACTCTACCCCCGCATCCAAGCCAGTTGAAAACATTCAACCACCTTCCAGCCAGATGAAACTTTCAAGGAGGGAGTGCACCTTTGAAGAAGAAGAAGAAGAAGAAGAAGAAGAAGAAGAAGAAGAAGAGGAGGAGGAGGAGGAGGAGTTTGGATTTGATATCCCGCCTTTCACTCCCTTTAAGGAGTCTCAAAGCGGCTAACATTCTCCTTTCCCTTCCTCCCCCACAACAAACACTCTGTGAGGTGAGTGGGGCTGAGAGACTTCAGAGAAGTGTGACTGGCCCAAGGTCACCCAGCAGCTGCATGTGGAGGAGCGGGGAAGCAAACCCGGTTCCCCAGATTACGAGTCTACCGCTCTTAACCACTACACCACACTGGCTCTCTTTGGGGGTGTAGTCAAACTGGTGTGTTAGCAGCACTGAAGTGCAAGCCTGGGTAGTGTGTCTGGAGGTCCTGGGGTGCCCAGATGACAAGACACCCCCCCAACCCTGCTGGTGTGGTCCAAAGGAAAGCATAGCAAAATATTTGGTAGCAGCTTGGAGTTGCCGGAAGGAGGCGTCCAAGGCCTCATCCAACCACCTTAGGGACTCCAAACCGGATTTTTGTAGGGTTTACTCCTTAGCCTTTACTTCTCCTGAAGATATCTGGCAAGGCAGCAGAGGCTGAGGACCAGAGCTTTCCTCTTCCAGATGGGCTACCTGTGGGGTGTGAAACACAAGAGCAGTCAAGTACAACATCCCTAGAGTGGACATAAAAGGGGATGTCTGGACCAGCCAGTCAGAACTTTCTGTTTCTCCTAGGCTAGGACAGCCTTCCTCTGCATGTGACTAGAGGTGGGCGTGGCCTCACCTGCCCAGGTAACAATAGAGCAGGACTGGTCAGCCATCTCTCTCTCTCTGACTACATTCGTCGAATAAGCAACATCTGCCTAGCTTAAGATGCCCTCAGCCAAGAGAGGACAAAGGGACTATCTCTTTATGGGATAGATTCCAGGTATATTAGTTTTCTAACTTAAGTCTGCCTTCTGGGATCCATTTGTGAACAGAATGTGAGTGAGTAAACTCTTTTTATGCTTTTATAGAAGACTGTGTTGTGTCTATCTTTTTATGAGGGACTAAAGGGGAAATTACCAAGGAAACTTATTTTAGAGGCTTTGGCGAGCCTGAGCAAACACATCCACTGTGCAAGTTTAGAAAGGGGAATGTTACTCTGCTAAATTGTAGAACTTGTTAACACAAGTTGGAAAGGATATAATCAAACAATGTAT
Source organism: Podarcis gaigeae (assembly GCF_964106915.1). Lineage (NCBI taxonomy): Eukaryota > Metazoa > Chordata > Lepidosauria > Squamata > Lacertidae > Podarcis > Podarcis gaigeae. The sequence continues at coordinate 7,169,687 of NC_139686.1, forward strand.
CCTCTCTTGCATCCCTGAACATTCCCGCACTACCTTCCAAGGTTGACAAGCCCCATTTGCCCCTCACTTCCATCTTCAGCACTTGAAGAAACCGCCTTCTTGACTGCTGGAGCCACAATTGGTCTCATCTGCTCAATCTCCCAGAGGCTGTCTTTGCCTGCAAGTCCAACAACAGCTGTGGAACCTCAAGCATGAATATGGTAGACTCCAATTTCTGTAATTGCTGACTGCTAGCCATGCTGGCTGAAGTAGATGGGAGTCCAATGGAGGGTAAATGGTCCTTCATCTCTGCTATATGATGATTGTGCATTTGGAGTGGGTTGTCAGCCCATTAGACTTAAGTATAGTATAACAGTTGTACCTTGTTTATCAAACTTAATTTATTCTGAGAGTCTGTCCGACTTCCAAAATGATTCAGAAACCAAGGCGCAGCTTCCGATTAGCTGCAGGTACTTCATACACTCAATTGGAAGTCAATGGAAGTCATGTTGGACGTTTGGCTTCCAAAAAAATTCGCAAACTGGAACACTCCTGGGTTTGTGGCATTTGGAAGCCAAAACGTCCAAGTACCAAGGCATTCGAGAACCAAGGTATGACTGTACAGTATTAGAGCTTAAATGTATATTTGTGGGGCCAGGCACTCCTGTCTTCCACTGCCTCCCGCAGTTTGGTCAGACTCATGCTGGTAGCTTCGAGAACACTGTCCAACCATCTCATCCTCTGTCGTCCCCTTCTCCTTGTGCCCTCCATCTAAGGGTTTTTTTGGGGGGTTGTTTTCTTTTTTGCCTCCAGCAGTTCTCAGCTAAGGGTGCTGTTCAGTTCAAGGACTTTTGAAAAGCAAAGTGCAAAATATTGAATGTGCCAAGTTAATACTTAACCATATTGCCTTACTCAATTTTTTTTTGTTTTTCAATCAAAATTGCCTTACCGTTTTTTTAATTAATCTTTTTAAGTCATAAGGAAAACCACATTGCACCCAGAAAACGTATTCCAGTCAGTGAACATGTAGAGGATGTTATTATGTTCGAAATAAATGAGTATATATGCTAAAGAAAAGTCTTCGCAATCTGTCTTGCATCCAAATTATATTGTTGTTTGCAGATCATTATAAAAAGCAAACTATTCATTTGCAATAAAAAAAAATGTTGGCATTACTTTCTGCCTTTCCTAAGCTGTGCAAGTTCAGCTCAGCTTTGACCTTTCTACGCCATAACATGTTTTTTTTTTGTTGTTTTGTCGTGTCCGACTCTTTGTCACCCCCTGGACCATAGCACCCCAGGCACTCCTGTCTTCCACTGCCTCCTGCAGTTTGGTCAAACTCATGCTGGTCTCTTCGAGAACACTGTCCAACCATCTCGTCCTCTGCCGTCCCCTTCTCCTTGTGCCCTCCATCTTTCCCAACATCAGGGTCTTTTCCAGGGAGTGTTCTCTTCTCAGGAGGTGGCCAAAGTCTTGGAGCCTCAGCTTCAGGATCTGTCCTTCCAGTGAGCACTCAGGGCTGATTTCCTTAAGGATGGAGAGGTTTGATCTTCTTGCAGTCCATGGGACTCTCAAGAGTCTCCTCCAGCACCAGAATTCAAAAGCATCCATTCTTTGGTGATCAGCCTTCTTTATGGTCCAGCTCTCACTTCCATACATCACTACTGGGAAAACCATAGCTTGAACTATATGGACCCATAACATGTTAAGAGTTTTAAAATCCAGCTTTAGAAATAGAGAAATTCTGGATTCCATTTTTAAAAATTCTCTACCTTTCAAATGTGGATGAAATATGACATCAGCACATGGGGGATTTGATCTTTTGAACTGAAGGAATATCAGGGCCATAGAATGTATCTTCGTAGGAAGTTGAAAGACCTTTGCATCCTAGTAAGGGGAGCTTCAGATGGACTGATGTCTTATCTGGGGTACCCCTCACATCTTTGGGGAGATGCTGAGACTGTCCTTGACTCCTTTGGTCTTAAATGACTTCCTGGGTGTGACTCCTGAGTGCTCTGATCCGCCCCAGGCTGGCCAACCTGTTGTTGTGGCACTCCAAATCACATCAACCCCAACCACGTGAACGAGTCTATCAGGGCAGATGGGAGTTGGAATCCAACAACATCTAGAGCAGCGGTTCTCAACCTGTGGGTCCCCAGATGTTGTTGGACTACAACTCCCATCATCCCTGAGCTCTGGCCTTGCTAGCTAGGGGTGATGGGAGTTGTAGTCCAACAACATCTGGGGAGCCACAGGTTGAGAAATGCTGATCTAGAGGATCACATGCTACCCACTGCTGGTCTACTGGGATAGCTCAGTTGGTAGAGCAGGCTGTGGGTTCTGAGCCCCATGTTGGGCAAAAGACTCCTGCATTGCCGGGGTTGGACTAGATGACCCTTGGGGTCCCTTCCAACTCTGCAATTCTGTTTTCCATGATGCACTGTTCCTCAGTTCTGGAAACAGCACCCAAAGCTAAGGCATGGCAGTATATTTATTTACTTAATAAAAATATTTATATACTGCTGCTCATTAAAAAAATCAGAGCCATTTACAACAGTCAAACATAAAACAACACAATAAAAACCATATAAAAATGAGAGATCTGCTAACTATTAACAGAAGGGTGTTTTCTTAATTGCCAGCGTAAAGTTGGCGGCAAAGAAAAGTTTGTCCTAAAACAAATCATGGAAAACGAACAAAAATTAATTAAAAAACCAAACAACACAAAAATTAAACAAAGCATCAAGGTTTTACAAACTCAATTTGCAATGATGATAAACAAAGAGGTGGAATGGAATATTAAAAAATTAAGACAAAAAAATTTTGAATTTGCAAATAAATCTGGAAAATGGCTTGCTTGGCAGATTAAGAAAAGGAAAGAACAAAGTACAATAAACAAAATTAAAGTGGAAGGAGAAGAGATAATCAGCCCTAAAGGTATTAGAAAAGGATTCCTGGACTTTTATAGACAACTGTATAAACACAGAGAAAAGAATAACACGAGGAAAATAGAAAGATATTTAAAAGAGAAAGAGGTGCGAAAGATCCCGACAGAAGCAACAGAGAGGCTGAACATCCCGATTGATATTGAGGAGATTAAGGAGGCAATAACAGAATTGAAAAACGGGAAAGCCCCAGGACCAGATGGCTTTACAGCAAGGTATTACAAAGAACTGAGATCAATTTTGATGACACCATTGAAGAAAGTAATGAATAACATTTTAAAAGAGAGAGAGATTCCAGAGACCTGGAAAGATGCATTTATAACCTTTATTCCAAAAGAGGATGCGGATTCAACACAAGTAAAGAATTATAGACCAATTTCTTTAGTAAACACGGACTATAAAATCTTCGCAGGAATAATGGCAAAGAGCCTAAAAAACATTTTACAAGAAATCATTCATGAAGACCAAGCGGGTTTCCTTCCTGGCAGACAGATGAAAGATAATGTGAGGAATATAATAAATATTTTGGAATATCTGACAGCCAGGAATGAGAAACGAGCAATGTTAATGTTTGTAGATGCCGAAAAGGCATTTGATAATGTGTCATGGGATTTTATGTTGAAAAACTTAGAATATATGGAAATGGGGAATGATTTCTTTAATGGAATTAAGGCAATATATACTGAACAAAAAGCGAAACTGATAGTAAATAATGTGATAACAGAAGACAACAAAATATCAAAAGGTACTAGACAGGGTTGTCCGCTCTCACCTTTACTGTTCATAATGGTCCTGGAGGTCTTTCTGAATTCAATTAGGAAAAATGAAAAGATAAAGGGGGTGACATTAGGCCAAAACGAATATAAAGTTAAAGCCTTTGCCGATGATTTGGTTATAATGATGGAAGATCCGATGAATAGTGCAACTGAAGTGTTGGAGGAAATTGAAAAATTTGGCGATGTGGCAGGTTTATACTAAACAGGAAAAAAACTAAAATTATAATTAAAAATATAACAATGATGGAAGTGCTGCAACAACAGATGGGTATTGAAATTGTTAAAAAGTTAAATATTTGGGAATATGGTTAACTCCAAAAAATATTGACTTATTTCAGAACAATTATGTTCCGGTGTGGAATGGAATTAAGAAAGATCTGGAGGTGTGGGGAAGGTTAAAACTATCCTTTTGGGGTAGAATTTCAATGATCAAGATGTCGGTGCTACCAAAGATGTTATTTTTATTCTAGATGATTCCAATTCTAAAAGGAGTAACAATCTTTAAGGAATGGCAAAGAGTGATTTCAAGATATATCTGGCAGGGCAAAAAGCCGAGAATTAAATATAAATTACTAACAGATGCAAAAGAAAGAGGAGGCTTTGCCCTGCCAGACTTGAAGTTATATTATGAGGCATCATGTCTTTGCTGGATAAAAGAATGGATAAAACTTAAGAATACAAAACTCCTGGACTTAGAAGGATTTGATAACAGATTTGGGTGGCACGCGTATCTATGGCAACAGAGGAAAAGATAAATCTTTTGAAAACCATATCTTCCGGAAATCACTAATGGAAGTATGGGACAGATATAAAAACTCATTAGAAATGGGGGTCCCACATTGGCTATCCCCACTTGAGGTGATAGGTGTCAAGAAAACGAACATGAGGAGTGAATGGATTACTTATGGAGATCTAGCGGTGAAAGAAGGAGAGAAATGGAGATTAAAACCATATGAGCAAGTAAAAGAATATGTATATGACTGGCTGCACTACCATCAGATAAATGATATGTTTAAAAAGGATGTGAAAGAAAAAGGGTATAAAGAAAAAGATTCGAAATTCCAAACAGAAATTGTTAACAATGACTGTAAGATAATCTCAAAAATGTATAAAATTTTATTGGAATGGCACACGATAGACGAGGAAGTAAAAGTGGTTATGATTCAATGGGCCAGAGATTTAGGATATAATATAGATATGGAAGATTGGCAAAAAATATGGAATGAAAATTTGAAATTTACAGCGTGTACTACGTTAAAAGAAAATGGTATGAAAATGGTATACAGATGGTATATGACACCAGTTAAATTGGCAAAAATGTACAAAACTTGTAACAAATGTTGGAAATGTAAAGAGAAAGAGGGTACATTTATTCATATGTGGTGGGAGTGTAAGAAAGTGAAGGGGTTCTGGGAAATGATTTACAATGAGTTAAAGAAAATGCTGAAATATAGCTTTGCAAAGAAACCAGAAACCTTCTTACTGGGAATAACTAGAAAAGAAATAAAGAAGAGGGACTGTAAACTCTTTCAGTACGCAATAACTGCAGCGAGAATATTGATGGCTCAAAAATGGAAACAAGAAGAAGTACCGACTTTGGAAGAATGGAGAACAAAACTAACAGACTATGCGGAACTGGATAAATTAACTGGAAAAATTAGATTTCAAAGGGAACATAGGTTTCTAGAGGACTGGGGAAAGTTCAGAGAATATTTGAAAACTATATGTGAAGAGCATACAACGCTAGTGTGTTTTAAAGAAGCTTTGTGAAAAAAATAAGAAATATTGTAAGAATGTAAATGAGGGGAAATTTTTTTTTATTTAAAGGCGATATTATAATTAAGGAATGTGAAGTTAGGAATTCAACTACGGATGATTGTTAGAGGAGTTGAGGGAGGTCCAAAAAGTTAAAATATGTGATGTAAAATCTGTATGATTGGAGAATTTATGGAAAAACTTAATAAAAAAATTATAAAAAAAGAAAAGAAAAGTTTGTCGAAAAGTACTTAAAGGTTAGAATAGAAGCTGCCTGTGAAATGTGTTAAGCATTAAAGGAGAGTATCTCTTAAAATGTGTCCATATTATAAACCATCCTGTGAACATTGGATGAAGGACGGTGTAGAATTTTTAATAATAATAATAATAATAATAATAATAATAATAATAATGTGCAAAGGTCTTTCCTTCCCAATCCAGAAACTTCCGAATACCGGGAGCAGCTTTGCATCCTGAATCCACGTTCAGAGGTTTCTTAGTTTGCAACGGACTCATCAATGAGTAAATTAAGCCTGCACAGAAGGCACTTTCAGACTGTCACTATTTTGTGGTGGGATTCAATCACCTACCAGCAAATGGACTGGAAAGTGGGACAGCACTGCCTTCAATGCATCCCCATCAAAAAGGCAAGGATCCCTGGACAGTTAAGTCCAGTCAAAGGCAACTATGGGGTTGCAATACTTATCTTACTTCAGGCTGAGGGAGCCAGCGTTTGTCCACAGACAGCTTTCTGGGTCATGTGGCCAGCATGACTAAACCGCTTCTGGTGCAACCGACACTGTGACAGAAGCAGGGTGCAAGGAAACACAGTTTACCTTCCCGCCACAGTGGTACCTATTTATCTACTTGCACTGGTGTGCTTTCGAACTGCTAGGTTGGCAGGAGCTGGGACAGAGCAACGGGAGTTCACCCTGTTGCGTGGATTCGAACCACCAACCTTCCGATCGGCAAGCCCAAGAGGCTCAGTGATTTAGACCACAGTGTCACCTGCAACCCTTCCCCACAAACAAAACAGAATGAAAGCTCATGAAACAGGTCATCTGGAAGCGCCTAGAGTCTTGTGCCATTTCCAAACGCTTCAAGAGGAGCGCAGAAAAGCCCAAACTGCCCCTGAAACCGAAACTGCTTTTCAGATCTTGGTGCTGCAGCAAGCAGATTCCATGCCCAATGATGGCTCCTCTGGAGCAGCTGTTTTCTGCAGAGATAAAAACTTAATGGCAGCAGTGAAACGCGTTGCTTTCCCCAGTCCCTTTCAGATACAGGAAAACGACATGTCGGCCCTCCCCACACTATGGAAACAGAGCAACCGTTGGGTTTGATGCATGCTTATTCTAAAGCAATTGAGTCCAGTGGGGACAAGGTCTCGTTCACACACAATGCCTGTATATCATTGCATTGTGGCACAGTTGAAGGGAATGTATGAAAACAGGTGCCCTGAAAGGGGGAGAGACAGACAGACAAATACACTCACAGTCCTCATTGTGTGATTTACAGGATGAACTTAGGAAGCTGCCTTATACTGAGTCTGACCAACTGGTCCATCCAGGTCAGTGTTATCTTCATGGACTATCAGTGGCTCTCCCATGTTTTCAGACGAGATATTCCCAGTCCTACCTGGAGATGCCAGGGACTGAACCTGGGACCTTCTGCACACAGTGCAGATGTCCTGCCACTGAGCTACATCACCATGGGATTTTAAACTGAGTCATGCAATTGGTCCACCTAGCTCAGTACTGTCAACCCTGGCTGGCAGAATCCGACAGGGAGTCTGAACTCCTGACAACAAAATCAGTTTGGTATGAGGCATGTACAGAGTACTAAAACCTCATACCAAACCGATTTTGTTGTCAGGAGTTCAGTCTACACTCGAGTAGGACCCTGGCAGAGACACATGCCCAACTGGCATGTTCTCTCCCTCCTGGTCGATCATTCGGGAGCTTCAGAAGCTTTCTTCAGTCCGAACATCACAGCGACCGATGCCAACCGACATTGGCACACTTAGGGATCCGCAGAGTTTGCACATCATGCATGACAGACCTCAGCAACTCAGCATTTTGGCTAATCTGCTTTATTTACATATAAACACACAGAGAGCACTGCAACATGGCTCCCTCTCTCTCTAGCATCAGACAGCAAAGAGAAAAAGAACAAAGGACAATAGTCCCACTCCACAGAACACAGTAACACAAACATCCTGGTCCCGTCACTTCCCACTCTGTGGAATCAAAACATATACCGTCATGTGAAAGACAACAATCCCATGACTTCAATCACGGAGCAGGAATGCTAACATCATCTAGCCCAGTACTGTCAGCAATGAGCAGCTGTCGCTTTCTGGGGTTTCAGAGAGAAGCTCAAACTAGCTTGATTTAACTGTAATGCAGGATGCTTTAAGGAAGACTGGATTTCCCTGGCATTACCCCTCTCCCTGCCCACTTAGAAACAACAATTACACGTACATTGTTTTGTGAAGAAATAAAAGTAGCATTTACTTACATAACCTAGGTCTTGAAGCAGCAATTACGGTAGCAAAATGAAGATAGTTTTAAAACTGCTAAGTTACAAAAGCACAAAATGTAAGTCTGAGCTGCAAAACCCAGACATGCATGTGCGGGAGCCAAGAAGCAGGATGAAGAAAAAGGAGGCTGCTCAGGCGGGCAGCTTCCTGCCAAGGCAGACAAAGGAAGTGATCTCACAGAGTTCTCTCTAGGAATTTTTACAGGAAAGCTCTGTGAGCCCCAGCTCCTTCCAGTGTCTATCTGGCAAAAGATGAATTGTTGGTTTGACTGCAATAATGTCCCATACAAAAGCAGACTGAGCCATACCCTTTGCAGTAGAGGAAGGTAGGAAGATGCCCTATACTGAATGAGACCAGTTTATCCAGCCCAGTACCATCTGCAGTGATTAGCAGTGGTTTTCCAGGGTTTCAGATGTCTCCATGCCAATGAACCCGGAACCTCCTGGCAGAATTATCAGCGCCATCTCAATTCAGAGACAGAAGGATTCTGATTTCCACATGCAAGAACGTCTCTGACTTCCAAGGCCCGTCTCAGTGGATGCTCGCTTCCACCTTGGCTGCTCTTGGAGATGTCGTTCTGGACTGTGTCTGATCCAGCCCTGACATTCTTATTTCTCCCGCCTCCTCCAGTTCTGTAATTCCTGCCTGATATATAATGGCATCTGAACTGCCATTATACTGGCACGGTTCAAGCACAGCTGCGCCCGACCCACAGAGAGAGCTCAGCAATTTGCCTTGGGTCATCCAGGAAGCCTGTAAGGGAGCCAGGAATAAACCTCGGATGCTCCAGTGATGGTCCGCTGCCTCGCTTGCCAGCCCCCCCGCCCCGTCCGTCTGTCCTGCGGGCAAACATCAAGGCTAACAACCAAACAAATGGATGTCTGTTGGGAGCCAGGACAGAGCCAAAGGTCACCACATCGGCACAAAAACACTTGTATTAACAGAGGGCTAATCCAGGATGGCTGCTGAGTACAAGCTGGCTTCTCTGGGTGGGCAAGGTCAGGGGGGTCTTGGCAGTGGCAGATTAGGCTTCGTTGCTGTCAAGGGTGGGGGGAGCGGGGGGCAGCGGAAGCAGCCAACAGAAAGAGGAGTGTTTACCGTCATCGGAGGACTGGAAGAGATTAGTTGAGTCATGGCCCTTAACTTACATTTGCAAAGCACCCTCCCAAAGTGTGTTTGGCTCAATGTTTGTACACAACATTGCATGCTTCAGACAAGAGTGTCCCTATTTTCCAGGGACAGTCCTGGATTTACAGAAGCCGTCCCGGTTTCTGATTTGATCCAGGAATGTCCTGTTTTTCCTTAGGACGTCCCTATTTTCATTTTAGTGATGTATGGAAGTGAGAGCTGGACCATAAAGAAGGCTGATCGCCGAAGAATGGATGCTTCTGAATTATGGTGCTGGAGGAGACTCTTGAGAGTCCCATGGACTGCAAGAAGATCAAACCGATCCATTCTGAAGGAAATCAGCACTGAGTGCTCACTGGAAGGACAGATCCTGAATACTTAGGCCACCTCATGAGAAGAGAAGTCTCCCTGGAAAAGACCCTGATGTTGGGAAAGATGGAGGGCACAAGGAGAAGGGGAGGACAGAGGACGAGATGGTGGGACAGTGTTCTTGAAGCTACCAGCATGAGTTTGACCAAACTGCGGGAGGCAGTGGAAGACAGGAGTGCCTGGCGTGCTCTGGTCCAGGGGGTCACGAAGAGTCGGATACGACTAAACGACTAAACAACAACAACAATTTTCATTGGGGAAATGTTGGAGGGTATGAAGTTATCCCACCCCCCCAAGCCAAGGAGATAAGTAACTATACAACCTTTAGAAGACATCTGAAGGCAGCCCTCTATAGGGAAGTTTTTATGTTTAATGTTTTATTCTGTTTTTATATATGTTGGAAGCTGCCCAGAATGGCTGGGGCAACCCAGTCAAATGGCCAGGGTACAAATCAACAACAATAGGATGGCCCTATTAATTAAATTTCTATCTCACCCTTCTTCTCAAAGGAACCCAGATTGGCAATCAATAACCCACTAAAACAAAACATTCTGAACACCTGAAAACATTTGCAGTGTTCACATATGGTCACAACTCGTAATATCACTGATGCTTGAAAGCAGTCTGTTTCAGATGTCAAATGTCTGTGTGAACAGGAATGCTTTTAGGTTCCCCCAGAACGTTAATAACAAGGGAGGGAGATGTACCTCGCCAGGGAGGGCATTCCACAAATAGGAACCACCACCTAGAAGGCCCTGTCATAGGTTAGGGCCAAGTGGGCAGCAACCACCAACAAAATAGAAGTAGCGTATTTCTGGAAGTGGGAAGAGCTTTGAAAGTATGGGTTGCAAAAGCCCAGGCTATCACAAATGTAACATGAGCTTTCCGTCAATAACTGATAACCATCTGAACCTAATATTAGGAATCAGTGTTCCCTCCAAGAAGCAAATTGCTCTCTTCTGCTTTACCCCAAGTAGTATTATCCATGATTGAAGTTAACCAGAGAGTTGCCAGTTAATGCCAGAGGTCAATTTAGAGCTTAGACTGGCATTCTGCAAGGAAGCAACAGGCCACAGTGTCAGTTGATGCCTCCTGACCCAGTTCACAGACTGCTGCGTCAGGATTGCTTGCTGGTCTAAACAACAATCAGACCTACTTTTGCTCCCTACTGGCTGAGTCTTCCTGTGTTTCCTCTTTGCCTTGCTGGAACTGATGACGCCTTGTTAACCATCCCTGTAAACGCTCGTGTTGGGTCTGTGCTCAGGTGCTAAAACTTCTACCAGCCAAATTACCAGGCTCAGCTTGTGAAAACATTATCCAGCAGGGAAGAGCTTGTTTCCCATCCAACTAGAGAGGGAGTAAGAGATGTGTTTTACCGCAGTTTATCAGGTCTGCAGCCCAGATTGGCTGTTATCTGGACTTTACCTGCATTTCTTGTATGTCACCTGGATGAGCAGTTATCTCCAGCCAACCCACTTGGCTCTGGCAAGTTATCTCCAAGTGACTGGATTTCCTTTCCCCTTATTATAGATAAGTAACTGTAAAGCAAGGAAAACAAGCAGGGCATCGGATAAACTGTAATCCTGCAGGGCGCAGAGTTGTAGCGATGGGAGCCGGTGCAGTTAAGGAGTGTTAACATCTCCCTGGAAAATGTTTGGCATCCTTCAGAGAGAGATTGAAAGCCACGACGATGGCGCAGTTAGAAGTTTGTTCTGCAAAACCGAAGACTGGCAGGAGGGCAGGGAAACACAGAAGGTGCAAATTCAACGAGAGGAACTTGAAATTTCCGTTTTCCTTCTGGGGACTTTGCAGTTTAGAGCAAAAGAGAGCAAGGGTTTGATAGAAGTTAAAAAAAATATGTGTAGCAGGGAGAAAGTGGGTAGAATTATTTTTTCTCTCCTGGTCTCCTGTTATGTACTGAATTGAATAGGATCCAAACTGTAGCAGTCTGATTGGTCCTAGAACAATAGGATCCAAAAGGCAGCAGTCTGATTGGTCCTAGAACAATAGGATTCAGAATGCAGCAGTCTGATTGGTCCTAGAACAATGCAGCAGTATGATTGGTTGGCAGGAACCACCCAATCATGCTCCAGATAGAAGTGAATCCACAACCTGATTGGCTTACAGTAGAATTCTGGAATTAGCCAATCATGTGCAGCCCATTGTGTAAATAATGTATATAAAGCAGATACTTTGAGGGGACTTTCATTCATTCCTCCTCACCACTATGAGCTGAATAAAGAGCATGAAATCACCTTGCGACTCTGAGTATATTTCATCTCCTAATACCAGAACGTGCAGACATTAAGTGAAACTGACTGTTGAAAGATTCAGAGTGCACAGCACATAGCTAAACTATGATGGCCACCAAGTTGGATGACTTTAAAAGACGATTAGACCAGTTCATGGAAAAGGCTATTGATGCAATGCTTCTGAATACAGTTGTTGGAACCCGCAGGAGGAGAGAGGGCTGTTGTATTTGAATCCTGATTGCGGGTTGTGGCGATCACACAGGGTCCCCGGACGTTTGGCGGTATATTGATCCTTGTGCCACCACTGTGATTGCCTCCTCGCTGCCACCAACCCGTTTCTCTCGGGTACACACGGAGTCCAGACAGTTGTTAACATTAACAAATAATCAAGTTTATTTTTATAAGCATGAACAAGTTTAAGGTTTCAGTTAATTTTTCTTGTCAGTTTCTTAATCGTAGTTTCTTTACTGACCTATACGTTCCTAACAACTTCAAACTGATTATCACTACTATTTATCTGACTCCACCTAACAGTTCCTCTCACTCTCCCACAACACAACTCGACCAACCCAAAGACTTACCCTCCCTCTTCCCTCTCCAACTCCCAACTGACTTTCCAACAACTCCAACTCTAACTCCTCCCCTTGGGTTCCCACTGGCCAATCACATCACACTCATTTAACCCTTTCCTTATGACCCACCTAGAAGGGCAAACGCCACGCGGGTTCCAACAGGCATCTGTCTGAACACTGTGAGAACAGGATGACGGACATGTGAAAAAGATTTAGGGGTCTTAGTAGACCATGAGTCAACAGTGTGATGCAGCAGCAACAAAAAACAACAACACAAATAACGCTATTTGAGGCTGCGTCAGCAGAGGTATAGTGTCCAGATCAAGGGACGTCGTAGTACCACTCTATTCTGCCTTGGTCTGACACCACCTGGAATACTGTGTCCAATTATGGGCCCCATAATTTAAGAAGGATGTTGACAAGCTGGAAGAGGGCAACCAAGATGATCAAGGGTCTGGAAACCAAGCCTTTTGAGGAACGGTTGAAGGAGTTGTGTACGTTTAGCCTGGAAAAGAGGAGACTGAGAGGAGATACGAGAGCCATCTTCAAATATCTGAAGGGCCGTCACAAGATGGAGCAGTTTTGTTTTTCCGGAGGCTAGGACCCAAGCCAATAGCTTCAAGTTACAAGAAATGAGATTCTGACGGAACGTCAGGAGCTTTTTTGATGGTAAAAGCTGTTCAACAATGGAACAAGAAGACTCCTTTGGGAGGTTGTGGACTCTCCTTCCGTGGAGGTTTTTAAGCAGAGGTTGGGGGGCCATCTGTCAGGGAGGCTTTAGCTGAGATTCCTGCAGTGCGGGGGTTTGGATGACCTTTGGGGTTCCCTCCAACTTTACACTTCTATGATTAGATGGGCCATTGGCTTGATCCAGGATGCTCTTCTTATCTTTATGCCTGTCCTTGGGATGAATATGTTTTGGCTTCTAATATGCTAGGATTCTGAGCTTTGTGGTTTTATTCAAACATGTGATTTATTTTTTTTAAAAAAATATTTTTTACCCGCAAACAGCTAAGAATAGTAAAAGAGCAAGAAAACCATCAAATTCATGGCTCAGGGGAAAATCATCTGCTGTGAATGCAGCAGGCCTCAAGTCCTGCCTCTGGCAATGCTAGCTAAAAGGATCACGTCGTGGGTGAAATTTTGTTTTCATGTACACCACTTAGAAATGCAGGTAATTAAGTGCTATATGAACATCTTAAATAAAGAAACATTTTAGCAGGCTGCACCCAACCAAACTGGACTCTGAGCAGACCAGCTGAAATGAATAGACCTAAGCTAAAAACATAGGGCGTTTCCAAACTGTTGCTGTATGTATTTTCAGTGCAAATTCAAGTTGCCAGAGCATGGAGTTCGGTGGCCAAATCATCTCAGAATCATTATGAAAACTTGCAGGACCACAGCCTGTTTTGAGATTTTTTTGAGGGGAATGGAGTAAATTTATATTCAGTGTGGACATTGGGAGGAAGAAAAGTACATTTGTACAGTGGTACCTTGGTTTGCAACCGTTTTGAATTACAACCATTTTGGATTACAACCACGTCAAACCCTGAAGTGTGTGTCCCTTTTTTTTGGATTACAACCCATTTTTTTTAAATTACAACCCATTTTGGGGGGGAGGCCCCATTGGCGAAAGCGCGCCTTGGGTTACAACCTGTTTTGGTTTACAACCGGACCTCCGGAACAGATTATGGTTGTAAACCAAGGTATCACTGTATTCAGTTAATGAAGGACACTTTCAACCGGCCTGACCGCTTTTACTTAAAAGTTTACTTCTGCCTTCACCTTACCCCTTCCTCTTTGAATTTGCCACAGATTCCCTCTTTTCCATGGTCTTCTCTCCCACTGTAGGGTCAATGCCTTTCCCAAATTCTGAAACCCCGCTGCCTTCACCCACCCGTCTGAGCTCTAACTTTGATTGATATACCCAGCTGTCGCACGGGGATTTCTCTGATTGATTGATGCCTGCCTAAGCAGATGTGGGGTGGGGAGAGAGAATATTTACTGCGCTGCAAAACAGGCTTTCAGGAGAATGTTTTATGAGGGTTGCTTACAATACAGAAAGGGCAGTAAAAGGACCGAAAAGACAAACTTAATGTGAGGTAAATAGAGCAGGCTTCCCGCCGGGCACCTGTCAAGAGTTGTGCGTACCTGCAGCTCCCAGGTCAGCCTTTGACCATCATCTCAAGAATGGAATAGCTTCTGTTTTCTAAACTGATATATTGACCCAATAAAAAGTATTATTACATTGCCTATCACTGCTCACAACGGGGGAACCTTTATAAAAAGAGTGATTGTTCCATTCGGAGAGTTAGAAGAGAAAGAGGTTTGTGTGTGTGAAAGTGAAAGGTAAGTTCTTTGTGATGGAGAAAGTGCAGGTTTTCAAAACCCTTTGATTGACTGACTAATTGGCTGATTGTGAGATGTGATAGGTGGCCCTATAAGATTTTTAAAAAGGCACTCCTGTGTTGTTCTGGCTGTCAAAGGAGGTGATGACCTTTCTCTGGGTCTTTTGTTTAAGGCCGGGGCATTGGGCAGCTGTTTTGTCAACGGCTTCTGATTGTGAGTGGCTCCTAGCAGGCAGGGTGGCCCTGAAACTAATGTTCTTCCTGTTTATATGTGACTAGGGAGAAAGTTAGAGGACGTGGGTGGCGCTGTGGGTTAAACCACAGAGCCTAGGACTTGCTGATCAGAAGGTTGGCGGTTCAAATCCCTGCAATGGGGTGAGCTCCCATTGCTCGGTCCCAGCTCCTGCCTACCTAGCAGTTTGAAAGCACGCCAGTGCAAGTAGATAAATAGGTACTGCTCCGGAGGGAAGGTAAACGGCGTTTCTGTGCTCTGCTCTGGTTCGCCAGAAGCAAGTTTGTCATGCTGGCCACATGACCCAGAAGACGGCCAATAAAGGGAGATGAGCGCCGCAACCCCAGAGTCGGCCACGACTGGACCTAATAGTCAGGGGTCCCTTTACCTTTACCTTTACCTTTACCTTTACCTTTACCTTTACCTTTACCTTGGGAAAAAGTTTGGTATGCAGTCAGCAAAGGAGACAGAAGCCTGTGTTTTCTCACCAACTGTGGGCACCAAAGGGGTATGTGGCTTGCTTTTGGGGGGGGGGTGGTGGAAATGATGTTGCTTTCAAGACAGACTAAAGAAAGCATGCCTGTATACGATGCAAAATGGATTTGCGATATTTGCTTTCACAAGACGTTGTGACTTGATGCTTGTCCGCATGGTTTTCTGCTTGACCCACACTTTCTAGGCATGGGTCTGGCTGGTTTTGCCTCTTGCCCCACTGCTTTCCCCTGGAAAACCCATTCTTTGGTGCTAAATCGGAACAAGCAGCAACTTGCAGCAGGCTGGGCAGGGGCAGGAAAAAGGGAGGGGAGGAGATATTTCATCGTGCAAGTGGAAATCCTTGCAGTGACAGAACGAGTTAGTTGGACATTTCATAGAATCATAGAACTGTAGAGTTGGAAGGGACCCTGAGGGTCATCTAGTCCAATCCCTGCAATGAAGGAATCTCAGCTAAAGCGTCCATGACAGATGGACATCCAACCTCTGCTTAAAAACCTCTGCTCACAATTTCCATAGGGAGACCATTCCACTGTCAAACAGCTCTTATCTTCCTGGTGTTTAATTGGAATCTCCTTTCTTGGAATCTCCTTTCTTGTGACTTGAAGCCATGGGTTCGAGTCCTGCCCTACGGAGCACCGGGATTGCCTACAGCGGATGCTGAGAGACAGTGAGGTGTTGGAGGTGTAAATGACTACCAGACTGCCACTAGATCAAGTTCATCAGTTTCATTGAATTAATTAAACTGAACAGTTTTAATTGGATTTTGAATAAATGTGCAAGTAATTGTCACTGCTTTGAATTTTATGGTGTTACTATCTTCCTTACTGGGGCCTGCAAACCCCTATTATGAATAATGCTTTTTATGGGGTAGGGTAATGAGTTCATGGAATCAAAGGAGCAGTGGCTCAAAAAGGTTTAGGGAAAAGAAGAAGACCCCTGGACGGTTAAGTTCAGTCAAAGGTGACTATGGGGTGCAGCTCTCATCTCATTTTTCAGGCCAAGGGAGCCGGTGTTTGCCCACAGACAGATTTGTGGGTCAGGTGGCCAGCTTCTGGCACAGCGGAATACTGTGACAAGTGCCAGAGCACACGGAAACACCGTTTACCTTCCCGCTGCAGTGATACCTATTTATCTACTTGCATTGGTGTGCTTTAGAGCTGCTAGGAGGTGCTGCTTTTGACCTTTAAAGCCCTTCACGGCCTAGGACCCTTGTACCTACAGGACCGCCTCTCCCGGTATGCCCCGCGGAGGACCTTAAGGTCCATAAATAGCAACACCCTAGAGGTCCCAGGCCCTAAGGAAGTCAGATTAGCCTCAACCAGAGCCAGGGCCTTTTCAACACTGGCTCCGGCCTGGTGGAACGCTCTGTCTCATGAGACCAGGGCCCTGCAGGATCTGATTTCTTTCCGCAGGGCCCGTAAGACAGAGTTGTTCCGCCTGGCCTTTAGCTTGGAATCAACTTGATTCCTTCCCCCTCTTTCCTTTTTCCTTTCCCCTTCTGTGATGGAACTCCTATTTGGGGACTTCCCTGGCTTTTTTCTGGCCCACGTAGGACCAGTCTGGATAGTTAGCCTTGGTAAAGATTTGACGTTTTCATCCCCAAAAGGTTTTTGATTTGAATTTCTACTGAAATGAGGCTGCATTTTAATGTTGTACTTAATCTTGTTTTTGTGGTATTTTAATCAATTGTTTTTACCTGGTGTTAGCCACCCTGAGCCCGGTCTTGACTGGGCGGGGTATAAATACAATTTATTATTATTATTATTATTATTATTATTATTATTATTATTATTATTAAGGTTGGCAGCAGCTGGGACACAGCAATGGGAGCTCACTCCGTTGCAGGGATTTGAACCGCTGACCTTCCGATCACCAAACCCAAGAGGCTCTGTGGTTTAGACCACAGCGCCACCAGCTTCCTGGGAAACCTTGGCATAAACTGATGCCGAGTGTCAACAGCTATGTGGGTTCTTGCCTGCTCTGGAGCTTGGAGCTGTACAGTCAGGTTTGTAATGGCAACCACGAGACACCCTCATTTAGGGTTGCACAGCCTCATTGGTCCCCTTCCTTCTTTGCTTTCACACAGCGTGGCTTTTCCAGGCGATAATCAACACTGACTAATCTGCCACCGCTGCAACTGGGTGTGAATCACACATCCTTTGGAACCAAGCTGGCCCTGGCTAATCTCCCATGGGGCCTGAGCCTTCAAAGGCATAATGCAGGCCGTATGGTGGGAGGGGGGGGAGGGAGGAGGGACAAGGTGTCAAGCTCAATCTGTACATCTGCATTTTGCCTCGTTAGGAATAACGCTGGGCAATGAGCGTTAAAATTCTTCAGGCTACTTTGCTTTCCGTTTGAGACCTTCTGGTAAGAAAGAGTCTGTAGTTGATGGAAGAGCGTTGGCTAGTCCAGGATCTAGACATAAGAAGTGTGGAGGTGGAAAATAGATCTGACCCACGTGTGGGTCATTAGCAAAAGAATTGGCTGGGCACCTAGATTCAGAATGCTGGTCATTGTACATTCTCCAGCGGTAGAGAGCTCCCAGCAGAGTTTATAAGCACCCTCGGAGTTAACCAGCAGAATAGTGTGGAGATATGAGTTGTTAGACCCTTTTGCATGTCCCATTTGGCCTGCTTTAAAGCTATTTGTCCCCCTCTCTATCCTTGCAATGAACAGACCACACACTCTTAAATAAGTTTAAAAGCTTTACTTACAAAATCCAAAGGTCTGGTTCATGAATTGTTCCATGCAGCAGCAAGAAGTAGATTACACAAATACACAATATAGTTTCAAACATGCAGTCTAAACTTGGAGCAAGTTCAGACCACTGGCGTACGAAGGGGGAGTGGGGGAATGCTTTGCACTGGGTACCATTAGGGGAAAGGGTGCCATCGCAACATGCCCCTGGGACGCACGCCAGCTATGCCCCCGCTCTGGGGGCTGCAGCATGTTGCTCCCCCACTGGTTCAGACATGTCCGCTCTGGTCAGTTACATGGAAGAGTGAGTGAGAAACAGGAAGAGAAGCAGCTGCCTCCCTCATGGAGGTGAGGGGGTGTGAGCTAGCTGAGTCTAGGAACAGAACTCTCTGGTCTTAACCCCTTCATGCACTAACTAGCACTCATGCATAGTTATGCTTGACTGCAATTTCCCACAAGAAGAGCCCTTTTTGATCAGCCAAAGGCTCATTCAGTCCAGCATCCTGTTCTCACAGTGGCCAACCCGATGCCTGTAAGCAGGACCCAAGTCATGCAACAGCACTCCCACTGCCTGTGATTTGCAGGATGTGGCATTCAGAGACACAATGCGTCTGGTGGTGCTGTGCATAGCCATCATAGTTAGGAGCCATTGATAGCCTTATCTTCCGTGAATTTATGTAAGTCATCGTTCTGTCTTGTGGCAGTGAATCCCACAGTTTAACCATCGGAAGCAGCAGAAGAAAGCGTGTCCAGCACAGTGGTTAGAGGGTGGTACAATGACCCTGGAGACCAGGGTTGAAATCCCCACTCTCTGTTCCTTCAGCTCGCTTGACTGCATGGACTATTTTGCCAGCCTTCTAGCAATCCACAGCAGCTTCACCTCACATGCCTATGTGCTTTTGCAGTGTGTGGGAGGCATGGAGATACTGGTTGAAATCTCCAGTCTGGTCTCTGTTTGCCTGGCTCTCCACCCTTCTCTATCCGCTGGAAGCCTGACCCATTTCCCCCTTCTGTTGGTTGTTCTCGAATGCTGGGACTTTGTTCAACAGATGATCCGCAGCTCCAGCCTTGGCTTGCCTTGCCCAGAGTTTCTGGAACATCCTTCTGATGGTTTGATTAGCCTGAGGACACCCATTCACAAAGATATGCTACTTCCCCATGACTTACCTTTGCCTGACAGCTCTGGCGCCGAGTCCGAAGAGAAGGCCTTTCCCCCCATTTTCCCCCAGGGGTTCCACCCACCACAGCATGCAGACCGTTGGAGGCCAATGTGGCCCCGAGGCACAAAACATGTGCCCTGTGTTTACAGGATTTCTGTGCATGCAGCAAAGTACAGTGCCAGTGAGACTCAAGCCACTTGCCATCTTTATTTTCCCAGACGCAACTTTGCACCCTGAGACTTTGGGTACCCACCAATTCCTCTGGAAGGCATTCTTGCAACCAGAGACCTTGTTGCTGAACCTCTTTTGCCCTCGCTGCTCACATCTCCCCTGTTTCTTGGTACCCCAGTAGAGATTCTTCAGCCCCTTTCTTCTGAGACTTTATTTTCCCAGTGTCGTCAGATCAAAACTCGTCTTCGAAGAGTTGACAGGAGGCTCAGTAGGTGTCCGGCTGGCTGCCTGCAAGCGATGTCAAGGTTGGCAGGACATGAGGCTGCTTTTGGGGGAAAAGAGGAGATTTGTTTTTGGGTGTTAAGTCAAAGGGTTCCTGGCGATCCTGTCCATCAGCGATTTTGTGCCAGGAATTAGCAATCACCCCCCTCCCCGCATCTGCCTGAAATGCTCCAGGAGAGTCAAAAAGGCTAATGGAAACAGAGGACAGGTGTGAACACCTGGCTGAGATACAAGAAGGCAACAACAAAAACCTTTCCTTTTACCAGACTGTCCAGCACACTCATAAGGCCATAGAAATTTAGTTTTTTGCTTTTTTTGAAAAAGAAGAGCCATAGCTGGTGAACTAACCTTAACTGAAAAATACCAGCACCTTAAATCTGACCCTGTACTCCACCAGGAGCCAGTGCAGCTGGAAAAGCACTGGGTGAATATGCTCCCATGGCAGAGACCCCGTGAGGAGCCTCGCTGCAGCATTCTGTACCCGCTGGAGTTTCTGGGACAGCTTCAAGGGCAGCCCCACGTAGAGCGAATTACAGTAGTCAAGCCTGGAGGTGACCGTCGCATGGATCACTGTGGCCAGGTCAGGGCGGGAAAGGTAAGGGACCAACAGCTTGATGCGGCGAAGTTGGATGAGCCTCAGGGTCGCTTCCAACTCTACAATTCTATGGGTCTATGGATTCAGGAACATCTCTAGACTCTGAACCTGCTCAGGGGGAGAATGACCTCATCTGAAGAAGTCAATTGGCAAAATTATCTGGACTTGGGGACCACCACCACCCCTGCCCCTTGCCATGATTCAGAGTCAGTCAATTGGCCCTTATCCATGGCTAAACCAGACTTACACAGGGACATCCTAGCTGCCTAGTCCAGTTGTGGGGACCAATGGGAGGGGTGTGTGCAGAAAGAAGCAGAAGATGCTAATCTCATAGTTTCATGTCTGGATTCTTAAACAGTTATGCTTCTTGGAAACCTTTCAATGGTTTTACGACAGGCTGTATTTTTAAGCTGGCTCGGTTCAGTTTTGAGAAAGGTGTGATAAATGAAATCAATCACACCTATATAATTTTATATACAAGTAAAGCCGAAGTCATACTTTTTATATACAAGTAAAGGAAACGTCCTATTTTCTGATTCCTGACCAGCGGAAATCTTTTCCTTTAAATTGGACCTGCATTTCTTGAGAACTTGTGACCATCCAGATGCGGCTGGACTCCCCAGAGCCCCAGCCAGCTTGGCCAATCATAACAGCTGGCCATTGTGCACATTCGCCAGGTCTCCCGGAAAATGTGCACATAATCCTTCCACGAAGCATAATCTCCAGCAGGCCTTGGGAAATGTGCATACATCACCTGAATTATGCACATTCTCTAGCCATTCTGCACAATCCCCCAACAGGGCTTGCGGAATGTGCCTATCATGGGTACATTTTGTACATTCCCCAGGCAATGTGCACATTTTCCAATCTGTATACGTAGTCTCCAAGTCCTACACTTCCAGCTTTTGTGTTTGTTCGTGGCTGAATGATGTAGCAAGCCTTCCTGCTCTATTCCAATATTTGCTCAGCATCATTCCCCTGGCAAAAGCCTTGCAGGTGCACTGCTAGGGCAAAATACCTTTGGCCATTCTTAAAAATCTTGCTGTGCCATCCCAAAATTCTCACCTGGTGCCTTATGACAGAGGTTGGCCGACAGCACCGGCCTGTGAAACTCTTGATTTCTTTGTTCTCTGCCACTCTCCTTCCCTGGCAATAACTTACGCCTGGCCCAAATCTCCCCAGAGACATAAAGGCTGAGTTTAATTTAAAAGGTATATTGGCGGACTAATGGAACTCTTAAGAATGGAATGAAGCGAATTTGATCGCTCCGGGGCTGTAATCAAAAGGCAAGCAGGATATTCCAGCAATTGCTTGCATGGTGGCGAGAGAGGTTCTGGGGAAAGCTGTGGATGGACACCCTCCCACCAAAAAAAACCTTGGGATGTATCTTGCCTTGTTTATAGCAGTTTGCATCCTCCTTCTGTGCCTCTGGCAACAGCCTAGATGCGCCAATTGCAGGTAGCCTGGCCTCTTTGCAGTCTGCAGAATTTGGGCCATTCCTCTTTGTCCTGGCAAACAAGCTACTCCCCAATTGATCTTTGTATGAAAGGTAAAGGGACCCCTGACCATTAGGTCCAGTCGTGGACGACTCTGGGGTTGCGGCACTCATCTCGCTTTATTAGCCGAGGGAGCCGGCGTACAGCTTCCAGGTCATGTGACCAGCATGACTAAGCTGCTTCTGGCGCACCAGAGCTGCGCACGAAAATGTCGTTTACCTTCCCCGCTGGAGCAGTTCCTATTTATCTACTTGCACTTTGATGTGCTTTTGAACTGCTAGGTTGGCAGGAGCAGGGACCGAGCAACGGGAGCTCACCCCGTTGTGGGGATTGGAATCGCCGACCTTCTGATTGGCAAGCCCTAGGCTCTATGGTTTAACCCACAGCACCACCCACGTCCTGATCTTTGTATTACTTGGGTCAAAATGAGCACCCAAGGTCTTCTTTCAATGGCCATTGGCTCTTGGGGTATCTTGGGGTGTCACACCCACTCTTTCTCTTGGGTTTCTTCATTCATAAGAACCTGCAGGATCAGGCCAATAGCACATCTAGTCCAGTATCCTGTTATGTTCTTACAGTGGCCAACCAGCTGCCTGTGGGAAACCTGCGCTCTCCCCTCTTGGGGCTTCCAGAAGGCAGAGCATAGCTATCAAGGCTAGTAGCCATCATAGAAGGATCATAGAATTGTGGAGTTGGAAGGGACCCTGAGGATCATCTAGTCCAACCCCCTGCAATGCAGGAATAATCAGCTGTCCCATTGTCAGTATTACTTTTTGAAAGTTTAAAATCGTTGTTAATTTTTTGCTTTTTAATTTTTCTATGTTTAAACTGTTTATTACTTTCTAAATGTACAGTGGTACCCCAGGTTACATACGCTTCAGGTTACAGACTCCGCTGACGCAGAAATATTACCTTGGGTTAAGAACTTTGCTTCAGGATGAGAACAGAAATTGTGTGGCGTCGGCGCAACAGCAGCAGGAGGCTCCATTAGCTAAAGTGATGCTTCAGGTTAAGAACAGTTTCAGATTAAGAACGGACCTCCGGAACCAATTAAGTACTTAACCCGAGGTACCACTGTATGCTATTGTTTTTCCACATGTATTAAACGTAATTTAAAGTACAACAGTAGCAGGTGTCATTACTTGGGAAAAGGGGCAGAATCTCTTTTTAGTCTGTTGTTATTTTAACTTTCTGAAAGTTTTAAATTATTGCTGTTCATTTCCCTCATTGATAATTTTATTGTTTTGCCTTTTTCGTAAACCGCTTTTACGGTCGAGCGTTGTAATAAATTTTATTAAACAAATAAATAACAATGAGGCTGGTGATTAAAATAGTTCATCTGCTTCTGCCCAACACGGAAAGCTCAGAACTTTCTTCAGTTCTTTAGTCTATGCTCTTCCTTCCCTCTCTGGTTAAGGTGGTTAAAAAAATATATGTCAGGCTTCGTGATGGCATGACGGCTGCGGTATTGTGGCACATTAAGGAAACACTTGATAATGATCTTGTGGTTAATATGATAATTTAGTGCAAAGCCCAACACCTATTAAGGGCTCCTCATTAAGCAAAGTGTTTCTCATTTTTAGCATGCGAACAATTTGACACTAATGAGAGATGTGTTCCGTGCTTAGACAATAGCACTCTTCGTTTCTGCAACATCTCCCATCATTTCCTACCATGGGACAGCCACAAGATATAGGTAGACCAATCCGCAGCTTTCAAAACCCAGCTTTTGATTTAAGAATGGTAGACTGCACCTGAGAAAGGAAGTTCTGCTTCAGCCTGAAGCTGCAAGCAGAGAGAGCCTCCATTACAGAAACTCGAGGGTTCAAGCAAACTGAGTTGCAATACTTCCTGCTAAATTGTCTGTGATGGGTTGGTCATTTCCACAGAATGGAATATTGTAGGATCCCGTGCTCTATGGGGACCTGCTTCAGGCACCAGGCCCATTGCCAGACCAAATCTGCATTATGTTGAGCCTGGAAAAGAGGAGAGTGAGAGGAAATATGATTATAGTTGTTCAGTAGTTTAGTCGTGTCCGACTCTTTGTCACCCCATGTACCACAGCACGCCAGGCACTTCTGTCTTCCACTGCCTCCCGCAGTTTGGTCAAACTCATGTTAGTAGCTTTGAGAACACTGTCCCACCATCTCATCCTCTGTCGTCCCCTTCTCCTTGTGCCCTCCATCTTTCCCAACATCAGGGTCTTTTCCAGGGAGTCTTCTCTTCTCATGAGGTGGCCAAAGTACTGGAGCCTCAGCTTCATGATCTGTCCTTCCAGTGAGCACTCAGGGCTGATTTCCTTCAGAATGGAGAGGTTTGGTCTTCTTGCAGTCCATGGGACTCTCAAGAGTCTCCTCCGGACCATAATTCAAAAGCATCCATTCTTCTGTGATCAGCCTTCTTTATGGTCCAGCTCTCACTTCCATACATCACTACTGGGAAAACCAGAGCTTTGACCATACGGACCTTTGTCTGCAAGGTGGTTTCTCTGCTTTTTAAGATGCTGTCTAGGTTTGCCATTGCTTTTCTCCCAAGAAGCAGGCAAATATCTGAAGGGCTGTCAGATAGAATCTTAGAGTTGGAAGGGACCCAAGAACCATCTAGTCCAACCCCCTGAAATGCAGAAATCTCAGCTAAAGCATCCCTGACACATGGCCACCCAACCTCTGCTTAAAAACTTCCAGTGAAGGAGAGTCCACAACCTCCCAAGGGAGACCATTCTACTGTCAAACAACTCTTACTATAAGAAAGTTTTTCTGTGTGCTTGGTCGGAATCTCCTTTTCTGCAACTTGAAGCCATTAGTTTGAGTCCTGCTTTCCAGAGCAGGAGAAAACAAGCTTGCTCCATCCTCCATGGGACAGCCCTTGAGATATTTGAAGATGGCTATCATGTCTCTTCTTTCTCTCCTCTTTTCCAGGCTAAACATACCCAGCTCCTTCAACCGTTCCTCATAAGGCTTGGCACCTAGACCCTTGACCATCCTAGTTGCCTTCCTCTGCACACGTTCCAGCTTGTCCATGTGGGATGTATTATTACTAGAGCATTCAAGTACAACAGTTTCCTGTTGCCTAGAATGGACACACAGAGGAATGTGGCTCCAGACAGGGAGGACTTCCTGTCATATCTGAAGAGGGGAATAAAGGGGAAAGTTACCAGGAACAATCCAGACTGGACTGCTTAATTAAAGGATTCGAACGAATCATCAACTTGCTTCCAATAAGTTGCAAAGGGAATGTGCTCTGCTGTTTACTCACTAGCATGAATGTGGAGGGATATTACCCAAACAATAAGCCCTCTCCTACCTTCCTTAACAATCCCACAGTCAACATCCTTCTTAAATTGTGGCGCCCAGAACTGGACACAGTATTCCAGCTGTGGTCTGACCAAGGCAGAATAGAGTGCCACTCCAAACCACAGAGCCTAGGACCTGCCAATCAGAAGGTCGTGGTTTGAATCCTCGCGACGGGGTGAGCTCCCGTTGCTCGGTCCCTGCTCCTGCCAACCTAGCAGTTCGAAAGCACATCGAAGTGCAAGTAGATAAATAGGTACTGTTCTGGCGGGAAGGTAAACGGCGTTTACGTGTGCTGCTCTGGTTCGCCAGAAGCGGCTTAGTCATGCTGGCCACATGACTGGAAGCTGTACCCCAGCTCCCTCGGCCAATAAAGCGAGATGAGCACTGCAACCCCAGAGTTGTCCGCGACTGGACCTAACGTTCAGGGGTCCCTTTAGCTTTACCTTTTATTACTCCCCTTGATCTGGGCACTAGACTCCATCTGTTTTGAGATTCCTGCATTGTAGGGCTTTTGAATAGATGACAATCGGGGTTCCTGCCAACTCTACAATTTATATGGCCATTGTTGTTGTTTAGTCGTTAGTCGTGTCCGACTCTTCGTGACCTCATAGACCAGAGCATGCCGGGCACTCCTGTCTTCTTATATGGCCATGCGGGTACCAAAACCACAACCAGCGGCTGGCTGCTGCAGCACTAGGTCTCAGACAGGCAGGGATCCCTCCTGGTGAATGCTTCTTCATTTTCTCTGAGAGCCCAGCAAATTGTGGAGGATGGGCAACCTCCACCAACCCGAGCATTTAGACCTAATTAAATCACCCCATTAGCTAATGCTGCATTAGCTTCCATTAGGAAGGAGGGAGTTTCAGGAGATCCCAGAGGGCAGCCTGGCCATAATGGATCGGAGAGCAAGGAAGCCCCTTTGAGAAAGCCCCTGTAACAAAGCCCAAGGTTTCACGTTCTGCATTTTAGTTCTGCAGAGTTGCATCACTAGTGGTATCGTCGGAAATGTACCCGGCAGCTTCTGAGCATAGCGGGAGAAGAATGAAAAGCCACTGATGTCTGAAGGCTGGGGCAGCGAAGATGTGGCATGACTACAACTTCCATCATCCCTGACCATTGCCCATGGTGGCTGGCACTGATGGAAATTGGAGTGCCAATGTTGGGAGGGTCACAGGTTAGGACAGCCACTGTGGGCTGGTGCTAGTCTTTGTCTCTGTTGTGATGCATGACAATATTTCATTGGACGAAGCTTCTGCTGGTGACTGGCTGAACTGTTCTCAGAAAGGGGGCAAGGAAGAAATTATTTGTCAGCGATCGGTGGATTTGCTCCGATCCTAGGGATGGGGGCTGCAGGTAGGGAAGGGTAGAAAGTCTTTGGAGAGGGCCAAGTTGGGTCCTGGAAAGCAGCAGTATGAGGGTCACTCCTGAAATGCAGGATTTGTTAGTGACTGCCCCCATAGCCATGCTGTCAAGGAGAGTCCAAAAAGCAAAACGTGTGTACATACCTATCTATCTATGCACACATGCGCACACACACACACACACACACACACACACACACACCCCATAGCAAAATACCCAATTTATAAAGTATATCCCAAAATAATGGGAAAGTTTTGAGTTCTCCAGCAGTGGCGTAGTGTGGGTTGTCAGCACCCGGGGCAAGGCAAGTAATTTGCGCCCCCTAACCTGTGGATTTTAGTTGGGGCAGAGAGCTGCGAGTGCGAGCGCGCCCCTCCAGATGTTGCGCCCGGTGTGGCCGGCCCCCCCTGCACCCCCACGCTATGCCACTGTTCTCCAGTACACTTCATCAAGTGCTCAGGTGACCTTCAGCCAGTGATTTGAAGAAGAGTTTTGGGGAAGGTGAAAGCTGTCACACCCATTTGTGATATTTTGGCCAGCCCAAGAAAGGCATCGCCCTAATGCGGATTTTGGAATTTTTCAAAGGCTTTAGTTACAGGTAGGTAGCTGTGTTGGTCTGCCGTAGTCGAAACAAAATAAAAAAATTCCTTCCAGTAGCACCTTAGCGACTGACCAAGTTTCTTATTTGGTGCATGCACACGAAAGCTCATACCAATAACAAACTTAGTTGGTCTCTAAGGTGCTACTGGAAGGAATTTTTTTATTTTGTTTCAAAGGTTTTGTTACACGAAAAGGATCAACTGATGCGAGCAGCAGTAGGGGTAGGGCGGGTGATCTCGTATTTTAGCTGCAACCACTTCTTCTGCTGCGGAAACAGCTTCAGGAAGTTGCCATGACTAAAATCCCGCGTTCTTCTGCCTCTTGCTGTACTTTGCTGAGCGAAGCAGACCTTGAGCAGAGGGGAGAGAATTCTCATAATTCTCAGCCACCTACTGGCCTCCGCAGGCACAGACAAGGAACCCTGGGCCATACCTAGCTCAGACGAGAAAAGCAACCTTGCACAGGGCATGA
Organism: Podarcis gaigeae; assembly: GCF_964106915.1. NCBI lineage: Eukaryota > Metazoa > Chordata > Lepidosauria > Squamata > Lacertidae > Podarcis > Podarcis gaigeae. Next base: position 7,197,204 of record NC_139686.1, read on the forward strand.
TAACTCTGCGGCAAACAAGCGGAGCAAGACACTAGCTGAGAATAATTCATTGCAATTTTGAGTTGCTGGGAGGGTGGAGGGGAGTACAGTTAGGGGTGCGGATGATCTAGGGGGACTTCGCTATCTTTAAATGTCTTTATTTCAATAATTTATCGCCCTCCAGTCACCAAGGGGGTGCGGGTGCATTGCAGATAAACAGCAATCAATCAGTTTGCGCAATGGAAGGATATGATCTATCTACAATAGAATATGAAAAATGCATGGAAGATCAAACTGCACTAGGAAAAGGCAGGCTGTTATGTTAATCCTATCTACATATCCGTCATTGGGAACGGCAAAAAGGCAGAGCTGTATATTGCCGATTCCTTTGCGGAACTCAATATAGATGTGTTGGGTTCCAATCATTGCAATAAAAACATGCAATGCAATTGCTGGTTAAAAAAACGAATCATCATGAAAAAACACCCAGCTATTTATACACACAGCTGAATAAAAATTTGTCACCTGCAAATGGAGGAAACCTTCAAAAACATGTAACTGTTGCCCAAGGAAAGTTCATTTTGTGTGTGTGTTTGTGTGTGGTTGATTTGACTGGCTGACATTTCCCAAAAGAAACGTTCCTGATGTTTAGAACAATAAATAATTACAGTGGTACCTCGGGTTACAGACGCTTCAGGTTACAGATGCTTCAGGTTACAGACACTTCAGGTTACAGATGCTTCAGGTTACAGACTCCGCTAACCCAGAAATAGTACCCCGGGTTAAGAACTTTGCTTCAGGATGAGAACAGAAATTGCGCGGTGGCAGCAGCGGGAGGCCCCATTAGCTAAAGTGGTACCTCAGGTTAAGAACAGTTTCAGGTTAAGAACGGACCTCCAGAACGAATTAAGTTCTTAACCAGAGGTAGCACTGTATTGTAAAACCAAATGCTACCTGACAGTGCCTGCTGGAATGATAAAGTCTTAATTCCTGCACCAGAAGGTCAGCAGGGAGTGTGAGTCTCTCACACCTTGACCAGACCTGTGACTGCTAACATACAAGTAAGGGGGGAAAACAATACGCATAACTGCAACTTAAGGCCATACCACTTGTTAAGTTGTGGGTGAACATATCAGACGACACAGCGATTCTTCAAACAGCTCTTGTTTATTCACAGGCCAGAACAGAACTGAACTGAAGGGCTCAGTCAGCCTGCTTATATAGAGCTCCAGTACAGCGTTACTGTAACAACTTTCTAAAACTATCCAATCACTGAACGTCACTTTCTTGTTTTAAAAGATATTTATTAAAGTTTTCAATATTAATACAATAAAAATCAAAAAGAAAATAAAAAAAACAAAAAACAAAAATACAAAAATAAAAATAATTAAAAACATACAAAGTTTCCATTACTTATTTTCCATTAACTTATTTCCCAGACCTCCTCGTACCTCCCTTTTTTGTATTCCAATTCAGATTGTTAGTTCAGCAAATCCTTATCAATAAGTTTTAACCTGCTTCTAGACCTTTTTTTCCATATTCTCTTAAAATATTACAGCTGGAAACCACTTAATTTCTATCTGACATCGTTCTAACATTCATTAATTTTGCAATATTTCTGTAAATAGTCTTTAAATTTCTTCCAATCTTCTTCCGCCGACTCTTCTCCCTGGTCTCGGATTCTGCCGTCACTTTCGATCCTTCATTTGCATAACTATCTACGGTATCCCCCTGCTGGCCCAGGGTGAGAACTTCAGTACATAACACCACTCATCTCCCCAGGCACAAAACCAAACAAAAAGCAATCAAAATCAAACAGGGCGATACCTTTGCCTTTGTCCCAAACACAAAATGACAAAGGTACAAATTCCTTTGTTGTTGCCCCTTCAGGGTCCAACCCAATGGGAATGACCTGCTGCTGTAAGCTGGCTGCACAACTGTGCCGGTTTTATAAAATCCTTGGATTTCACCAGGCCCTCTTGGAAGCCGAGGCGGAGCTAGCTGTGCACCCGGGGGCGGGGCTATCATCCCAGGGGGGCGGGGTAGCTATGTCAACCCCACCCCTCAGGGATGACACCCGGGGCAGACCGCACCCACTACACACCCCTTCCTCCGCCAGTGCTTGGAAGCAATAATAATAATAATAATAATAATAATAATAATAATAATAATAATAATAATTATTTACACCCCGCCCATCTGGCTGGGTTTCCCCAGCCACTCTGGGCGGCTTCCAACCGAATATTAAAAACAATACAGCGTCAGACATTAAAAACTTCCCTAAACAGTTGTCTTTTAAAAGTAAAATACAGTGGTACCTCGGGTAAAGTACTTAATTCGTTCCGGAGGTCCGTTCTTAACCTGAAACTGTTTTTAAGCTGAAGCACCACTTTAGCTAATGGGGCCTCCTGCTGCCAACGCGCGATTTCTGTTCTCATCCTGAAGCAAAGTTCTTAACCTGAAGCACTATTTCTGGGTTAGCGGAGTGTGTAACCTGAAGCGTATGTAACCTGAAGCGTATGTAACCCGAGGTACCACTGTAGTTGTAGTTGTTTATTGCCTTGACATCTGGTGGGAGGGCGTTTCACAAGGCAGGTGCCACTACCGAGAAGGCCCTCTGCCTGGTTCCCTGTAACCTCTCAGCAAGGGAACCGCCAGAAGGCCCTCGGCGCTGGACCTCAGTTTCTGGGCTGGATGTTGGTGGTGGAGATGCTCCTTTAGGTATACAGGACCAAGGCCGTTTAGGGCTTTAAAGGTCAGCACCAACACTTTGAACTGTGCTCGGAAACGTACTGGGAGCCAATGAAGATCAAGTCCTCTTGAGTTCAGTGGAGTTTGTTCCTAAGTAAAAGTGCACAGACTCGGCGTCTCAGATTGCTGTTGTGATGAGAGATAGAGGCGCTTGGGGGCCTGGTAACATTTGCCTGTTGAAAAACAGCCAAGCAAGACTATTTAAAGAAGATTATTGATGAACTTGCTGAACAAAAGGCACACCAAATGAGATTCAAGGGAGATGAGAAATTTTTTGCTATTATATTTTGTCTGCCGCTTCACAGATGGTAACATTTTGATAATGAAATGCTGGGAGGTATCGAACAGTTGAATCCAAATGTTTAATCAATGTGCATTAAAGTGTTTTGCTCCCTCAACATTCCATGGAAGTTGCGACTTGTTCTTTCAAAACCTCCACAAGGCTCCACTTTGCTTTTGTTAGAGATGTTTTCTTTTTGAAATACAATCCCAAGCTCCTCATATTGTGATGAGAGTACATAGACACACATGTGGAGAGACAGACAGGCAGGCAGACAGACAAACAGACAGACATGTAAACTAGGGCTGTCACAAAATGTCTATTTCACCTTTTCACTGAAGGCATTCTTTGCAGATATAAATGTATTACTACAACAATGACAATGACTACAGTCATTATTAACTGTGGGATATAAATGTATTATTACTACAACAATCATTGTTAAGTCCTTCTCCAATCTCACGCGGGAGAAAATGTGAGTTCCAGATGCTTTTATGGACATCTACATGCATTGTCGAAAACAATTATTTGCTCCTTCAAAACAATCATTCTAAGCAGATTTATTTGATTAATGAACTGACTGAAACTTTGTTCAGCTAATATTTTTTTGAAGAGGTTGGTGGGGGTGGGGAACAGCCCTACTCTAAAAGAATATTAAAATTACTGTGGGTACTTCACAAATTCTGTATTGTAATATATAGATAGAAAATTTGAGAATCTTTACAATTTTACAACATGCAGACAGAAAGATATGTTGAGAAACCAGAGAAAGGAGCTGAGGAAAGTCCGGGGTGGTGGTGTGGGAGGTTGGGGTTTTTTTGTTTAGGAGGGGAGTGAAAAAAAATGGAGGGGGAAAAATAATGTGGATGATGTATTTTTGTTAAAATTATTGTGTTGAAATTTCTAATAAATTTTAAAAAAACTTACTGTGGGTACATTGGATTTAGAGCTAGAGAAACCTGGTGCTGGATTCAAACTTGGAGTAAACCCATTAAAATCAGTGGGCTTTTACTTAGCATAGCTAAGGCGGGAATTCTGACCTGGCTCCCGTTGCTCTATCCCAACTCCTGCCAACCTAGCAGTTTGAAAGCATGCCAGTGCAATTAGATAAATAGGTACTGCTGCGGTGGGAAGGTAAATGGCATTTCCATGCGCTCTGGCACTCGTCATGGCCCTCCGTACGCCAGTAGTGGTTTAGTCATGCTGTCTGTGGTCAAAAACTGGCTCAGTCGGCATGAAAACGAGATGAGCACCAGAACCCCATAGTTGCCTTTGACTGTACTTAACCGTCCAGGGGTCCTTTACCTTTTTTACCTTAAAGGGTAAAGGGACCCCTGACCATTAGGACCAGTCGTGGCCGGCTCTGAGGTTGTGGCGCTCATCTCGCTTTATTGGCCGAGGGAGCCGGGATACAGCTTCCGGGTCATGCGGCCAGCATGACTAAGCCGCTTCTGGCGAAGCAGAGCAGCGCACGGAAACGCCGTTTACCTTCCCGCTGGAGCGGTACCTATTTATCTACTTGTACTGGTGTGCTTTCGAACTGCTAGGTTGGCAGGAGCAGGGACCGAGCAATGGGAGCTCACCCTGTCTCGGGGATTCGAACCACCGACCTTCTGATCAGCAAGTCCTAGGCTCTGTGCTTTAACCCACAGCGCCACCCGTGTCCCTTTTTATTTTTATTTTACCTTAAGCCCCAATAAAACACAATAACCTCCATGCAGACTCCGCTGTGCTCTTTGGTGTCAGGGCAGGATATAAATATTGTGTGACAATAATCCCCCCCCCCCTTTTTTAGCCTTTTCCAAGAATGCCTTTTTAAAAACATATTTTCTTTCTTGGGCTGCTGCTTTATTTAGATGAGAGAATGGAAAAGCTGCGCAGATGTGCTTTAAAGTTCAGATGCCTTTTGAAAATGGAGACGGAGGGGGAAAAGTAGAGTCGTGGGGTTCTCTTTTCTTCCGAGGGAATACAAGAGGCTGCACGAGAGGTAGCCCAGCCTCCAGCACATTCACCCGCTTTCTGGAGCTAAACGGTGACAAATTTAAGTCCCTTCCTTGCTGTGGGCCTGAAAAGCCTTCTAATCATTGCCTGTGGCCTCGAGTCAGCCATCCACCAACTGCTACAGCCACCTATTTATTCCTTTTCATCCAATTGACTCCAAATTGCTTGCAACAAGTGTCTTGGCTGATGGGGGTGGACGGGTGGGAAGCAGGAGCCATCTCTGCCTCATTACGACAGACGGCAGAGAGCCAGAAACTATAGGTGTCTTGGAAGCATTTGTGTGCAACAATAGAAGTTGGAAGTAAGATGGGCTGGAACCCAGGACTATGCAACCCACCAACGTTTCTCCAATACAAATAGGGACGTCCTAATCCATAATAATAATAATAATATTAGTATTTATAGCCCCCCCATCTGATAAGATAGCCCCAGCCACTCTGGGCACCTTCCAACAACATCTAAAAACATAATAAATCAGTAAACATTGAAAAACTTCCCTTTAAATGGCCCAGCGGTTGGATGACTCCATACACTCCAGTATTTCTCCAATGAAAAAGGGCACATCCTGCCAGACCCTCCAACGTTTCTTCGGTGAAAAGAAGGACTTCCTAAGGAAAAGCAGGACATGGGTGGTGCTGTGGGTTAAACCACAGAGCCACTTGGGTTTGCCAATCAGAAGGTCGGCGGTTCGAATCCCTGCGACGGGGTGAGCTCCCGTTGCTCGGTACCAGCTCCTGCCAACCTAGCAGTTTGAAAGCACGTCAAAGTGCAAGTAGATAAATAGGTGGGAAGGTAAATGGCGTTTCTGTGCGCTGCTCTGGTTCGCCAGAAGCGGCTTGCCCATGCTGGCCACATGACCCGGAAGCTGTACGCCGGCTCCCTCGGCCAATAAAGTGAGATAAGCACCGCAACCCCAGAGATGGTCATGACTGGACCTAATAGTCAGGGGTCCCTTTACCTTTTAAGGAAAAGTGGGACATTCCGGAATCAAATCAGAAACAGGGACTGCTTCTCTAAATCTTGGATGTCCCTGGAAAACAGGGACACTTAGAGGGACTGGGACAGGGTGTATATCCAGTGGCAAAGATGCATATTCCAAAACTGGGGGCGGAGAGCAGGTGGGAGTGTGGCTGGCCCGCACCCCGGGGGCGTGGCGTGCGTCCTGGGGGCGTGGTGCGTGTCCAGGAGGGCGGCCGCGATGGTACCCCCCTCCCTGATGGTGCTGGGGGTGATGCGGTCTCCCCACCCCCCGTTCCGCTGCCAGTGTGTATATTTTGGCAATAAAAAACCAACAACCAAACAAAACCTCATTCAGGCAATCAATCTAAATTCAGCATTAGGAGTTAAGAGAAGTTGGATTCTGCATCCTGAATAATCACAACTGTGTGATTTTCCTGTTTTGCATACTTTATTCTGCAGAGTTTGGATTTGGATTATTTTCCAGATGTTCAGGAGTTGGCAACCCCTTGACATCACAATGGCCCACTCAATGACATCGCAATGCTCCTTCCCAAGCATCTCAGGCTCTGACATGATGGAGAAAGGGTAGGCACCCCATGATGTCACAATGGCCCTTCCGTTGACATCACAATGGCCCTCCCCAAGAGCCTCAGTCTCTGGGATACTGGAATAAGAGCAGCCTGACCGCTGTGGGAGACGAACTTAGGATCCCTTAACAGAGATTAGTCAGCCTGTTTTAACAACCTTTAGCCACTCCTTCCCGTTGGTAATCTTTAGCCCTTTTAGTTAGCAGATCGGAAGCATTGCCTGCCATCCTCCATCTTTTCCTCAGTACTTGGGTCCTCAAGCCACTTGGTACCCCAAGGATATAGGGGCTTATCCTGACCCTTCCCACAGGTGAGTTTATGGTCCTTTGATGCACTGAATCAGTATACTAGCTTGATGCTAGCCTAACTTTCAAGGCTTCTCTGTAAGATTCATGAGGAGTGTTGTTAAGAAGATGGTAAAGACTCCTCCTGGTTTCCCCTTCTACATACAAAGAGCCATATTTTCTTAGAGGGAACCTCTTGGGGTCCATGTGCTGGGCATAGCAAGAGGCGAAAGTGGGTGGGCCAGAGGTTCAGCAACATCAGGAGAGAGCACAGCTCTGGCTAACCCTGCTGCTGCCCAAGACTGACCTGCCGGGAGCCTGAGATCCCTATCCTGTTTCTCTCCACTGTTGATATTTTCACCCCTCCCATTGACAGAATCTCCTGATCGGATGTTTTGAGAAAGGAAGGGCCGGATACTGCTATTCTAATCTTCCGCTACTCACTGACTGCCTGACTCTGTGTGTGGATAGAGTCTTATCTATGTAGTGACTAGATGACTGAGTGGAAGCTGTAACACTCAAGCAAGCCAGTAATTCGTTAGTTTGTAGTAAAGGTAAAGGGACCCCTGACCATTAGGTCCAGTCATGGCCGACTCTGGGGTTGCGGTGCTCATCTCACTTTATGGGCCGAGGGAGCTAGTGTACAGCTTCCGGGTCATGCGGCCAGCATGACAAAGCCACTTCTGGCGAACCAGAGCAGCGCACGGAAACGCCGTTTACCTCCCCGCTGGAGTGGTACCTATTTATCTACTTGCACTGATGTGCTTTCGAACTGCTAGGTTGGCAGGAGCAGGGACCGAACAACAGGAGCTCACCCTGTCACAGGGATTTGAACCACCAACCTTCTGATCGGCAAGTCCTAGGCTCTGTGGTTTAACCCACAGTGCCACCCATGTCCCTTCTAGTTTTTAGTAGCTATTAGAAATAAAAAGAGTTATGCTTCACAGCTAGCTTCCGCGGTATTTATACTCTGCATGAGTCTGGTGCTCACAATGCACAGTTGTGGGTCCAGTGCACTTAGACCTGTTTTCCAGGATTGGAAGGTCTCTGAAAGTGCTCCAGTCGCCTAGCCCAGTCGGGGCAGAACCAGTTATTGAGCCCAGTCGCTGACATTGGTTGAAAGGCACACTGACAACCACCTGGCCTGGGACAGGGCCTGACAGGCTCCATAAAGGCTCTGCTGTGGGCAGAGAGGGATCCATTTTTTAAAAATTGCTTTTATTTTTATCTATGTCATTTTAAATTGTAATTGATATTAATGCCGTATTCTTAGTTTTTATGATTTATGTGGAAATTGTTTTCCATTTGGTTGTGTACTTTTTGATGTGCTTTATTCATTGTTTATGACCTTCGTTATGCTGGTAATTATGTAAATCTTGTCACGTTGTAAGCCGCGTTGGGCATTGTTTTCACTATGGAAAGGCGGCATACAAATAAAATGATGATGATGATGATGGATTAGGATGTAAGTACAGTGGTACCTTGGGTTAAGTACTTAATTCGTTCCGGAGGTCTGTTCTTAACCTGAAACTGTTCTTTTTTTAAAATATATTTTTATTAAGATTTTTAAACATAAATGCAAATATAATGATCAATGTAACATAAATCATAACATAGTTTCTTAACTTCTTTGGACTCCCTCACGTCTCCCGTTCCCACTTGCATCATTGTCAATTCTTGCCCGCAATTTATCATCTTGTTTACATTATTGTGTCTCCTTCATTTAGAATATAATCTAATAATTCTCCCAAAGGCTTAACCTGAAACTGTTCTTAACCTGAAGCACCACTTTAGCTAATGGGGCCTCCTGCTGCCGCCGTGCCGCCGGAGCACAATTTCTGTTCTCATCCTGAAGCAAAGTTCTTAACCTGAAGCACTATTTCTGGGTTAGCAGAGTCTGTAACCTGAAGCGTATGTAACCTGAAGTGTATGTAACCCGAGGTACCACTGTAAATAAACTACATCCTAAGATTTTACTTTCTTGGGTTCCATGATCACTACAGTCACGAAATTAAAAGACGACTACTTCTTGGGAGAAAAGCGGTGACAAACCTGGACAGCATCTTAAAAAGCAGAGACATCACCTTGCTGACAAAGGTCTGTATAGTTCAAGCTCTGGTTTTCCAGTAGTGATGTATGGAAGTGAGAGCTGGACCATAAAGAAGGCTGATCGCTGAAGAATTGATGCTTTTGAATTCTGGTGCTGGAGGAGACTCTTGAGAGTCCCATGGACTGCAAGAAGATCAAACCTCTCCATGCTTAAGGAAATCAGCCCTGAGTGCTCACTGGAAGGACAGATCCTGAAGCTGAGGCTCCAATACTTTGGCCACCTCATGAGAAGAGAAGACTCCCTGGACCCTGATGTTGGGAAAGATGGAGGGCACAAGGAGAAGGGGAAGACAGAGGATGAGATGGTTGGACAGTGTTCTCGAAGCTACCAGCATGAGTTTGACCAAACTGCAGGAGGCAGTGGAAGACAGGAGTGCCTGGTGTGCTCTGGTCCAGGGGGTCACGAAGAGTCAGACACGACTAAATGACTAAACGACAAAATAAACAATGAAATGAAATTAATTGGGGACTGCAGCCCATATGCTTAGAAGGAGGAAGAAACGTTTATGCTGGTTCACAATGTACTTTGCTCATTTTCTGGCCCCCTTCTCCGGAAACAGGAAGACGGGTGATCTCTATGGCTACTAAATCTGCAGGCCAGCGGGAGCCTGGTCTCCCTCACGAGGCTGTTACTTGCCCCTTTCCATTGGTTCCCTTTCCTTCCTGCTCTGCTGTTTTCCATTTCTGCAGCTGTCCTCTCTTAATTTGTCCTCTTTCCTGCAGGAATTAATTGCCTCAGCAGAGCATAAAGAGAACACAAATGTTTTGCAGCGAGATAAACACAAACGTGCAATTGAGTTACAGCCGAACCACCTTTTGACCGAGTCCTACTCAAAACAATTTCATTCTGAGTGCCTTGGAGTTTTGTTGGCTGGGTTTTTATGTGTGTGTCTAAGTCTGAAGGGGTCTCATTGGTATAATTGGAGATGTATGTATGTATGTATGTATGTATGTATGTATGTATGTATCTGCACCAATCCCCACAGATGTCCTATATTTGCATAACTGGTGGAAACAGAGCCAGAGAATTCAAGCTAATAATTTCTTGTTTGATCGTAGAATTGTAGAGTTGGGAGGGGACCCCAGGGTCATCTAGTCCAACCCCCTGAAATGCAGAAATCTCAATGAGACTATTTCCGTTAGGCAATGATTTTTCTTGCATTTTTGCCAATTCTGTAACTGATGTCAAAAGTCTGTACACAGGAGTCATCAATAACGTGAATTACGAGTCAGCATTGTGGCTAAGACGGACAGGGGGTCCCTGTTCAAATCTCAAGATTGAGCCCAGAGGTTGTGCTCAATGTCAGCTTCCCATCTGCAATATGGGAATAATTTATCAGCCTTTGTTCTGCCCTACCCTACTCCCTACTTTGGGGATAAGAATACCGGAACTCTGCTAGGTCAGGGCAAAGGTTTACCAAGCCTGGCTTTCCAGGATCAGAACCCCGCTCCTCCCCCTGCTTTTAGCCTTCCCACTCTGCCAGCCGTGTTTCGATAGCTGAATGTGCTTTCCTGTGTTAGGCTGTTGTCAGGAATGATACAGCTCCCAGCGAAGATTTGCAGCCAGCTGCAGAAAGCAGCCAGGAACAGAGAGACTTAGATGTTAGTCAGACAGGAGAGAGCCGGCAGCTGCAGTCTTCGGCTTTTCCTGACCTTGACAAATTGGCTGATAAGGCAGTAGCTGAGAGCAGGCGGGAACACAGCCAAAGCTCACAGGAAGAGGTTGGAGCTGATCCACTCAGTCGTAAGAGTGGGTGAATGGGAGGGCTGTTAGAAAGGAAGCAAAACAGAGACTTCCGGGTTGACGCGATCGGTCTAATGGCGGATTCCCTCCGAGCTCCGGAGGGAATCGGCTCCGCTGAAGACGGGTCTTGCCGCGCCGGCGACACGGGGACCCTCAGAAACCACAGGTGCTGTTACCTGTGGACTTGGTGACTCAGTGGGCACCTTAAGCGCCCTCCTCGACAATCGAAGAGCCTTTTTAAAGGCTGCGGAGAGGGTACGAGGAGTGGCGTGGTGCTGGGAGTAGACCGCTACTTCAGTGGAGTGAAGCCGCAAGCCATTGCCGGAGAGCGTCAACTTTCTTCCCGATATTTGGACTGGAAACAAATACCCCGTGAGTAGAAGGAAATTCGGACTTTAAAAGAAATTTATACCTTTAATTTGGAACGAACGGGGGTGTGTGCTAAAGGGAAGTCCGCACCCCCCTACATACAGATAATTTGAAGCAAGGAGCGAAAAACTAAGATCGGAAAAAAAACACCTCGTGTTTTTTGAGACTGACAAGAGATTCCATTAATTTGTAAGAATAAGCTTTTATTTCTCTTTAAGTTGTGCTGGAGGGAAGAGGTGAATTTTGAAAACTTTTGTGCACCCCCCCCTGGATCCGGGAGCGTCCCGCATGAACCTAGCGTGAAAGAACAGGAGTTTGACAGCTGTCAATCGAGCTGTCAAACGGTTGGATAAAGATAAGAACTGTATTACTTTATATCTCTTTGGTTTAAAGGTGTTACATTTAACTAGAAGTGGTTGGAAACAAAGTAAATAACAGGGTAAAAGACTGTTGGCAAAGAACTCTGAATAATGGCAATCCCCCTAGGGGGAACCAGTGACATTACAATGGCTGCAGAAGGAAAATTACTAGCAGAAATAGAAAGAGCCTTTTTTCTCGTGGGAACCTTGCAAGAGCAGGCTATGGTTATGGACAAACAACTCACGACCTTGATCTCTAAAACAAGCAATCCTGCTGATGGAAATAAGGACTTGACTCTAAAAGACTCTGCAGCTGAACCAGAAAAGACAACTTTGGAGCTGGTGAAAAAGGAGGTCGGAGGGGAAAAAGTACAGATAAAAAATTTTGAACAGAAATTTACGCGGTCAGGAAACAAAGAAGAAGCTTTTTGGATTATAAACTATGAAAAGACGAGACAGAGGAGAAAAGCAAAGGAGGAAGTCGCCGGATACTATGGAACATTGGAAGTTAAAAGAGCAAAGAAACATAACTGGGACTTCCTCCTCTTTTCTGGCCTTTATGATTTTGAATTTGGGGGATCTTTGGCAGAACCTTGGCAGCAAGTTTCTTCAATTAGGTTTGAACTGAGAGAAGATGAACTGACTGCGACAGACATCCCTCGAGATCTGAAGACCAACAAAAAGGACTACCAACAGAATAGACAGAGAGAGACTGAAAGAGACTTAAAGGCCTCTGATGTGAGGAATCCGGGCTAGGAGTTTCATGGGAGGACAGTTATTTGGGGACAGATACCTGGGCAGGGAGGGAGGGGGAAAACAGAATCTAAATTTTTTTTAATGATTTTTGGGTTTTGTAATTTTGATTTATATTTTAATATAAAAAAGGGGAAAATTATGGTATAAGAACCTTGATCGATCTTAGAAAAAGGATCTAATGTATATAAGAGAACGGGACAATAAAATTGGGCCTAACAAAAAGAATTAAGTTTAAACATAACAAGAATAGGTTAAGGAGAGGAATAAGAACTTGCTGAATTAAACATGGAAATTGGGATGTATGGGGGGGGGGAAGTCAGGGAAAGAGGGTTATGAAAGTAAGGATATGAAAGCATATATGTGTGTTTTTTGTTTGTGTCTTTATAAAATGTGAAAATCCAATAAAAAAATTATAAAAAAAAGAAAGGAAGCAAAACAAGAGATGTAAGAGTCGGAAGCTCATTTTCTTCTGTCGTGGCCGGAAGGAGTCTTCAGAAGGGTCATCCTGAGTAATGATGCTGGAGGCTTTGTCAGAGCCGTCCAAAGCTATCTGGTTTTTTTTTGCAATAAATCCTCCTTTTTAATTACCTACGCTTACCATGTTATCAAGTTGGGAACCTGGACTCCTGACAGCTGTGGACATAGGATGACTGAGAAGCTAGAATGCATGGAATGGAGTCAGCGGCTAGAGAAAAGTTTTTTTCTCATAAGACAGACTTGTGGTCATCCAATGAAGCAGAATGCTGGGAGATTCGGGACTGATAAAAGTACTTCTTCAAGCAGCACATGATCTGTGGCGCTCCCTCCCACCAGATGCTGTGAGAGCCAAATCAGGGAGGAGGGGGCTGTTGATGGCTGCTAGCTATGGTGGCTTTTGTTCTGCCTCCACAGTTGGGAGGCAGCAATCTCAAGGCCAGTTGCTGGAAGCCAAAGGAGGAGACATTAGACACGGGTGGTTCTGTGGGTTAAACCATAGAGCCTGTGGCTTGCTGACCAGAAGGTCAGCAGTTCGAATCCCCGCGACGGGGTGAGCTCCCGTTGCTCGGTCCCTGCTCCTGCCCACCTAGCAGTTTGAAAGCACGTCAAAGTGCAAGTAGATAAATAGTTACTGCTCTGGTTCACCAGTGCGCTGCTCTGGTTCGCCAGAAGCGGTTTAGTCATGCTGGCCACATGATCCGGAAGCTGTACGCCGACTCTCTTGGCCAATAAAGCGAGATGAACGCCGCAACCTCAGAGTCATCCGCGACTGGACCTAACGGTCAGGGGTACCTTTAAAGGTAAAGGTACCCCTGCCCGAACGGGCCAGTCTTGACAGACTCTGGGGTTGTGCGCCCATATCACTCAAAACTTCCCTAAACAGGGCTGCCTTCAGATGTCATCTAAAAATCAGATAGTTTTCTATTGCCTTGACAATCTAAAGGCCAGTTTCTGGAAGCCAAAGGATCCTGGCTCGGCTCAAATCCTTTCCCACAGGCATTTGGTTGGCCACTGTGAGTACAGGATGCTGGATGAGGCCTCATCCAGAAGGCTTTTTTTTTAATGTTCAGCGGTGCCTCTCTGTCTGGCCTCCTGCCATTACTAAACCTCTGCGCAAGGCTGGTGGTTTTTTTAAATTCTACCCTATTTAAAATATCACTTAATGATTCCACTCTGGAAAGAAAACATTACGTGGATTTGATATGATTGGGTTTATCACATCATCTTTGGCTCCTGGGCCAGGTGTGCATTTTCTTCTGCCCTGCCCTGCTTGTTGTAATCTACAGCATTCGGCTCCCTTTTAACACCCTGCCCCCCCCCCGCCTTTCTACTCTCCTTTATCTTCCCATTAAAACCCTTAAGGTTTCATTGAGCTAAGCAGCCTCAGCAACAAAGACTGCATTGCACCAAAGACAGAAAGAAAGGAATAGAGGAGTGGAGAATATTGCAACAGGATTCCCCCTTGTGTGTGATGATAAGCTCAGATTGCTTTTCCTCACTGTTCGCAGGGAGGTGCAGGGGGGGGGGGAGGAACACAGGAAGCCGGCGACTCCAGGAACCCGTTTCTGCTGTTGCATTTTGGTTCCGAGCCACGTCAAAAGTTGTTTTGTGCCCTTTGGACACAGGGTGCATATTCGGCCACCGTTTGCAAAGGAGCGTCACCAGAATAAGGGGCAGAAGAAGCAAGAGCTTTGGGAATCTCTGCTTGCATAGCGGCAGGGTTCCTATAAGAGACCGTTCCTATAAGAGATTCAAAGTGTTGGTGCTGACCTTTAAAGCCCTAAATGGCCTCGGTCCAGTATACCTGAAGGAGCGTCTCCACCCCCATTGTTCTGCCTGGTCACTGAGGTCCAGCGCTGAGGGCCTTCTGGCGGTTCCCTCACTGCAAGAAGCCAAGTTACAGGGAACCAGGCAGAGGGCCTTCTCGGTGGTGGCACCCGCCCTGTGGAACGCCCTCCCACCAGATGTCGAAGAGAAAAAGAACTACCAGACTTTTAGAAGACATCTGAAGGCAGCCCTGTTTAGGGAAGCTTTTAATGTTTAATAGACTATTGTATTTTAATATTCTGTTGGAAGCCGCCCGGAGTGGCTGGGAAAACCCAGCAGAATGGCAGGGTATAAATAATAAATTATTATTATTATTATTATTAACGGTTCCCGCAGCTAGGAGCCAGCCCCACTTTTTCTGTTTTGCTTTAAGAACACGGAATCATAGAATTGCAAAGTTGGAAAGGACTCCAAAGGACATTTAGTCCAACCCCCTGCTTTGCAGGTCTGTGAACAGCCCTGATAGCTTGCTGCCTTGAATTGCAGAGGACAGAGCATAGCTGTTGTGGTTGGTACTCATGGATCTCATCCACTTTTGAAGTTGTCTTGGTTGGTGGTTCACTGCCTGCTGCGGGAGAGAGTTCCGCAGTTTAACTGTGTGCTTTGTAAAGAGAAACTTTTATTTGCCTCTCCCGAATCTGCCAACATCCAGCTTCATTGGACAAACCTTCTAACACACCTTTTCTCTAATGTAAAAACTCCCTGACATTGCAACCTTTCTCCATAGCAGAGTTGATCGTTTTAATAATACAGTGGTACCTTGGGTTAAGTACTTAATTTGTTATGGAGGTCCCTTCTTAACCTGAAACTGTTCTTAACCTGAAGCACCACTTTAGCTAATAGGGCCTCCTGCCGCCGCCGTGCCACCGGAGCATGATTTCTGTTCTCATCCTGAAGCAAAGTTCTTAACCCGAGGTAATATTTCTGCATCAGCGGAGCCTGTAACCTGAAGCGTATGTAACCTGAAGCGTATGGAACCCAAGGTACCACTGGAATGATAATAATAATAATAATAATAATAATAATAATAATAATAATAATAATTTATACCCCGCCCATCTGGCTGCTCCCAATAGAGTGTTAAAAACAATACAGCATTAAATATTTAAAACTTCCTGTCAGGGGTTCAGGAGCAGAGACACAGGAGGGGGAGCAAATGGAGAGTGAGGAGGAGAAATCCGAGTGGGGTGGAGGCAGTGACAGTGGCCAGAGTCATTCCACGAGCCTCTCCAGCGAATCGGAAGATTCACAGAAGGGAGCGCCGATGGCCAGGGCAAGGGGGGCTCCAGGGGGAAAACCCCAGGAGGAAGGGGCCAGCGGGGACTCCCTGAGCAGCAGTTGGAAATCAGGACCAGCTTCCCCACCAGAGCGCAGTAGGGAGGGGGAGTCCCAGGAATCGGGACCAGTGTTCTCACCACCAGCGAGAGGAGATGAGTCAGGTTTGACCACGCCCACATCGGAGAGCGGGGAAACGGTCAGGAGGAAGGTTACCGGCTGGGCGCGCGCACCAAGTTCAAATGTACAGGCGAGCGGCACAGCAGGGAGCCCGGATAGGGAGCCAGGTCCTAAAGCCCGCCGGAAGGAAGGGCAAGACTCAGGGGGGTCAGCATCAGAAGAGTCCAGGAAGGAGGAAACCTCAGGGGGCAGAAGGACCCAGAGGAGGAAGAAACAGCGCAGGAGGTGGAGCCGGGCTAGGATCTTGAACTGGTGCGGAAGGGATAGTGACTCAGAGGGGACTTCGCCGATCTAGAGTCTAGACGTAGGGCTGCGCGCTCTGGGGTTTGAAATGGAAACTAAACTTCAATAAAGACTTTTGTACATTACATCAACCGGGCGTTGGTCCTCTGTGAGCTGGGACCTAGAGGCAGTCCTGACACTTCCCTAAACAGGGCTGCCTTCAGATGTCTTTTAAAGATAAGATAGCTGCTTATTTCCTTGACATCTGATGGGAGGGCGTTCCACAGGGCGGGTGCCACTACCGTGAAGGCCCTCTGTCTGGTTCCCTGTAACCTCACTTCTCGCAATGAGGGAACGGCCAAAAGGCCCTCGGTGCTGGATCTTAGTGTCCGGGTTGAACGATGGGGATTTGGTCTCCCTTTTGCTGAATGTTTTCCAACTCTACAATATCCTTTTTGAGGCGAGGCCACCAGAACCGTACACACTAAGTCTGCACCCTGCAGGTGGAAGGAAGGCGAGAGACAGCCACTTCTGTTTAAAAGAAAAGGTGGGTTTTCATCAAAGTTGAACCAAACGAACATTCCAAATGATTAGTAATGCAGAAAAGCGCATCTCGTTATTTTCCAACCTCAAGCTTGCTCTGGACACAGCAGCCAGAGAATCATTAGCGCCTTTTCCGTCAGCCTCTGTAATCATGGCCAGACCATTATTTTACAGCTTCTTTGGGGTTTGCTCCTTTTTCTTTCATGGCTGTTGCTGTTGTTGGTTTTGTTCCTCTTATTCATTTCAAATTCCAAAATTGAAGTTTCTGCTGCCTTCTTAGCTGAGATAATACCACAGCCGATAATGTTCCCCCCTTTAACAAGCGGTCAATAGGAACGGATCCCGCAGGGTTACGGGCTGTCAGTGTCTTTGTTGCCTATCTTGTTGTGATTATCCCCAAAATGGGGTTTTCCGGCTCTTTTTCCTGACGAACCCCCTTCCACTAAGTTCAGGGCCGCTTTGCAGGTTTGCTTAGGGTCTCCAGGGACTGCAGAAGGGAGGTGGGCTCCTGAACCGCCATTCTCTTCTTCCGAAGAACAAAAGAAGGGCCAATAGCCCATCTAGGCCAGCTTTCTGTTTTCACAGTGGCCAGCCACTGGGAAACCCGCAAGCATGATTCGAACACAGGAGCGACCCTCTCCTCTCCTGTGGTTCCCAGCAATTTGGATTCAGAAGCATCGCTGAGCATAGCCATCCTGGTTGGAGCCATTGTTGTAAACCAAAATCTGCCCTTTCCCCCTTATGGGGTATCCAAGAGCCCATATAGAGTCCTTACCTAGGTTCCCTATTGGTAGGAGAAAATAACAGAAGCCAACCAGAGAATATTGAGAAGCAAAGCAGCTAGTAAGCCTGATCTTTATTGATCTATTGCAACAGGGTCCTCACTCACCACACGCAGGAGGGAGGAGGAACCCAGAACAAAGGTGTGTCCGCCCTTATATAGACATTTTAAATTGCCCATCTTGGAGTACGAGACCACCCCCAGAAACATCATACCTACACACCTACAGCAGAAATCTGAGTGCTTTGTTTACCTCCTGTCTGCCAGGTTACTTGATTGGATTGCCTGGGGAGACTGGCCAGTCTTTTGTAATGATAAATACTTACAGATAGGTAGCCATGTTGGTCTGCCATAGTCAAAACAAAAAAAATTCCTTCCAGTAGCACCTTAAAGACCAACTAAGTTAGTTCTTGGTATAAGCTTTCGTGTGCATGCACACTTCTTCAGATACGCTGAAACAGAAGTTTCCAGACCCTTCTATATAGTGAGAAGGTGGGGAGGGGTATTACTCAGAAGGGTGGTGGGAATGGGTGATTGGCAGATAGCTGTGATGAGCCTGTTGACGACTCTTAACGACTGCAATAGGTCTTACAGGAAAAAGCAAGGGGTGAGAAGGTGAAAAATGGCTTTGTCATGTATAATGAGATAAGAATCCAAGGTCTTTGTTCAGACCAGGTGTCTCCATGGTTTTAAGTTTGGTGATAAGTTGCAATTCAGCAGCTTCTCTTTCCAGTCTATTTCTGAAATTCCTTTGTAGTAAAACAGCTACTTTGAGATCTTGTATAGAATGTCCTGGGAGATTGAAGTGTTCTCCTACTGGTTTCTCTGTCTTGTGCCACAATTGAGGGGGCCTGGGACCATGCCACCATGAAACTTTAGGGGTCCCCAGCCCCTTCATCTGAAATATTGGGGGAGCTGCAGCCCCAACTTGCCGCCTATGCTTTCATCTGTCCTGAATCTTCCTCACTACTGCCATAGCTGTGTCTGTGAGAGGGCAACTCGACTTGCCTGGCATAGAAAGTTGCTTTATGCACCACGGCCACTCTCCTTCGCTTCCCCAGAGTCCGGGTTTGCGTTCGGTCACAACCCAGGTTGCACAGTTAAAGTTGGCTGGGAGATCTTGTGCAACAGATCTGCTGCTGTGACATGGACCTGGACCTAGTCCACAGACCCACTTGACATGAGTTCAGCTATGACGGAAACCCATTTGGCCTCTGCTTATTTAGTCCTATTTAGCCAGTGCAAGCAGATAAATAGGTACCGCTCCGGCGGGAAGGTAAACGGCATTTCCATGCGCTGCTCTGGTTCGCCAGAAGCAGCTTAGTCATGCTGGCCACATGACCTTGAAGCTGTACACCGGCTCCCTCAGCCAATAAAGTGAGATGAGCGCTACAACCCCAGAGTCATCTGCGACTGGAACTAACAGTCAGGGGTCCCTTTACCTTTACCTTTATTTAGTTCTTAGCAGCAAGCGGTGTACCTCAGTTCCTTTGGTTCTTAGAAAATCTAATTCTATAACCTGTAGCTCATCTGACTGGGTTTCCCCAGCCACTCTGGGCAGCTCACAACATATAAAAAATTGTAAAACATTAGACATTAGACGCGGGTGGCGCTGTGGGTTAAACCACAGAGCCTAGGGCTTGCTGATCAGAAGGTTGGCGGTTCGAATCCTCGTGACGGGGTGAGCTCCCGTTGCTTGGTCGCTGCTCCTGCCCACCTAGCAGTTCAAAAGCACAACAAAGTGCAAGTAGCTAAATAGGTACCGCTCCGGCGAAAAGGTAAACCGCATTTCCGTGCGCTGCTCTGGTTCGCCAGAAGTGGCTTAGTCATGCTGGCCACATGACCCGGAAGTGGACAAACACCGGCTCCTTCGGCTTATAGAGCGAGATGAGCGCTGCAACCCCAGAGTCATTCGTGACTGAACCTAATGGTCAGGGGTACCTTTACCTAGACATTTAAAACTTCCTTAAACAGGGCTGCCTTCAGATGTCTTCTAAAAGTCAGATAGTTGTTTATTGCCTTGACATTTGATGGGAGGGCGTTCCACAGGGCGGGCACCACTACCGAGAAGGCCCTCTGCCTGGTTCCCTGTAGCTAATAATGATAATGATGATGATGATGATGATAATAATAATAATAATAATAATAATAATAATAATAATAATAATTTATTTATACCCCGCCCATCTGGCTGGGTTTCCTCAGCCACTCTGGGCAGTTTCCAACAGAATTAAAAGCACAATAAAACATCAAACATTAAAAACCTTCCTAAATAGGTGTCTTCTAAAAGTCAGATAGTTGTTTATTTCCTTGACGTCTGATGGGAGGGCATTCCACAGGGTGGGCGCCACCACCGAGAAGGCCCTCTGCCTGGTTCCCTGCAACCTCACCTCTCGCAGTGAGGGAACCGCTCCTTCAGGTACAGTATACTGGACCAATGCTGTTTGGGGCTTTAAAGGTCAGCACCAACACTTTGAATTGTGCTCGGAAATGTACTGGGAGCCAATGTAACAGCATCTGTAGTTGGGACATGTCAGAAGTGGAAAAGCTCTGAAGGGAGTGGGTCGGGGTAAGAACCCTGGAGAGGAGCATTCCATACTGCAACCTTCTGTTGCAGCTTCCTTCCCCCCACTGTATTTTTATATCCACCCCTTAATCTGTTGATTGTAGAAAAACAGATTAAGCTCAATCAAAACTGCCCTACTAAAATACTAATCTGGCTATAAATGGTAAGCAGTTGTGCAGGCAGCATATCACAACGTTAGTTGAAGGCTTTTCTGGAGAATTGCACCGTTTTGCAATTCTCCCTCTTTTTTCCTCAATTGTTAAATGTTGCCCACAAGTCCCCATTTAAATGCATCCTGCCTTGGATGTTCTTTGTAATTATGGCCTCCAATGTGCATTGGGGAAGAATAGCAAAGTTGTGTCTTAAGAACTGTGGGAGTCTCTTCCGGAAATAAGTGGACAATCGCTTTCTGCTAATGGTGTAATATTACGTTTCTTGACAGCTATCAGGTTAGCTGCTCCACTCGCCCTGCTTAGGAATGGGGGAGGTTGATGCTTTCCACGCAGTGTATTATAGGCTAATTAATGCTGTTAATGAAAGTGGGCCGTGCTAGCAGAGAAGCCTGGAAGATTATCTCTATCCGTCTTCCTGTCACCTGCCTTTTAGCAGGCCATTAAGGACGCAGGGCTGATGCAATAATGGGGCTCTACCAGTCCGGCCCATCTCCATGCAGAAGTGATCGAAAGCACTCTGCAGAATGGATGTTACAGCCATTGGGAAGGCCGTCCATTTGCTGGCTAGACAAAGCCCTTCCGTGTTTTGCATCAATGCCCAACTCCCTCTTGTCAGAACCTTCTCCCAGCCCTCCGGGTAGAAGATGGAGACTAATATTTCATCTGCGGTGAACATTTTCATCTCGCTGGGTTTCGATTTGTCATCTTTAATATCGGTTGGAGACACTCATTGCACATTTTCTTAAACCACAAATTGGCAATGCTGCTGCTGCTGCTGCTGCCTCCTCCCTCTCTTTTTAATATATCCACCATGAAGGAATTATAGCAGCCGGAGACTCTTCACTTTACCAGCACTGAGCCTGGAGAAAGAGAGGGCTACGAAAGTCACCATTAGAAGAGGCAAATGCACTCTGGTGGATTGAGATGCAATTTCTGGGTCATCCTGAGAGGTGGAGGAAGCTTCAAGAAACATCCTACTGGCCGACTAAAGTGATAGCAAACAGCATCAGGGACAACTGGAAGCAATTTCCTTCAGGGGCAGGCAGGCAGAGACATCCACCGGGGAGAAGTTAGCAAATCATGACTTGGAACCCTGAAGGAGCCAGAATGCAAGCACTTTGTTCAAAGTATATACAGTGGTACTTCGGGTTACAGACGCTTCAGGTTACAGACTCCGCTAACCCAGAAATAGTACCTCGGGTTAAGAATTTTGCTTCAGGATGAGAACAGAAATTGTGCTGCGGTGGCAGCAGGAGGCCCCATTAGCTAAAGTGGTGCTTCAGGTTAAGAACAGTTTCAGGTTAAGAACAGACCTCCGGAATGAATTAAGTATTTAACTGTATAGTGGTACCTTGGTTTATGAACTTAATCCGTTCTGGAAGTCCGTTCTTAAACCAAAGCATTCTTAAACCAAGGCATGCTTTCCCATAGCAGCGGGGGACTCAATTTACAAATGGAACACACTCAACAGGAAGCGAAACATGTTCTGCTTCCAAGGCAACATTCACAAACCAAAACACCTACTTCCGGGTTTCCAGCGTTCTTAATCCAAGTTGTTTATAAACCAAGCTGTTCTTTAACCAAGGTACCAGTGTACAGTCATACCTCGGGTTACAGACGCTTCAGGTTGTGTTTTTTTGGGTTACGGACTGCCGAAAGCCAGAAGTATCAGAATGGATTACTTCCGGGTTTCAGCGGTCGCGCATGCGCAGGAGCGCGAAATCACGCCTTGCACATGCGCAGAAGCGTTGAAGCGCAATCCGTGCATGCGCAGACAAAGGTTCGCAACCCGAGCATCCACTGTATCTGTAAATACTACAAAATGCCATTCAGGGGCCTGATTCCAAAGGAACCAAAACTCAGATAAACACTGGAACAAACCCCTGGAACGTGTCACCCCATGAAGAATGGGGGACAAACAGAACGATGCTGTTCACCTTTTGTACTCTATAAGGGAGTACGAAAAGAACACACACATTCATATAGCAATGATACAGAACAAAATAAAGTCCCGTGGTGAACAGAAGAGACACATACATTTTAAAAAGCAGCTAAACACAAACACAACATAACAAAGACACTTTCAATTTGTAACGATAAAAGGATTAATTATAGAAGCCTTAAAAGATGATGTGAAACCCCCAGGCTTTCGGGCAGCTGTGTTTCACTTCCAAACTGATCAGCACTGGTAATCACCCAGCTCAGTATTAGAGGGAACATAGCAAACATAGGAAGAGCTACATAAGAACACGTATCATTCCCGAAGTTTAATCATAAATGAGTCTTAAGCATAGGTACTTTAAGTATGTATACAAACTCAATGAGAGGTGAGTGATTGCTTTTGCTGGGTAATCTCATTTACATTGGGCCTGATTTGAGACAAACTCTTATCTCCTCATCAACACAAGGAAACCTTTCTCTTTTCCATATTTGTTCAAAATCCCTATTCTCAACAATATGTTGTGGAGAACTGTAGAAGAATAGCCAATGCTTTTGAAGAGAGGTGTGGATGCTGTTCCTGGTTGTGCAGCGGTACCTTGGTTCTCAAACTAAATCCGTTCCGTCCATCCGTTCCAAAACCAAAGCGTTCCAAAACCAAGATGCGTTTCCCTATAGAAAGTAATGCAAAATGGATAAATCCATTCCAGACTTTTAAAAACAATCCCTAAAACAGCAATTTAACATGAATCTTACTATCTAACGAGACCATAAAATGAACGCAATAATCAATGTACTGTACTATGAAATAAATAAGACAATATTGTAGATGATAAAAATTAAAACTATTACTTTTTCTGTTCTGCACTGATGATAGTCATTGTTTGGAAGATGGGCTTTTATCCATTTCCGCAGTCACACAATCAATCTGTAGCTGAACTGGGTTCCACACAGTCACAAAAACAAATTAACCAAAATGGCATCAAAAACAAAAACGCAAAATAAATAGCAAAAACAAAAGCGCCAAACTTAATCCGTTCCGGAAGTCAATTTGACTTCTGAAATGTTTGAAAACCAAGGTGCAGCTTCTGATTGGTGCAGACGCCCTGGAAACGATAGCCGACAGCCACATTGGACATTCAGCTTCCGAAAAATGTTTGAAAACTGGAACACACATCTGGGTTTTTGGTGTTTGGGAACCAAGGCGTTTGAGAACCAAGGCACTACTGTATATCCATATTGGTTGAAATGTTTAAATGCTTCTTTGATCACGCTTGAATCTTCGTGCCGCATCTGCCATCCTCTTTTGCCACACCAGTCTGGTATGCCACACCCTTCGAGAATAATAATAATATTTTTTTATTTAAAGCCGTTTAGGGCTTTAAAGATCAGCACCAACACTTTGAATTGTGCTTGGAAACGAACCACAGAGCTATATGCTGTGAGAGGAAGTCCTTTTGTTTATCTGTCCAGAATCTTCCAACGTTCATCTTCCCTTCCACAGGCACTGGTGTCACGAGAGAGGGAGCCGTGATACCCCACAAATGGGGGGAAGTGTGAGGAGCATGTGTTCCACACAGAGGGCATTGGTTGGGAAATGTTGGATATTTAAAGTGAAGTCAAACCAACAATTCACGTTTTGCTAGACAGGCACATGATAGGAGCTGAAGCTCACAGAGTTTTCCTAAAAAGTTGCTAGAGAGGACTCTGTGAGAGACACTCCCACTGTGCCCTGACAGGGGGTGCTCTGGGACATGTGCAAGGGATTATATAGGTCCCTCGATCCATTTAGACTGTACCCCATTGGCCAGATTAAACCCAGCAAGGAGGGACCTACCAATCGGGTGTTGTGGCTATCCAATAGACCCACCCACAACCGGGAGGTCAGTCTCCGGGTCTCACTGCAACACATGCCCTCTGTTAGGGAGGACACAATCTGCCAGCCAGTGTTGGCAATATTGAGCTTGATGGACCAGGGTCTGCCTCAACGCAAGGCAGTTCCCTGCGTCTGTGCACTGAGAGCGAATGAGTGATTACGGGCAGACCTGTAAACACGGCCGATGCTTCTGCTGTTGTTTGGCCTGCGAGGCGCTGGCTCCATTACCGTGGTATAACAGAGAGCAGCTTCTAGCCTCCAGGGTGAAAAGATATGATTCAGGCGCCTGAGCTCACTCAGGGATACCGCAAAGAGGGCATGAAAAATTGCCCTCATTTAGCAAGCAGCGATAAGAGCAAAACCAATAGAATCCTACTGTTTTAGACACAGCGGCGCATCCGCCCGCCCCGAAGACCTGGAAAAGCGATCTGACAAATGGCTCCGCTTCCCACCCCCCCCTGCCTGGCGGCGGGGGGGGGGATCTTTTCAAAATAATGCTTCCTCTCCATCTCAGTCAAAACACTTGTGATCCAGCTGGGCATCTTCCGGTCTTAGCGGCTTCTGCCCACGGAACGATTTGAAGCAGAGGAACACCAAGGAAAAAGAAGGGGCATTCAAAGCATGTCTAATCACCCATTTACATCCGCAAATGTCGTCCCCCCCCCCTCCCGAGGTCATGATCTGATTTTGATCTGCCAATGAGCAGTAAGGAAGGGCAAAGCCTGGCCGAAATAATTCTGCAAAATTTCCCCCTGCTCATGTTCCGCTCCTTCCTCCTGGGCCGTGTTCAGAAAGTGGTGTTGGGGGATGAGTGTTTAGACCCCTGGGCTCTCACATGTGGGGTGCCATAGGGGTCCATCCTCTCCCCCATGCTTTTTAATATCTATATGAAGCCGCTGGGAGAGATCATCAGGGGGTTTGGGCTGGGTGTCCATCAATATGCAGATGATACCCAGCTCTACTTCTCTTTTAAACAGAACCAGTGAAGGTGGTGAAGGTCCTGTGTGAGTGCCTGGAGGCGGTTGGAGGATGGATGGCGGCTAACAGATTGAGGTTGAATCCTGACAAGACAGAAGTACTGTTTTGGGGGGAGAGGGGGCGGGCAGGTGTGGAGGATTCCCTGGTCCTGAATGGGGTAACTGTGCCCCTGAAGGACCAGGTGCGCAGCCTGGGAGTCATTTTGGACTCACAGCTGTCCATGGAGGTGCAGGTCAGTTCTGTGTCCAGGGCAGCTGTCTACCAGCTCCATCTGGTACACAGGATGAGACCCTCCCTGCCCACGGACTGCCTCGCCAGAGTGGTGCATGCTCTGGTTATCTCCCGCTTGGACTACTGCAATGCACTCTACGTGGGGCTACCTTTGAAGGTGACTCGGAAACTACAACTAATCCAGAATGCGGCAGCTAGACTGGTGACTGCGGGCGGCTGCCGAGACCATATAACACCGGTCTTGAAAGACCTACATTGGCTTCCAGTAGGTTTCCAAGCACAATTCAAAGTGTTGGTGCTGACCTTTAAAGCCGTAAATGGCCTCGGTCCAGTATATCTGAAGGAGAGTCTCCACCCCATCGTTCTACTCGGACACTGAGGTCCAGCTCCGAGGGCCTTCTGGTGGTTCCCTCACTGCGAGAAGCCAAGATACAGGGAACCAGGCAGAGGGCCTTCTTGGTAGTGACGCCTGCCCTGTGGAACACCCTCCCACCAGATGTCAAAGAGAACAACAACTACCAGACTTTTAGAAGACATCTGAAGGCAGTCCTGTTTAAAGGTAAAGGTAAAGGTACCCCTGCCCGTACGGGCCAGTCTTGACAGACTCTGGGGTTGTGCGCCCATCTCACTCAAGAGGCCAGGGGCCAGCGTTGTCCGGAGACACTTCCGGGTCATGTGGCCAGCGTGACATCGCTGCTCTGGCGAGCCAGAGCCGCACACGGAAACGCCGTTTACCTTCCCGCTGGTAAGCCGTCCCTATTTATCTACTTGCACCCGGAGGTGCTTTCGAACTGCTAGGTTGGCAGGTGCTGGGACCGAGCAGCGGAAGCGCACCCCGCCGCAGGGATTCGAACCGCCGACCTTTTGATCGGCAAGTCCTAGGCGCTGAGGCTTTAACCCACAGCGCCACCTGCGTCCCTTTTTAGGGAAGCTTTTAATGTTTGATGTATTACTGTATTTTAATATTCTTTTGGAAGCCGCCCAGAGTGGCTGGGGAAGCCCAGCCAGATGGGCGGGGTATAAATAAATAAATTATTATTACTATTACTATTACTATTACTATTATTATTATTCTTGTTTCTGTACAACAGGGGCCACCAACGTCATGCCCGCTGGTGCCCGGGTGCCCTCATCAGTGCTTCTTACGGTGCCTGCAGACTGCCTCAGTAAATCCAAAATATACAGAAGTCTATGTGGGCAAAAAATTCCCTTGAAGGTTCAAGTACTGGCTCTCACCCAAATTTCTAATTACTCAGACTTTATTCAGTAATGCGCTGTGGACAGAGTCCAGAGTCTGCAAGAATCTTCCATGATGGCACAGCTATATAGGAAAAATACATCATCCTGGCTGTTTCATCATCTCCACAACCATCTTCCACCATCCCATCGCCTCACCATCTCTCATCCAGCCACAGTCTTTGGGAACTGTCTGTGTTAGAACCCTCCCTGTACTTTATCTGCAGTTGTTTTCCATTTCAACTTTCATCTGTTTGGTTCTTCCTTGTTTTGTGGCCAGGCTGTATTCTTGCATCTGTGACAGTGGTTGCATTGATAGGCAGTGTGGTGTAGTGGTTAGAGCATCAGACTAGGACCTGGGAAACGAGGGTTCGAATCCATACTCGACCCTGGAGCTCAGTGGGTGACCTTGGGCCAGTTGCTCTCAGCTTAACCTACTTCACATATGGTCCAACCATTTCTGCCCCAAATCCCGAAATCCACACTGCCCAGGCTTGTGCCCTGGGGAGATCACTTTGGTGCTGAAAACACAGCGGTTTTACTTCACCCTTGGTGGCACACTCCATTGTCGCTTGAGACTGATGAATTCCAATAACAACAACGACAACAATGAAATGTTAGATTCTCCTACTGAGAACTTTTCATGTATGCAAGTCTTTTTTACAGCGTTCATTTGAATGGATGTTATTCTAGCAGTCTCCTCTCTCGACTCTGTTGGCAAGGTAAAGGCTGTCAGAGGATCGAGGGAACAAGCTTAGAGGGTCCACCAGCAGCAATGAATAAGCCCAGATGGCCGGCTCCAATTGATCGGAGGCAATTGATTAACTCTGCAATCAAGCCATTCATTGGCTAATGAATTGCATGCCCCAGCTCGTCAATTAATGTTCTCTTTTTTTTTGCTCTGAAAAAAGGAGAAGAAAATCCCATTCTCAAGGACCGAGGTCTGTTTGTGTTCAGCTCATACAGCGATCCCTGAAAAGGCCAGACTCGCCTGCTGTTTGTGATGTTTAAATAAAAGAACAAGAAAAATAGAACATACAACTGCCTGCAAAAAAATTTCATGGCTCTATTTATACATCAGAAAGCAGCATCAAAGGGCAGCAGCCTAGTTTGTTTTCCTTTCATGGGTCACCTTTATCTCTAGAAAGGGTAACGTCTCTCTGTAATTTCTATCCACCCCCCTCCACCCCACAATCACCCTCTGGAGGGGTGCCGGTCATTCATATGGAGCTTTTACCCACAGGGCAATGTTTTTCTCTTGCAAGCCATAGCAGCGCCTGCCATCAAGCACGCCTACTTAGGATGCGCACAGCGGTATTAAGGCACCTTTTGAGATTTGTGCATTGTTGCTCCTGGAGTCGCTTGGGCACGGTCACCTCTGCTGAATGCCTCTAATACCTGGCTCAGAACTGCGCACGGTACAAATTCTCCCACAGCTCTCCTGGGGAAATCCAATTTTATGGACACGGTTCCCCTCTCAGGCTATATTTGTATCGTGTGTTGGAGGGATTAAGTTGCAGAGATCTTTGGTTCCTTGGAGCGCTTAAGGAGAGAGGGAGGGAGGGAGGGAGGGAGGGAGAGAGAGAGAGAGAGAGCTCAGTTTGAATCCCACAACTCACTTGGGATGTCAGAGTAAAGTAAATCCAAAGTCTGTCTGAGCATGTGCAGAGTGCCTCTTCATCCCTATTCACAGCAGCGAGATCATACACATCTACAATGGTACCTCTGGTTGTGAACGGGATCCGTTCCAGAGGCCCGTTTGCAACCTGAAAATAATGCACCCCACATCTGTGTGTGACGTCATTTTGCATGTCTGCGCATGCGTGAGCGGCGAAACCCGGAAGTAACCCTTTCCGGTACTTCCGGGTCGCCGCGAGACGTATCCTGAAAGAACGTAACATGAAGCGGATGTAACATGAGGTATGACTGTATTAGAGTGCAGTCGTACCTTGGAAATCGAACAAAATCCGTTCCAGAAGTCCGTTCAACTTCCAAAGCATTTGGAAACCAAAGCATGGCTTCTGGTTGGCTTCAGGAACTTCCTGCAGCCAATCAGAAGCTGTGGAAGCCCCGTCAGATGTTCAGCTTCCAAAAGAATATTCGAAAACCAGAACACTCACTTCTGGGTTTTGATTGTTCGGGAGTCAAGGCGTTCGACTTCCAAGGTATGACTGTATTGTTCTAGGATTGGAGAGACTAGGTTTTCAAACCTGAAGTGCACTTGGTGAATGGTCACCAACTCTTGGCCTAACCTACACCACAGAATTTATAGTAAGGGTAAAATGGGTGGAAAGGTGGGATATAAATCTAATTGATCAATCGATCTGGAATCTCCAACAGTTTGACTTGATTCCTGAAGGCGCACGCCTCCGTTGTCTCCCGAGACGGACGGATGCTCGCAATTTATGGGCATCCTGTTAGCTTCCATGTCCTAACAGCTGTCCTCCGCTTGCTGCCAGTCTAGCAGTGGTGGCGAATCTCTGGCTCCCTGGCATCATTATTATTAGTAATACAATTATTTATTCAATTTATATCCCGACTTTCCTCCAAAAGGAGCCCAGGGCGGCAAACACACCATTAGCAATGTTCTAAAAACAGTTTAACAATAATTACCTCTATTTTTTGCTCTATAAGACGCACCAGACCACAAGTTGCACCTAGTTTTTGGAGGAGGAAAACAAGAAAAAAAATATTCTGAATCTCAGAAGCCAGAACAGCAAGAGGGATCGCTGCGCAGTGAAAGCAGCAATCCCTCTTGCTGTTCTGGCTTCTGGGATAGCTGCGCAGCCTGCATTCACTCCATAAAGATGCACACACATTTCCCCTTACTTTTTAGGAGGGAAAAAGTGAGTCTTATAGAGCAAAAAATATGGTACGTTCTCTCAGCCAATGGCTTCTGGGTTGCCAGAAGCAGTATCTTTCAGCCTCACTAAATGAAAATTAGCCTCAGGAAGCCTCCGTTTTTGGCCAAGCCATTCCCACCTGCCCTACACTACGGAATTGGCAAGCCTATCCATTTCAGTATCTCCTAGTTTCTGCATTCTCCCAATCTTCAGTTCAGTTCTCCACGTTCCCTTCATCCATTTGCAATTTTGTTTGATTGTTTTGTAAAGCACTGCCAGCATTTTAGTGCAAATTTCTTCCACCACTGGGCTTCCTATAGGCATCTAGTTGGCCACAGGATACTGGCCCAGGTGGTCCATTTAGCTTCACTTGTGTTCTTGTACACCTTTTTGTATGTAATTTCCCTTAAAATAAACATGCTTGCGAAGAGCTGCTCCCTAACAAAATGCATTTTTGTATGTTATGGTTTCACTCAGATACGCATTTCTATGCACTCTTTACTCCAGACGGTGCATTTTCATTCGGCTTGAGAACTGCGCTGCAAAACTTGGAGAAGTTCGGATTTTCAAGGTCGGCAATGTTTTGGTTCACACCTTGTTTTGAAAAGCGTGAATCAGGGAGGTCCCTCTTTCAAAGCAAACCGAGTCAAATAGCTCCCCCAGCCGTCCTTACACCTGACAATATATATGGCGACAGGTGTGGGGAATGTGAACTTGCTGAGAACCATGCACGGCTGCCGGAAGTCCCAACAATCAGCTGGTCATAAGCGCTTGCACAACACCTGCCAGCTGGGCGCATTATGCCTTCCTGCCTGGTATCCGCCCATAATCAAAGGCCTTTAAGGAAGTAAACATGCTGCGGAAAAATAATAATCAGAAAGCCACCTCGTCGCTCGAGGCAGCAGAATAACATTGCTAGAAAACCATATATGTCTGATGCATGAATCAAATGCGCACAGCAATTCTCTCTCTCTCTTTAAAATAAGCCATTCCTTCCTGCTATTTGGAAGATGACTCACTTCTGCAATTTAGGAGGCTGTTCAAAATAGCTTCTGTTAGGATACTGGGGGCAGCGGGTGGGGATCTGATGCCATAAAACAAAAACAGAAATCTTTAAAGCCCTGTTGCCCACGCTTGCATATTAACGAAGCCTGGTGGATCAGGGCCCCACGTACGTTACGAGCTTCGCGTGTTTGTTTTTTTCCCCATTTGAAAAGTTGGTTGCTTCCCCACCCACCCACTCAAGTTGAAAACTGTTGCAGAATGCAGGGAGGTGGACATTAGTGGGATGATAAGGTTGTGATTCAAGGCTACAGAAGTCGAGAGAGTGGAGAGTTAAGGCTCCCTGGAGACTTGTAACTCTGCCCCCTCCTTCCTCGGAATCATTATGATGCTACATATGATCTCGTAATGAAAGACCCTGTAAGTGTGGGCTTTGGGGACCCTTAACTCTGAATTTCCCCTGGTTTAGGCAGGTCTAAATCACAGCCTTAATGTTCCATTAAAATGGAACTCCCTCTTCCAACAAATTAACTCGGAGGCAGGCTGTAAAGAGACCAAAGGGTGGAGAGGAAATTGAGGAGGAGGGCAAGGATTAAGGTGGTCCTGGAATACGGAGAGGGCAAGAGGGAATGTCAAATGGATTTACTGTGGCAAGGTGCAAAGACGACTGCATTGGGGTGGCTAAACAGTAGTCGCAGAAGAGGACCTCAGCCTTTGAATGCTCAGTGGGTGGTTTTCTACACCATCACATCAACATAGTAATAGTCATTGTTGTTGTTGTTGTTTAGTCGTGTCCAACTCTTCGTGACCCCCTGGACCAGAGCACGCCAGGCGCTCCTGTCTTCCACTGCCTCCCACAGTTTGGTCAGGCTCATGTTTGTAGCTTCGAGAACACTGTCCAGCCATCTTGTCCTCTGTCGTCCCCTTCTCCTTCTGCCCTCCATCTTCCCCAACATCAGGGTCTTTTCCAGGGAGTCTTCTCTTCTCATGAGGTGGCCAAAGTCTTGGAGCCTCAGCTTCAGGATCTGTCCTTCCAGTGAGCACTCAGGGCTGATTTCCTTCAGAATGGATCGATTTGATCTTCTTGGAGTCCATGGGACTCTCAAGAGTCTCCTCCAGCACCAGAATTCAAAAGCATCCATTCTTCAGTCATAGTGATTCAAATCAGAAAGAGCTGCTGCGCATCAGCACATCCTCTCTCTGGGAAAGGGCTTCCTTTTCGTTCAGTTCTGCAGGAAGCAAGACCCTTCCTAGTTTTTAATCTTGACTTCTTGGCATCCTTGTTTGGGTCCACAGGTGTGCCTTCAGGTGAGAGCTCTTGGTGTTAGGTCCTGCTGCAGCCGGCATAGGTGCAGGTGGGAGCGGCCTATCGCATGGCACCAAATTTATTGTGTGTTCCCAGATCGCCTGATATCACCCATGTGCCTAATCTAGTGGTAGCAAACAGCCAGGTGGAAAACAATGGCACCAAACAGGATGTTTTAGCATTTGAAGTGTTTTCTGGGAAAGCTTTCTATTCCACCGAAGAGGCTATGTTCGCATCAGAATGGGGAATCAGAACACAATTTCAGTCAGAACTGACAGTCTAAAATATTTCATGCCCTCTCCCAGTGGCCTTTGACTTCATTTTGTAGGAGACATTGCTGGAGACAATCTGTTAATTTCTGTTAATTGATCTGTTAATTTCATCAACCCCTCTGTTGATGAATTCTGTTAATTGATCTGTTCATTTCATCAACCCCTCCTCCCCTACCCTTTTTTCATGTTTTCCAATCTGGGACAACCCAGTCAAATGGGTGGCATATTATTATTATTATTATTATTATTATTATTATTATTATTAAAAACATTAACATTAACTACTCACCATATTTCCAAACCACTTTCCCCATTCTTCCTTCGCAAAATCCTCATGAAAGTTTGCCAGCATCTTAGCGCAATTGTTTTCCTTGCCAATGCATTTCTGTATGAAATTTTGCCTGATGCACGATGTTAATTTGAACAAGGGGTTTCTCCCTAAATGCAAAACATTTCTGTATGCGGTTTTCACTGATGATGTGAAAACAATGCTATGTCCCCCCCCCCCAGATTTCCACAAGGGGATACACTGAGACCAGGTGGGTGGTGGTGCCCCCAGGACGGCTTGAAAGTAAGAACGGCAGGTAGAGACTGACTGGGTTTGGTGGGGCATCGCCCTATTAGCTTCATTGGACTGGTCATGTTGTGTGGATGCCTGATGATCGTCTTCCAAAGCAACTACTCTATTCCAAACTTTAAAATTGTAAGCGTAATGCCGGTGGTCAACCAAAGAGGTTCAAAGACTCTCTCAAGGCAAATCTAAAAAAATGTAGTATAAACATCGACAACTGGGAAACACAGGCTTGCGAGAGCTCCAGTTGGAGAACAGCCTTTACCAAAGGTGTCATGGGCTTTGAAGATGCTCAAATTCAGGATGCAAGGGAGAAACATGCTCAGAGGAAGGCAAGCTTGGCAAATCCACACCCTGATCAACTCCTGCCCGGAAACCAATGTCCCCACTGTGGAAGGACGTGTGGGTCCAGAATTGGCCTCCACAGTCGCTTAGAGACTCACTGTGAAGACCGTGTTCATGGAAGACAATCTTACCCGGCTATGAGTGATCGCCAAAAAAGACGAAGAAGTTCCCATGAGCCAGTGCCTAGGAAATGTGGAATAGAAAGGAGAGATCAAAGGAAGAGGAAATAAGCTTTGCTGGAGGTTGGATTGGTTCCCCTGCTAGACATCTCCTGGAACATCCACTTTTTGACAATAAGAGCTACTGGGACAGTGGGACAGACTCCCTCGGGAAGTTGTGGTCTCTCCTTCACGGGAGGTTTTTAAGCAGAGGCTGGATGGCCATCTGTCAGGGATGCTTGAGTTGAGATTCTTGGATGGCCAGGAGTTTGGACTTGATGGCTCTTGTGGTCCCTTCCAACTCTACAGTTTCTATGATTCCATCGCAGCACTAGAGAAAAAGCCTGAGTTTGCCTCCTGGTGTAAATTCCTATAATTCCCTTTGAAAATTCCGCACCGTCTCTCTCTCTCTCTCTCTCTCTCTCTCTCTCTCTCTCTCTCTCTCTGCATTCGGCAACAAGGCTGCGATGTGAGCTGGGCTCTGCATGTTGCTCAGAACGCGGCTCCATCTCAACCTCTGGCTTCAGCTCTTACGGCAAACACTGCTAGAATTCTAAGGGTAAAGCAAGGCTACGGCCCTATCGCAGGGTCTCCGTAATACGCCATCCACTCAAACGCCTGTTCTCGTGGTTACTATGATACTTCAATTGTTCCCTCTTTTTTGTATTTTATTTCTCTCTCTCTCCCTTCTCCGCCGTTGGGTAGATGAGATAAAAACGTGTGATGAATGGTTGGCTGGGAGGATCAGGCATTGTCTATGTACACCTGAGGTTTATAAAAGCAATGTTTTCTTTTCTCTTCCCCTTCCCTATCATTTGTGTTTGTGTGTGTGTGTGTGTGTGCCTGTGTGCAACGGCATGAATGCACCATTGTTAACAGAAGGACAGGGATGCAGGCTCTGTGGTTCGTTGTGAGAATCCATTCACGGCATTTATGCCCCCTCCCAAAGTAATCTGACAAACAAAATCAATTACGGCAAAAATACAAAAAATAAAATAAAATAGCTGCAAGGCGGAACGGAATAGCGGTGATGTTTGCTATTCAAGGTTTAGCAAAGTCCAAAGCAACGGAAAAAAGGAAGGAAGGAAGGAAGGAAGGAAGGAAGGAAGGAAGGAAGGAAGGAAGGAAGAAAAGAAGGAGAGAGAGATTATTGCAGGCTTTCCAGGGGAGTTACCTATCTTCCTTCTGAAGGCTGGAGCCCAGATAATCCAATTTCATGGCCTTCCTTTTGCTCCTTATTGGATCTTCCTGGAATTGATGAATGTTCTCGCGCCGAAAGAGATGAAATTGCAAACGGCTGAATCTCCTTTTGTCTTTAGTTACAGGTCTGCTGCAATACAGGGGGAGGGTTCTCAGCCACAATTTAAACTAAAATGGACTGGCCTTCACCTTCCCATTTCCCTCTGCCTGTTTTTGTGGGGTTCTGATAGTATGATTGAGAAGAAGCTCAGGCACAGGCGTGAGGGCTAAATCAAGCTGGCAAGGCCACAACTGCCTGAAAAGGGCATCGTTGGACTGCAACTCCCATAATTCCTGAGCCTTGGGCCCAAGCTGGCGGGGAATGATGGGAGTTGGAGTCCAACAAAAAGTGTAGGCAAATGAACTCAAAATGCAAACCATTATATATCTGTATCTTTTTTCTGACCATGGGTGCTTCCAGAGTGCCGCCTGCCACCAGGATTCAACCACATACCAGAAAATTCATATTGCACAATTAAAGTTGGTCTGGTGCTCTTGTGCATCAAACCCGTTTTCCCTCCCGAAATTGGACTTCTGATAAATTACAGGAAAATGCACTGAAAAGTGTGCAGTGATGATTCTTTGATGTATAACCTCCCTGCAAACAAATCATAATGAATGCTCAATAAACAACTGCTGTCATCTGAACTCCCCACAAACTTTGTGTAAACAAATCAGGATGAATCCTCTAAGAAGTCATCTGGAAGCAGCCCAAGCTGGCAGTGAGGCACCTAATCATAAGCCTGCATTTTTATCAAAGCTTATATATTGCAATCAAGGCTTGTATTTAAAAATGAGCTTAAAAAAAGGATTTTCAAATGTTTCATGCCAGGCAGAAAGAACCTTGGCAAGAGGTTTTTCTCCTAAGACAAGGGGGCCCCATTGATTTATAGTAGAAAAACAATTCTCAAAGTCATAAAAAGGGAGAATTACATATGCTGCCCCAAGGCTAAAAAAAACACAATTAAGAATGGGTAAATAAGTAAAATAATACCAATGTGCCTCCCAGTAAAATGAGCCAGATCTTCTTTCTAAGGTTGAAAGGCCAAGAGCAGTGAAAAAGGCAACTGGCTTGGCTAGAAGAAAAGAGAGCATTTTTGGGAAATCTTTTAAAGCTGTTTTTTACTGAGTTCCTTTTTACTTTACAAAGGCTTTATTCTTTTAAAAGGCTACCTATGATAAATGAATGAAATATATTAGCTTAAATATATTGGCTTAAATGTAATTATGCAAAGGATTTAAGGAATGCTAGATTCTTATTTCATATGGTTGTAAGAGTTGTATTTATCCTGAAATTAAGTCAGCCACCAGTCTAGCCCCCCTGCTAGACAGAAGACGCCATCCAAGCACTCTTGATATATGGTTGTCAGGCATTTGTTTAGAAACTTTCAAATGAAGGAAATCTTTCAATATTGATGTGAAACTCAAGATCCTTGACATCTGTTGAACATAAAAATGTAAGATTAAACATTTGTTTTAGAAGGCAATAGGGCAAGGAGGGCAAGAGGTGAGCTGGTAATTAAGATTCCATGTAAGATATATTATTACTTATTTGTCACATATATAGCTCTTTGTCTCCCTTATAAGGGCAAGGAAGTGGGTGTATCTTTTGTGGGTGTATCTTTTGTGATTGGTTCTACCAAACAGCCAATAGGAATTTCAACCAGGCTGATTGGACAGAGGCAGCCACAGGAGGAGCAAAGGGGGCTGGATTAAGGGAATATAAGTGCTGGCCAGGATGGCAAGAGGCCAGGCCAGAGCTTGGTAACCATATACCACTGAGCCTCTCATTTATTTGTCTGACAAATAAATTATTATTTTAATTTCTCTATTGCTGCGTTGAATATTTCATTCCAGCTAAGCGTTAACCACAAGCAGGGTGCTACATTTTATGGTGCCTCTGTGACTCGGATAAGTGGTCTGCTGGAACGCAGCCCCTTCGCCCTACTGGGCAGGGTACAAGAGAGAGGACCACTGCTTACCCAGCGCGCACTGGTAAATTTTTCCAGGGGGAACGCAGAAGACTCGTCTGTCTGATACCCTGCTCACTGGCGGCGACGGACCGGGGGAAACAGGGAACCAACCAAGGGTAAGTGCACAAAGGGATTTTTGGCCCTCCAATTAATTAGGAGGAAGAGAAGTCTTGATCAAACTTCTGCGTCTCAGTAAGGGGAAACTGAGTACGCTAGGTGGTTGGGTACATCAGATGTTGGTCTGGTGGAGGAAAAGGGAAAATTGGGAGGTAGAGTGTGGTGAAGTATCTAGCGCATTGTATGTGTGAGAAAGTACAGAGCAATCTGTAGCTGACCTGAGTGTGGAGTGGGTAGTACTTCGGTTCCCAGTGAGGCGACTCCATCTGGGCAAGGAAACTCACGAAGTGTGTGTGCGAGTGACTGAGTGGATACTTCACAGGGCCATACAATGGGAGTTGGGGGTTCAAAGGGGGAAAATACACCTCTTGAGTGTATGTTAAATAATTTTAAGAAAGCCTTCTCAGGGGCATATGGAGTCAAAATGACGCCAGAGCGCTTGAGAACGTTATGTGAACTAGAATGGCCAAAACAAATTACTGAATGGCCATCTCAGGGAACTTTTGATATAAATTTAGTAAGCAAACTTTGGACTGATATCGCCAAAGAAACTGGAGGGTGCCCAGAACAATTTCCATATATAGATTCCTGGCTGAGCACATTAAATAAAAATCCTCCATGGATAAGGGAATGCAAAGTCAAACGATGCAAATTATTGGCTATAAAAGCTGAAGCTAGGAAAGGAATCTTGCCAAATAAACTCAAACCCATTTTTGAGGGACCAGAGGAAGAGGTGCTTCCACCTCCACCCTATGCTCCACATCGAAGGGAGCTTAATTCAAACACTCCGCCAGTTGTAACCCCAAGGCAAGAAAGTGGAATGAATAATGGGAGTGGAGTCACAGAGCTTGATTCCTTGATAGATTATGATAAATATCTTCAGGAGGCATTGGAGTCCTATAATAAAGCCCAAGCAGAAGTGGTTATTCCACCTGTGACTCCTAATAGACCTGCATCTACAGTCTCCTTTAGTGGAACAACTGATTGCCCACCCCAAACCCCTGTACATCCAAGTCCCAGAGAAATATTACAGAAGTTACAGGGAGACCTTAATCGGTCAGCAAGCAATACAGCCAGGCGTATAAAGCTGCTAAAAGAACGCCTTGGGACAAATACCATCCCCTATGATTTGAGGCCCCTAGAGCAAAGTGAAGAGAAAGGTCACGTAGTAGCCCCTCTTAGAAGAGTATTTGATGCACTTGAGGAGCCTGCGCTGGTTAACGGGCAACCCGGACCACGGCCACCTCGAACTTCGACCCTGCAATATATTCCATTCACAACTACAGATCTGATGAATTGGAAAACACACACCCCATCTTTTGCAGAAAAACCTCAGGCTATGATGGACTTGGTGACTTCAATAGTAAATACTCATAGTCCTACTTGGACAGATTGTCGCCAGCTCCTAAATACTCTTTTCACCACTGAGGAAAGGAGAGACATAATTGAAAAGGCACAGATATATTTGCGTGAGCAGGCCAGAGTGGGAAATATTTTTAATATTGACCGTCATCTCCAAGATAACTTTCCCTTGGAAGATCCTAATTGGGATCCAAACAATGGAATTCACCTGGCCAGACTTACCACCTACCGCCAGACACTTGTGCAAGGTATCCGCAGGGCATGCCAGAAGCCCACTAATATGTCTAAAGTCTCAGAAGTAGAACAGAAACCAAATGAGAGTCCAGGAGACTTTTTAGAGAGGCTGCAAGAAGCCTATCGTATATGGGCTCCAGAACAGATTGCTGTAATGCACTGCAAAGGTCATGGACGAGGAAGGGATCCAATAACCAGAGGAAATCATGCTGCTGACAAAGCAGCCCGAGAGGCAGCCCAGAAGCCTGTGGGAGGATTTATAGCAGCCCTCATACCAGAGGTAGTTCCAGAAGATGTTAAACCTCACTATACCCCAGAAGAGAGGAAGTGGGCTGAACAGGAAGGAGCGGTTGTGAAGGACGGTTGGATGATCCTGCCGGACAATAGGATTTATGTACCTCATCATCTAGCAGGCACAATTGTAAGAAATTATCATGAATCTACTCACCTTGGCGGTACTGCAACCAGAGAGAGTCTCAGTCGGAAGTTGTATATTATTAATCTATCACAATTAGCAACTTGCATTTCACAGAAATGTGTTCTTTGTGCTAAAAACAATCCCAGGCAGGGACCGGTACAACCTCCTGGAATCCAACATGTGGGATATGTCCCCATGGAAAGTCTAATTGTGGACTTCACAGAGCTGGTCCCTTCTAAGGGATTCAAGTATCTCCTTGTGTTTGTAGATACTCTTACCGGATGGGTTGAAGCTTTTCCCACCCGAACTGAAAAGGCACGAGAGGTAACTAAGAGACTCCTCACCGAATTGATCCCAAGGTTTGGATTACCTAGATGCATTGGAAGTGATAATGGGCCAGCGTTCATTGATCAAGTAGTACAAGATGTATGTCGAGTCCTACAAGTAAAATGGAGACTGCATGCAGCATATAGGCCTCAGAGTTCAGGGAAAACTGAAAGAATGAATCGGACTCTGAAAACCCAATTGGCAAAATTAACCCAGGAAACGGGATTGGGATGGGTAGATGTGTTACCCATAACACTGTTTCGTGTTCGGTGTGCACCCACAAAAAGACTTAAGTTGTCACCTTTTGAGCTCCTGTATGGGAGACCGCCCTCCTTTGTTCAGGATATTCCAGCTGACCTTAAACAAATAGGAGATCATGTGACACAGGGACAAGTGCAATCTCTCTCCCGTGTTTTTGTTTCTCTTAACAGGTGGGCCCTCGAACGCACGCCGTGCAGCATTGCCGAGCCGATTCATCAGTTCCAGGCTGGCGATAGCGTATGGGTGAAAGAGTGGAAACGTGATCCACTTGCACCAAAGTGGCGTGGACCTTACACCGTCTTGCTCTCTACTCCAACAGCGGTGAAGGTAGCTGAGGTGACCCCCTGGATTCATCACTCTCGTTTGAAGAAGTCCGAAGGCAGTTGGACGTGCAAAGGTGACCCCTCTAATCCTTTAAAACTAACTCTCTCCAAAAACCCCTGTACCTAGCCCTACCGGGAACGGGCTAGGTCACGGGCAACATTTGACGACCGGCCTGCTGCAGCCACAACCTGGAAGCTGGCTGACCTGCGCACGCCTGAAGCTTGAGGAGCGTCTGAACCAGCGACTGTGAACGGAAAGATTCTCTAATACAATTGATTGACTGCCCCCTTGTGGAACAATTATCAGAGATATTACTCATTGGGGATCCTCGGGATATATGTTTTGGTCTTGGTGGTTCCCCATTTCTGTCACTGGGGGAATTATATTGGGGCTAATAATTATTTGCTATCACAATAAGGTAATCTTTTGTGGAAGGAATGCATATACTAGACATCAACATGATTTTATTATTAATCCTGATCCCTTGGGAAGGGGAAGGGTCCTTGAATCTGACCAAATTGGCTAAATATGGATTCAGCCATGACCACAATATGTGGGTAGGTTTAGCTGAAATGGTAGCCAATGTTGCAAATAGGACCAATTGCCTTGTTTGCTCTCTTGGGCCAGATGATTCAGAGGGAGGTATGCCCTTATTACCGATACCATTAGATGCCATTGGT
Organism: Podarcis gaigeae; assembly: GCF_964106915.1. Lineage (NCBI taxonomy): Eukaryota > Metazoa > Chordata > Lepidosauria > Squamata > Lacertidae > Podarcis > Podarcis gaigeae. The sequence continues at coordinate 7,237,118 of NC_139686.1, forward strand.
ATGGTAAGCGAAATGCCACACCAAACAGAAATACAGAATTTCCCCGGATGGAACTCAACTAAACCATTACGAGTTATACCTGTACAAGGGGAATTCTGTGTACATAAATCATCAGATGCAGCTGATTCTCCCATGATAGGCTCTTCTCATTGTCACTATACTTGGGATTATATTAAGAATAGTCATACCTGGGCACACGGTACTACCTATCGAACTCGGAATACCTTGCCCTGTGCACCTCCTTTTATTCACGCATGGAAAGTGGTGTGGAACATAACTGTGACAGAAAAAGGCAATCTAACATACTGCACTGTGAACTCTCTACCTCTTTTGGTATTTCGCCTTCTGTACTCCACGTACCAAAAACCTCAGACCCGATGGTTGTGGTGGATATGTGGAGAATGGGCATACAAAAAGCTCCCTTCCAAATGGAGTGGGACTTGTTTCTTGGGTTGGGTATTACCACCAATGTGGATTATGCCCACTAGTTCGGCCAGGCGAACACGAAGGAATGCTGATATTTCTCATATAGCAGGAGGAAGTACCCAAAGTTGGAGCGGTACTGATGATTGGCCGCCAGAGCGCATTATAGCCTATTATGATCCTGCCTCCTGGAATCCTGGTGAGCTCATACAAGGGGCACGGGATCCTATTTATAATCTAAACAGAATAATTCGATTGCAAGCAGTAGTGGAACTTGTAACCAATGCAACGGCCCAGAGTTTGAGACTTATTGCACAACAGTTGGATGAAAGTAGAGCCGCCATTTTGCAGCTGAAAATGGGAATGGATTATGTACTTGCCAGGCAGGGAGGCCTATGTGGAGTCTTGAACTTGACAGGGAATGCCTGTTGCTTTAACATTTCAGATAATGGTGAGGCAATCCGTGTGTTGGCCACAAAGATGGAGAATATAGCACATGTCCCAGTACAAACATGGGAAGGATGGGATATGGGATGGCTCACCAATTGGTTACCTAATGTCACAGGACTCAAAGGGATACTATTGTCTTGCTTGTTTTTCTTGACAGTAGTGGTAATGGTTTTGTGTATGATGCCATGTATCATTTCATGTTTTAGAAGTACAATTAGCAAGATGGTTTCAAATGAAACTCTACCTCATATCATGGCCCTATACAGAGCTTTACCTCAGGAATATGATGAAGGTCAAGCTATCAAGGACACTTGGGATGAAGGTCCTTGAGCTTGAAAGGGGGGAATGAGGCACCTAATCATAAGCCTGCATTTTTATCAAAGCTTATATATTGCAATCAAGGCTTGTATTTAAAAATGAGCTTAAAAAAAAGGATTTTCAAATGTTTCATGCCAGGCAGAAAGAACCTTGGCAAGAGGTTTTTCTCCTAAGACAAGGGGGCCCCATTGATTTATAGTAGAAAAACAATTCTCAAAGTCATAAAAAGGGAGAATTACATATGCTGCCCCAAGGCTAAAAAAACACAATTAAGAATGGGTAAATAAGTAAAATAATACCAATGTGCCTCCCAGTAAAATGAGCCAGATCTTCTTTCTAAGGTTGAAAGGCCAAGAGCAGTGAAAAAGGCAACTGGCTTGGCTAGAAGAAAAGAGAGCATTTTTGGGAAATCTTTTAAAGCTGTTTTTTACTGAGTTCCTTTTTACTTTACAAAGGCTTTATTCTTTTAAAAGGCTACCTATGATAAATGAATGAAATATATTAGCTTAAATATATTGGCTTAAATGTAATTATGCAAAGGATTTAAGGAATGCTAGATTCTTATTTCATATGGTTGTAAGAGTTGTATTTATCCTGAAATTAAGTCAGCCACCAGTCTAGCCCCCCTGCTAGACAGAAGACGCCATCCAAGCACTCTTGATATATGGTTGTCAGGCATTTGTTTAGAAACTTTCAAATGAAGGAAATCTTTCAATATTGATGTGAAACTCAAGATCCTTGACATCTGTTGAACATAAAAATGTAAGATTAAACATTTGTTTTAGAAGGCAATAGGGCAAGGAGGGCAAGAGGTGAGCTGGTAATTAAGATTCCATGTAAGATATATTATTACTTATTTGTCACATATATAGCTCTTTGTCTCCCTTATAAGGGCAAGGAAGTGGGTGTATCTTTTGTGGGTGTATCTTTTGTGATTGGTTCTACCAAACAGCCAATAGGAATTTCAACCAGGCTGATTGGACAGAGGCAGCCACAGGAGGAGCAAAGGGGGCTGGATTAAGGGAATATAAGTGCTGGCCAGGATGGCAAGAGGCCAGGCCAGAGCTTGGTAACCATATACCACTGAGCCTCTCATTTATTTGTCTGACAAATAAATTATTATTTTAATTTCTCTATTGCTGCGTTGAATATTTCATTCCAGCTAAGCGTTAACCACAAGCAGGGTGCTACAGCAGGGCATTATATTAGGATGGTAGGATCTGAGAGAACTATTAGATTCTTGTCCCTGTGCTCCTATAGCACTGAGGAGTAGTCCTGGGCCTGTTAAAACTACTAAGCGCAACCTGCTTTGAGGATAAAATAGGAGTTGGGGAGAATAATTGTCAGAGCTGCCTCTAGGTCCCAGCTCACAGAGGACCAACGCCAGGTTGATGTAATGTACAAAAGTCTTTATTGAAGTTTAGTTTCCATTTCAACACCAGAGCGTGCAGCCCTACGTCTTAGACCTTAGATCGGCGAAGTCCCGTCTGAATCACCTCCCCTTCCGCACCAGTTTAAGATCCTAGCCCTGCTCCACCTTCTGCGCTGTTCTCTCCTCCTCTGGGTCCTCCTGCCCACCGGGACATTGCCCTTTCTGGACTCCTCCGACGCTGAGTCGCTTAACTCCTCCCCCTGCCTCCGGCGGGCTTTAGGACCCAGTTCCCAATCCTCATTCTCTGCTGTCCCGCGCTCCTGTACATTTGAACTTGTTTCTCGCGCCAACCCAGTGACCTTTCTCCTAACCGTTACACTGCTTCTATCACTGTTTCCCTCTTCCGTGACACTGGCCGGATCTGACCTCCCCTCCGTTGCTTGACTCTCCGATGGAGGCGTGGTCAGCTCTGCCTCGTCTCCTCTCCCTGGTGGGGAAAGCACTGGCCCCGATACCTGGGACTCTTCCCCCCCACTCTGCTCTGGTGGGGAAGCTGGTCCTGATTTCCAACTACTGCTCTGGGAGTCCCTGCTGCCCCCTTGCTCCTGGGGCGTTCCCCTTGGGAACCCCCTGCCCCTGGCCACTGGCGCCCCCTTTTGTGAATCTTCCGATTCGCTGGAGAGGCTCATGGAATCCCTCGGAACACTGTCCCCTCCTACGCTCCCCTCGGATTCCTCCCCCTCGCTCTCCATCTCCCCTCTTCCCTGTGCCTCTGCTCCTGAGCCCCTGACAATAATGTACCCTGCTGTGAACTCCTTGGAGAAATGGCAGAATATGTGTGCAATTATACAAAAAAATGTCTGCAAACTCTCTAGGAAACCTGGAGGTTATAATCATAACTACTTTGAATCTGGACAGATATATATGATTCATACTTTAGGAACAGACTATCCTGTCCTGAGACATGAGGTTAATTTATGATTCAGTGATTTGAATTTTATCTTATTGCTTTACTTTGAGTCATCTGTAAGGCTGCTGCAAAGTGCGGGGAATGCTTTCACACAGGCACACACTACAAAATGCCCACCACCTTTGCTGGGCAAGTCTTTGTGGTGGTGGTGCTTATCCCAGTGAGTGCAAAAGATTTGCCCATTTGGAGCGAGTACAGAAAGCAATGCCCTCACTCTGATTGGACTTTGTGAAGTCATTATGTGTGCAAATGCCATTGGCTGAATGACTTGATTGAGCTCTGAACAGGCCAACAGCATGTGAGAAATGTAGGTGTTGTTGTTTAGTCGTTCCTTCTTCTTCTTCTTCTTGTTTAGTCGTTTAGTCCTGTCTGACTCTTCGTGACACCATGGACCAGAGCACGCCAGGCACTCCTGTCTTCCACTGCCTCCCACAGTTTGGTCAGGCTCATGTTTGTAGCTTCGAGAACACTGTCCAGCCATCTTGTCCTCTGTCGTCCCCTTCTCCTTCTGCCCTCCATCTTCCCCAACATCAGGGTCTTTTCCAGGGAGTCTTCTCTTCTCATGAGGTGGCCCAAGTCTTGGAGCCTCGGCTTCACAATCTGTCCTTCCAGTGAGCACTCAGGGCTGATTTCCTTCAGAATGGATCGGTTTGATCTTCTTGCAGTCCATGGGACTCTCAAGAGTCTCCCCCAGCACCATAATTCATGAAATGTAGAGAAATGTAGTGCCCCATCCCAAAAAACTCTCTGAGCCCCTCATTCGTCCTGAATCGTTTCATGGCGAAAAATATGGTGAAGTCTTATTCTTCTGCATCTACAGGAAGGGAAGATAGGCTGAGGTAGGGGGCTGCCTGTGACCTAAGACAATTCCATCTTACAAAGATAAGCCAGTTCTAATAGTTATTGTGCACGAGGTCTCCCGTGCAAGGAGGGAAACCTTATCAAAGGGGATCTGTTCATTTGGCTGATCTCTAAGTAACATCTTTACAGGAGAGAGGCAATCTAACTGAGTTGTAAATATGGAACTCCTCCGCGGGAGATAAGGACCTGATTTCATCACATGCGAGAGGCACAGTTTGAATTATGGGCCTTATGCTGAACACTGATAACTTCCAAATCTCTTTACCGCACAATTATTACAAAGGAAAACCCCTGGCTCTCTCTAACTATAGAATGAGGAGCTGGTTGTGATGTAGGGAGCTGTCCAGCACGCTGAACAGGACTCAAGCCGTATTTCACTCACGGGTTAAAGCAGAAGTCTTAACAGAATACAGCAGAATGACTTCAAAGGAAATGCAAAATAGAGGAAATGGCACAGTAGCCTTCACTCTGCACTGCAAGCAAAAGTGGTGAAGATTTGAGCTATGGGTTATACGCAACTAAGGCATCCCGTTGGCCAAAGGACTTATGCAATAGGGCATCCTCTTCTTCTACTCTCACCCTGTGTCTCACATCTATATCTGTTCCCCATCCCTGCTGCAGACAGTGCTGGACTTGTTAAGACCTACACTGGCTCCCAGTATGTTTCCGAGCACAATTCAAAGTGTTGGTGCTGACCTTTAAAGCCCTAAACGGCCTCGGTCCAGTATACCTGAAGGAGTGTCTCCACCATCGTTCTGCCCGGACACTGAGGTCCAGCTCCAAGGGCCTTCTGGTGGTTCCCAGCCTGCGAGAAGTGAGGTTACAGGGAACCAGGCAGAGGGCCTTCTCGGTGGTGGCGCCCGCCCTGTGGAACGCCCTCCCACCAGATGTCAAAGAGAAAAACAACTACCAGACTTTTAGAAGACATCTGAAGGCAGCCCTGTTTAGGGAAGCTTTTAATGCATTACTGTATTTTAATATTTTGTTGAAAGCCGCTCAGAGTGGCTGGGGAAACCCAGCCAGATGGATGGGGTCTAAATAATAAATTATATTATTATTATTATTATTGATAGACCAATGGTCTCACTCTCTATAAAGCACTGTCATGCCTTTCTGGGTGCAGGAAAATGTGTGGAAAAGAGGTTGCTTGCTTTGGTTAACTGATGAACTTATATCCATTTGTCTTCAAGGTGCTTCAGAGCTTTTTGTCTTCTATAGACTCGATATTTGCTTTGAAACTACGCCACCCACCCACCCCGGCTTGATGTTGTTAAATCATTAGGAACGTAGGACCAAGTCAGACTATTGGTCCATCCACGTTCTAATATCCAGGGTCTGGAAAGCAAGCCTGATGAGGAATGGTTGAAGGAGCTGTATATGCTTAGCCTGGAAAAGAGGAGACTGAGAAGGAGATAGGAGAGCCACCTTCCAATATCTAAAGGGCTGTCACATGGAAGAGGGAGTAAGATTGTTTCTCTTGTTCTGGAGGGTAGGCCTCAAATCAATGGATTCAAGCTTCAAGAAAGGATATTCCCACTAAACATCAGGAAGAACTTTCTGGTGGTAAGAGCTATTCAACAGTGGAATGGTGTCCTTCTGGAGGTTGTGGACTCTCCTTCCTTGGAGGTTTTTAAGCAGAGGTTGGATGGCCATCTGTCACGGATGCTTTAGCTGAGATTTCTGCATTGCAAGGGGTTGGACTGGATGACTCTTGGGTAGGGTTACCAGATGTCCCCAGATTTGCAAATCTGTCCCCGGACAAATTCCGTCCCCAGAATGTCCCCAGATTTGCAAATCTGTCCCTGGGAAACGTGGCAGCAGCAGCCTCAGCAGCCCAGAGCCAGCCTGGTAGCGCAGTTGGCTCTGGCTGGCTTCAGGAGCTGCTTGCTGCCGTGGTGCCCACCATTTTTCCTCGCCAGAAGTCCCCATATGATGTGTCTTGTGCACATAGGATGTGTCTTGTGTGATCTCCTGCCCCCTTCCTCCTTTGTTTTGACTGATCGGGGGAGGCTCGGGAGTCGCGACTGGCTGGCCGTTGCCCAGGTTTAAAAAAACTCTGCGCATTTATGTTTCGCAGGGTGCGAAAGAAGGGCTTTGCACCTTTGCACAATATGCATGTGTGCTTGGGCCCAGGGTCTTTTGCCTCACCGTCCCCACTACTGACTCCCTGTTGCTACTCAGTTTCAAAAAATAAATAAAGTAATAAATAAATAAATCCCTGGATTCATTGAAAAAAAGTCTGGTAACAGTACTCTTGGGGGACTCTTCCAACGCTACGATTCTACCTAGAGACACCAGGGATTGAAACTGGGACCTTCTGCACACAAACCAAGTGTGCCACTGAGCTATGATTTCTCATTGTAATTTGAGTAATTGTGTATCACATATAAAATAGGCTGCAGAACATGCACAGCTCTAGCATTTTGACTTGGCGGGTGGAGCAGCCCCTCATCAAAGGGGCAAGGATGGAGAAATGCAATTAAAAGATAACTGCATCACCTCTCAAATGGTTTAGCATCTCTGATCTCAAACCGACTGGCAGGCAAGGGAGAAGGCGGTCTCCAGAGTGAGTCTCTCTCTGAAAGGGAGGCAGGCCAGTTCTTCCGTAATTGTGATTTGGTTAGGACTTTTTTCCCTCCACGCCCAAGCTTTGATGTCCGAATCCTGGCTGCCCATTGGCTGCCTGTCAGCTCCTCTGCAGCCAATAGCTGCTTATTGAGCTGGACCAAAACAGCCCATTGCCTGTGAAGTGGTTGCTGACTTTTAAGAACACAAGGAAAGATTGCTAGATTAGGCCAATGGCCCAACATCCTGTTCTAGCCAGCCATTGATTGCCTTACCCTTCATGATTTTCCCCCAATTCTCTTTGAAAGCCACTGGAAGCTGGTGACAACCACTGCCTTCCTCCTGTGGGAGTGAGTTCCACTGTTTAACTCTGCATTGCGTGAACATTCTTTGATCTGCCCTGAATCTACCAACGTTCAGTTTCACTGGGAGAAAAACCTTTCTCGATCCACTTTCAAAATTAGTAGATGGGCAGCTAATGCAGAAGGGGCAACCTTATTAATTTAAAAACAAAACAAGAGTGTCACAGTTTAGGTTGAAGCTTATTGAGCATTCATCCTGATTTCCTGGCAGGGATGTTAGATGACATTGGCTATAGCGACAGTGGCGATAGCGATAGCAACGGCGAAGAAGACTTTCTTCACCGCCTCTATTGCATCTGCAGAAAACAGCAGCAGGAGACTTTTTCAGGTGGTTCACAATTTAGCGGAACCACCTGTAACATCGGGGCCCAGTACGGGCCACATGTTCTCCTGCAATGATTTTGCAAAGTTTTTTGCAGATAAAATCGCTCAGATTCGGGAAGAAGTAGACTCCACCGTGGGAGCAGGGCCGGGGCGGGAGAGTGCAAGAGTCCTGTCTAGTCAAGTTGTGTGGGATCAATTCCAATCTGTTACCTCCGAGGATGTGGACAGGCTGCTTGGACGAGTGAAACCAACCACCTGTCTCCTGGATCCTTGCCCATCCTGGCTTATAAAAGCTAGCCGGGAAGGACTGGGCGATGGGCGTCATGGGGTGGTGAATGCTTCCCTCCGTGAGGGAGCCTTCCCAGACCCGCTGAAAGAGGCGGTTATTAAACCGCTTCTTAAAAAAACATCTTAAATGCGGCCACGATGGCCAATTATCGCCCAGTCTCAAACCTTCCATTCTTGGGCAAGGTGATTGAGCGAGTGGTTGCTGAACAACTCCAGGCACGCCTGGAAGAAGCGGACCATTTGGATCCCTGCCAGTCGGGATTCAGGCCTCATCATGGGACTGAAACTGCCTTGGTCGCACTGGTTGATGATCTCCGGCGGGCTAGGGACAAAGGTGAGAGCTGTTTCCTAGTTCTGCTGGATCTCTCAGCGGCGTTTGATACCATCGACCATAACATCCTTCTGGACTGTCTTGAGGGGCTGGGAGCTGGGGGCACTGTCATACAGTGGTATCGCTCCTTCCTCCTGGGCTGTGTTCAGAAAGTGGTGGTGGGGGATGAGTGTTCAGACCCCTGGGCTCTCACTTGTGGGGTGCCTCAGGGTTCTGTCCTCTCCCCCATGCTTTTCAACATTTACATGCAGCCCCTGGGAGAGATCATCAGGAAGTTTGGGCTGGGTGTTCATCAGTATGCAGATGATACCCAGCTCTACCTCTCTTTTAAATCAGAACCAGTGAAGGCGGTGAAGGTCCTGTGTGAGTGTCTGGAAGCGGAGGATGGATGGCGGCTAACAGATTGAGGTTGAATCCTGACAAGACAGAAGTACTGTTTTTGGGGGACAGGAGGCGGGCAGGTGTGGAGGATTCCCTGGTCCTGAATGGGGTAACTGTGCCCCTGAAGGACCAGGTGCGCAGCCTGGGAGTCATTTTGGACTCACAGCTGTCCATGGAGGCACAGGTCAAATCTGTATCCAGGGCAGCTGTCTACCAGCTCCATCTGGTACGTAGGCTGAGACCCTATCTGCCTGCAGACTGTCTCGCCAGAGTGGTACATGCTCTGGTTATCTCCCGCTTGGACTACTGCAATGCGCTCTACGTGGGGCTACCTTTGAAGGTGACCTGGAAACCACAACTAATCCAGAATGCGGCAGCTAGACTGGTGACTGGGAGTGGCCGCCGAGACCATATAACACCGGTCTTGAAAGACCTACATTGGCTCCCAGTACATTTCCGAGCACAATTCAAAGTGTTGGTGCTGACCTTTAAAGCCCTAAACGGCCTCGGTCCAGTATATCTGAAGTAGCGTCTCCTCCCCCATCGTTCTGCCCGGACACTGAGGTCCAGCTCCGAGGGCCTTCTGGCGGTTCCCTCACTGCGAGAGGCCAAGTTACAGGGAACCAGGCAGAGGGCCTTCTCAGTAGTGGCGCCCGCCCTGTGGAACGCCCTCCCATCAGATGTCAAAGCGATAAACATCTACCTGACATTCAGAAGACATCTGAAGGCAGCCCTGTTCAGGGAAGTTTTTAATATGTGACATTTTAGTGTATCTTTCATCTTTGTTGGAAGCCGCCCAGAGTGGCTGGGGAAACCCAACCAGATGGGCGGGGTACAAATAATAAATTATTATTATTATTATTATTATTATTATTATTATTATTATTAATTGTTCACTCATTCTTATTTCTTTGTGGGGAAGTCAGACTACAATGTGTCCAGCAATTGTTATTCCCCCATTTATTTATTTATTTATAAAATATATTCATTAATTTAAAATAAATACATTTATGAAAAATAGACATACAATAAAACAAACAAATAACAGAAAAATCAAACAAACCACCACACTACAAGATATAAGATTAATATAATTATCATCATATATACTCCTGGTATTGAACACAATTATAAAATTTATAGAAAATAAATTTAAAGCTGACTTCCAATTAATCTCACTGTACTTTGTCTATCCATTACTTTATACCGCACAGTTATATATTTCTTATATAATTTCTTTTTACCTCCCCACAAACTTATATTTATACAATACAGTGATCAGTCTAATTCTGCCAAGACGTTTCCTTTTATTCCATGGTTTTCTAAATATTCTTTAAAGATTCTCCAATCCTTGTAGGCTTTTTGTTTTGGTTGGCCTCTTACTCTTCCTGTCAATTTCGCTAGCTGTCTGTTATTCCCCCTTTTAAAGCAAATGTCCTAATTTTGCAGCTCCCCGGCTACTGCACAGATCAGAACATAATTGCCTTTTAGTTTGACACCTCTTCAAATTTTGCAATAGATGTTTAGAAATGCATGCACTGGGAAGGAAGAAGAGGAAGATCCCCACCCGATCCCCAAAGATCAGACAGATCCATGGATCCGGCTGCAGTTTCTGAGCTTCGAAAGCTTTCTGGATTCTCTCTCCATCTCGCCCTGTTTTATTGGTTTCCTAATTAACAAACTCGTGGCTAACATAAAATGAAAGGCCCTGCATAACGATACTTACGGAGGACATAAATTCAAAGCAAACATTTGGATTTGATGCTACATAAATGCAGTAATCGCGCAGTGTTCATTATGGAGCCCTCATGCATTATGAAAAGGAGAGGGAACGGAAATGGTAATTATTTCTATTTAAGAGTAGGAACCGGCGACCTGGGGCAAGATGGGCGGTCCTAAGCTTTCATAAATGGCAAAACTCACGTCAAAACCTTTCACAAATCACATGTCTCCCCCCCTTTCCATTTTTTTTTAGTGTAGGGGGGCTATTGGCAGGGTCACAGCAAGCCAACTACCAGCTTCAAAGCGGTTTTGTTTGTTTGTTTGTTTGTTTGTTTGTTTGTTTATAGGAGTGCTTTCTAAAATCATCAAGAAAATATCATGGCAACGTACAACATAAACGCTAAAGACCATAAAATTATAAAATCACAAGATGCAGAGCAAATGACCCACACAGAATCAAACTGAGTCAGTAGAGAATCATAGAATCATGGAATTGTAGGTATGATGGCCTGGGATTCGGACTCAGATGCTGATCCTGAGGGATCCCAGCCTGCACAGGATTCCCTGCCTCCAGAACCAGCTGAGCCGGGGCTGGGGCATGAGCCTGAAGGGTCCTCACCTGTGCTGGATCCTCAGGTGCAGGCACCAGCTGAGTCTGCTCTGGCCCCTGAGGTGATGGAGGACCCATTGCCTGCAGGTGCTCCACTCTCAGCCCCGTCAGGGGAAGGTGAGGTTGCCTCTGGGTCTGATAACCCTCCAGCCTCTCCTGAGCGGCAGAGGCTCAGGGCAGAGAGGCGGAAGGAACTAAGTTCCCGCAGGAGGAGTGCTCGCATCCAGGCCAGGAGAGGTGAGTCACCTGTGGACCGCGGCCGCCCTATGCCTCGGGGCAGATAAAAGCCAGCCAGCCCCAGTCCCAGGTTGCGGGAGCAACATTGTTGGTAGCCTGTTCCTGCCTGCACCCTTTCCTGCTCTTCTGGCAGAGTTCTTGACCACACCCAACTCCCTGTCTTGGACCCAGCTTCAGCTTTGATGGACAACCTCCATACCGCACCCTCAACCTCGGACTGGACTTGGACCTCGCTGCACGGTTAACCCTCGGGACCAGCACAGTAGGATTAGAAGGGACCACAAGGGTCATCTAGTCCAACCCCCTGCAATGCCCAACATGCATCTTGAACCCATGACCCTGAAATTGCAGCTCCCATGCTCTACCAACTGAACTATCCACAGGAATAGCACAACCCTCCTGTGTTCCTTAGGCACACAAATTGGTCCCAGTATGTTCAGTGGGTACAAACGTTGGGGTAACTAGGTGTAGGATGACAGGCTAAGGGAGAAGCACCTAGGAGCAGGCCCCATTGAATTCAATGGGATCTGAGCAGACAGGTGTATGGTTGCACTGAAGGAATCGCCCTGCTAGATGAGACAAAATGCCCAGCGATTCTGCTTCCAACATTGCTCGGCAGGCGTCTCCAGAAAGCCTGCAGCTGGGTCTCCCTATCTCGTTTGATCCCTACATCTAACCCTGAGAGAGGCATGCTTTATTTACAGTTGCCTGCAATCCCAGATCATCAAACACTGGAGGTGGCTTACAACCATGATTAAAATCACAGCAGCCATTCCTAAAAGCATTGCAACATGGTGCAAATTGTCTGCTGACTCAGAAATCCCCTCCTCAAGGGGGAGTAGGTCCTGCAGCCCTTTCTGAAAGCTTCCGGAGACCTTGGAAAGACCTTTTGGAACCCCAAGCCTACCATTGAAAAAGCAGCCAGCAAAAAAATGGAAAACTGATAAAATACCATAATTATTAGAATTGTTGTTGTTCAGTCATTTAGTCGTGTCCAACTCTTCGTGACCCCCTGGACCAGAGCTCGCCAGGCCCTCCTGTCTTCCACTGCTTCCCGCAGTTTGGTCAAACTCATGCTGGTAGCTTCGAGAACACTGTCCAGCCATCTTGTCCTCTGTCGTCCCCTTCTCCTTGTGCCCTCCATATTTCCCAACATCAGGGTCTTTTCCAGGGAGTCTTCTCTTCTCATGAGGTGGCCAAAGTATTGGAACCTCACCTTCAGGATCTGTCCTTCCAGTGAGCACTCAGGGCTGATTTCCTTCAGAGTGGATAGGTTTGATCTTCTTGCAGTCCATGGGACTCTCAAGAGTCTCCTCCAGCACCAGAATTCAAAAGCATCAATTCTTCAGCGATCAGCCTTCTTTATGGCCCAGCTCTCACTTCCATACATCACTACTGGGAAAACCATAGCTTGAACTATACAGGTTTGACCAAACTGCAGGAGGCAGTGGAAGACAGGAGTGCCTGGCGTGCTCTGGTCCAGGGGGTCACGAAGAGTCGGACATGACTAAACAACAACAGCAACTAAGCAAAACCCTCGGCTGCTACCTTGGAATAGAAAGTTTCGCAGCGGGAGCAGAACTTTGCAAAAGTGTGACTGAGCATTTGTGCTATGTGAGAAGAAAGAGATGGCTCAGATCACCCGATAATTTATTCATAACTACTCCCTCCGTTGGCTCTGCTGGACGGCGACCTTTTAATTGTCTGAGCCAATCAAAAACACAGCTTCTCAAATAATGGCTTCCTAAGCGGCTGTCAGTCTGGTGCCTGAGCCGGGCTGTCAGGGAGCCGCTTCTGATTGGCTGCCGTGACCACTTGCTGTTGACTTTATTTCAGCTTATTAAAATTGATCCTAAACAAACTTGATGTGCCCCAAATTATCTCCCTAAGATTAATTCGAATGCAATTTGTCTCCTGCTAGATTTTGCCGCTGTATTAAATCTTCCATTGCAAACAGGAGTGTGTTGGGTCATTCTAATTAATTAGATACACACCCTCCCATTTCCCCCATACTGAAGCAAATTATTCAGAAACAAGGAGAACATTGGGGAGGTAATATGCACTGACAGGGCCACAATTTGCTGCCTCTTGGGGCAAAAAAGGTAACCGTGGAAGGGAAAACACACCTTAATGGGTCTTTTATTTTTCACCTGGGGGCTGTCCCTAATTATATGCAATGTATGAACACATCAATATTATCTGTTTGCTCTTTAAAGGAAGACATAGGGCTAGCGCTCAGAGCTTGCATGCCAATACTTGTAAGTGCGAGTCAGCGAAGGGCTAAAAACAATGTGCGGTTAATATATGGAATCCACTTCCATAAGAGCTGAGGGTGGCCTTCCATGTAGACAGCTTAGAGGCAGTGTGGCTTAATGGGTAGAGTGTTGGACTAGGACCTGGAAGACCAGGATTCAGTTCTGCACTCAGTCATGATGCACGTTTTCCGAGTTCAGTTCAAAGTGTTGTTGCTGACCTCTGAAGCCCTAAACGGCGCTGTATACCTGAAGGAGTTTCTCCACCCCCATTGTCCAGCCTGGAGGCTGAGGTCCAGCTCTGAGGGTCTTCTGACAGTTCCCTCACTGTGAGGAGTGAGGTTAATAATAAATTTTTATTTATACCCCGCCCTTCCTGGTTCAGAAAACTGGGCTCAGGGCGGCTAACAACAAATTTAAAACACTTAATTGATGCAACAAAAAACAGCATAAAATGCGAATAACAAATTCAGAATTCAAAAATCAATTTAGGGGGAAAATCCATCCAATAAACATTAGATGATCACCAGGGCTAGCTGGCTAAGTTAGTCCTATTTGGGCCAGCGAGGAGACCAGGGGAGAATTAGCTGTGGGATCCCAGAGCGGATAATCTTCATAAAAAGGGGAGGGGGAGGGAAGGAAGGTGAATAAAAGATCAGGCTAAGTTCAAATTGAAAGCCAGGTGGAATAGCTCTGTCTTATAGGCCCTGTGGAAGGAAGTTAAATCCTGCAGGGCCCTGGTCTCATGGGACAGAGCATTCCACCAGGTTGGAGCCATCACTGAGAAGGCCCTGGCCCCGATGGAGGGTAATCTGACTTCTTTAGGGCCCGGGACCTCTAAACTATGGTTATTCATGGACCTTAAGGTCCTCTGCGGGACATACCAGGACAGGCGGTCCTGTAAATACGAGGGCCCTTAGCCACAAAGGGGTTACAGGGAACCAGGCAGAGGGCCTTCTCAGTAGTGGTGCCCACCCTTCAGATGTCAAGAAAATTAACAACCACCAGCACCATCTTGGGGGTGGGGGGCAGGGAGGGAGAGGGCCTGAGCACCCACAAAATTTTGACTGTGGGTGGCTGGTCTCTGCCTATTGCTGCTGCCTGCCTTACCTCTCTCTGGTGCCACCACAGCGACTGGGCCACTGGGCCTCTGCCTCTGCTGTGGGACTTCTGTTGTGGCTTTCCTGAGGCCACGACAGGTCCCGTCAGGTCCTCCTGCAGCCACAGCGGGCCTCGCGGGGCGTACCCGCAACCCCACACATGCTGTCACAGACACACACCGGACACCCACAAAGTGGGGCAGAACCCAGCATGCTTGAAAACAACTACTGTGGTACCTCAGGTTAAGTACTTAATTCATTCTGGAGGTCTGTACTTAACCTGAAACTGTTCTTAACCTGAAGCACCACTTTAGCTAATGGAGCCTCCTGCTGCCGCCGCGCCGCCAGAGCACGATTTCTGTTCTCATCCTGGAGCAAATTTCTTAACCTGAAGCACTATTTCTGGGTTAGCGGAGTGTGTAACCTGAAGCGTATGTAACCTGAAGCGTATGTAACCTGAGGTACCACTCTATCTGACTTCTAGAAGACACCTGAAGGCAGCTGTGATGGCCTGGGATTCCGATTCAGAGGACGAACCAGAGGAATCCCAGCCTGCACAGGAGTCCCCGCCTCCAGGGCCGGCTGAACTGGGGCAAGGCCTAGATGCTGAAGAGCCTGCACCTGTGGCAGAGCACCAGGAGCTGGCCCCAGGTGAAACCCTTCTGGCCCCAAGGTGCTGGAGGACTCAGTGTCTACAGGTGAGCCTCCTCCGGGGCCCAGTAACCCTTCGGCCTCTCCTGATCTGCAGAGGCTTAGGGCAGAGAGGCGAAGGGAACTGGTTGCTCCCAGGAGGAGTGCTCACCTTAAGGTCAGAGGAGGCGGGGCTCCTGGGGGCCGGGACTGCCCCTGGCCTTAGAAGAAGATAAAGGTCAGTCAGCCCGGTCCCAGGTTGCGGGAGCAACGTCGTTGTTGGCTTCGGACCTTCCTGTGTTCCTGACCCCTGCTCGGCCTCCTGTTCCTGATCATCCGGTGTTCCTGTTCCCTGCTCGGCCTCCTGTTCCTGATCATCCGGTGTTCCTGTTCCCTGCTCGGCCTCCTGTTCCTGATCATCCGGTGTTCCTGTTCCCTGCTCGGCCTCCTGTTCCTGACCATCCGGTGTTCCTGTTCCCTGCTCGGCCTCCTATTCCTGATCATCCGGTGTTCCTGTTCCCTGCTCGGCCTCCTGTTCCTGATCATCCGGTGTTCCTGTTCCCTGCTCGGCCTCCTGTTCCTGATCATCCGGTGTTCCTGTTCCCTGCTCGGCCTCCTGTTCCTGATCATCCGGTGTTCCTGTTCCCTGCTCGGCCTCCTGTTCCTGATCATCCGGTGTTCCTGTTCCCTGCTCGGCCTCCTGTTCCTGACCATCCGGTGTTCCTGTTCCCTGCTCGGCCTCCTGTTCCTGACCATCCGGTGTTCCTGTTCCCTGCTCGGCCTCCTGTTCCTGACCATCCGGTGTTCCTGTTCCCTGCTCGGCCTCCTGTTCCTGATCATCCGGTGTTCCTGTTCCCTGCTCGGCCTCCTGTTCCTGATCATCCGGTGTTCCTGTTCCCTGCTCGGCTTCCTGTTCCTGATCATCCGGTGTTCCTGTTCCCTGCTCGGCCTCCTGTTCCTGACCATCCGGTGTTCCTGTTCCCTGCTCGGCCTCCTGTTCCTGACCATCCGGTGTTCCTGTTCCCTGCTCGGCCTCCTGTTCCTGACCATCCGGTGTTCCTGTTCCCTGCTCGGCCTCCTGTTCCTGACCATCCGGTGTTCCTGTTCCCTACTCGGCCTCCTGTTCCTGATCATCCGGTGTTCCTGTTCCCTGCTCGGCCTCCTGTTCCTGACCATCCGGTGTTCCTGTTCCCTGCTCGGCCTCCTGTTCCTGACCATCCGGTGTTCCTGTTCCCTGCTCGGCCTCCTATTCCTGATCATCCGGTGTTCCTGTTCCCTGCTCGGCCTCCTGTTCCTGACCATCCGGTGTTCCTGTTCCCTGCTTGGCCTCCTGTTCCTGACCATCCGGTGTTCCTGTTCCCTGCTCGGCCTCCTGTTCCTGACCATCCGGTGTTCCTGTTCCCTGCTCGGCCTCCTGTTCCTGACCATCCGGTGTTCCTGTTCCCTGCTTGGCCTCCTGTTCCTGACCATCCGGTGTTCCTGTTCCCTGCTCGGCCTCCTATTCCTGATCATCCGGTGTTCCTGTTCCCTGCTCGGCCTCCTGTTCCTGATCATCCGGTGTTCCTGTTCCCTGCTCGGCCTCCTGTTCCTGATCATCCGGTGTTCCTGTTCCCTGCTCGGCCTCCTGTTCCTGACCATCCGGTGTTCCTGTTCCCTGCTCGGCCTCCTGTTCCTGACCATCCGGTGTTCCTGTTCCCTGCTCGGCCTCCTGTTCCTGATCATCCGGTGTTCCTGTTCCCTGCTCGGCCTCCTGTTCCTGACCATCCGGTGTTCCTGTTCCCTGCTCGGCCTCCTGTTCCTGATCATCCGGTGTTCCTGTTCCCTGCTTGGCCTCCTGTTCCTGACCATCCGGTGTTCCTGTTCCCTGCTCGGCCTCCTATTCCTGATCATCCGGTGTTCCTGTTCCCTGCTCGGCCTCCTGTTCCTGATCATCCGGTGTTCCTGTTCCCTGCTTGGCCTCCTGTTCCTGACCATCCGGTGTTCCTGTTCCCTGCTCGGCCTCCTGTTCCTGACCATCCGGTGTTCCTGTTCCCTGCTCGGCCTCCTGTTCCTGATCATCCGGTGTTCCTGTTCCCTGCTCGGCCTCCTATTCCTGATCATCCGGTGTTCCTGTTCCCTGCTCGGCCTCCTGTTCCTGATCATCCGGTGTTCCTGTTCCCTGCTCGGCCTCCTGTTCCTGATCATCCGGTGTTCCTGTTCCCTGCTTGGCCTCCTGTTCCTGACCATCCGGTGTTCCTGTTCCCTGCTCGGCCTCCTGTTCCTGACCATCCGGTGTTCCTGTTCCCTGCTCGGCCTCCTGTTCCTGATCATCCGGTGTTCCTGTTCCCTGCTCGGCCTCCTATTCCTGATCATCCGGTGTTCCTGTTCCCTGCTCGGCCTCCTGTTCCTGATCATCCGGTGTTCCTGTTCCCTGCTCGGCCTCCTGTTCCTGATCATCCGGTGTTCCTGTTCCCTGCTCGGCCTCCTATTCCTGATCATCCGGTGTTCCTGTTCCCTGCTCGGCCTCCTGTTCCTGATCATCCGGTGTTCCTGTTCCCTGCTCGGCCTCCTGTTCCAGCATTCCTGTTCCCCGCCCGGCTCTCCGCCTCGGACCTCGCCCCTCTTTGTGTGGACTCTGCTTACGCCCACGGTACCTTACTCCCGGGACCAGCACAGCAGCCCTGTAGAGCAGGCTTCCTCAACCTCGGCCCTCCAGATGTTTTGAGACTACAGTTCCCATCATCCTTGACCACTGGTCCTACTAGCTAGGGATCATGGGAGTTGTAGGCCAAAAACATCTGGAGGGCCGAGGTTGAGGAAGCCCGCTGTAGAGGATGAAAGCACCATGGCAGGAACATGTCCATGCAAGAGGTGAATTCAGGTCCCTGGTTTTTGTTTTTGTTTTGTTTTGTTTTTGCAATTTCAAGGCCCTCCCTTGTTCTATTGGGCTGCCAGGGACATTATCCCATCTTTGGTGGAGTTGCCCTCAGGTTTCACTATTCTAGTCCCGAGAACACCAAGAAAAATCTAAAATAATCAAATCACCCGCTCAGTCTTCTCCATTCCTGAATATGTAAGGCTTGTCATTCCAAAGAATTTTTGACAGGGATGTTAGCTGCGGCTAGGATTTCAAGAGCCCAGCAATGGGGAAACTAGGGGGGAAAATATGCATTTCACTGCGTGGTATAAGAACTTAATGGAATTTGCCTGTTTTGTTTGTGGTGGTTGTGGTAAGCACACATACCGGTAAACTGTGAGTTTCCAGGGGGCTGGAGGACCCGGAACGCTTTTATGACAGCTGCTGGGGTTTTATTTCCTATGCCTAGATGCTCAATATTCACCATGCATGCCAGTATTGGAAAATACAGATGCCTTGGTTTATATCAATGCATTCCCATTTCTTTTTATTTATTGCTCGCTTGCTTTGTACAGTGGTACCTCGGGTTACATACACTTCAGGTTACAGGCTCTGCTAACCCAGAAATAGTGCTTCAGGTTAAGAACTTTGCTTCAGGATAAGAACAGAAATCGTGCTCCGGGGCCGTGGCAGCAGCAGGAGGCCCCATTAGCTTAAGTGGTGCTTCAGGTTAAGAACAGTTTCAGGTTAAGAACAGACCTCTGGAACGAATTAAGTACTTAACCCGAGGTACCACTGTATAGGATATGATGTAATACCCCGCTACTGCACTCTTCATTGTTTAATAATAAAATTAATCATAATACAGTGGTATCTTGGGTTACATACGCTTCAGGTTACAGACTCCGCTAACCCAGAAATAGTACCTCAGTTAAGAACTTTGCTTCAGGGTGAGAACAGAAATCGTGCTCCAGTGGCGCGGCAGCAGGAGGAGGCCGCATTAGCTTAAGTGGTGTTTCAGGTTACGAACAGTTTCAGGTTAAGAACGGACCTCCAGAACGAATTAAGTTCTTAACCCGTGGTACCACTGTAATATGTTTGTTTGTTTGCTTTAAAAAAGAAATTCAGCCTTTTTAATATGACGGACTTGCCTGATTTGCGGAGCAGCCCCAGCCCACCTGAATGGACTTCCAAGCCCACCTCTTCTCCTGGAATCCCAATTTGGGAAGCTTTGCCCTCCTGCCATCCGAATGCACCTGCAAGGTTGCCCTGGGCTTGCCTCTTTCTCGTCCCCCCCTTTTTTTGGTAAATAACCCAGCCCTGCTTCACGTCAGCGTCCTCGTCGCCTTTGGATATATTTGTCAACCCTTTCAGAATCTTCCTTGATTGATTCATCCTGGTGGCTTTGTGCTCCCAAAATGGAGAGAAAGAAGAATTTGTCTCCATTTCGGCTCCTTGTATCTTATCATTCCACCTGCTCCATATTTCCATATCCTGGCCCTCGGCGCACCGCTTTGCAAAACCCTCTCCCTCGCTTGCCTTCTCCGCATGCCCTCCCATTTAACTCCTCTCGTCTTTATGGCCTCTTATCATTATATACCCTGACTGGTCCCTCGGCTCCCATTTAGCCCCCACCCTCTCGCCCACCCTCCAATCTGTCCAGCTGCCCTTCGGATATGCTGATGGCTTCCCTTGGCATTGTCTCCACAAATGACAGCCCTGCCTATGATAACATCCCGCAAATATTTGAACGGGCAGGGATTGGATTTGGGAAGAGAGAGGATGAGAAGGGAAAGGCAGCGTTTAATCACAGGCGTCGGAAAGGACCTGAATGGCCGGCCTGCTGCCTGACAGAATTTGCTAGAATGAGAAGTTTTTTAAAAAATTTCAAGTTCCTAGCCCTCATGGGGAAACCAGAGTGGGGAAGGCTTGGTGAAAACTCAGGGCCATGCAGTGGGGAACTGCAAACCTGTAGGGTGGTGCTGTACAGTGGTACCTTGGTTCTCAAACTTAATTCGTTCCGGAAGTCCATTCCAAAACCAAAGCGTTCCAAAACCAAGGTGCGTTTTCCCATAGGAAAAAATGCAAAACGGATTAATCCGTTCCAGACTTTTAAAAACAACCCCCAAAACAGCAATTTAACATGAATTTTACTATCTAATGAGACCACTGATCCATAAAATGAAAGCAATAATCAATGTTCTGAACTATAAAATAAATGACAGTATTGTAGATAATTTTGTTTGTTTGTTTTGTTACTTGCACTGATGATAGTCACTGTTTGGATGGGGGGCTTTTATCCATTTCCGCAGTCACACAATCAATCAATCAGTAGCTGAACTGGGTTCCACACAGTCACAAAAACAAATTAACCAAAAAAGCCTCAAAAACAAAAATGCAAAATAAATAGCAAAAACTAAAGAGCCAAACTTAATCCGTTCCAGAAGTTCGTTTGACCTCTGAAATGTTCGAAAACCAAGGCACAGCTTCTGATTGGTGCAGGCGCCCTGGAAACAATAGCCGAGGGCTGCATCAGATGTTCGGCTTCCGAAAAATGTTCAAAAACCTGAACACTTACTTCCGGGGTTTCGGCGTTTGAGAACCAAGGTGTTTGAGAACCAAGGTACTACTGTATATACTTCTCTTCCTCCCTGTTTTATGCTAACCATCATGTGAGGTTGGTTAGGCTGTGAGCGAGTAGCTGGCCTAAATCCACACAGTGAACTTCATTGCAGAGTGGGATTTGAACCCCGATCTCCCAGGTTATAGTCCAGCACTCTTAAAACTACACCACACTGGCTCTCTTCGGACATTCAAATTGCCGTTTCAGAACTTTGAATGCCTAATGGAGCAATCCCATAAGACGTCTACTCAAAAGGAAGTCCTGTTGGCTTCAGCGAGGCTCACCGCCAGATATGCAGATACAGGATTACAGCCTTATATATGTTTGCTCCTTGCTGGGGTAGTGGCGAGTTTAGCCCCTGAGCTCCACACTCTCTTCCATTGATTTTAATTCCCCACAGTCTCTTCCACTGATTTTACCTGGCTGCTGGGGTTTATCCTTAAACTGTGATACAGCCTTCTCATGGAAGATGGAGAAAACTGTTTTTTGCTGCCCCAGATGTTAGGACCCGAACCAATGGATTCAAATGACAGGAAGGGAGATTCCGACAAAACATTAGGAAGAACTTACTGATGGTAAGAATCATAGAGTTGGAAGGGACCCCATGGGTCATCTACCCCAAGCCCCCTGCAATGCAGGAATCTCAGCTAAAGCATCCATGACAGATGGCCATCTGCTTAAAAACCTCCAAGGAAGGAGAGTGCACCGTCTTCCAAGGGAGCCCGTTCCACTGTCAAACAGCACTTCCTTTTGGGATGTGAAACACAAGAGCAGTCAAGTACAACATTCCTAGAGTGAACATGTTTACACATGGGGAGGAATGCTTGTCCAGCCAGCAGGTAAGCTGCCTGCTTCCTTCTGGGCTGGGACAGACCTCCTCTGAATGTGACTAGAGGTGGGCGTGGCCTCACCTGTGCAGGTAACAAACACATAGGACTGGCTGCCATCTCTCTCTCTACGACTACGTTCGTCAAAGAAGCAACATTTGCTTAGCCAAAGATGCTCTCTTCCAGCCAAGAGAGGACAAAGGGACTTTCTCCTTATGAGATAGTTTCCAGGTGTATGTTACTTTTCTAAGCTAAGTCTGTCTTCTGGGATCCAATTGTGAACAGAATGTGAGTGAGTAAACTCTTTTTATACTTTTATAGAAGACTGTGTCGTGTCTTATCTTTTATGAGGGAATAAGGGGAAAATACCAGAACACTTGGGGACGCGGGTGGCGCTGTGGGTTAAACCACAGATCCTAGGACGTGCTGATCAGAAGGTCGCGGTTCGAATCCCCGCGATGGGGTGAGTTCCCGTTGCTCGGTCCCTGCTCCTGCCAACCTAGCAGTTCGAAAGCACGTCAAAGTGCAAGTAGATAAATAGGTACCACTGCGGTGGGAAGGTAAACACATTTCCGTGCGCTGCTCTAGTTCGCCAGAAGCGGCTTAGTCATGCTGGCCACATGACCCGGAAGCTGTCCACTGGC
This sequence comes from Podarcis gaigeae, assembly GCF_964106915.1. NCBI lineage: Eukaryota > Metazoa > Chordata > Lepidosauria > Squamata > Lacertidae > Podarcis > Podarcis gaigeae. Next base: position 7,259,244 of record NC_139686.1, read on the forward strand.
TCCCTTGGCCAATAAAGCGAGATGAGCACCGCAACCCCAGAGTCGGCCACAACTGGACCTAATGGTCAGGGGTCCCTTTACCTTTACCTTTACCTTACCAGAACAGTTATTATAGAGGCCTTAGCGAGCCTAAGCAAATGTATCCGCTGTGAGTTTAAAAATGGGAATGTTACTCTGCTAAATTGTGAACTTGTTTACACAAGTTGGAAAGAATATAATCAAACAATATATCCTCTCCTGAATCCCTGAACATTCCCACATTGCTGTTAGAAATTTCTTCCTGATGTTTATTCGGAAGCTCCTTCCTTGGTCACCTCAATCCATTGGTTCAGATATTTGAAGATGGGTGTCACATCTCCTCTAGATGACCCATGGAATCCTTTCCAACCCTACTATTCTATGATTCTATGCTTGACCAGATGCAGAGGGCTGTGATGTTGCAGAAACCTCTGGCTGTTGTATGGCTGGAACGTAGCATTGCTCTGTACAAAGTCAAGGAGTCCCACTTATTGCTCCACCCACTTTTGCCCCTGGCCCTGCCCACTGCTGGAAGGCAGCCAATCAGGGGAAGCCACCCTTGGACTGAAAAGCCTTCCTTGCTGCTTCCTGATGCATAGGGCTGCATCTTTATAGAACACGTGCCAATGTATATCTTGATTACAACCATTTTGACAGGCATCCAATAGGAAAGTAAGTAAGCTGCCAGCTGTGAAATAGAACACACATTGCACAATTGCTTTGGTTATTATTTATCTAATGTATAATCTGTGTTGCTTTTCAGCCAGAAATGCCCCCCCCCCAAAAAAACGGGCTCACAGCAATAATATAAAAAAGCACAACATTATCCGGAATTAACAATAAACCAAATAAAATTAACCACAGCAAAACGGAAAGCAAAACAAGCAGCCAGCATCGCTGTGGAACAGCACAACCAGGGGAGCTAATCATGCAATGTTAAAAGCCCATTGAAACAAGACAGGCATAATCACATTACGTGTTGTTGCATGTCAGCTATCAAATAATGTCAAATACCATCAGATGTCCAATAAATGCATCTAATCATCAGAATTCAGAGACTCTTCTAAAATTGCAGAGTGTTTCGGGGAAAGCATTCATTTCATCTTTGCATCCCCTGTTGTATAATACATGCTCGCCTCTCCTCTCACCTCGTCCTTGGTTTTTGGTACATTCCTGTTCCAGTCACCGTATTTTGGTGGCTCCGCTCACTTCTATCTGATGCAGAGAACATCCTCATCTCCAGGGTCTGGGGTGCGTGGGGTGTTGGGGGAGGGGCACTACCCCTGGTGGGGCACAAGTCCATGCTCCTTCTGGGGTAGTTTGTCCACCTTTTTGACCCCACCCTGCACTCAATTAATCCAGAATGCGGCAGCCAGCCTGGTGACTGGGAGCGGCCACCGAGACCATATAACACCGGTCCTGAAAGACCTACATTGGCTCCAACTACATTTCTGAGTTTCCTTATATCCTTCTTAAAAGAATATACATGCCACAATCTTGTTTAAAATATAATAATAATAATAATAATAATAATAATAATAATAATAATAATTTATTATTTATACCCTGCCCATCTGGTTGAGTTTCCCCAGCCACTCTGGGCAGCTCCCAATTGAGTGTTAAAAACAATACAGCACTAAATATTAGAAACTTCCCTAAACAGGACTGCCTTTGGGTGTCTTCTAAACATCAGATAGTTGTTTATTTCCTTGACATCTGATGGGAGGGTGTTCCACAGGGAGGGAGCCACTACTGAGAAGTCCCTCTGTCTGGTTCCCTGTAACCTCTCACAGTGAGGGAACTGCCAGAAGGCCCTTGGAGCTGGACCTCAGTGTCTGGGATGAAAGATGGGGGTGGAGACGCTCCTTCGGGTATACTGATCCCTGAAGGCAGACAGTTACAAATATGTGCATTTGGATCTACCCCATATGGGGGAATAATCCCAGTGACTGCAGACTGCAGTTCACACAATGAAAGAAAGATGGAAAAGAGAAAAGAGGGAGAGTGCTGTGTGCCTTGCCCTTTTGTTACCTGGGCAGGTAAGGTCATGCCCACCTCTTGTCACATGCAAAGGAAGTATGCCTCAGCCAGGAGGAAACAGGAAGTTTTTGACTGGCTGGACCAAACATTCCTCTGCATGTCCACTCTAGGAAATAAAGGAATGTTGTACTTGACTGCTACTTATGTATCACATCCCACACATTGGCCCCTTTATGAACATTGACACATAGAAAGCTGTCCTGTGTCAAACTATTGATATTGTCCACACTGACTGACAGCAGTTCTCCAGGGTTTCAGAAAGGACACTCTCCCAGGCCTAACCTGGTGATGCCAGCGATTGAACCTTGGCATGGCAGATTCTCTGACACTCTGCCAAGCCCCATCCCTGGTGCCAACCAAGAGGCAAATCCATGGTTTTTAGGTTTTGCCGATCCAGAAATATTTGCTGTAAGCATTTCTTCCCATGAGTGTAAGGAACAACAGATTGCTGGGAAAGCTTTGCAAAATGGATTGCAATTACAATCTGCGAACTTGAATAGTCTGGAAGGAAGGAAGGAAGGAAGGAAGGAAGGAAGGAAGGAAGGAAGGAAGACTCGAGCTGATTGAAAATGGCCTCCCTCAACCCTCCACCATATTTGTAAGTGGCAAAATGAGATTTGGGCTGAATAATGCACACAATTTAAATCTTGCGCTTTGCTCCTCCTTATCAGTTATCAGCTTTTAGTTTTGATACGCTGCGGGTCTCGTGAGTCCATGTCCTCATAATCCTGAGCCCGACTTGATTAATCAGAAGACAATATATTATCTGTGGGATGTGAAACATAAGAGCAGTCAAGTACAACATTCCTAGAGTGAACATGTTTACACATGGGGAGGAATCTCTCTCTCTCTCTTTTGACTACATGCATCGAAGAAGCAACATCTGCTTAGCCAAAGATGCTCTCTTGGCTCCAGCCAAGAGAAGACAAAGGGACTGTCTTCTTATGAGATAATTTCTAGGTATATGTTAATTTTCTAAGCTAAGTCTGCCTTCTGGGATCCTATTGTGAACAGAATGATGTGTGAGTAAACCTTTTAATACTTTTATAGACGACTGTGTCGTGTCTTATCTTTTATGAGGGAATAAGGGGAAAATACCAGAACAGTTATTATAGAGGCTTTAGCGAGCCTAAGCAAACGCATCCGCTGCAAGTTTAAAAAGGGGAGTGTTACTCTGCTAAATTGTGAACTTGTTAACACAAGTTGCAAAGACTATAATCAGACAATATATCCTCTCCTGCATCCCTGAACATTCCCACATTATCAACATAAATATAGGCAGGTGAATCTGCACGTGTTATTCTGGTCTTACAATGCAGACTCAAAAAACCTCCCTACAAAAATCCGTTCTGAGAAATAACCATAGTTGTGCCTGGAAGTCTCTGTGCTCTTTGAAAACAAGGTTGGGCCATTTTGCTGAATGCTCTGGCGATTGTGTGGCAATGCCTGATGCCCTCCAACAGTTCCAGGAGATTCTGAAAAAAGGGGAATTTCAGGAAATTTGTCCGGAAATCCTTTTGCTGGCCCAGTTCTTGTTAAGAGCCCCTGCCCCCCCCCCGCTTTCCCAAACAACAGCTCGGCAGAGTACAGCCACTTCCTAGCAGGTGCCAATTCAAGACGAGGGAGCTGTTTGAGCTGCCTGAGCACCTGGCGTGGGATGCCAGGGAAGGGTCTAATCGCCGGAGAGACTCATCAGCAAGCTGTAGTTATCATTATCATCACAATCATGAGCATCGCCACTGTCGCCTTTTCATTGTGGCATTCGGCGCCCAGGGGAAATTAAATTAACGGCTTCCGATTGAGGGTGCATTTGCAGAGATGCCTGAGCATTAAAAAAAGGCATTAAAAAAAGGCGGCTTGTGTTACGATAACCCCCAAGTCAGGGCTGCTTAAAATGCAGGCCTTGAGGGAACAGGGAAGAGGTGCAAAGTGACCCAGGCCAGGAGTGGATCTCAGTGCAATTGTGCAGGATGGCAATTTGGAAAGCACGTCCTGAGCATAGCTATTTCTTTCTTACTCTCTCTCTCCTCTCCATTCTTTCAGGGATGGCTTCTTCTCTTCCCTTTATCTCAGGCTTTTCAAAAGGAGACCCCTTGCTCCTTAACAGGTCCCCTCACCCACTCCCAGGGGGAATGGAGAAGGACCTAGGTGAATCAGGCCAGTGTCACAGAATCATAAAGCTGTGGGGGACCTCAGAGGTCATCCAGCCCAACCCGCTTCTCAGTGCAGGATATGGAATGCAGGATGCATCCTTGGCAGTCTGGAAAAACCTATCTGAACACCAAGACCATAATCTGAGAGCCTTCATCATGTGTCTCCTCCACAAGAGGTACGGAGGGTGGCAACACGAGAATTGGCCTTTTTTGTGTTGGCTCCCTGCTTGTGGGATGCTCCCCCCAGGGAGCTTCACCTGGTGCCATCATGATACACCTTTAGGTGCCAAGTGAGACTGTTTCTCTTCAACCAGGCCTCTGGCTGATTAAAATCTGATACCCTTTTAAATGTGTTGTGGAAGGGATGGATTATTGGTTTGTTTTTTGTTCTCATTTTTACTTGAGAGCCAGTGTGGTGTAGTGGTTAAGAGCGGTGGACTCGTAATCTGGTGAACCGGGTTCGCTTCCCCGCTCCTCCACATGCAGCTGCTGGGTGACCTTGGGCCAGTCACACTTCTCTGAAGTCTCTCAGCCCCACTCACCTCACAGAGTGTTTGTTGTGGGGGAGGAAGGGAAAGGAGAATGTTAGCTGCTTTGAGACTCCTTAAAGGGAGTGAAAGGCGGGATATCAAATCCAAACTCCTCCTCCTCCTCTTCTTCTTCTTCTATGCTTTTTTTGTTTATTATGTTGGACTTTCATACCGTAAACTGCCATATGAAACTCCTCAGAAGATTTCATCAACGGTGTCTCCGGACAGTTTTACACATCACTTGGGAAGACAGGTGAACTAATGCCAGTGTACTGGAAGAAGAAAGATCACCAGTGTTGAAGCAACGATTCTTCAATATCAACTTCGTTGGACTTCATGTTGTGGACGTCATGTTGTGTAGATGCCTGATTATTGTCTTCCAAAGCAACTACTCCATTCCAAAATTAAATATGGAAAGTGGAATGCTGGTGGTAAACAAAAGAGGTTTAAAGACCCTCTCAAGGGATATCTAAAAAAATGTAGTATACACACTGACAACTGGGAAACAGTGGCCTATGAGCTCTCCAGTTGGAGAACAGCCTTTACCAAAGGTGTCATGGACTTTGAAGATGCTCGAACTCAGGACGCAAGGGAGAAACGTGCTAAGAGGCACACTTGGCAAACCCTCACCATGATCAACTCCTGCCCGGAAACCTATGTCCCCACTGCGGAAGGACATGTGGATCCAGAATTGGCCTCCACAGTCAATTACGGACCCACTGTTAAAACCGTGTTTATGGAAGACAATCTTACTTGGCTACGGGTGATCGCCAAAGAAAGAAGAAACTGCCCTTGAATCTACGGATGAAGCTACACAAATATACTTATTTACTTACTTACTTAGGGATGCGGGTGCACTGTGGGTTAAACCACTGAGCCTAGGGCTTGCCGATCAGAAGGTTGGCAGTTCGAATCCCCGCGACGGGGTGAGCTCCCGTTGCTCAGTCCCTGTTCCTGCCAACCTAGCGGTTCGAAAGCACAAAGTGTAAGTAGATAAATAGGTACCACTCCAGCGGGGAGGTAAACGGCGTTTCCGTGCACTGCTCTAGTTCGCCAGAAGCAGCTTAGTCATGCTGGCCACATGACCCGGAAGCTGCACGCTGGCTCCCTCGGCCAATAAAGCGAGATGAGCACCGCAACCCCAGAGTCGTCCAAGACTAGACCTAACGCTCAGGGGTCCCTTTACCTTTACTCACTTACTTACTTCGTGGCCGGAATTTTTGGAGATCCACTTTCAGCCATTGCCAACAATACCGAACTACATAGACCACCAACCACTCGCCTTGGTATAAAAAGGCAACTTCTCATCCTCCTAACACAGCTTGTCTCAAGGCTGTTTTGTCTGCTGCCCAAAGCGGAGCTGGGTGGTAACGGGCTCATCCACACAACTCCTGAGAAATGCCATTGGTATTCCCTTTGAAATGATGCAGCGGTTTTCCAGGGCACATTTCACCTTTGCAAGCAGCCAGGAAAAGGCAGCACTGTGCCCTTCACCCAGGCAGGCACCTCTACATTTTTGGCATGCAAGGCAGCTGCTTGGCTTGCCTGTACAACTGGCCCGGCTGTACTGCAATACCAGAGACCCGTTTTGGACAGGGATGGGGCTTCAGCTGGCTTGGAGCACAAAGTCGTCACTGCTTACTTTGTTGTTTAGTCGTTTAGTCATGTCCAACTCTCCATGACCCCATGGACCAGAGCACACCAGGCACTCCTGTCTTCCACTGCCTCCTGCAGTTTGGTCAAACTCATGCTGGTAGCTTCGAGAACACTATCCAACCATCTCGTCCTCTGTCGTCCCCTTCTCCTTGTGCCCTCCATCTTTCCCAGCATCAGGGTCTTTTCCAGGGAGTCTTCTCTTCTTATGAGGTGGCCAAAGTATTAGAGCCTCAGCTTCAGGATCCGTCCGTCCAGTGAGCACTCAGGGCTGATTTCCTTCAGAATGGAGAGGTTTGATCTTCTTGCAGTCCATGGGACTCTCAAGAGTCTCCTCCAGCACCATAATTCAAAAGCATCCATTCTTCAGCAATCAGCCTTCTTTATGGTCCAGCTCTCACTTCCATACATCACTACTGGGAAAAGCATAGCTTTAACTATACGGACCTTTGTTGGCAAGGGGATGTCTCTGCTTTTTAAGCTGCTGTCTAAGTTTGTCATTGCTTTTCTCCCAAGGAGCAGGCGTCTTTTAATTTCGTGGCTGGTGTCACCATCTGCAGTGATCATGGAGCCCAAGAAATTAAAATCTCTCACTTCCTCCATTTCTTCCCCTTCTATTAGCCAGGAGGTGATGGGCCCAGTGGCCATGATCTTCGTTTTTTTTTATGTTGAGCTTCAGACCATATTTTGTGCTCTCCTCTTTCACCCTCATTAAAAGGTTCTTTAATTCCTCCTCACTTTCTGCCATCAAGGTTGTGTCATCTGCATATCTGAGGTCGTTGATATTTCTTCCGGCGATCTTAATTCCGGCTAGGGATTCATCCAGTCCAGCCTTTCGCATGATGAATTCTGCATATAAGTTAAATAAGCAGGGAGACAAAATACAGCCTTGTCGTACTCCTTTCCCAATTTCGAACCAATCAGTTGTTCCATATCCAGTTCTAACTATGTCTATTGATGCACAAAGCAGGACTCCTGGCCCATTCTGTGTCCCACAAGAACAACACTCACAGCTGCACTTCAGCAACACTTGCAAAGGCTTCCTGAAATCAGGAAAGGGATCAATGCAAATGGAAAGGCTCCACCCACTCACCCTGTTTCTTCCACAATCTTCAGCATTGTTCAATTTTCTGGCCTCCTGCAGGTGGCGCCACAATGTAGGTTTTGAAGCCGTTTCCTATTTCTTGTTCAAAAAACCCATTTGCTAGCCTGAGTTTTTCTGCTTTTAAAAAGCAAACTTGGGGGAGGGGGAAAATACCCAAACAAATGTGGCACCGGCTGATTTATTTAACAAGCAAATCTGGCTTTTATCAACTTTAAATGGCAGGTTGCTTTATGGACCTGTAAAATGTTGGGAATTTAAGTGCATGGGGAGGGGGCCAGAAATAATTAAGACCTCTCTCCTCAGCTCCCCCCCCCCCCGCTCTACTCCTCTCACGTTTTTATTTGTCTTCAATTGGCTTTTGTGTATAGTAATTAGGGGCAATTGAGCCCCCCAGGCGTCGTCAGGAATAATCCTGTAACAGCTATTTCCCGCCTCCTAGGCTATATTTCCTCCAAAGCATGAAACACTGTTGTGTTTTCATCCTGTCATCAGACAAATGGCAAAGTGACTTCGCTGTGGGAGGATTTGTGGAGTTATTCAAATGTGAAGAAGGTTGACCTCGCATTTTGGTCTTTTACCCACCCTCCTACCACCTCACTGGAATGAAAGAGCAAATTCAATACCCTCCAGGTGCTTCTCCTTTCCATTGAAGTGAATGGGCAGCCTTTGAAAACCAGGGGCTCTAAACAAGAGCACTGGATCCCAGCTTAACAACAGAAGAAGACGCTTTGGGTCATGTCAGCACACTCTCTGCAGATCTTCAGACCATAAGAAGAGCCTATTGCAGATGTTAATATTGTGCAGTTTGAAGCAACTGGATGCATAAAAGCGGACTCCTTCTGAAATGAAGCTTTGTCCAGATCCATTAGATTCTCCAGAATTTTATTTGCACAACTTTCTTCAAAACAAAACAAAAACATCAAATGATACATCCAAACAGATCCATAAGACACATGCTAGTTCAAGGCATAAAGGTAAAGGGACCCCTGATCGTTAGGTCCAGTTGCAGATGACTCTGGGGTTGCAGCGCTCATCTCACTTTATTGGCCGAGGGAGCTGGCGTACAGCTTCTGGGTCATGTGGCTAGCATGACTAAGCCGCTTCTGGCGAACCAGAGCAGTGCACGGAAACGCCGTTTACCTTCCTGCCAGAGCGGTACCTATTTATCTACTTGCGCTGGTGTGCTTTCGAACTGCTAGGTTGGCAGGAGCTGGGACCGAGCAATGGGAGCTCACCCCATCGCAGGGATTCGAACTGCCAACCTTCTGATCGGCATGCCCTAGGCTCAGTGGTTTAACCCACAGTGCACCTGCATCCCTAAGTAAGTAAGTAAGTATATTTGTGTAACTTCATCCGTAGATTCCAGGGCAGTTTCTTCTTTCTTTGGCAATCACCCGTAGCCAAGTAAGATTGTTTTCCATAAACACAGTTTTAACAGTGGGTCCGTAATTGACTGTGGAGGCCAATTCTGGATCCAAATGTCCACATTCTGGATCCACATGTCCATCGCGGGGATTCGAACCACGACCTTCTGATTGGCAAGCCCTAGGCTCTGTGGTTTAACCCACAGCGCCACCCGCATCCCCCAGTCCAAGGCATAGCGCTCTCTCTCTCTCTCTCTCTCTCTCTCTCTCTCTCTCTCTCCCTCTCCCTCTCTCTCTCTCTCTCTCTCCTGCATTCCAGCCTCCATTAGCCTGGAGCTGTTTACCTGGAGACCTTCATTTACATCCCTCCTCTCAAAGAGTCTGAGAACAAAGACTCCTGCCACCACCCTTCCAAGATGTTGAATTTGAACTCAGTACCTCTCATGGGGTCTAAGGTTAAACACTCAGGTGCTAGTTAGCAGAAAACAACAATAGTTAATTCCCATTTTGCGGATAGACAGACTGAAGATGAGAGGATAGCAAGTAACCCAAGAATGCTCATTGAGTTCTTGGCTGCAATGAGATGTGAACTGTGGGTTGCATTCAAGCAAATCTTACCCAGAACCATTGAAATTAATGACTTAAAATTAGTCATATCCATAGGATGCAATCCTGAGGGGTTCCTGTCTCCAAACTCAGGGATCGCTAGCTAAGTAATACAGCAGCTCATTACGGCATGGGCATTTTGGGATCCTATATAATTTCTGCTGCATTATACTGCTAGTTTTTTGTGTGTCTATATTGTAAGTGTGCTGGTCCCAGGGGGAGGTTACTGTGGGGTGAGGTCCAGGACCTGAGTCGAGGGACCGCAGACAGTCCTCCACGGGCGAAGCGGGGTTCAAAGCGAGGAGCCGGGCAAGGACAGGAATACTGGAGGAACAGGACTGGATGCTGGCCAAAACAGCTCATCAACGACGTTGCTCCCGCAACCTGGGATCGGGCTGACTGGCCTTTATCTTCTCTGAGGCCAGGGGCGGCCCCGGCCCCCAGGAGACCCACCTCTCCTGGCCTTAAGGTGAGCACTCCTCCTGGGAGAAACCAGTTCCCTTCGCCTCTCTGCCCTGAGCCTCTGCAGTTCAGGAGAGGCTGAAGGGTTACTGGGCCCAGGGGGAGACTCACCTGTAGGCACTGAGTCCTCAACCACCTCTGGAGCCAGAGTGGATTCACCTGGTGTCTGCTCCTGAGGATCCGGCACAGGTGCAGGCGCTTCAGAATCAAGGCCCTGCCCCAGTTCAGCCGGCCCTGGAGACGGGGACTCCTGTGCAGGCTGGGATTCCTCCGGTTCAGCCTCTGAATCAAATTCCCAGGCCATCACAGTAAGACTAGAATAACACATGCAGATTCGCCTGCCTATATTTATGTTGATAATATATTGTCTTCTGATTAATCAAGTCAGGCTCAAGATTATGAGGACATGGACTCACGGGACCAGCAGTGTATTGAAACTAAAAGCTGATAACTGATAAGGAAAAGCAAACCACAACTAATGGGTGAGTTTTAAATAGAAAGTTGAGGGGGAAAATGTGTTTTTTTTGGTACAGTGTGACAAATGTCTAAGTGAGGTATCTAGGGGTATGGCATAATAATTAATAATTTTATTATTTGTACCCCACCCACCTGGCTGAGAACCTTTCTAGGTGGTGTTAATTCCTTTATGTCAGTGATGGCCAAACTTGGCCCTCCAGCTGTTTTGGGACTACAACTCCCATCATCCCTAGCAAACAGGACTCGTGGTGAGGGATGGTGGGAATTGTAGTTCCAAAACAGCTGGAGGGCCAAGTCTGGCCACCACTATGTATTGTTTCTTACATAGTTTTTATTCTGTTATAGCTTACTAAACCTCTGAAATAATTTGATCTATCCCTGCTTGGTTTGGAAAACAGGAGACTCCAAGTTTGCTTCTTCAAATAGGGTAGAAGGATTCCCGTTGGAGGGAATTGGGGGCACATTAAAAAATATCCCATAAAATAAAATTCCTGCAGCATAAGGTGCATGATATGGCAGACAAGCAAAGATTTTGGTCGTTGGTTCAGGACGATGACTTGTGTGGGCCATCTCATCTGCCCCCTGTATTGGGGCCTAGAGGTACCCCATTCATTTCTCTTTATTACTGTAGTCCTCCTTGCTTAAAGCTGGCCCTATTACGCCAACGAGGCAGAGGGCCTGGTAAGGTGTGGCTTATGGGGGTTTCTCTAGGGAGGGACATTCACAGAAACATCTGAGGTGGCTCTGTTGTCATGGAAACACCTGGCTCAGCAGAGCCCCTCAGAAGCTATAGGACTGCAGAGCTCAGAAAGTTCACTGGTTCAGAAAGGTGTCATGGTCTGGTTCACAGGCGATCAAAGTCCCAGCTGGGGACGTTGGGACCGGGGGCAAGATGGCAGGGTGGGAGCAGGAACGGGAGTCCAGGAGCCAGAAGCCAAGGGTCCGAGGGTCAGGAAGCAAGGAGTCACGAAGTCAGGGGCCCAAGGATCAAGAAGCGAGGAGTCCCAAAGTCAGGGGTCTGAGGATCAAGAAACAAGGAGTCACAAAGTCAGGGGTCCGAGGATCGAGGAGTCAAGGAGTCAAACGCAACAAGGCAGGAAGCGTGTTGCTGTGGCAAAGAGCCGAAGGGAAATGCTGACCTTATATCCCTTCCCAGCTCTTGCCACCAGGTGCTGTGAGTTACCAGTCGGCCTCACCAGTCGGCCTTGCCTTACCTTTTCAGAACAAACTTAGGAAGGTCCCAGTCCTGCAAAGTCCTACTGGTGACAGGGCCTGGCTCCTGCACGCACTCCTGACGAAAGGACTACTTCCGGATCAGGTTTAATGTGGCCAAAAAGGAACTGGTTCTAGTTCAAGTTCATACCTTTGTAAAACGAACTAGTTCTGTTCTGTTCACATAGATGGTGGAGCAAGTTTGTTTTCTCCTGCTCTGGAGGCTAGGACCCAAACCAATGGCTTAAAGTTAGAAGAAAGGAGGATCCGACTCAACAGCAGGAAAAAGCTTCTGACAGTAAGAGCTGTTTGACAGTGGAAGGGATTCCCTTGGGAGATGGCCGACTCTCCATCCTTGGAGGTTGTTAAGCAGAAGCCAGGTGGCCATCTCTCAGAGATTCTTTAGCTGCGATTCCTGCATTGCAGGGGGTTGGACTAGATGACCCTCGGGTCCCTTCCAACTACATGATTCTATCACATCATTGGAGAAAAGCCTGAGTTTGCCTCCTGGTGTAAATTCCTAGGATTCTCTTTGGAAATTTTGCATGGGCTCTCTGTCCTATAACTCCCATAGGCCCCGGCCAGCATGCCCAATGGCCAGGGGTGATGAGAACTGACGTCTCAGAGCATCCAAAATCCCCATTTCCTTCTCCAAACCAAGCCTCTGCCTTGATTGATACTGAGTGTGTGGGCTGTCAATCAAATATTGGCACAACCTTGAGATTAAGTGTCTCATGCTCTATTGACTGAGTCCAGCGTCTTGTCCTCACAGTGGCCAAAAGTAGGACCTGAGCACATCAGCCCTCTTCCGACTTGTGATTCCCAGCAAATAGCATTTATTCAGAGCTATAATGTCTCTGACAGTGGTAGACTAGTTGCCATTGATAGACTTCTCCTCCGTGAATTTATCTATTCTTCTTTTAAAGCCATTGGTGGCCCCATTGGTGGCCCACATTGCCTCTTGTGGGAGTGAGTTCCGTAGTTTAACGATGCACTGTGTGAAGAAAGAGTTTCAATAATAATAATAATAATAATAATAATAATAATAATAATAACAACAACTTTTATTTATACCCCACCCTCCCTGGCCAGAGCTGGGCTCAGGGTGGCTAACACCAGTAAAATTACAATAAAAACATAATGGGGGGGGGGACCCCAATTTAAAATACAGGTTGAAATGCAATTTAAAATGCAGCCTCATTTTAAAAGTAGCCCATAAATCAAAACCATAAGGGGAGGGAAACATAAGGGTCAGACTGAGTCCAAACCAAAGGTCAAGCTGAACAGCTCTGTCTTGCAGGCCCTGCGGAAAGATGTTAAGTCCCGCAGGGCCCTGGTCTCTTGTGACAGAGAGTTCCACCGCTCGGGGCCAGTACGGAAAAGGCCCTGGCCCTAGTTGTCTGTCCTGAATCTTCCAACATTCAGTTTAGAACTTCCAATTCTATCATGATCGGCTGCTGAGATCTCAGGATCCCAACACTTGTATGCTCAAGCATTTATTATTATTATTATTATTATTATTATTATTATTATTTTGTTGTTGTTGTTGTTGTTGTTGTTGTTGTTGTCTGGGTGACTTAAAATAAAGAAGCACAACCACCACTTAACACATTAAACCGTGCAATTGAAAGCTACATAGTGACAGCAAATGCAACACCACACACACACACAATATTAAAAACAGAAATTTTCAAGACTCCACAATTACATCCTTGCACAGGATTCCATTTGCCATTTCAGTTTCTAGTTCAAAGCCCTTTTTCCTTGTGTCAGTTTAAGTGTTCTGCAGCAAACTGACAGTGCAAAGGAACTAGGTGACATTGGGATAAAACCCTGCATGGAAGGCTAAGGAGGAAAAGGCTGGCAGTGGCTACTAACCCTGATGGCTGTGTTCTCTCGCAGCGTACCAGTTGCTGCAAACTGCATGCAGGGATAGTGCTGCTGTGCTCAGGTCCTGTTCCCATGGGCATCTGGTTGGCCACTGTGAGAACAAGATGCTGGATTTGGGGTTCATCCACACTTACATTTGCCACGCATTTCTAGGTGTAGGTCTGGGCTTTCCAGGTACGTGTCCAAATGTTTTTTTCTTTTTTTGCCCTGGCGTTTCCCCCGCGAAAAAACGCTCTTTGCTGCTGAATCGGAGGAAACGGCAGTCTGTGAAAAACCCAAACTGCTGTTTGCTCCGATTCGACATCAAAGAGCAGGCTTTCCTGGGGAAAGTGGTGGAGGGGGGAAAAGCACTTGGATACAGACTGGGAGATGCAGTCCTGTGACTCGAAAGCATGGGGCAAAAGGAAAATGTGAATGAGCCCCAGGTGAGCCAATGGCCTAATCCAGTAGGCTCTTCTTATGTTTGTATGTTGTTTTATGACAGCCCTACCCCGTGGCTAGCTGTGAGATCTTGGTGCAGAGCAAACCAGATCCAGAGTAAGGTTCACTTGGAACCAGCACTCAGGTAAGGTGGCCCTGTCCCTGGAAGACTCATGGGGCTATTGACCTGGATAGCATTGTGCTGTTAATGTCAAGGCTGCAAATTTGATCCCCTTATGGGACAGCTGCATATTCCTGCATTGCAGGGGTTGGACTAGATCAGCGGTTCTCAACCTGTGGGTCCCCAGATGTTGCTGGACCACAACTCCCATCATCCCTAGCTAGCAAGGCCAGAGCTCAGGGATGATGGGAGTTGTAGTCCAACAACATCTGGGGACCCACAGGCTGAGAACTGCTGGACTAGATGGTCCTTGGAGTCCCGTCCAACTCTCCAGTTCTATGATTCTACCCCAGGCAGAGCAGAGCACGTTGCTTTTTCCTGAAAGTACCATAGTGCTCTTTCTTTTTGCAGCAAGGAAAGGGCAGGAAACGTCTCTGAGGTTTGTGCCACATATAAACTTGTGTCCGGGGAGGTTACCCATGGGATATTTCAATTCCCACATACCCTTTGGAACTGCATGCAGATTGGGTTTCAGTTCCAGGTTTTTTTTTCCCCGGGGTGGTGGTGTCTGTCACCCATGCAGAAGGGTCTCAGAATAGAAACAGTCAGCATGGGTAAATCAACTGGATTTTCTTTTTTTTAAAAACCACTCACCCCAGTTTTCAGCACCACCAAGGCTCCCAGATCAACTTAAACAAAACAAAACCCAAAAGCCATGACACAAAAAGAAAATAAATCGAGATGGAGGAGGAAATAAGCAAACTCAGGCAACACAGTCCAATCCAGTGCATATTTATTTGTTAATAAATCCCACAGCACTCAACAGGATTTGCTTCTAAGTAGGAGTGGGTGGCGCTGTGGATTAAACCACAGAGCCTAGGACTTGCCGATCAGAGGGTCGGCGGGTTGAATCCCCACGATGGAGTGAGCTCCCGTTGCTCAGTCCCTGCTCCTGCCAACCTAGCAGTTTGAAAGCACATCAAAGTGCAAGTAGATAAATAGGTACCACTCCGGCGGGAAGGTAAACGGTGTTTCCGTGTGCTGCTCTGGTTCACCAGAAGCGGCTTAGTCATGTTGGCCACATAAAGCAAGATGAGCACCGCAACCCCAGAGTCGTTCACGACTGGACCTAATGGTCAGGGGTCCCTTTACCTTTTAAGAGCCAAATTGTATCATGGCAAAGGCATTATTAAATAGCAGGCTTAAATCGGCCCATGCTACTTTCTTTAGAAAAAAACATCTATGCGATTCCATGAGCTGGATTAGGAATGTGGTGTGAGGGTGAGGGAGAATTAACCCTTTCCCCATGCCAATTCCCGCACTGAAAATCCCTCCCCCTAGCTGCAATTTGCTGCAAAAACAACAACGCATGTCTGAATTCTCCTGGCAACATTGCTGTACTTCACTTTCAAAAGAGATGCTGAACAGTGAACACTATACTTGTCTGCTGCAAAGTAAGTTGCTTTGAGATTAGTGGGTCTTGCTTTCAGGCCGAAATGGATGCATTCTGTCGACTTTAGTCTTGAAGTCCAACTTGCCACGTTTCTGCTTCAATTTCCTTCATCAAAAAAATCATGAAAAACGATAGGCATTTTTTGTGTGTGCACTTCTCCTAACGTATGCAATTTGCAAGCAATCTCCCCTAATAAGGTTCATTTTTTAGAAATACACACTTCTTTTGTTGTGTGCAGATTTTGGCCAGGTAACTGCTTCTCAAAATTCAAAGAGCTGTGGATTTCAAAGGGCAGCTGCTTTTTAGCTGACGGATTGCTTTGGAAAGGGCAGATCAGACAGATCCCCCGCCATCAATACCTGGTCCCAGGTAAGTGTAAATGCAGACAGGATCTACTTACCCATTTCTCCCCCCCCCCCAGCATTTCTGCCTCACTTTTCTATCGATGCAACCAAGGCACTTTACCACCGCTTATTTAGAAGAATAAAGCAAAATAATATCTAGCAGCAATTTTAGAAAAGCAACATTGCCAGTCAGAAAGCAAGCTGTGATGGGGCCAGACATAGCTCAGTCGGTAGAGCATGAGACTTTTAACCTCAGGGTTCTGCGTTCAAATCCCACGTTGGGCAATAAATCCCTGCATCGCAAGGGGTTGGGCTAGGTGACCCTTGTGACCCCTTCCAACACTGTGCTTCTGTGCTTTGATGATCTCTCTCTGCCTTTGCAATCAAGTGCACACTCAAGAATTCAACTATGGGACTCGCTCCATAGAGGCAGTGATGGTCACCAACATGGCTTTGAAAGAAGATTTGGCAAATTCAAGGAGGAGAGGGCTACTGATGGCTATTAGCCATGTTGTGCTTAAGGCCCTCATATCTACAGGACCACCTCTCCTGGTCTGCTCCGCAGAGGACCTTAAGGTCCATGAATAACCATGGTTTAGAAGTCCCGGGCCCTAAGGAAGTCAGATTATCCTCCACCAGGGCCAGGGCCTTTTCAGTGATGGCTCCGACCTGGTGGAATGCTCTGTCACATGGGACCAGGGCCCTGCAGGATTTAACCTCCTTCTGCCGGGCCTGTAAGACAGAGCTATTCCGCCTGGCCTTTAATTTGAATTCAGCCTGGTCTTTCATTTCCCTTCCCTTCTCTTCCCTCCCCCTCCCCTTTTATGAAGATTACCCACTTTGAGACCCCACATCTAATTCTCCCCTGACCTCCTCACTGGCCCAAGTAGGACCAATTCAGCCAGCTAGCCCTGGAGATTATCTAATTGATTATTGCCATTCATGTTTTTATACTGTATACCTGAAGGAGCGTCTCCACCTCCATCGTTCTGCTCGGACACTGAGGTCCAGCTCCGAGGGCCTTCTGGAGGTTCCCTCACTGCGATAAGCCGAGTTACGGGGAACAGGCAGAGGGCCTTCTCGGTAGTGGCACCCGCCCTGTGGAACGCCCTCCCACCAGATGTCAAACAGAAAAATAAGTACCAAACTTTTAGAAGACATCTGAAGGCAGCCCTGTTTAGGGAAGCTTTTAATGTTTGATGGGTTATTGTATTTTAGTGTTTTGTTGGAAGCCGCCCAGAGTGGCTGGGGAAACCCAGCCAGATGGGCAGGGTATAAATAATAAATTATTATTATTATTATTATACTGTATTTTATGCTGGTTTTATAATTAAGTGTTTTACATTTGTTGTTGGCCGCCCTGAGCCTGGTTTTTGAACCAGGAAGGGCGGGGTAAAAATAAATTATTATTATTATTATTATTATTATTATTATTATTATTATTATTATTATTATTGCTCTGCCTGTGCAGATGGAGGCAGGAAGGTTTCTGAACACCAGTTGCTGGAAACCAGTTGCTGGAGGGCTCTGGTGCCCAGATCCTGCCTTCTGGTTGACCTCGGGCATCTGACTGGCCACTGTGAGAACAGGATTAGGTGGGCCATTGGCCTCATCCAGCAAACTCTTCTTGTGTTCTTAACCCAGGTTTGCTACAGTGTAGTGTGCGAAACAGCCCCCTCAAAGCCATTTAAAAATCCTTCCCCCCCCACAAGCACCTAAGCTTTGCCATCATGCCAGAGGAATCTCAACATGCCTAGTGCGAATTCTCGTTTTCTTCTCCTTTTATTGCGATGCAAAAGGCAGGCTGGGTCCATAGTGCGTTTTCTAATTGAATTATTGCCGAGCTTGGAGGGGAGGGGATATCAAATGTTCCAGGAGAGGGGGGGGGTGTCTATGCTTGGAATTAAGACCAGACATTTAATAACGCAGAGCTGCCTTGGAACAGCATCTGCCTGGAGAGGTGAGTCACCTGCCCTTTGTATCTCCTGGTCTCCCCCTCCTTCCCTCCTTAGTTTGCCGAGTGTTTATTACTCTTTGGTTTTTTGCACATGGCATTCATTTCTGTGAATGAAAACAAATGGCTGCATGTGGGAGTCAGGAGATAAAAGAATAATAAGCGCGTTTTATACGCCACCTTTGGAAAATCAAATAGCAATATTTAAAAAAAGAGAGGCTTTGAGGCTCTCATCCATCCATCAGGAAATGTAAAATGCCTCAGTCATCAGAGGCACACACGCAGAAATGAACATCATCTACTGGAGAGATAATACTTGCTTCAAGGAAAGGGTAATATTTGTTTTCTTAAAAAAAATACAAAGGAATGAATGTATTGTTGCAAACAAGACTGGGATTGATTCCCCCCCCCCCCCAACATCCACATTCTGTCGCATGAAAAGGCAGCATTACAAAGATTTAAACCTGAATTGCAAAGCTGAGCTTGTTGAAGAATTACATGGCAAGTCAAATGCCAAGGTCTCTTTCGGACCTCAACATTTCGCCCCCCCCCCCTCCAAAGGGATGGTTTTGGGAATAACTCTCATCATAAAGGAATATGTGTCTGAAACCTCACATGGGTTTTCTTCAATAAAAAGCCTTAGCAGGCTCCTGACAGCTTTGGCCTGCAGTTATTTGTTGAAAAATCCACACGGATTTTTGAATTCAGTGTAGCTTTAGAAGAAAACTCCTCAGAACACATTTTCTACATTAATCCCTTTGTAAATGCAGCAAAATAGAAAACTGGAATTCTAAGTGCATTTACTTTGACTTAAATTGGGCTTTTTTTAAAAAAAAGGTAAAGGACCCCTGACAGTTCAGTCCAGTCACAGACGACTCTGGGGTTGCGGCGCTCAGCTCGCTTTACAGACTAAGGGAGCCGGCGTTTGTCCGCAATTTTACGGGTCAAGTGGCCAGCATGACTAAGCCGCTTCTGGCGCAACGGAACACCAAAACCAGAGCAGCGCACGGAAACGCTGTTTACCTTCCCACCAGAGCAGTACCTATTTATCTACTTGCACTGGTGTGCTTTCGAACTGTTGGCAGGAGCAGGGACCGAGCAATGGGGCTCACCCTGTTGTGGGGATTCGAAATTGGGCTTACTCCCAGGTAAATATGCAGAGCATCAGGCTGCGCATATAGTCAACTGCATTTGCTCACGTTTCCCTTTTTATCGCAGGCTCTCCCCCCCATGGTCAAACGTTAGACAATGTAAGCTCTTTGGGGCATAGTTTTTCTTTGTTGGTTTTGCTGTACATGATAGCCCGTGATGGTGTTGTGGCAACAATTCATTTTTTAAAAACAAGCACGTTTTCTTCATTCCTAAAATTCTCTCCTGGAGCAAAGCCGCATTTCTTCCTACTAAATGAAAGAAAAAGCCTGGTATTAGGTCAAGCATTTCTTAGAGGGCTGGCAGGCTGCATGTGAGCCTCTCTAAATGCTCAGAGAGTGCTATTTTGATATTGTTATTAATGGCCAGCCAGCCTATAATGAATAGTGTGACTTTTGCACATAATTTGCTCCACTCTTGCCAACAGTCAAGAGTTCA
The DNA here is from genome assembly GCF_964106915.1 of Podarcis gaigeae. Taxonomy (NCBI): domain Eukaryota; kingdom Metazoa; phylum Chordata; class Lepidosauria; order Squamata; family Lacertidae; genus Podarcis; species Podarcis gaigeae. Next base: position 7,278,633 of record NC_139686.1, read on the forward strand.
TGGCAAACCGTTTGGAAGGATGGTTCAAACCATTCAGTCCATATAAGCAGGAAACCATTGTACAAGTAGGAATGAAAACAAACCCGTTGACGCTGGCTACTGTTAAGCAAGGGATACTCTGCTCTGTTCACCATCTTTACATGCAAACTGAATTGAATTCCCCACATCCTTTATGTGGCACACTCAGTTCTGCCCGCTTCCTGCCTCCCAGCATCTCCTGCCCGAGGTAAAAGGCCTCACTCTGCCTAATGGCAGGGCCGTCCCTGACCTGGGGTAGTCCAATGAAGATGTATGGTAGGACCGCCAGGACAAGAAAAGGGAAGTACTTCTTCACTCACTGCATAGTTAAACTTTGTGTTTTGCTACTACAGTATATAGTGATGGGACCAACTTAGATGGCTTTACAGGGGGATTAGTCAAATTCATGGAGGAAGAAAAGGCTGTCAAACGCCCCCAAGTCACAATGGTTATATACTAGGGGTGGATAGATCATTCTATTTCCAGCTTCACATATGTTTTTTCATAAATCTCTTCCGTTCCATTTCCAAATTAGCTGGCAATATATATTTTTTAATCTGTATGAAAATGGTTAACTACATATTTAAAAACATACCTATGTTTTATTCTGATTAAATTGTGACTAAGTTAGGTCCATTTATTTCATTGGGTTTACTCTCAGTTAAAGCTAAGTTGAATACTGCTCTTTATCACAAAATGTTTAAATGTGTGTTTTATCTCAACATATGCATTTGTATATGTATTTTGCATGTAAATGTCTTTGCACAATTATTATTATTATTGAGCTGGGAGCCACATCACAAAATCCAGGGAAGCACAACATTCAAAGGATAATTACGTTTCCATATATATATATATATATATATATATATATATATATATATATAATTTTAACATATTATTCCAACTGTCATTGCCAACAAAGGTCCGTATAGTTAAAGCTATGGTTTTCCCAGTAGTGATGTATGGAAGTGAGAGCTGGACCATAAAGAAGGCTGATCGCTGAAGAATTGATGCTTTTGAATTATGGTGCTGGAGGAGACTCTTGAGAGTCCCATGGACTGCAAGAAGATCAAACCTATCCATTCTGAAGGAAATCAGCCCTGAGTGCTCACTGGAAGGACAGATCCTGAAGGTGAGACTCCAATACTTTGGCCACCTCATGAGAAGAGAAGACTCCCTGGAAAAGACCCTGATGTTGGGAATGATGGAGGGCACAAGGAGAAGGGGACAACAGAGGACGAGATGGTTGGACAGTGTTCTTGAAGCTACCAGCATGAGTTTGACCAAATTGCGAGAGGCAGTGGAAGACAGGAGTGCCTGGCATGCTCTGGTCCAGGGGGTCACGGAGAGTCGGACATGACTAAACAACTAAACAACAACAACAATATTCTTGCTGCTGTTGTTGCATATAAAAATAATTTATTGTCCTGTCTGTTAATGTCCTCCCCTACAATGCCAAGTAAAAATGCTTCTGCTTTCTTTTATAAATGTATATTTCAACATCTTTTTTATCTCATTATATATCATTTCCCAGAAGCTTTTCACTTTCTTACATTCCCACCATATGTGATAAAAAGATCCTTCTTTTTCTTTACATTTCCAACATTTATTAGAATCATAGAATCATAGAGTTGGAAGAGACCACAAGGGCCATCGAGTCCAACCCCCTGCCAAGCAGGAAACACCATCAGAGCACTCCTGACATATGGTTGTCAAGCCTCTGCTTAAAGACCTCCAAAGAAGGAGACTCCACCACACTCCTTGGCAGCAAATTCCACTGTCAAACAGCTCTTACTGTCAGGAAGTTCTTCCTAATGTTTAGGTGGAATCTTCTTTCTTGTAGTTTGGAACCATTGCTCCGTGTCTGCTTCTCTGGAGCAGCAGAAAACAACCTTTCTCCCTCCTCTATGTGACATCCTTTTACAGTATATATTTGAACATGGCTATCATATCACCCCTTAACCTCCTCTTCTCCAGGCTAAACATGCCCAGCTCCCTTAGCCGTTCCTCATAAGGCATCGTTTCCAGGCCTTTGACCATTTTGGTTGCCCTCCTCTGGACACGTTCCAGTTTGTCAGTGTCCTTCTTGAACTGTGGTGCCCAGAACTGGACACAGTACTCCAGGTGTGGTCTGACAGAGCAGAATGCAGTGGCACTATTACTTCCCTTGATCTAGATGCTATACTCCTCTTGATGCAGCCCAGAATTGCATTGGCTTTTTTAGCTGCCGCGTCACACTGTTGGCTCATGTCAAGTTTGTGGTCAACCAAGACTCCTAGATCCTATTACTTACTTTATACAAGGACAATTACTTTTCCACCCAAGTCTGGGAGGTGTACATCAGCTCGCTTGAATACACAGGCTGGACAAAATTCTCCTTCATCCTCATTATATACTACCTGTAGGATCGGAAGCCGCAGTCCTCAGAATAGCATTTCCTGGGGGATTACAAGCAGGAGAAGAAGATTACACGCATGTCATGAAGGTGAGCTTCCCACCAGCTTCTGGTTGGCCACCTTGGGAAACAGGATTCTTGACTAGATGGGCCTTTGGTGAGATCCAGCACAGCTCTTGCGTTCAGGACTTCAACAATATGAAGTTTGTAATGTTCTTGATCTCAGCTGGAGAAAATAGCAGGTGGTAGGAAGATTGTGGCTGATCTTTACATATAACGATAATTGGAGAACCTCATAGAATCATAGAGTTGGAAGAGACCACAAGGGCCATCGAGTCCAACCCCCTGCCAAGCAGGAAACACCATCAGAGCACTCCTGACATATGGTTGTCAAGCCTCTGCTTAAAGACCTCCAAAGAAGGAGACTCCACCACACTCCTTGGCACCACACTCCTTTTGGACTTCTTGGATGGAAGGGAAAAGGAGGAAGGAATAACTGGATATTACTCTGGGTTGAACATTGGACTATTTTGAGGAACGCTTGCAGACACAATTGACATGTGGATGGTTGGAAGTCGTTTTTACTTATCTCTTTCTCTTTATTCTGTTATTATTCTTATCTCTTTGCTTGTTTGCTTTTGTATTCATTTTCTTTCTTATTTCTCATTTCTCTGTTTTTTACTATATTTTGAAAAGTGTGTGTGTGTGTGAATGAGAGAGAAAAAAATATATGAGAGAAAATAGCAGGTGGGAATTGCATGGTACTGATTATATGTTTGGTCAATTCGCAGAGAAAATCAAGTTGCTTTATATGAAAGCAAGGACACATGGAAGCAAGGAACTAAACCCAACATATTGCTAGGGGAAGGTGTAGGACAGGGGTCAGCAAACTTTTTCAGCAGGGGGCCAGTCCACTGTCCCTCAGACCTTGTGGGGGGCCAGACTACATTTTGAAGGGAAAGAAATAACCAATTCCTATGCCCCACGAATAACTCAGAGATGCATTTTAAATAGAAGCACACATTCTACTCATGTAAAAACACTAAGCAGGCCCCACAAATAACCCAGAGGTGCACTTTAAATAAAAGGACGCATTCTACTCATGTCAAAACACACTGATTCCTGGACTGTCCATGGGCTGGATTTAGAAGGTGATTGGGCCGGATCTGGCCCCTGGGCCTTAGTTTGCCTACCCATGGTGTAGGACATCCTTCCAGGGTACCTCTGACTGCCTCTTAAGGCATATAAACCTCTGGTCTCTAGTTGGCTGCCATCCACAAACCGGAAATCACACTCCATTCAAAGCCTCCATAATCGTCCAATTCAGCATTGTAATTAAAATAAAATAAAAATTAATGAGAGATGGGTACAGGGTGTGGGATGTAAACACAGGAGCAGTCAATGACAACATTCCTAGAGTGTACATGTTAGAACATGGGGAGGGATGTCTGTCCAGCAAGCAGGTGAACTTCCTGGGGACGGACTTCCTCCGCATGTGACCAGAGGTGGGTGTGGCCTCACCTGTGCAGGTAAATGATAAAAGCACAGGGCAGGCAGCCATCTCTCTCTCTTGCCTCTTGCCTCTCTGCCATCTTCATGTTCTGAAGGAGCAACATGCCCTCTTGGCTCTCAGCCAAGAGAGGACAGTACTATCTTCCTATAAGATAGTTTCTAAGTGTATGTAACCTTTTTAAGCCTGCGTACCTTCTGGGATCATATTGTGAACAGAACGTGAGTAAACTCTTTTATACTTTTATAAAGACTGTGTCGTGTCTTGTATTTTAAGAGGGAACAAAGGGGAAATTACCAGAGTAATTATTATAGAGGTTCTAGCGAACCTGTGCAAGCGTTACCGTTGCGTACTTAAAGGGGAATGTCTATAAACTCTGCTGATATTTTGGGAACTTGTTAGTACAAGTTGGATAAGGATATAATTAGTCAATATATCCTCTCCTGCACCCCAGAACATTCCCACACAGGGGACCCATCTTCTGCCAAAGTTGTGGTGACAGGATTATCCTCTTTCCACATAAGCTTCCATTTGTCAACAGTTCTAACCCCCTAAAATTGTAGACCCCACCTGTTAAATCCAGTAACTTTTGCACCAAAAGATAACTGAATTAGTGTAGTCAGGCCTGAGAAATGAGTCCACCGTTGGTAAGCCAGGAGCTTAGTCCAGAATGCAAAAAGTGCTTGCAAATATCAAAATCAAAATTAATCCCCCTTTTTGTTGTTGTTGTTGAATTTATATACCGCCCTATACCCAGGGGTCTCTAAAATCCAGATACTTCCCTTATTGTGACCCCCAAACCAACAAATCTGGAAGCCATCATCTTTAAATCAGTCTGGTCTCCTTGACTTTAACGGACTGGCACTCAGATAGATGCTTGAGCTCATATTCATTTTGTGCAATAAACCTGCTTAAACCTGCCCACTGGCTTAATTGTTTTGTGTGTGGATCAGACAGTGTTTCTCTTCCACCTTTCTGGAAAGGGTCAGCCAGGCAAGTGTGTGCATGTGTTACCTAATGCTGTTGCAAAATATGAAGCGTGCTGCCACTGTGGAGAGGAATGGTAATGGAACGGTGTGGGTGGTGCTTTGGAAATCTGCGCGTAGGGACTGGGGAAAGGCAGGAGTCATCTGCCTGCAGCAGTGGAGGCAAATGGAGCATTGCAACCCTAGCCTCAGCCTGCCATCAACCAATTCTCACCTGCCTGATGTCTTCCTTACAGCCAGTCAGAAGGTCCTGACTCTGTCGGGACAACACTCTGCTACAGGCTCTGGCTCTACCTATGGCTGGTCTCCCTGACTTCTCCTCCACCAATCCCACTGGCCTCCTCAGATATGAGGACCACTCTCTGCCTAAAAAGTTACAGGTACTTTTTTTTGTTACACAAGAAAATCTTTATTTGTTTAAGTTGCTTCCAAAAAAGAAAAGAAAAGCGCCATCAGTTCTCCACTAAGGGAATGGCCACATGTGCTATGATTTGATGCATGGCATTTATGCCTTGCCTTACGCCAGTGTACAGGGCTCTGAGATGGTCTCCTATCCAGGGGGGCCACTCATCTTATTTAACGATGTTAGAAAAGCCCTCCAAAGGGCACCCTTTGTTTCCTATGGCCAGCTGGATGCTGCTGAGAAGCCCATAAGCAGGGCAGTTTGCTTGTTTGCATGTATATGTCACACCCAAACGCTTGGAGGTTCAACTCAGTTTGGAAGGACTGAGCCCTTACTGCATGCCACCCAAGATCATAGTTATGCCACCTTCACCCATGGATTTAGGTGACCTTGTCGAAAGCCTTGGTGAAATCAAGGCAAAGTATGTCCACTTTGGCGTCTCCCTAATTTACCAGGTTATCAGAAGAAACCCTATTGGTTCTATGTATCATTTACTTATACAGTTACACCTGGGGTTACAGATGCCTCGGGTTGTGTGATTTCAGGTTGCGCACCGCGCCTAACCTGGAAGTACTGGAACTGGTTACTTCTGGGTTTCGGTGCTTGTGCATGTGCAGAAGCGCTAAATCGCGCTTTACGCATGCGCAGAAGTGCCGAATTGCAACCCACTGCGGATTGCAAACACTGCGGGTTGCGAACATACTTTTCGCATGGATCACGTTCGCAACCCGAGTGTCCACTGTACTGTACTCAGCTACTGAGTTGGGCTTACAGGGTTGATCTGTAAAGTCCAAAACCAAAAGTCTCCACCTAAAAGTTGGCCTTGGAGGAGCTGTTCAGAGGCATCTACCAGATAGCAGATTACAGAAGCAGCACTTCTTGGTCCAATCTATATGAGGGTGGAGGAGAGCTTTCAGGTTTCACAGAACTCTTCATCAGGAAGCATGCCCCCCCCCCATGTGAAGAAGACTCCGGTGTGGCTCAAAAGTTTGCATATTCCCCTACCAGTTGAATTAGAAAAAGCACACTTTTTAATTCATAAGACAATGCTGCTGGATCGGACTGCGGATCCACCCCTTTCGGAATTCTGTTTCCAAGGAGGGGCAAGCCAATGTTTCCAAAGGACCCACACGTGGCGAAGGGAAGATCTGCGCTTTCTTTGCCTCAGCCGCTGCCATTCAGATGTACACTGCGCCTGAACCTAGAGCTTCCAAAGAGCTGTCATGACTCAATGGAAAACCCATCGACGACTTTTTGTGCGAGTGTTACAGAACAAGAACCACTCCGCCGCGGAACGAACCCCCTTCGCAAGGGGGTGGCTTCTCCATCCATCTCAAGCAGAGCTTGAGTGCCCCCTTCCCTGCCGGAGTGCCAGGGCTTCTTCAGCTGCGACCCCTGCGTCGGAGAGGGTCCGGCTGGATGACCTTTGGGGGACCCAGTCGACGATCCAGCCACCAGCGCGCATTCGGCAACAGCATGTGCGTCGCCAGCTTTTGCTGGCTGGAAGATCTTCTCCCTCTCCCCAAGCCCCCACCCTCACCCCCACCCACCCCAGCACCCCCCGCCTCCCGGCCGTAGCTGGCAACGAGCTCGCGCAATTAGCCCAATCAGCTTGGAGATCCTAGATGTCAGTAGTGAGTAGGAAGCGAGCGCGCGAGGACGCAGCGCCAGCGCCAGAGCCTCAGTGGCGAAGAGGCGGCAGCGGCCGCGGCAGAAGCAGCGAGACCCGCCGCAGCGCCCGGCGCCTCCTCGCCAACAGACAGCGGCTGCAGCGCCTCCCGCAGCTCCGGCAAACTTTCCGCCCAGCTGGCCGGCGGAGAGGCGCGCAAGCCAAGCACCCACCAGCAGCAGAAACCCCTTGGACCTTTCCTGCAGCCTCTGCCGCCGCTCGCTCGCTCGCCCGCCTGGACCGGCACCTCCCCCCCCCCCCGTTGCCTCTTCCTGACCCCCCAGCACCACCCAAAAAACACCCCCCAGGGCGGTTGCAGAAAAGCCATGAGCCCGGAGGGGGGCGGCGGCGAAGCAGCAGCAGCAGCAGCCAGCCCGAGACTCCGCCGGGAGCTCCCTTTGCAAGGGAAGTCGCAGCCGCAGCCTCCGCGCGCCCTTTGATGCGCTTTGCCAACGGGGCGAGTGGCCGGTTCGTTGCTAAGCAGGGATTTTTCCCTTGAAAGAGAAATCTCTTTATTTTTGTCAGCGTGGGGTGTTTTTTTCTTTCTTGTGCAAAGGAAAACCTGCAAGCCCGCCGGGTCTCGTGCATGCAGGGTGGAGCTCTGAGCGCCGGGCTGCAGCCGAGGATCCGCCGCCTCCCGGGCGAGGAGGGAAGCAGGCGAGCCGAGCGGAGCGGGAGCTTTCCGGAGGAGGCAGCGGCTGCGGTGGCGGCGGTGGCAGAGGCAGTCGCCGCAGTGGGCGCTCCTCTCTCGGGCGGGCACGGAGGAGGAGGCGGAGGCGGAGAAGCCGAGCCAGGCGCTGCGGAGATGCCAGAGTGAGACGGGCACCCGGGGGCGCCGCGGGATCCAGCCCCGTGGCCGGCTGGGAGCGAGCCGCCGGGTCGGGCGGGGAGGGGGGCACGGAAGAAGGAAAAGAAGAAGAAGCTGGTCCCTCCACCTTTTTTTTTTTTTTTGCTTTTAAAATACACACATATATTTGGAGGAGGGTGTTTGTTGCAAGCCCAGTAGCCGATTCCTCTCCACCTGCTGGCTGATTCCTGGAGGAGGTGTTGCAAATACCTTGGACAGGGAGCGGGAGAGGAAAAGCGCCCGCTGGACCAGTGCAGAGGTAAAGGCATACAGTATTAATTTTTTTTAATCTGCTTTTTTTTTAAGGCTCCTTTTCTGGGAAAATAAATGCATGGATGCAATGCATGCAAGGGATGGAGAGAAAGGAAGGCACACACACACACACTCACAATGTATGTGATATATATTTATTACACACACACACACACCGAGACACCATCTGCAGTGTCAATGCGGCGCCTGTGCTGAGCAAACGTGTGTGGGGAGGAGAGAAGCAAGGAGGACGGCGGGGAGGTGGGGGGGGGGATATCATCACCAGCCTTTCCAGGTAACGGAACTCCCCATCTCCCATCCCGCCCCCCCCCCGCCCCCGAAATCGCCCCCTTCCTTCGCGCCAGGGCGTTTGGGTCGGCCAGAGCCCATGCACCTGCCCTGATAGGGCGGTGATGGGGTGGAAGAACGATCCTGTCTGTGGAATGGGGCGATGGGGAGGGGGGGGGGAGAAAAGAAGGCGAAGTCTTTTTCGCCTTCCTTACACACCCTGCCCTCGCCTCCTGCGCCTGGATGGGGGTGGCAGAGGTGCTGAGCCGAACTTAAAAGGAAAGGAAGGAGGGGAGAGTCGACTGTGTGGAACAGCCCTCCTGGACTGCTCTCCAAAGGAAGACTGGGGTTAAAAACGTGCGAAAAACCAGCGTGGGTTATCCACGGAGCTCAGCGAGTTTGGCTTCAGAATGAATGAACTATACGAGGGTTGCCTTTATATTGGAGGGAGATGGAGAGAGAGAGAGAGAGAGGAAAATGCTCTTGGGTATCAGCAGCGCTCGCGCGTTAAGACGTGTCACACTGAGGTTGGCGTCTGGCTTGCGAGGACTTTGTGCCAGTCTGTGTGTAAGACAACTATTGAACAAGCCCCCTTCCGCCGCCACCAACCACCCAAGCCCACCCCCGATCTTCTAAGCAGACAAGTTTCGCTGAGGATGGCAGGCAGGTGTTCAAGGAAAGCAGAACCGAGGCTGTGGGCACCTTGCGAAAAATGTGCGTGCGTTTGCTCCAAATTGCTAGGTTTTTCCGCCCCTCCTTCTCCCACCTTTCAGTGGACACCGTCCATAGCTTTCTCCTTATGGGCCTTGGATCATTTAGAGGTGCGAAGAGCTCTCTCCAGCCTCCCCAAACCCCTTCCCAACTTCCGACACCCATCCCTCCTCAGCTGCCTTGGCAGAAGCCGGTGCCAGGCGGCTTGGTGCCTTTTCGCTGGCATCGCTCAGGCCCCCTAAGAGACGAGCGGACTTTGCAAATGTTACATCTTCTTTCTCTTTCCGCCCTATGCTATCTTGTCTATTTCAGGGAATGAACTTTTCTAGGGGAGAGAAAGGAAAGGCGCTTGTCTCTCCACCAATCTCCCATACTCACCTTTTGGCAGCAGGTGTATGGGTTTGGTTTGCCTAGAGATATTGTTTTCCTGGGTTTCTGACCCCCCTCAAAAGCTGGTATCAGTGCAGGGAGCGTGGACGAAGCTCCACGTGTGCCAGCGGTTCGATCCTGGGGTTTCTTTTGCACCATCCCTGGCTCAACCCGGCAAATGTCGTGCCCCGGGAATAAGCAGAACTGCCTTCGGACAGGTGCGGACACCGCTGACCCCGGAATAGCCACAGGAAGGCTCCCAGGCTGGTGTTCTCAGACAGCGCCGACCCTTTCTATCTCTTGTTCTGGAATTAAAGCGTAGGGTGGGTGCCACAGTTTAAAATCTGAAAGTTTGACAGGCTCTGGGTTTAGGTGGCCGTGGCTGCACACACTCATGTGTTGCCCGTGCTAAGTGACTCTCAGCAGAGCTCAGGCGTTTGAGGTTTGTAGGCTTTCGTCGGCCAAGCTCCCGGCATTAGAAACGGGTCAGCCTCTGAGGTCCTGCGGGGTTCTTTTTCGGTTCGGGCTGCAACATCACACATGGGAGACCATCAGCTTTTAGGCGGTGGGGTTTGGAAGAGGGAAAGGGGCTGTTGGCCAATGCCCATTTATCAATCTCCTCCTCAAATCATTCATGCCCTACCTATGGTGCTCTCTCAGTCATTGTCCTAGCAACCCTATGATGCAGGACGCTGATGTGCCCATTTTACAGATGGAGAGGTGAGATGCAGAGAAAGCAGCAGGAGGAGGTGGAAATATGGGTAGCCCGTTTTTTGAGGGGTTTTTTTTTTTTGTTTAAAAAGCAATCCATGTTGGGAGTAGCTGGGGACCAGAATGTCACAGTGCAATGCAGGCTGCATGTTGGAATTGTCAAGGATGATCTGCGTAATAGAAGTTTGATTTCCTGCTCTTCCTTTAACTCTCTTCCTGCGAAGTCCAAAGTGATCCGGCATTCCATTGTATTACAGTTGATTCTGTGCTTGTTCATAAGGTGTGAGCAGTGCATACGGCCTTTTTTCCAGGGAAACATAATTAATAATAATAATAATAATAATAATAATAATAATAATATGACAAAGCCAGGTCCCTGCCCCAAGGAGGCTGCAGTATAAATTTTTGAAAGTGAGGGAGACTGCAAAGGGAAAGTTGGAAAGGGAGACGAAGTTAACCAGATCTGGGGACACCTATTTCAGCTTTGTTTCAGTTGCAGAGGAGGATTAAAGGGTTAAGCCACAGATTTCGTTGGGGGCTGACTTTTGAGGAGGGGTTTGGAGGCAGAAAGAGAGGCTGATGTTTCTTTGGTGTCTTGCGAATCTCTCCAGGGGGGTTTCTTTACAGAATAATAATAATAAAAAACGTTGTGTTGAATGATTTGCTGAAGGCCTCTCAGTGAGCTTATGGCTTAGTACATGAAGACAAGTTGAGCTATAATGCTGTATCGCGCCGGACCATTTTCTGCCTCTCTATCCATCTCCACATCCTGTATCTCCATCTTTCATCTGACTAATAATTCATCATCAGGAAGAGAAGACAGTGTGTTTACAGCTTGCATGTTTCTCTATTGTCATATTTTCTCAATATATCCTGAAAATCAAGGACTTCATTTGAGAGAGGGCTCATTCAATGCCAAAGCACAGTTTAGGAACAGGTGATTTATAGCTAGCTGAAAGCAGGTGCCACCGAGCATATGATGAGTGCTTTTCTCCTTGCCAGCGAATGGCCATAATCAACCCGGGCACATGTTGGAATGGCAGGGTTGGGGGCAAGGGTGCCAGCTTGAATAAAATATTGGGAGGGGCAGGGAAGCCCCACCCCACATAACTGATCACATGACGGGGCTCATCCATACCATTTGAATAGCAACGTCCATCAACTTTTTCTTTTTTGGGGGGTGACCCCCTCAAATATTTTATTGGTGGGGGCAAAGGAACCTCAACCCCTAGGAGTTGGTTCCTATGGTTGGGGGAGAGTTTCAGGGTCAAAGCATGGTTGCCTGGCTACTCTATAGGAATTATTACCATTGGGAAAACATGAAAATGATACATGGTGCCATATACTACGAGAACGACCCAGCTTGCATTTCAAATTCTCGTTGCTTTAAATGGATTTTTAAAAAAATGTATTTAACTTTCTCATTGAAGTCAATGAGACTTAACTTTGATTGCAATGTGCTCTAGTTAATTACATGGTATAAACATTTATGTACTTTTTTCCAGTGTGCATTTATGTTCTCACTCTAAAGGCAAAATGATAAGCTCCACCCCCGCCCTGAAAAACCCCCTCACAGACATAATTTATTCTGGAGATACTTTGGTGTGTTATGGTCATAGCTAAGCAAAGCCTGTTTGCATTGATCAGTGGTCCCTGTTCCACTGACATTAATCATCTAGCAACCCTGAATGCTGTGTAATGTGTCTTCCAAACTTCTCTGGATTTGGTCAGGCCCAGGTAGCCCTCGGCTGGGTTTCCAAGCACAGATTCCCCAAGATGGCACCTGGGCTTGGGTTGAGAACCCAAGAGGTCTAACTCTCTCCATCAAGTGCTGAGAAGCAGCAGAACTTGGTAGACTTCCTATGCTTGTTCTATTCTTGGAGGTGCCGAACCTCTATCAGTCTGCAGCTGGCAAGCTTAGCATTCTGCGTAGAGTTAAGCTCTTTGAATCCCATACAAAACAATGGGATTTTGGTCATATGCAATTTCCATGGCTTGAAGGTAAAGGAGGCCATTCAGAGTTTGGAGGTGACAAAGGCCTGCCACCCCCTTGGCTGTGATCCTGTGCACAGCTGGACTCCTTCAACCCTGTAGAAAGCAATGGGATTTTAAGCAGTTTGACCATGTGCACGATTACAGCCCTCGAAAAGATATTTAGACTCTTATTAACTGCATGTGAATGGGACGCGGGTGGCGCTGTGGGTTAAACCACAGAGCCTAGGACTTGCTGATCAGAAGGTCGGCGGTTCGAATCCCCGCGACGGGGTGAGCTCCCGTTGCTCGGTCCCTGCTCCTGCTAACCTAGCAGTTCGAAGGCACAGCAAAGTGCAAGTAGATAAATAGGTACCACTCTGGCGGGAAGGTAAACAGCGTTTCTGTGCACTGCTCTGGTTCGCCAGAAGCAGCTTGGTCATGCTGGCCACGTGACCCGGAAGCTGTCTGTGGGCAAACGCCGGCTCCCTTGGCCAATAATTCGAGATGAGCGTCGCAACCCCAGAGTCGGTCACGACTGGACCTAAAGGTCAGGGGTCCCTTTACCTAACTGCATGTGAATGAAAAAGGCTATTTTCATTTTGCCCCAGGTGATAGACAACGAGGCCTAGTGTGGCGTTCTTCATCCGTGGGTCCCCGGATGCTGTTGTACTACAACATCCATCACCCCCAGCCAGCTTAGCTAGCAGCCAGGGATGATGGGAGTTGTAGTACAACAACCTCTGGGGATCCAACTGGGCTCATGGTTGCTATCTTGGACTTAGATGAGGAAGATCTGGTTTCATATCCCTGCAGAGACATAAATCAATGCCTCTCAACCTAACCTTCAGACTTGGCTCTGTCACACCGGAGAGTGACCAAGCAACAGAACCCAGAACGAGGAGAGACAAGCTTGTTCCTCAATGGCTTAGGTCACCAGAGGTCAAGGAGCAGGTTCAGCCTCTGTCCCCAACAGAGTCCATTGTATGCAATGTTTCAGGGTTTCCACCCCCTGTATAAGCACATTACATCTGCAAGGAAATTTGAAGTGCCACACTTATAGGACTCTACAGGGCAAAGCCAGCTGTCAGTTTCTGACACTGGCATTCCTTGCATTACCGGCAGGAATCTGATGGGGTGGGTGTGAGCTTGCACAACCACTTTATGTGCAGTGAGCAGTGGGGATCCTGTATCCCACTTTTGTTGCCTTGGCAGTCTTCAGGCCTTCCCTTTATACCACCCGAGCCCCAGCTGCCAGACTGTGTTTGTTGTACTAGAGGTGTGCCTAGTGGCGGACCTACATTTTTTGGAAACCTTGAAGCTTGATGTGTCATGGGGGTCCCTTTGCAACCAGCAATGATGTTTGGGTCACCCCTCTCAGCTTCCAAAGTGCTAAGGTGGTTACCCATCCAAATCTGAGCCCTGTATTTTGTGTTTTGCTAGCTTGGAAGACTTCTAGGGCTGATGGTATCTGTTTGCCACCCTTTGTATGGAAAAAGCGAGTCAAAGTCTTGGCACTTTGGCATGCTTTTTCTTTTGCACATTTTTGGTGTGCTCCCCATGACCCCGTGGACTGGAAGTTAAGGCCCAAATATTTGAAAGCTTTGACCTGTTCAATTGGCTGATTGTCCATAAGCCAACTGTTGGGCCTGGAGAAAACCATAACTTAGGTTTCCTGATAATTTACGACCAGGTGTTCTCTCTGGCAACACACTGAGAATTCTCTTATCAATCTTTTTAGGCCAATTTTTGTTTATGATAAGAGGACCGCATCATCTTCTTCAATGGGGTTGTTCCACGACAGATCGCCACACACTTAGAACGACTGTGCTACTGACTGCCAAACTTCGGGATTGTTGAAATATATACAACAAAACAATTAATTAATATGAGTCGTGCCCCTCAAATTGGATCTACTAGACCCCAACATTTTAAATGTGCTTCTGGGGCCAATCCAGGATTAGGGGCCCTGCATGAGTTTCATAGAAGATACGCCCTGGGTGCATCTTTTTATCCATCCATCCATCCATCCATCCATTTATCCCAGTTCCCAGGATGCAACTATGCAAGGAGCAAGCTTGATTCAGGGCTGGGCTCCCCAAGAGCAAGGGGCAACTTTGCACCCACTCCACTAATGTGCCCACCAAATTGCTCCCTAAAGGTAAAGGGACCCCTGACCATTAGGTCCAGTCGTGGCCGACTCTGGGGTTGGGGCACTCATCTCTCTTTATTGGCCGAGGGAGCCGGCATGCAGCTTCCGGGTCATGTGGCCAGCATGACTAAGCCGCTTCTGGCGAACCAGAGCAGCGCACGAAAACGCTGTTTACCTTCCCGCCGGAGCGGTACCTATTTATCTACTTGCACTTTGACGTGCTTTCGAACTGCTAGGTGGGCAGGAGCAGGGACCGGGCAATGGGAGCTCACCCCGTCATTGCGGGGATTCGAACCGCTGACCTTCTGATTGGCAAGTCCTAGACTCTGTGGTTTAATCCACAGCGCTACCCGCGTCCCATCTTCTGATATATACCCAGCATAAACTAGGGGCTCGAACCCATGATCGAGGCATTGTGAGTCTCAGGCTCTACCGACTGGAATGCCTGCCACTATCCTGCATTGTAAGGGCTCTTGGCTGGGTGCACTGCATCTCTGGGGGCCCATTGTTCAGATGTCCTTTGCAAGCACATCACACACCCGGGTACAATCTTGCAGAAACGTCATTGGTGAGTGATGCATTAGGGGCAGGAAGCAGGCTTGCTCACCCTCCCCAAGAGAGTCTTAAATGCAGCACCTTGGTTTTTCCTTGATACTTCCAAATGCCAGTCATTTGCTTATATGAGGAAAGTAGGGAGCAATTTGGGATGCGGATGGCGCTGTTGGTTAAACCACAGAGCCTAGGACTTGCCGATCAGAAGGTTGGTGGTTCGAATCCCCACGACAGGGTGTGCTCCCGTTGCTCGGTCCCTGCTCCTGCCAACCTAGCACTTTGAAAGCACGTCAAAGTGCAAGTAGATAAATAGGTACCACTCCAGCAGGAAGGTAAACAGCGTTTCCGTGCGCTTTACCTTTACCTATATATCAGAAGAGTACCCCTCTTCCCCTCCGCCTCCCACTTCAAGCTTATCCCTTTTCTCTGCCTTCCAGCAGTGTTGGAATCCCGGGTTGTGTTGATGTGTGTCTAGAGCTACAACTAAAACCTGGCTGTTAACGTCCCCCGCCCCCCTTCTTTCCCCTCTAGGCGTATGCCCCTAAATTATGTAGACACGGGAAAGTGATCTAAACGCGGAGAGGCACATGCTTTTGATGGAAATGTAATGCTCCAGCAACAGCAGATGAGTTCCTTCCAGATAAACAAATGGAAAGCTTGCTAAAGCCTTGTAGCAGGGTTAGCTGCTATTTAGCTACATCTGAAGGCAATGTGTGTTCGTGGTGTGGGAGCATGTGGAGTGCATCATGGAACCGTTGCATAGGGACACAGGAAGCTGGCTTATACCGAGTCAGACTATTGGCCCATCTTGCTCAAGACTGTCCACCCTGACTGGCAGCAGCTATCCCAGGTGTCAGGCAGGAGCCGCTGCCAGCCCAACCTGGAGATACGAGGGATTGAACATGCAACTTTCTGCATGCAAGCTGGATGCTCTAGCACTGAGCTATGGCCTTTCCCTTCTTCCTGTGGGAATGTTCAGGGATGCAGGAGAGGATATATTGTCTGATTATATCCTTTTCCAACTTGTTTTAACAAGTTCACAATTTAGCAGAGTAACATTCACCTTCTTAAACTCACAGCGGATGCATTTGCTCAGGCTCGCTAAAGCCTCTATAATAACTGTTCTGGTATTTCCCCCTTAAAGGTAAAGGTTAAGGGCCCCCCCTGACCATTAGGTCCAGTCGTGGCTGACTCTGGGGTTGCGGCGCTCATCTTGCTTTATTGGCTGAGGGAGCCGGCGTACAGCTTCTGGGTCGTGTGGCCAGCATGACTAAGCTGCTTCTGGCTAACCAGAGCAGCACACGGAAACATCGTTTACCTTCCCACTGGACCGGTACCTATTTATCTACTTGCACTGTGACATGCTTTCGAACTGGCAGGAGCAGGCACCGAGCAACAGGAGCTCACTCACGGGGATTCGAACCACCAACCTTCTGATCGGCAAGTCCTAGGCTCCGTGGTTTAACCCACAGCGCCACCCGTGTCCCTTATTTTTCCCCTTATTCCCTCATAAAAGATAAGACATGACACAGTCTTCTATAAAAGTATAAAAAGAGTTTACTCACATATCATTCTGTTCACAATCAGATCCCAGAAGGCAGACTTAGCTTAGAAAAGTAACATGCACCTGGAAACTATCTCATAAGGAGACAGTCCCTTTGTCCTCTCTTGGCTGGAAGAAAAGAGAGCATCTTTGGCTAAGCAGATGTTGCTTCTTCGATGCATGTAGTCAAAAAAGAGAGAGGTGGCTGCCCTGCCCTGTGCTTTTGTTGTTACCTGCACAGGTGAGGCCACACCCACCTCTAGTCACATGCAGAGGAAGTGTTTCCCAGCCCAGAAGGAAACAGGAAGTTTACCTGCTGGCTGGACAAACATTCCTCCCCATGTGTAAACATGTTCACTCTAGGAATGTTGTACTTGACTGCTCCTGTGTTTCACATCCCACAATTCCAGCCAACCCCCTGGCACAGATTTGCTGGCAAAGATCTTCCAAAAAACAGGGGGGAGTGGTTGGAGGGAAAGGGTTGTAGCAGAGGGGAGAAGGGGTTCAGTTCCACCACTTAAAAATGCATCCTTCCCCTAGCATTTTGCATTTAAAAAAATCACAGTAACTTAGTTGTGATTCGTGCATTGCCGGGAGGTGGGCTAGATGACTGTTCTGGTCCCTTTAACTCTACAATTCCACAATTCTGTGATTCTCAGATCTTCAGTCCTCGCTTCACTTCCATATATCTCTAGTTGTATATACTGGTGTACTCCAAAAAGGACATCTATTCTTCCCCCTCTTCTATAAGCTTTAAAAAAATTAATTTAAAAGATGTGTTGCATGCCCTACTTTAGAACAGACTGAATAGTTTTGATCTATACATTGTGTTTATATTCTGCCATTCCTTCAAGGAACTCAAGGGGGCGCACTCTGTTCACCTCCCCATTTTATCCTCAGAACAACCCTGTGAGGTGGGTTAGGGCCAAGACACTCTGCTGGGACCAGGCCACCCGGGGAGCTTCATGACTGAGCAGCAGTTTGCAGCTTCACCACTTTGGTGTGTGTGTGTGTGTGTGAACCAGAGCTCTGCGTGTCTGTGTCAATTTGGAACGTGTGCAGAGGAGGGCAACCAAGATGACCCAGGGTCTGGAAAGCCAGCCTGATGAGGAACGGTTGAAGGAGCTGGGTAGGCTTAGCCTGGAAAAGAGGAGACTGAAAGGAGATAGAATCATAGAATCATAGAGTTGGAAGAGACCACAAGGGCCATCGAGTCCAACCCCCTGCCAAGCAGGAAACACCATCAGAGCACTCCTGACATATGGTTGTAAAGACCTCCAAAGAAGGAGACTCCACCACACTCCTTGGCAGCAAATTCCACTGTCGAACAGCTCTTAATGTCAGGAAGTTCTTCCTAATGTTTAGGTGGAATCTTCTTTCTTGTAGTTTGGAGCCATTGCTCCGTGTCCGCTTCTCTGGAGCAGCAGAAAACAACCTTTCTCCCTCCTCTATGTGACATCCTTTTATATATTTGAACGTGGCTATCATATCACCCCTTAACCTCCTCTTCTCCAGGCTAAACATGCCCAGCTCCCTTAGCCGTTCCTCAGATCTGAGAGCCATCTTCCGATATCTAAAGGGCTGTCACATGAAAAATGGAGCAAGCTTGTTTTCTGCTGCTCTGGAGGGTAGGACCCCAACCAATGGCTTCAAGTTACAAGCAAAGGAGATTCTAATGGAAGAACTTTCTGACAGTAAGAGCTGTTTGACAGCGGAATGATCTCCCTCGGGAGTTTGCGGACTCTCGTTCCTTGGAATTTTGTAAGCAGAGGTTGGATGGCCATCTGTCATGGATGCTTTAGCTGATAATTCCTGCATTGTAGGGGGTTGGACTAGATGACCCTCGGGTCCCTTCCAGCTCTATGAGTCTTTGATTTTGTGATTCTGTGGTCACATCTCAGCCCGCATTAGGCAAAATCTTCCGCTGCCTCCACTCACTCGCATATGCGGTCTGTGGCGTGTGCCTACCGTAACGTCTCAGTGGCAGGAGAAACACGCTGCATTTTTGTCCCTCACCTCTCCTGCTAAGTCGAGGATCTTGAGGAAGAGAATGACATATTTTACAGGTAGCTGAGCAGGGGAGAAACCCCAGCCGTTGAAATCCTTTGAAATCTGTGTGGCAAGGGAACAGCTGTCACTGTTCTCTTTGCCTGTCATGCTAAAGGAAGAGAGGGGAATATTGTTTGCAGGAGAATCAACTGTCTCCAAAGGAAGGATTTATTTCACTTGGGCCCTGGCTTTCGGCAAATATTTTTTGAAAGCATAAAAGCAAGCTTCCGGGGCTTCCTTTATCTGCTGTCCTTATTTCACGTGAAAGGCAATCAGAGCTGTAATCGAAAGACCAGTGGAGAAATGGACTGGCTTGCCTGTTCTCCTGGTATAATTACAGTGTGTGCGCCTCTTCGTATGAGATTAGTTCCTTCTCCTTCCTCAAACGCCTCCCCCCGCCATGAGCCACAGACTTAAGGTTTCAGGGATCAGAGCATTACTTGGGTAATTTTAATTGTCTAGAGGGTTTTTCATCTATTCCCCACCCCCCAATCTAAAAAGCTCTTGTAAGAAGCACGGTTAATAAGGAGCTGAGCTTCAAACGGCGCAACAGATGTGCTATGTGCGAATTGGTTTTTTTATTTTTGTTTTATAAGCGCAGATTAAATGCATAAATATATAATTCCATGATTTAACTCCCCCACCCAGCTTGGGAGACGGGTGCCTTTTAAAATAAGGGGAAAGGAATCTGATTAAAGGAAGACTACCTTTCTTCCTTGGCTTTCACAGTCACCTGAAATTTGGATGAAATTTTGGCCGAATCTATTGTGTGTTTGTGTGTCGGGACCCAGCATTCTTAGGGTGGGTGCACTGGAAGAATTTTCGTTTCAGGACAGTATCTGCTTTTGCAGGCATGTAAATAGCCACAAGCCTGATCGCCTTTGGTGAGTTGGTATCACCCTGAAGGCGACCAGGCTATGAAGCTTTGCAATTCTTATCCCTAATGCATTAGGCCAGTGTTTTTCAACCTTTTTTGGGCAAAGGCACACTTGTTTCATGAAAAAAATCACGAGGCACACCACCATTAGAAAATGTTAAAAAATTTAACTCTGTGCCTATATTGATTATATATAAAGTAATTCTCTTGAATAGGAATCAAATAAACACAAAGAAAGTATTTTATAATTACTTTATTATGAAATAGTAAGTAAACAGAAATATGAAAAATTATAAAATAATTTATTTTTAAATCTTTCAAATTTTTCAATTTTTCCCACGGCACACCAGGCAACATCTCGCGGCACACTAGTGTGCCGCGGAACAGTGGTTGAAAAACACTGCATTAGGCAACAAATGACTAACATGTATATAAGCAGTCTGTAGCTGGGTTCGTACATTGCATTAGTAAGCCATAGTTTGAAACAAATCATGGTTTGATGTGAAAACGCAGCATGATGCTTCACTCTGCTCAAGAGTTCCTGTGGCATCCCTCCCCTGTTCTTCCTCCTGCAATGTTGTGGGCAAAGCTAGGGTAGGAGCTGGCTTGTCGTGTCATCCAAACCGGAATCTGTGGCTTGTTTCTCTCCAGAGAAATCAACCCCAAGTGCTAACTGAGTTTATTCTTGGCTTATCACTCATGGTTTCTTAAACTGCAAACTTGACTATATTGGCATGAAAAGCCAGACTCTGGCTTGCTTCATCTACAGCATGTAGGAATGGGAGAGGAGTGCTATAGAAACTTTAGGGCTGTGCAAGCCAACGTGCTGCTTGTTCATATTAAACTATGGTTTACTGTGACATAGGAACTGGGCAAATGAAATTGCTTGTGCCGCAGTTACTTGTCTAGATTTACTTGCAGCCCAGGCATCATAGGTGTGCATTTATCTATAGCTGAAGCTATACTTTGGCTCAGGCTTCCTCAACCTCGGCCCTCCAGATGTTTTGAGACTACAATTCCCATCGTCCCTGACCACTGGTCCTGCTAGCTAGGGATCATGGGAGTTGTAGGCCAAAAAAGTTGTGGGTGGTTCCCTTGCTGCGAGAAGCCAAGTTACAGGGAACCAGGCAGAGGGCCTTCTCGGTGGTGGCACTCGTCCTGTGGAACACTCTCCCACCAGATGTCAAAGAGAAGAACAACTAACAAACTTTTAGAAGACATCTAAAACAGGCAGCCCTGTTTAGGGAAGCTTTTAATGTTTGACGGACTATTGTATTTTAATATATTGTTGGAAGCTGCCCAGAGTGGCTGGGAAAACCCAGCCAAATTGGTGGGGTATAAATAATAAATTATTATTATTATGGACCACTGGGCCTGACTTGGTGGGTATAAGGCAGCAGCGTCCTATGCAGGGCTGGATTTAGGTTTGATGAGGCCCTAAGCTACTGAAGGTAATGGGACCCTTTATATGTCGAGCTGTCCTTTGCCAACAACAAATTGTCGCTGGTTTTTGTGTTGAATATATGCTATATGGTAATTTATGGACCTATTCGGTATCTAAAGCCATTTGCACATAACAAAATATGTCTTCTATCAAAGTAATAATTGAAAAGTCCATGCAGAATGTAGGCACCCTATATATAGAAGCGAGCAAACCAGTGATATTTTAGGGAGCAGGCTAGCAGGCGGGGCCCATGACTTATATCATAGGAGCCTACACAACACAAAACACTGTTGCTGTATGTAGCTTTTATTTTATTTGTTTTTTATCTTATATTTTGGAAATGTACATCCAGTTCCCCCCCCCCTTTCAATTTTTTGGGGGCCCCAAAGAGAGTGGCTACTAAGCTGTAGCTTATTTAGCTTATATGTAAATCCAGCACTGGTCCTATGTCAGCATGTAGGTTTCCCTGATCAGAAAGAGAAGGGCACAGAAGACAGAGAGATAAGGACATTGACTCAGAAGAAAGCCCCACCTCTTCCAACAAGATCGACACCCTAGGAAGCGCAACACCGGACGATAGCTTCCAAGCGCTTTTTCAAGTGATGCTTTTTTGGCTCGAAATGAGTCACTGGCAGAGGTTATTATTATTATTATGGGGTGGGAAGCAGAAGAGAGTCCATTCAAAATCAAAGCCACATTGTGGCTGATGTAGTTTTTATCGTGTGGTTTCCAGGTGGAGAAAATTCAGAGGAAACTGATTCAAGTGCTGCCTGTGAAAATGGTCAGTCTGGGTGCTGAGCAGCTATGATCAAGGCAGATCTCAAGCAGGAATGGGGGAACATGCTTTATCCCAGGTCAGACTGTTGGTCCATCTAGCCTAGTATTTGTGGGAATGTTGGGGATATGTTAGGGATGCGGGTGGCGCAGTGGTCTAAACCACTGAGACTCTTGGGCTTGCCGATCAGAAGGTTGGAAGTTTGAATCCCCGCGACAGGGTGAGCTCTCATTGCTCTGTCCCAGCTCCTGCCAACCTAGCAGTCTGAAAGCACGCCAGTGCAAGTAGATAAATAGGAACTGCTGCGGCAGGAAGGTAAATGGTGTTTCCGTGCGCTGCTCTGGTTCGCCAGAAGTGGCTTAGTCATGCTGGCCACATGACCCTGAACCTATACACCGGCTCCCTCGGCCAATAAAGCGAGACGAGCATTGCAACTCCAGAGTCAGCCACAACTGGACCTAACAGTCAGGGCTCTCTTTACCTATTCACAGTTCTGTTGATAAACATAACTACCTTTGAAAATCCAGCATTGATCAGCAAGTAGATGTGCCTGGAATCTCTCATTTCTGGCTTCTTTGGTTACTATTTTAAGATAATAAGCCTAGGAGAACCACCTCTGAATCTTGACTGTGTAGTAGACAAGTGCTAATTAATGTGTTGCCTCATTAATTTTTGTGTGTATGTTGACAGAGTTGGTCAGATGCTGAGTGAGGGTCACAGGAACTGTCTCTCACTCTCGCCTGGTGCTTCATTAATTGCTGGTGATAACTAGCTGCAATTTCCTCATGTCTCACACATCATTCCTTGCAGTGGTACCCAGCTGACCCTGAGGGATATATGATCAGACACACAGAAGCTTTATATCCTTCACCTTCCCTATCTGGATTTCATCCCAATGAGCTCTATCCTATCGTCTTGTGAGATGAGGTAGATGATAAGATGCATGCTGTTGCATGGGGCCTTTTTGATGGTGGCACCAAACTCGTGGGATGCTTCCTTTGTGTGAGCCACTGAGCTCCTCCTCTTTCAGTTTTCAGGCATCTGTTGGGGTGAGAGGGGCAA
Source organism: Podarcis gaigeae (assembly GCF_964106915.1). Taxonomy (NCBI): domain Eukaryota; kingdom Metazoa; phylum Chordata; class Lepidosauria; order Squamata; family Lacertidae; genus Podarcis; species Podarcis gaigeae. The sequence continues at coordinate 7,301,220 of NC_139686.1, forward strand.
AAGCCCTTTTCATTTCAAGAAGTGTCATGAGAACATAATAATAGCCTGCTGGATCAGGCCGATGGCCTATCTGGTCCAGCATCCTGTTCTCACAGTGAACAACCAGGCACCTCGAGCAGGATTCAAGCATAACAGCCCTATCCTGTTAAGAGTTAAGAGTTTGGGTGTAATCTTCGACACCTCCATTTCCATGGAGGCGCAGATTGCAGCTATAACAAAGGTGGCATTTTTTCATCTTCACCAAGCCAAACAGTTGGCTCCTTACCTCTCTTGCCCTGACCTAGCCACTGTGATCCACGTGACGGTCACCTCCAGACTGGATTATTGTAACTCACTCTACGTGGGGCTGCCCTTGAGACTGACCCAGAATCTCCAGCGGGTGCAGAATGCCACGGCAAGACTCCTTACGGGGTCTTCGCTGCGAGACGAGATCACATTCACCCAGTGCTATGCCAGCTGCACTGGCTCCTGGTGGAGTACAGGATCAGGTTTAAGGTGCTGGTTTAAATCTTTAAAGCCCTATATGGCTTAGGACCCTCGTACCTACGGGACCGCCTCTCCTGGTATGTCCCACAGAGGAATTTAGGGTCTTCAAACAAAAACATCTTGAAGGTCCCAGGCCACAGAGAGGTTAGGCTTGCCTCAACTAGACCCAGGGCTTTTTCGTCTGTGGTCCTGATCTGGTAGAATGCTCTGTCACAAGAGACTAGGGCCCTGCAGGACTTGACATCTTTCCACAGGGCCTGCAAGACAGAGCTGTTCCACCAGGCCTTTGGCCAAGGCACAGCCTGACTCCCTCCTATGGCAATCTTCATAGAACTCTGGCCCAATGGTTGCCATTAATTTGATTTGAATTAATTTTATAATGAAATGATTTTAGAATGTTGTACTATTTTATTGTTGTTAGCAGCTCTGAGCCTGGCTTCGGATGGGGAGGGCGGGATATAAATAAAATTTATTTATTTATTTATTTATTTATTTATTTATTATTATTATTATTATTATTATTATTATCCCTTCCTGTGGTTCCCAGCAACTGGTATTTAGAAGCATTGCTTCACGCAAGAGTATAGCCATTGTGGGATACACAGTTGTACCTGGGAATTCATACAGAATCCATTCCGGGGATTCCGTTCGACTTCCAAAACGTTTGGAAACCAAAGCACGGCTTCTGATTGGCTGCAGGAAGCTCCAGCAGCCAATCGAAAGCAGCAGAAGCAGAAGGGGCTGAAGCTCACAGAGTTTTCCTGTAAACTTGCTAGAGAGAACTCTACGAGAGGCACTCCCATTGCTTAGTCTGAGCTCCAAGCTCAGACTACATTTTAAAGCTAGACTTAAGTACGTCTTTGTTATGGAATTACCATTTTAAGGCTGCCTGAGCAAAGTTGCTGTTATCCGCTACTCTTCAACAAGGGTTCTCAGTGGGTAAATGTTATTTTTATCTTTTACGAGACTGCTTGTGTGATTATTGTTTAAGGGGGGAAGAAAGGGGGAAATACCAAGGAAATCCAGGCTGCCTTAAAGCATTCCTGGAGTAGTTGTTGTTTGTTGTTGCTTAGTTGTTTAGTCGTGTCCGACTTTTCATTGTGAACCAGCATAAATGTTTCTTCCCCCTTCTAAGCATAGGGGCTGCAGTCCCCCATTAATTTCATTTCATTGTTTATTTTGTTGTTTAGTCATTTTGTCGTGTCCGACTCTTCGTGCCCCCATGGACCAGAGCACGCCAGGCACTCCTGTCTTCCACTGCCTTCCCCAGTTTGGTCAAACACATGTTCGAAGCTTTGAGAAAACATTACATAACAAAAAAAAGAAACAAACAAAATGCCAACAAATTAAATATACATTAACTAAACAACACAACAATAGTTGACTTCCCTTCAACTCGGTTTTGGACTATATTACAAAAGGTTTTCTTTCTGCAGTTTCACTTTCTTAAACTCTTTGCATCGCAGGTGCTATATCGAGCCTACTGTGATTTTTAAATTTCTTACATCTGTTTCAATATATGTCATAAATTTATTCCATTCATTATTAAGCTTTGTACCTTTTTGGTTTCTAATTTTTTGTGTCATTTTTGCCAATTCTGTGTATTCCAATAATTTAATTTGCCAATCTTTTACAGTTGGGATTTTTGGTGTCTTCCAATTTTGTGCTATTAATGTTCTGGCGGCTACTGTTGCATATTGGAATAATATTTGGTCTTCCACCATTTAGCCTCCACTACTTCGGCAGCGATGCCTCAGTCGATACAGCACGAGACTCTTAATTTCAGGGTTCTGGGTTCGATCCCCACTTAGGCCAAAATATTCATTGATTGCAGGGGGCTGGACTAGTCGATTCTTGGGGTTCCCTTCCAATTCTACAATTCAAGGATACTGTGATTCTGCATAATTTTCGCCGGCTGCAACGGAGGCCACAAAAGCCCTCTCAGCATTATCTTATCAGAAGCAGCAAGTGATTAGAGCACTGGCAGGTATCTCCCTGAACCAGCTTTGGTGATGCCTGAACATGCCCCGAGGTTCTCTCTCTGGTCCTCGCCTAAGTAATTAGCTGGATACAGCTGCTGGCCACAGTTGGATTTGAACTCGCGACCTAGGGGAATAATTCTCCGTAGCTAGCCCGACTCAGGCCGGGCTGGTTTGCAATTTCCCTTCCAGCCGTCCTCGCTGGTGTCTTGCATGTCCTCAACCCCCCCCCCCCCCACTTTGCAATGAATTAACGAGAGGCAGCTGGTGGTAGGAGCCTGCCTTGTGCTTCCAGACAGGGAGGCTGTGGGGACCTAATGTAGATCATCTGGAATCTGTTTGCATTCAGCACATTTACATGATCTATCCTTGCGTCCTCCCTACCCAAACCTCCAAACCCATACGCAAACGCACACACGCCATGTAAAAGAAGTGGGGGATATAAATCTTGGCGTTAGAAAGATGAGTACTGTGCCGTTAAACAGCACGCCTTTCATGCAAATATTTGCCAAGTGAATTGGCTTGTCATGCTACTCAAGAGCGAAAGATATTCTTTTGGGAAGAGAGGTGTGGAGAAGGGGAAAGATGGAAAAAGAGAGCTGGTGTGGTATAGTGGTTAAAGTGTCAGACTAGGACCTGGGAGGGGACGCAGGTGGCACTGTGGGTTAAACCACAGAGCCTAGGACTTGCCGATTAGAAGGTCGGTGGTTCGAATCTCCATGACGGGGTGAGTTCCCGTTGCTCGGTCCCTGCTCCTGCCAACCTAGCAGTTCGAAAGCACAAAGTGTAAGATGATAAATAGGTACTGCTCCGGCGGGAAGGTAAATGGTGTTTCCATGTGCTGTTCTGGTTCGCCAGAAGCGGCTTAGTCATGCTGGCCACATGACCCGGAAGCTGTACGCCCGCTCCGTTGGCCAATAAAGCGAGATGTGTGCCGTAACCCCAGAGTCATCCGGGGCTGGACCTAATGGTCAGGGGTCTCTTTACCTTTGATACAAAGCTTCCTGTGCTTGAATCCCTGTCTTTTGAGTGACCACTGTCTGTGGCTCAGCTCTGACATTTGGTTTCTTTAACTATGACTTGTGTACACACCATACCTTTAAAGCACATTCCCTTCTACCCCAAAAGAATCTAGGGAACTGTAGTGTGTTGAGGGCTCTGGAAATTATAGCTCTGTAAGGGGGAAACTACACTTCCCAAGATTCCTTGGAGGGGGAGAATGTGCTTTAAATGTGCTTTCAAGGTATGATGTCTAAACAGCTTAAGGTGCTGATTTAATACCAGCTCTGCCTCTACTTTTAATGGGACGCAGGTGGCGCTGTGGGTAAAATCTCAGCGCCTAGGACTTGCCGATCGTCAGGTCGGCGGTTCGAATCCCTGCGGCGGGGTGCGCTCCCGTTGCTCGGTCCCAGTGCCTGCCAACCTAGCAGTTTGAAAGCACATCATAGTGCAAGTAGATAAATAGGTACCGCTCTGGCGGGAAGGTAAATGGCGTTTCGTGTGCTGCGCTGGCTCGCCAGATGCAGCTTGTCACGCTGGCCACGTGACCTGGAAGTGTCTTCGGACAGTGCTGGCCCCCGGCCTCTTAAGCGAGATGGGCACGCAACCCCAGAGTCGGACACGACTGGCCCGTACGGGCAGGGGTACCTTTACCTTACCTGCCTCTACTTTAAAAAAAGACAATTGCATTCAGAAGCAATATAAATAATATTCTTGTAATGTTGAACCGGGAGGGGGAGAAAATGGCCCCATGCCTTCCCAAACAAAGGGTTCATATGGAATATTATGGGTTGTTCGTATGTCACGAGCTCCCCCCATAATGTGCAGGGAATTTATGGGAAGCTTATGTTTGCAAAGGCGAAAGTTAGTCCAAACCAGCTCATATCAGTCCTGTCATTGGCTTCAGAAATGAATGCTTAAGGGAGCAGAGGGGTCCTCTGGAGGCTGCAAAGCAAGTAGCTTTCGAAAGAGTGCATTTATCAGGGTTAATTTGGTTTGCAGAAATGCAATAGTTAATACTGTACCATTTGTCATGCCCGGTCTAAATTTATTGGGTAGGTCACTAAAGGGATAAAAATACCATTAGGCATTAGCAACCTGCATTTCAGCTTTGTACTAAATAATTGAAACCATGTGGCTGGATCCCCAGAATCACACGGTGGTCCCAATAAACCCCCTTGTTGACGTACTCATTTTGCCCCACTAATTGAAATGAATGGCTGGATTGCCCATCATTTTCTGGGTAATAGAACAGGCCTACCAGAAAGACTACCTACCTGTGCCTGCCTATACCCCAGGGATGGAGAACAGGTGGCCCTCCAGACTTTGCCACAGCCAGCATAACCATCATGGATTGGCTAGATGCAGAGAAGTGGTGGGAGGCACTAGCTGGGGGAACCCCCCCCCAAGGGAACCCCCAGGGGTAGAAGGCTCAGAGCCAGGGGATTGGTGGTGGGACGATGATGCGTGGTCAGAAGGAGAAGAGGGAGCTGACAGGGAGGAGGAGTTGTTGGAAGCTGAAGAAGCAACAGGGTTCTGTGAGCAGGAAGAGGTTGGGGCAGAGAGCAGTCCAGAACCAGAGGCAGAAGCAGAGGTTGGGGAGGAAGGGAGCAAAGACACACAAGGCAAAGAAGTCTCAGATTGCTTTGGAAGGACATGGGAGAGGAGGAGCCTTAGAGAGCGGTCGGAAGGCAGGGACCTTCAGTCCTAGCTACTGCCTCATTGGGGTAGGACCTACTGGGAAGAGTTGCTGGGCTCACTAGGCCAGAGCTATTTTGTTTATTTGAATAAATAAATTATTAATAATAATGATAATAATGATAATAATAATGATAATAATGATAATGATGATGATAATAATAATAATAATAATAATAATAATAATAATAATAATAATAATAATAATTTATTATTTATACCCCGCCCATCTGGATGGGTTTCCCCAGCCACTCTGGGCAGCTTCCAAAAAAAGATTAAAAATACATTAAAACATCAGTCATTAAAAACTTCCCTGAACATGGCTGCCTTCAGATGTCTTCTAAAAGTCAGATAGTTGTTTATTTCCTTGCCATCTGATGGGAGGGTGTTCCCATCAGAAAGCTCTCTCTAGGGAGGCTGCAATGGTGCTTACCTTGATGCCATTTCAGCATCAGGCAAAGTTCTTCCTCAGCATCCAAAACCACATGAGGATGCTGTTAGAATCATGGAATCATAGAATCGTAGAATTGGAAGGAACCCCTATGGTCATCTAGTCCAACCCCCTGCAATGCAGGAATTTCAGCTAAAGAATCCACGGCATCCAATCTTTGTTTAAAAACTTCCCATGAAGGACAGTCAACCGCCTTCTGAGGGAGTCCGTTCCACTGCCAAACAGCTCTTACCACCAGAAAGTTCTTCCTGGTGTTTAGCTGCAGTCTCTTTTCTTTTCATTTGAATCTATTGGTTCAGGACCCAGGGGTCAGCAAGCCTTTTCAGCAGAGGGCCGGTCCACCGTCCCTCAGACTATGTGGTGGGCCGGACTATATTTTGAAGAGAGAAAAAATATGAACGAATTCCTATGCCCCACAAATAACCCAGAGATGCATTTTAAATAAAAGGACACATTCTGCTCATGTAAAAACACCAGGCAGGCCGCACAAATAACCCAGAGATGCATTTTAAATAAAAGCACACATTCTACTCATGTGAAAACACACGGCAGGCCCCACAAATAACCCAGAGATGCATTTTAAATAAAAGGACACATTCTACTCATGTAAAAACACGCTGATTCCCAGATCATGTGCAGGCCGGATTTAGAAGGCGACTGGGCCGGATTCAGCCCCCAGGCCTTAGTTTGTCTACCCGTCTGGAGCAGCAGGAAAAGAACAACCTTGCTCCATCTTCCATGTGACAGCTCTTTGAGTATTAGAAGATGTTACTGGCGTTCTTACCTAACCACAACAAGTGCTGAAAGGCACACAAATGTAACAATATATTGATAATGAGAAGAAGTCTTTGATAAAGTAGACCCAATATCATTACAACCGCAATCAGCAAGGTTTACAAAGAACCCCACAGCTCAAAAATCATAACCAGAAGGCTCTAAGCAGCTGACAACAGCCGACCCCTTCTTAAATCCTCTGTATATATTGCTCTTATACTTCTTTCCCTTTGGGAACAATAAGAGGGGTTGATTTTCACCAGCTTCCCAGCTGGCATAAATCTCTTCCCCTCCCTGATCCTGGCCTCCACTGCCGGATGAAGAACTCGAACTCCCATCTCCGTCTCTGCTCGAGACTTTAATGCTTAAATCAGTGTGATACATAAGCAAGGCACACTTACAAGGTACGGAACATGTCGAAGAGGATTAGATACAAAGCTAGGCGCAAGCTAAGATGTTGATCCAACGAGCAACACACCCAGTGGAGAGGACAGAGGGTGAAGAAAGAGCTGTGAGTGGAGTGGGCCCCCTCTTTCCATCTTTTGGACCCCCTGGGAAACTCAGCAAACCTGCTGTACCTGGAACTGGGTGAGGAGAGGGTGCAGCTGAATGGAACACATTCAGAATGGAACACCTTGAGTCAGCCCATAAAAAGCAAGTCTAGAGTGAGAGACTAGGGTGATGTACAGTCATGCCTTGGCTTACAAACGCTTCAGGTTGCATTTTTTGGGGGGTTACAGAAACCTGGAAGTACTGGAACGGGTTACTGCAGGTTGCATCCCGCACGGATCACGTTCGCAACCCAAGCGTCCACTGTATACTTTTTCCAGGACCTCTTCTCATTGTGAGACTTTTGTGGGTGAGCTGAGAGTTTGATGGACCCTGGGTGAGAACCCAGACACTGAGAGGTAGAGTGTGTCAGACGGAAAACTAACTGATATTTATATATATCGGGGTACCTTATATACAGACGCTTCAGGTTACAGACTCCGCTAACCCAGAAATAGTATCTTGGGTTAAGAACTTTGCTTCAGGATGAGAACAGAAATCGTGTGCCAGCAGCGCGGTGGCAGGGGGAGGCCCCATTAGCTAAAGTGGTGCTTCAGGTTAAGAACAGTTTCAGGTTAAGAACGGACCTTAGGAACGAATTAAGTTCTTAACCCGAGGTACCACTGTATTAGTAATTTTGTATTAATGTAAGATTTTAATCTGTAACTGAAGTCTTAAAAAACATTTTGCTTGTACCTTGCTAAGATCTATACAGTGGTACCTCGGTTCTTGAACGTAATCTGTTCCGGAAGATCGTTTGAATTCCGAAACGTTCAAAAACTAAGGCGCAAAGGGCTGGCTGCAGGTTCAATTGGAAAAGTTGAAAAACATGCGGTGGAAGCTGTTCAAATGAAAGCAATTACTTCTGGGTTTTCAGCATTCGAAAACAGAAACGTTCGCCTTCTGAGATGCTTGAAAACCAAGGTACCACTGTGTTTAATATATTAAGCAGTATAGAAATGAAATAATCAAATAAAATGACTTCGCCCTCCTTTTGAAGGATGGGCTGAGCCCAGCATGGAAAATGGCCAGAATCCCAAGATTGGGCAAGAAGACAAACACTCCTCTGGGTGGGTTGAGTCTTGGTTGCCTAGGAGACGAAGGGAAGAGGGCTCCTGTCCTCTAATCCATCTTGTAGGTTTCCCACTGACATCTGGTTGGCCTCTGTGAGATGCTGGACTAGATGGACCACTGGCCTGATCTAGCAGGCTTTTCTTACATCATTACATTCTTCTAGAAGTTCACCAGTACTTCTTGTTGTTGTTTAGTCATTTAGTCGTGTCTGACTCTTCGTGACCCCCTGGACCAGAGCACGCCAGGCACTTCTGTCTTCCACTGCCTCCTGCAGTTTGGTCAAACTCATGCTGGTACTACCAGCACTATTTTTCTAGGAGAAGAGGAGCTGGAACTCACCACGAACATCTCTATTGTTTTCTTAGAATGACAATGGCACCCACCTAAGAGGTGCTGGAACTGAGTTTCAGCGGATTCCAGCTGGGGAAAAAAGCCCTGAGCGCTACTTTTAACCCAAGGGCTCATCCAGAATTGCATTTTTCTAGTACCTAGAAAGCAGTTTTCTGCTTGTCTCTGTGCTTTCTAGCCATGGGTCTGAGCAATGTGGCCCTTGCCCCACTGCTTTCCCCAAGAAAGCCAATAAATTAGCGATGAATTGGAGCAAACGTCAATCTAGAGAAAACCCAATTGATGTTTGCTCCATTGCCCAACGTCCCCCTATTTCCACCTGAGCTAAGAATCCCGCTTAGCTCCCTCCAAAGGGAATCGGTTCTAATAACCTATGTTTCCAGACATCGTTCTCCCCACGATGCTTGAGTGTGAAGAAGAAAAGAGTTGATGTTTTCTATCAGCCTTGCAAACTGTTTGACGGTTGGATTTGGGATGATTGTGTCCCGAGGAGTGAATCCGTAGTAAATCAAGCCCTCGGTGCCTCTCCCGACAAACCTGCAGTTTTAAATGATAGATTTCTCTACGAGATGTGAAGTCATCGTAAATCAAGCAGGATTGCGTCAGGCTGTTCTGTGGTGAGGAAGAGCCCAGTCGCCTTGGGTCAGAACACCCACAAATAAACTTGGATATTATTCCAGAGTTGGAGAGTTGCCATTTCATTCTTTTTATAAGCTATAAGCTATTTTTGGATTTGCCAGTGCTTCCTCCCCCCCCCCATTTTCTTTACCCCAAACATGAAGAGGAGGAGTGGTTCTGTGGGTTACAAAACGCAACCACGACAGGATTGGTCTGGTTTTACTTTATGAGTCAATATTTGCTAGCAAATGGGTTTCCGATGAAAAGGAGTCGGCTCTAAGGAAAATTTATGTGGGAGACCAAAGAGACATTTCCAAGAGAAAGAAGAAGCTATTCTTGGGAAAGAGAGTGCTTTGGTTTTACTCTACTAGAGTTAGTAGCAATACATACTTCACACTTAGGGTGGGGAACCTTTTCCTGTTGAGGGTTGCGTTCCCACAAAAATAATCTGTTGGGAGCCATATTGCTGTGGTGGCAGCAGCAGGCTCTGGGCTCTCAAATTTCAGCGGCACCCTGTGTCATGCTAAAATTTGGCGCCCCCGTCTCTTCTGCTCCGTTCTACAGCATTGGTTGTGTGCGGATTCCTCCCTCCAGTGTGATGTAGTGGTTAAGAGCAGTGGACTCGTAATCTGATGAACCGGGTTCGCTTCCCCGTTCCTCCACATGCTTGTACCCTCTGCGCTTTCTGTTCTAACACTCTCTGAGCTCTCCATGTCCTTGGGGATTGGGGGGTTGGGGAATACTGTCCAGAGACTCTGAATCTGTTAACCCTCCCTCCAGCGTGGTATAGTGGTTAAGAGCAGTGGACTCGTAATCTGGTGAACCGGGTTCGCTTCCCCGCTCCTCCACCTGCAGCTGCTGGGTGACCTTGGGCTAGTCACACTTTTCTGAAGTCTCTCAGCCCCACTCACCCCACAGAGTGTTTGTTGTGGGGGAGGAAGGGAAAGGAGAATGTTAGCCGCTTTGAGACTCCTTAAGGGGAGTGAAAGGTGGGATATCTGGTCCAAACTCCTCCTCCTCCTCTTCTTCTTTCTCTTCCACCAATTCTGTTTCGGTTCGCCTTGCTCCTTCCAAAGCAGCTGGCATACACTGTCAGTTTGGAAGGTGTTGCTCTTCTTATTATAAGAAGTCCAATCACAGTCTGCTTAGTCATCCATCACAAATGCTCATCTTTGTAGGACCTGCCGTTATCATCAGGTCAGTGGCCTGCCTTACCTTGTTTGTTCAGCTTCTGGTTATTAATGGGTATGTTTGCACAAGCCTTTTGTTCATTACTGTTGGTGGTATGAAGCAAGGGGGGCAGCACAAGTCAAACTATGGCTATTAACAAAAACCACAACAATATCATCCTGCCTTTTCACTAGACCAGGGCTCAAGGCGGCTTACACTAAAGCAACCCAGAGCTAATAACATATTGAGCTCTTGGTATGAGCTTTCGTGTGCATGCACACTTCTTCAGATACACTGAAACAGAAGTTTCCAGACCCTTCTATATAGTGAGGAGGTGGGGAGGGGTATTACTCAGAAGGGTGGTGGGAATGGGTGATTGGCAGATAGCTGTGATGAGCCTGTTGACGACTCTTAACGACTGCAATAGGTCTTACAGGAAAAAGCAAGGGGTGAGAAGGTGAAAAATGGCTTTGTCATTGTCAGAGCCACCCGAGGTCCCAGCTCACAAGAGACCAAAATCCAGTCCAAGTTATATACAAAAGGTTTTATTGAAGAACATTGTTGTCGTTACATCCAAGCTCCGTGGCTCAGCATCTGTTACCCTTAGATGTTTGAAGTCCCCTCTGAGTCAGTCCCGCCCCTGCACCAGCTTAAGAGGCTTGTACTGCTCCACCTTTTCCTCTCCTTCCTTTTCCGCAGGGTCTTCCTGCCCCCCTGTGCTCCCTCCCTCCGGGACTCCCCCGAGGCTGAGTCTTCTGACGCCTGCTCCCCCCTCCTTCGTGCTTTGGGACCAGGCTCCTCCTCAGGGCTCTCCTCATTTCCGCGCGTCTCCACATTTGAACTTGGCGCGCGTACGTTGCTTCTGACCTTCCTTTCGACCGTTACGCTACTCTCGGTACTACACTCCTCCCCTTCCGGCAGGACGTTCTGCTCCGAACTCCTTCCCCTCTCTGCTTCCTGTTCTGCTCTCTCTGACACACTGGCCACTCCACCCCCTTCACTCCGTTCCGACGGAGAGCCCGGTCCCGATCTCCAACCCCCACTGGGGATTCCCTCTTCGTTCCCCTGCTTCTGACTGCTTCCCTCTCTACTGCCCCTTGGCCTGACCAGGGGGGCTCCCTTTTGGGAATCCTCGGATTCACTTGACGGACTCACTGACAACCTCGGGTCGTCGTCGTCCTCTTCCTCGTCACCCTGGGACCCCTCCCCCTCGCTCTCTGTCCCTGAAACCCTGACATCCATCCCCCCTCGAAGCCCCCCCTTCCCCCCTCCCGCCCATCGGGTGCAGGTTGTAGGAGCTGCAGCTCTTCGGAGGTGGATGCAGGATACAGGTTGTGTACCTCCATATCCTCTGCTTGCAGTTCGGTGTATGAGTGTTCGAATTCGGGTTCTTGACCCAAAGTGTTCTCTTCTCCCTCTTCCATTGGTACCTCGTCTGGTGCTGCCGGCCAAGGTCCCGTCCGCCATTTCCTGCGCCAGTCCTCCTCTGGTTGCTCGTCCCACCAATAAGAGGGTTCTGTGTCCACCCCTGAGCACGATCCCCTGGGCGGGCTAGATTCTGGCGTTCTCTCCTCGGCTGAAGAAAAACCCCGGAAAGTACTGTCTGAGAGTGTGGGCGTAAAGAGCCAGTCATCAAAGTACTCGGCTGGCATGGGTCTATGCGGGAAAAGGGCATGGAACTCGTCTTTTAGAAGAGGTTCGTCTAAAGCGTAGCCCGGCACCCAACCGTTGGCACTGGCTGGAGTGCCCTCTGTGGCTAGAAAGTATTCTACCCCCTCTTTCCCCCATCTCGAGTCCAGGATTTCTGTGACCTCGTTGAGTGGTTCGGCCCTAGGCGCCCTCTCCCTCTCCTGTGACTTAGTGTGTAATTGCGGGACTGTTTCAGACTCCTGAAACCTGTGCGGTGCCTTGTAGGGGGTGAGCACCGACCTGTGAAATACCGGATGCACTCTGGAACCTTCGGGGAGGGCTAGTCGAAAGGCTACTGGGTTGATCTTAGCCTCCACCTGGTACGGCCCTAACTGCCTGTGCCCTAGCTTCTTCTTGGCCAACGACTTGGCTGGCATCGCTTGGGCCGCTAACCACACCCAGTCCCCCACCTGGATCTCCTCCCCCGCTCTCCTGTTTTTGTCTGCCTGCACCTTATATGCTTGCTTGGCCAGCTCCAAATGTCTCCGCAACTCTTCGTGCACCTCCTGCAGCTCCGCTGCAAACTGGTCGGCTTCTTGCGGCACCCCCTCTCTCGGTGCCCCGAACCCCGGGAAGGTTCTGGGATGCCGACCGTTGTTCGCGAAGAACGGCGTCACCCCCGTGGACGCGTGCTTCGTGTTGTTATAGGCAAACTCTGCCATCGGCAGGTAGTCCACCCAAGCTGCGGGTCGCTGATTGGCGTAACATCTCAGGTACTGCTGCATGATCGCGTTGACCCTCTCAGCTTGGCCGTTGGTCTGTGGGTGTCTCGCCGACGTAAGGTTGATCTTGACGTTCAGGATACCTAAAAGCTTCTGCCAAAAATTGGAAACAAACTGGCGGCCCCTGTCGGACAGGATGGACTGCGGCAGCCCATGCACCTTGAACACGTGATCAATGAAGAGTTTGGCAGTCTGCTCCGCCGTCGCCACCTTTGCGCACGGAATGAAGTGCGCCATCTTGGTGAACAGGTCCACAACCACCAGTACCGCTGTCTTCCCTCTGGAGCTGGGCAGGTCAGTAACGAAGTCCAGGGCTACCCTCTCCCACGGTTGCTGTGGCGTTTCCAGCGGTTCCAACAGCCCCGCTGGCTTCTGGTGTACTGGCTTGAACCTCTGACAAGTGTCACACCTGGCGACGTAATCCGCTACCTCTCCGCGCATCCGGGGCCACCAAAAGTCCCTTGCCACCAGTTCTATTGTCTTCTCCTTACCGAAGTGGCCAGCACTGGGGGCGTCGTGCAACTGCTGCAGAACCTTTGCGCGAAGCTCGTCGCTTGGCACGTAGAGGGCACCTTTGCGAGTTAGCAGTCCGTCGCGCAGTTGGAACTCTTCTCCACTCTGCACACCTCTGCGCAACTCCTCCATTTTGGACTGTGCGAACTGATCCACTTGCAACGCGCGTCGCACCGCGTCCAGATCTCCTGCGATGGCAGCGCACGACCACGCCTGCGGTGCGAAAATGTGCTTGGCTGCTACTGGCGCCGCTTCATCGAGATATTGCGGTTTCCTGGATAGCGCATCGGCTATAACGTTGGAATCTCCTGGGATGTACTCTATCCGAAAGTCGAAATCCGCGAAGAATTCCGCCCAGCGCATGTGTCTCTGGCTTTGGAGCTTCGCCGTGCGCCAATACTCTAGGTTCTTGTGATCCGTGCGGACCTGTACTGTGTGCTTGGCTCCTATGAGGAAGTGTCGCCACGCTTTGAAAGCTGCGTGAATGGCTAACAGCTCCCTGTCCCATATGGTGTAGTTTTGCTCCGCCTTGCTGAGCTTTCGGGAGTAAAAGGCACCAGGTCTCCAGTTTCCATGTGGATCTTCTTGCAGGAGTACAGCTCCAACCGCCCTGTCTGACGCGTCGGTCTCCACTCGCATGGGCCTGCCTGGATTCACGTGCAGCAGTTGCTCCTCGGAGGCGAAAAGGCTTTTAAGCTTCCGAAAAGAGCGCTCCGCCTGTTCCGTCCACACGAACCTCTTCTTCTTGGAACTCAGAGTGTCCGTGATCGCTGCTGTCTCCTTTGCAAAACCTCTGATGAATTTGCGGTAGAAGTTGGCGAAGCCGACGAATCTCTGGACTTCCTTCCGATTGCGTGGGCTCTTCCAGTCCAACACCGCGCGGACCTTGACGCTGTCCATGGCCAGCCCCTTGTCGGACAGCTTGTAGCCCAGGAAATCCACCTCCGTCACATCAAACTGGCACTTCTCTAACTTGGCGTAGAGCCTGTTCTCCCGTAGTCTTTGCAGGACTTCCTTTACGTCCCTCTCGTGGGCCTCTTCCGCCTCCGAAAAGATCAGGATGTCGTCGAGGAAACACACACATTTCTTGTAGAGGAGTCCCGCTAGCACGTGATGCATAAAGGCTTGGAATACGTGAGATCCATTTTGGAGACCAAACGGCATAACTCTGTATTCATACGTGCCCAGAGGCGTGAACATGGCCGTTTTCCACTCATCGCCCTCCCGGATGCGTATGAGGTTATACGCTCCACGCAGATCCAATTTGGTGAAGATCTTCCCCTTCCTCACGGTTGCTAGGAGATCATCTATCTTGGGCATGGGGAAGGCCTTGGGCTTGGTCATACTGTTTATGAACCTGTAATCCACAATGAGTCTTTTTTGGGGCGTGTCTTTCTTCTTTACAAAGAACACAGGACTGCCCCCCACTGCTTTCGATTCCCGGATGAATCCACGCTTCAGATTGTGCTCTATGAACTCCCTGAGCTCTTGCATCTCGTCCTCAGACATGGAATACAGTTTTGCAGTCGGCAACTGCGCCCCCGGCACCAGGTCGATGGCACAATCATAAGGTCTGTGGGGCGGCAACTGGTCAGCTTCCTTCTCGCAGAAAACCTCCAGGAACCCTTCGTACTTGCTAGGTACTGCCTGCACCATGCCAAGTCGCAGCTGGTGCTCAGCCCCCTCCTCCTGGCAGGACTGGATGCAATGTTGAGCACAGTACGATGAGCAAAAGGTGATCTGGCGTTGGTACCACGCTACAGCAGGACTGTGTCTCTCCAGCCAACTCATGCCTAATACTATAGGCGTGTCAGACAGTTGGGTGACATTGAAGCTAATGACTTCTCGGTGATCTCCTATCCGCATCACCATGGGAGGTGTCTGTTGCACAACTTGCCCTCCTAGCAATTTCCTGCCATCCACTGTGACTACGTTCAGAGGCGTTGTGGCGGGCAGAAGCGCTATGCGATGCTGCTTGACGAATTGCATCCCCACGAAATCGGCATTGCTCCCCGAATCGATCGTGAGGGGCACTTCTAGGGTGGTCCCATTTGGCAACTGAAGTGTTGCAGTGAGCTGCACCGCTGGCTTGGGTGGTAAAGGGTCTGTGGGTTGCAAAGACGCTGGGGACTGTTCTACAGATTCGCCTGGCTGAGCCCCAGCAATTCTGCTTGCAGCCAGGCATTGTCGTTTCCCTGAGGTTCCTCTTCCTGGATCACTTCTGCAGCTACCGTCGCTAAAGCTGCAGTGTGTTTCTGGAGCCTCTGGGGGCACTCTTTCGCCATGTGCAGTGCACTGTCGCAGATGTAACACTTCCTGGTCCCTCTAGGAGGCTTCGCCTTTACTGCACCGGAAACTGGGGCTCTGGCTGTTGCTTGAGCCTTAGCACCACCAAGTTCCATCGGCTCCTCCCCCTGCCTCCCCAGCGGCGAGGGATGTGACTGACTGAACTCCCTGGGGATGAAAGAAGACGTCCTCGCTGGTGGATGCACCTGACGTTCTTCCTCATTGTGCCAAGGACGTCCCTCGTGACGTATCCCAATCGCCAGAGCCCTCTGCACCACCTCCTCCAGGGTCTGAGGTCTGTCTCCCCTGGCAAGTTCGTCCTTTATGGGACCGCTGAGACCCTCCCAGAACAAATCCCTCACAGGTGTGCAGTCTTTCTCCCAGCGTAACGCAGTCAGTAAAGCAAAAAATCTGGAATGGTACTGACGCACAGTGGCTTTGCCTTGCCGCAGTCCAAATATCTCCCTGCGTGCAAGATCCAAATCTACGGTTGACTGGAAGCAGGCATCCATCGCTTTAATGAATTCATCAGAATCGCGGCGGGCAGGGCCATCTTCACGCCACAAATTGCGCAACCAGTCTCTGGCCGGCCCATGCAAGTGAGAAACAATAAACCCCACTTTCTCCTCCTCATCTTTAAAGTCATGACGAAGCAAGTGTAATGCATACAAAACGTCTGCTCTGAAACTGGGGTAGTGCTTCAGGTTCCCATCGAAGTGGGTGACTAGGCTGCCCCCCCGCCTTCCAAGTCCAATGCCCTCTGATCTGGACCCTGGGAACCCTTCCCTGTTTGCACGCTCCCACCTTGTTTGCAGGTCCTGGCAGCGCTTCTCCATTTCGTCATGCTTCTTCTGAGACGCAAGGACTGCAGCGGTGAGTTCGGAAACTGTAGTTCGCAGTGCTGTCAGCTGATCCTCCGCACTCATGGCTGTCACCGTTTGTGAGCTTTGCAAAAAAAAATTTTGCGTTCTTTGGGAGGGGACTTACTGTCAGAGCCACCCGAGGTCCCAGCTCACAAGAGACCAAAATCCAGTCCAAGTTATATACAAAAGGTTTTATTGAAGAACATTGTTGTCGTTACATCCAAGCTCCGTGGCTCAGCATCTGTTACCCTTAGATGTTTGAAGTCCCCTCTGAGTCAGTCCCGCCCCTGCACCAGCTTAAGAGGCTTGTACTGCTCCACCTTTTCCTCTCCTTCCTTTTCCGCAGGGTCTTCCTGCCCCCCTGTGCTCCCTCCCTCCGGGACTCCCCCGAGGCTGAGTCTTCTGACGCCTGCTCCCCCCTCCTTCGTGCTTTGGGACCAGGCTCCTCCTCAGGGCTCTCCTCATTTCCGCGCGTCTCCACATTTGAACTTGGCGCGCGTACGTTGCTTCTGACCTTCCTTTCGACCGTTACGCTACTCTCGGTACTACACTCCTCCCCTTCCGGCAGGACGTTCTGCTCCGAACTCCTTCCCCTCTCTGCTTCCTGTTCTGCTCTCTCTGACACACTGGCCACTCCACCCCCTTCACTCCGTTCCGACGGAGAGCCCGGTCCCGATCTCCAACCCCCACTGGGGATTCCCTCTTCGTTCCCCTGCTTCTGACTGCTTCCCTCTCTACTGCCCCTTGGCCTGACCAGGGGGGCTCCCTTTTGGGAATCCTCGGATTCACTTGACGGACTCACTGACAACCTCGGGTCGTCATCGTCCTCTTCCTCGTCACCCTGGGACCCCTCCCCCTCGCTCTCTGTCCCTGAAACCCTGACAGTCATGTATAATGAGATAAGAATCCAATGTCTTTGTTCAGACCAGGTCTCTCCATGGTTTTAAGGAATTTTTTTGTTTTGACTATGGCAGACCAACATGGCTACCTGTCTGTAACTAAACATATTGAGCATAATCCTTAGAAAGGAACCAATACAAAAACAAATCAATCAAAATTCATAAAAAAATAATAGCACAGCACTATTAAAAAACCAGGCCCTGTATACCTAAAGGAGCATCCCCATTGTTTAGCCCGGACACTGAGGTCCAGCTTCAAGGGCCTTCTGGCGGTTCCCTTGTTGGAGATGAGCAGGTAAAGGTAAAAGACCCCTGGACGGTTGAGTCCAGTCAAAGGCTACTATGGGGTTGTGGCGCTCATCTTGCTTTCGGGCCAAGGAAGCCAGTGTTTGTCTACAGACAGCTTTCTGAGTCATGTGGCCAGCATGACTAAACTGCTTCTGGCACAACGAACACCATGATGGAAACCGGAGCGCATGGAAATGCCGTTTAGCTTCCCACCGCAGTGGTACCTATTTATCTACTTGCACTGGCATGCTTTCGAACTGCTAGATTGGGACAGAGCAACGGGAGCTCGCCCTGTCGTGGGTATTCAAACACCTAACCTTCTGATCAGCAAGCCCAAGAGGCTCAGTGGTTTAGACCACAGCACCACCCACATCCCTTGTTGGAGATAGGAACCAGTAGTGTCAGTGGGATGGGTACTAAGAACATCCCCTTCTCCAACATCCCTCACTGTGAGAAGTAAAATTACAGGGAACCAGGCAGAGGGCCTTCTTGGTAGTGGTCCCACCCTGTGGAACGCCCTCCCATCAGATGTCAAGGAAATAAATAATAACAATAATAACAATAATAATTTATTATTTGTACCCCGCCCATCTGGCTGGGTTTCCCCAGCCACTGTGGGCGGCTTCCAACAAAGATTAAAAATACATTAAAATGTCACACATTAAAAACTTCCCTAAAAGAACTATAAAACTTTTAGAAGACACCTGAAGGCAGCCCTATATAGGGAAATTGTTAATGTTTGATGTTTTATTATGCTTTTATATGTGTTGGAAGCCGTCCAGAGTGGCTGGGGAAACCCAGTCAGTGGACAGCATATAAATAATTTGTTGTTGTTGTTGTTGTTGTTGTTATATAGCTCAGAAACATGAGACTTCTTCTTCTTAATCTCAGGGTTGTGAGTTTGAACCCCATGCTGGGCAAAAGATTCCTGCTTTGCAGGAAGATGGGCTCGATGAGTCTTGTGGTCCTTTCCGACTCTCCAGTGCTAGAAGTCTAGATCTTTAGCAACAAAGGAGCGTCCCAAACTTCCAGGTGTTGATTTGGGGAGAGAATTGAGGGGGGTCAGGCCCAGTCTAGGACAGTGCTGTGGGATCCCTTGCGTTCCTGATGAGCAGAGACTGGAGGACGGAAGAGACACCCATTTTAATACTTCACAAAGAGTGTCAGAAGTCTGCCTAAAGCAAGCCTTGTCAGCCACTTGTCGAAAAATGTCACAGTGCTTTGTACAGGGAGTTTATTACAGTGGGGTGATGTCATAATATTTTAATAACATCTCGTCAACATGGAAGCAATAAAGAGAAGCTCAGAGTGGCATTGATCGGAAAATGGCAGGAGTCTGGGAAGCGAATGTCATGCAGCCGTGGTGTTGGTGGGGGAAGAGAGGGAGGGGGAACGCAAGATGATGTGTGTCAAAAGCAAGTCTTCCTTTCTTCCTCTCCAATAATGGAGTTGTCTCCTTAGCTCTAAGTTATCTAGACATATGGCTCAAAAGGACCCACTCTGAAAGCAAATAACAACTTTAGGGCTAATTTTTGTCTGCATAATTTCTCAAAGGAAAGCAGGAAAAGGAAATCGCGAGAAGGCATAATTAGGTAAGCCTTTTCCCCATTAGGGCGGAAAGCAACTTTCAAGCTGTTTTCCATTTTCTCAACAGTGCGCAGTTGCTGTTGCTGGATGCATGATTTACATGCGTGCGCGCGCACACACACATACAGCTCACTGACAGTTCAGGTGGGTGATGTTCTGAAACAGGATCTTTCTTAGTTTGGGGAAGTTAAATAATCACAAAGGCTGCCCACCTGTGGAGGCCCTTTTATTTGGAGAGCTTTCAACTCCCTACGCATTCGCTAATAGCTTAGATGCCACATAATTTAGGTGTTAATTGGAAGTTGGCACTCTAATCCGACCTCTGCTCCTGAGATGGAGGGGGCTGGTGAAGTTTCTTTACTTCCCATTGTTTGTCCAGATCTTTTCAGACATTTCTGGGATTTCAAAGGTGGAATTGATATTTGACAAATCGCCTGTTGGGTTTGTCTAAAAAAAAGCTCCACCAGGGTGTCCTGGTTTTTACTTTTTGAAATATAAAAGGTAAAGGGACCCCCTGACCATTAGGTCCAGTCATGGCTGACTCTGGGGTTGCAGTGCTCATCTCGCTTTATTGGCCAAGGGAGCCGGTGTACAGCATCCGGGTCATGTGGCCACCATGATTAAGCTGCTTCTGGTGAACCAGAGCAGCGCACGGAAACGCTGTTTACCTTCCCACCAGAGCGGTACCTATTTATCTACTTGCACTTTGACATGCTTTTGACCTGCTAGGTTGGCAGGAGCAGGGACCGAGCAACGGGAGCTAACCCCGTCATGGGGATTCGAACCGCCGACCTTCTGATCGGCAAGTCCTAGGCTCTGTGATTTAACCCACAGTGCCACCCGCGTCCCTTTTGAAATATAGCAACCCTATTAATGGGGCATACTGGACATAGTGGAGGAAAGATAACTGCCCAGGTGTATCTAAGTTCACCATCTCTTGTGTTGCATGTTTCTTCTTTGGTCAAATGCCATGCAACAGAAATGGGACTTCTCTTCAGCCATCTGTGGTCGCTCACAGATTGCTTCTCCCTCCCATTATACAGTCCCGCTTTGTGTCCTGCCTAGATTATTAAGCATTTCAACACCTGTGCACTGAGCATCCTCGTTTTGATACTAAATCGGTCGTCATTACCACGAAGCCTTTGTAAGGAATATACGCCATTGCCTTGGGGTGAGATTGTTTTCCAACTAAATTTTTCTTCTGCAGCTGTTTTGAGATGAGGGTTGTTCTTATCTTGCGGGGAGGTGTTTGGTAAAACCAGCCTTCACACTTGTTTGGTCTTGTAAGGCTTCTGGTTCATTGCAATTCTGGCTGAAATTGCCTTTCCTTTCCTTTTTATTGGCTATAGGTTGGCATTTCTTCTGCGTTGATTTTCGGCTATACATTGACAGTTCTTTCTCTGTGGAAAGAACCACCATGTTCATCTAAGCCACCTTTCTCAACCCGTGGGTCCCCAGATGTTGTTGAACTACAACTCCCATCACCCCTAGCTAGCAAGACCAGAGCTCAGGGATGATGGGAGTTGTAGTCCAACAACATCTGGGGACCCACGGGTTGAGAACTGCTGACAATTGTTTCATATGTGTCCCATCACATCCAAAAGTTACTCGGAATCTTATTAGGGGTTCCTCAGGGAGAAGATCACCAGTGGGGGACAAGATTCCAGATTTCTTGCTTACCACAGATCTTCCCTTGGCAGTGTTGGCAGGGGTTGCCCTCATTTTGGGGTTATGGACAAGCTTGCAGAAACTGTTGCAGGCACCACACAAACCCCACAACCAAGCACACACATCTGTCTTTTCTACTGTCTACTATAGAATGCTTGTTTCAAGCATAATTTCCGAGAAGGAGTGAGGAGCGAGGAGGGAGGGCTCTGAGGCTACATCTGCAAACCCCTCTTGTTTGTGTTTTAGATTACACTCTTGACTGAAGGCCATAGGGAGGTCCACATCGCCCAGCCAACACAAACACTCCCCCAGAATCATCTGCCAGGTCACTCAGGTTCCTGGGCAGATGTTGCCGAGCTGAAAAAGAAAAGCTTCTCAGAATAGAATCTTGCAAATTACAGCTTTAGCTATTATCACATCATTCAAGTTCATGAGGTTTGCTTTGCAATGGATTAAACAACAACAGCCATCCTAGGTCTGGTTTGGTGTTTTCTTGAAGGACCTGCCTTAATCTAGGTAGGGGCGACACTGCCTTCTGCAGTCTTTTCCGGTAACTACTGTAAAACTGAATGTTTGCAGAATAGCTACCCAAAGAGCATGGTAGTCATTTTCCGGAAAACACCTCACAAATATCTTTGAAGGTCTGATGGGGTGGAAATTGAGTGAGTATATTCTCCCCCCACCCATTTTTTTCTTTCTTTCGGTGTGTGTGTTTTCTTAAACAAGAAGCTGGGCACAACATGCCCAACAAGCAGCAGAAACAGTGTTGGGTATCTTAGGTTTCTACACAACTAGGGTGTGAATGTCTGATAGCTCCAGCATTGCAGCTGTATAATAGGAAGCATAGTCCTCAAGTGGGGTTTTATGGGGTGTTAGGAGAGTAGTAGTACCTCTTTGTCAGGGGCCGGACAGAGGAGGAGGAGTGGTGGAGACCGCCTCCCTATCCTGACCCTTCCAGGAAGGAGGAAGAGGAAGACAGAATAGATCAGGGGTCAGCAAACTTTTTTAGCAGGGGGCTGGTCCACTGTCCCTCAAACCTTGTGAAGGGCTGGACTATATTTTTTTTTGTGGGGGGGGGGGAATGAATGAATTCCTGTGCCCCACAAATAACCCAGAGATGCCTTTTTGTTAAAAGCACACATTCTACTCATGTAAAAACACCAGGCAGGCCCCACAAATGACCCAGAGATGCATTTTAAATAAAAGGACACATTCTACTCATGTAAAAACACGCTGATTTTACATGTAAAAAGTCTGTGGGCCAGATTTAGAAGGCGATTGGGCTGGATCTGGCCCCCGGGCCTCAGTTTGCCTACCCATAGTATAGATTTACAACTGGGGTTTGTGGGAGGTTGCAGCTCAGAGGCAGATGAGGGGGGAAGTTGGGAAATCATAGGAAAGCCAGAACAACACCCAGCTGACACGTTGCCATTAGAAAGCATTCCAGACCCTCCATCTCCCAGAACCCGGAGACCCTTAAAAGTCGGAGAGCAAAGAGCTCAAAGACAGAGGGTGTGTAGCAGCACGAATGAGGCAGTGGGAGAGACGGTGTGTGTGTGTGTATGTGGAGATTTACTTGGGACAACACTATTATCCAAGAGGCTGGGTTCTATAGCATCTCTCTGTAAAGTCTGAAATAAAAAAGGACTGTAAGAAACTTTTCCTTTTCTTTATACTTTCCTGGGCAACCAGCTGGGAGCCGCTGACACCACCCTGACACTCTGGTGGGGACACGTCATGCTCCTTCTGGGGTAGTTTGTCCACCTTTGGTCCCCAGCCTGCACTCAGCTCTCACCTGTGGCTCCTAGAAGTTCTCAGCAGGTGACAGCGGCCACACCCTGGGAAATGGCATCAACTGGCCAGCTAAACCAGGAGAAGGGTAGCCAGTGGGTCTCAGACCCTCAGAGAGTTAGGGACTTCCCCTGCGTGTGAAGACAGCCTCTGGCAGATTGAGCAGACAAGACCAAGAGTGGGTCCAATGGTCAAGAAGGCAGTTTCTGCGCATGCTGCAGAAGAAGCAAGGGGCAGATGGAGTTTGTTAACCTGGAAAGGTAGCCTATTTAGGAGAAGGAAAACTCTGGTCCTAAACCTCTGCTGCCTTGTGGGATATCTTCAGGAGAAGAAGAGCTTCAGGAGTGAACCCAACTCAAATATGGAGTGGAGTTCCCATGACGGTTGGATGGTACTTTGTATGCTTCCTCCTGGCAACTCCTGCAGCTAATCTTGCTCTGCTTTCCTTTGGACCCCACCAGCAACACCAAGACTGGGGGCTTGTTGTCTGGGCAGCCCAGGACCTCCAGACACATGGCCCAGGCTTACGCCCCAGGGAGGTCATCTTGGTGCTGCTGGTCATCATTAATTTGGGCTTTACCTGCTGTCTGGGCTCTCCTCCCTCCCAGTCCCAATGGGCACCATTTCCTTTAGAGGTAAAGGTAAAGGGACCCCTGACCATTAGGTCCAGTCGTGACCAACTCTGGGGTTGCGGCGCTCATCTTGACTTATTGGCCAACAGAGCCGGTGTACAGCTTCTGGGTCATGTGTCCAGCATGACTAAGCCGCTTCTGGCGAACCAGAGTAACACACAGAAATGCCGTTTACCTTCCAACTGGAGTGGTACCTATTTATCTACTTGTACTTTGACATGCTTTCAAACTGCTAGGTTGGCAGGAGCAGGGACCGAGCAACGGGAGCTCACCCCGTCACGGGGATTTGAACCATCGATCTTCTGACCGGCAAGTCCTAGGCTCTGTGGTTTAACCCACAGCGCCACCCGAGTCCCTCCTTTGGAGGTAGTCTGACACAAATTCATAAGAGCATCATTGGCGCTCCGCACAATGGCTCCTTCTGTTCTGTGAAGAGCTGAACTTGTACCAACGATGGTACAAACTGCAGCACAGAACACGAGGTTAGGCTTTGGGCTAATAATTACGTTCAGTGTGCCTCACTGTCCTCTTCAGGAAGCCTTCGAGGAAATGAGCAATCGTTCTTGGAAAGGCTTTGTATCATCCCTAGTGATGAAATTAGGTTTGGTGGTGGTGGGGAATTGCTGGTGGAGCACGATGAACAAAGCAGGGATTGCCTGCTGCATCCCTTCAGATGGATAGTGCAACTGCATCAGTTTCTGAAGTAGCAAAACTGCATAAAATGTTCCCTTATATTCCTTTGGTAGTATTGTACCTTGTTATTTTAAAGATTTGCAGGAACGGAGAGGCAGGCAGGCTTTCACGAAAGCCACGTTAACTCTGCTGCCTTGAACTGTTTTAGAAGGGAGGTTCAGAGATATGCCATGGCCTGAAGATTGTGCTCATTATTATATATTGCCCTTTATTTATAATTGTGGAGAGAGCAATACTATCTATGCCTGTGTGTGTCCTGCAGGGCTTGAGTGGAACAAAATAAAAATATCGTTGAAATTGTTATTACTCAAAGCAATACAGCATTTGCCCACATAAATAATTTGTTTAGTGGACGGACAATGCAGTAGAACCCCTGAGTCCAAAGAGGAAATTATACCATTTCCCCTTGCAAACTGTGTAGTTGGCTGGTCCAAATGTTCCTTTAGTCCACTGAGGTGCTGAATATTTCAGAACTGCTTTTTTGCAAAGCGTTTGAATCCCAAAGCAGCAGGTCAACCATCCCAAATAGCATAATATGCAGCCTGGTGGACATAGCCCTGCATTTATAATGCATTTATAATGTCTTTTTTGAGGCCTGAGGGTGTGGACACAATGGTTGGTCAACATTGACCCTTGCTCTTCATGGCCGATTTGAAGTTGCCGTGTGTGAGAGTACGCTTCAAAAGGAGAGTTTGGTGGCATGCTGATTTAGCATACATATACAGTGGTACTTCGGGTTAAGTACTTAATTCATTCCGGAGGTCTGTTCTTAACCTGAAACTGTTCTTAACCTGAAGCACCACTTCAGCTAATGGGGCCTCCTGCTGCCGCCGCTGTGCAATTTCTGTTCTCATCCTGAAGCAAAGTTCTTAACCTGAAGCACTATTTCTGGGTTAGCGGAGTGTGTAACCTGAAGCGTATGTAACCTGAAGGGTATGTAACCTGAGGTACCACTGTATACGTGAATTCAGTTTGGCTTATACGAGGCAACTAGGGCCCAGAAGTTTTATTCCTCTTCCCAACAGAACAAGGTTTAACCCCTTCTTTCTAGCTCTCCATATAGTGCATAGAAGCCAACTCCTAGGGACTGAGGTCCCTTTGGCCCTCAATAAAATATTTGTGGGGGCTGGTCCTCCCCCTCAAAGTTAATGGGCATTGACAAAGCTAGACAGCATCTTAAAAAGCAGAGACACCACCTTGCCGACAAAGTTCCGTATAGTTAAAGCTATGGTTTTCCCAGTAGTGATGTATGGAAGTGAGAGCTGGACCATAAAGAAGGCTGATCGCTGAAGAATGGGTGCTTTGAATTCTGGTGCTGGAGAAGACTCTTGAGAGTCCCATGGACTGCAAGAAGATCAAACCTATCCATTCTGAAAGAAATCAGCCCTGAGTGCTCACTGGAGGGACAGATCGTGAAGCTGAGGCTCCAATACTTTGGCCACCTCATGAGAAGAGAAGACTCCCTGGAAAAGACCCTGATGTTGGGAAAGATGGAGGGCACAAGGAGAAGGGGACAACAGAGGATGAGATGGTTGGACAGTGTTCTCAAAGCTACCAGCATGAGTTTGACCAAAACTGCGGAAGCAGTGGAAGACAGGAGTGCCTGGCGTGCTCTGGTCCAGGGGGTCACGAAGAGTCAGACACGACTAAACAACAACAACCATTAAAATGAGATGTATGTGCCCCGTCTTGGGATCAATTTTATTCAAGTTGGCACCCCTGAGTTACTCGCCCTCCCCACTGAGCTAAACCAACCCATTTGTGGGGTTTACGTAAACAAGAGCTCTGCAGCCCTCAGTCACTTTCCCAAAATGTTACGCCTCCCCCTTTGCTGGTGGCACAACAGCTTTGGGACTTCATGACCAAGCAGCAACTCTGCATTGCAAAGGGAGTGTGGGGCATTAAGGAGGAGAACAGGTGTGGCTGCATAAAGCATGCAGCCCAGGGCAACTCTTTCAAGGAAGCTGCTGCACCCACATGGCCACCTGTCATGACTCATTGAGTTAGTCATTCCCCAAGGGATAGAAAAGGTGTGTATGGAGCGGAGGGAGGGAGCCGTGTTTTTGCAAACTCCCTGCTGTGTTTCTCATGAATGGGGAGTTGACTTGTGTTTGGAGGGGATCCCAGATTTTGGGGTTCGTAGTTAATGAAGCTGGGAGACGAAATGAGGGGGTTAGTCTATGGATTTTCAGCGATTCTGGCTTTGAATCTGTTTTTACAGCCTGGAATTGCTTACCCTCCAACACCTTGAAGCCCAAATCCAGGGTGCCACCTTCCTGGGCACCATCTTGTCAGGTTTTGTGGAACTGGCTTCCTTCCCCATGGCAGTAATAAGCAGATCAAATGAAAGGAATGCCTTACCAGTTAGTTTCTTTAATAAACACAGTGAGAGACAAAAGAAAGCTTCTCTTTAGAATGGCGGTGCTCCCAACTAAGGCTTACCCCCCTACATCCCTATTAATCTACATCACTCCTATGTCTTGTAATCGGAGCTTGTATCCTCTGCGCTTTCTGTTCTAACACTCTCTGAGCTCTCCATGTCCTTGGGGATTGGGGGCGGGGGAATGCTGTCCAGAGACTCTGAATCTGTTAACCCTCCCTCCAGCATGGTGTAGTGGTTAAGAGTGGTGGACTCGTAATCTGATGAACTGGGTTCACTTCCCCGCTCCTCCACATGCAGCTGCTGGGTGACCTTGGGCTAGTCACACTTCTCTGAAGTCTCTCAGCCTCACTCACCTGACAGAGTGTTTGTTGTGGGGAAGAAAGGTAAAGGAGATTGTTAGCCACTTTGAGACTCCTTAAGGGGAGTGAAAGGTGGGATATCAAGTCCAAACTACTCCTCTTCTTCTTCTTCTTCTTCTTTTTCTTCTTCTTTTCAAAATCTATACTCCTGGGAATATTCGGGGGAGGTGGCAGTTAGCACCATTCCTCCTCAGTGCTGCCGTATGCAGCACGATCCCTGACACATCTTTTATCACAAGAGCACATTGCTGTGATCCCACGCGATTTCGCACCACGGTTCCCCCCCCAAACAGTTTTTTCATGTTTTGGGGTGCCATGTGAGATCACGCCAACCCCAACGGGTTGTTTTGTGGGGAAATCACACAAAAAAATTACGTTATTTGCTTTGAAATAACATGAGACCACAGCAACTAAAATGACTGCCGTTCTCTTGCGATAAAATTGCGGGATGTCCCGGGTTTTCCTGGACACTTGAGGGATATGCAATTGTGTGTTCAACGTGACTCCCTAAATGGGGTTTTTTCAGGGCACTATTAGACAAGAGGCCTTTAAAGTACAGGGTGCTTCAACAGTTGGACAATCTAGGGTCATTTTCTCCTCACAAAAAGTGAAATGTTTCTTTCTGCTTATCCGACTGATGTGACTCCCTGTGTTTGTCACTTGGTTGGTGTCTGTGGCCACACGCAATGGCCTTCAGATGCAATAGCCTTACACCAATCAGACAGAAAAAAGAGGGGAGGTCTCCCACATGCTCTATAAATATGTCAGTGGATTGTGTACATAATTTGGCAGGGATTGTATAATTTAATTCCTGCAATGTAATACATATTTTATCAGAGAACACGGGTAGCAGAGATTTCCCCCAGAAGAAGGACTCGTGATCAAAACACACCAGGTTGGTTTTATCTGATTCTATTTGGAATAAATACATTTTCTCCCCCATTGCATATTGGGACTACCTCCTCCTTTTTCCCTGCCTGAGGAAAACACAGCTCAAATAGTTGATCCTGCCAGAGATGGGCAGATAAAAATAAGTTAATGCCCCATTTGTATTCAGGGAGAGACTGGGCCTGTTGTGTGGCAGTAAGCAAGCAAAGCCACCGGTTTTTAGCCAGAGGCTCAGGTGGGCTGTTTCTCGATGCAAGGAGATGCATTGCAAACAAAAATGTTGCAAATCCCTCATCCTGAACAAAAAAATGAGGCTGGGAGAGTATGGATCGTGCTAAGTTTCGGTGGCTGATAGGATTCATGGTTCCTAGGAATCTCAACCACATTTCCCCCTGGATTTTGGAGTTCTAAATTTTCCTGTCTTGTTTACAAAGAGGAACTGTTGCAGCACAGTTGTGTTTCTATTATTACATACAGTTTCCTATAGGTTTCAGTTCTTTCATGCATTCAGCCAGTGGCAGAACTATGGCCATATCTGAACAAGAGTAGCCTAACTTCTGGGATAGATAAGCAGCATGTGATATATATGGAGCTGCCTTTGAAGACTGTTCAGGCACTGCAACTGGTGCAAAATTTGATAGCTACACTGCCTCCAGCGCCGTCTTTACCTGGGGGTGCAAGTTGTGCGGGGCACCCGGGTGCTGAATTGGGGGGGGGGGGCGCCAGGCGCCCATCGCTGAAGCTGCCTAAGCTCTTAACTATCTACCTGTTATGAAATAATAAAGAATTTTGATCAAGCTAGAAAAACAAAATACATATATACCTAGGTATTTCTGTAAGCAGGATGCAGATTGTTGAACTTTGAATTTTTTTATTCATGGCTGCCTTCAGGTATCGTCTAAAGGTTGTATAGTTACTTATCTCCTTTGCTCAGGGGGTCGGATAACTCCATACTTTCCTATGAAAATAGGGACATCCTACCATACCCTCCAAAGCAGGGCATTCTGGGGTGGAACCAGAAACCAGAATGGCATCTGTAAATCCAGGACTGTCCCTGGAAAATAAGGATTCATTGAGGTACTGCCGATTGCTTCTTTGCCTACACAATGGCCCCCCTCAGAGGTGGTGTCCCCTCAGTGGGCAGTGTGGGGGAACTGGCTGTGCTGCCCTAAATCTGCCTCTGTTGGCCACCACCATGACTGACCCCTATACTGAGAGGGTGGAATGCCAGATGGTGACAGGGTGCTGAATGCATTTGCGCCCACAATCCTGACTGCACAGATTTCTGAATTGCATACCAAATGCATCCACCAGCTCCCTGCGACACCTTGGTCTGCAGTTATGTGATTACCATTGCCAGCTGTTCAGAGGGGGGTGGGGGTGGAGTAGGCCTAGCCTACTCTTGTGCCTTAAACAACCATTTGATGGGCTATAATTAGCAGCTGAAGCATTTCCTGTTGTCACCTGTTAATTGCTGTGGATCAAATAGCTCTTTAAAGGCACAGCTAAACATTAGCAACCTTTCTCGCTGCATGACAGCCCATGCAGGCACACCAGACGCACACTCCCCCCCCTTTCCCTTTCCTTAAAGGGAAAGGGACCCCTGATCATTAGGTCCAGTTGAGGACGACTCTGGGGTTGTGGCACTCATCTCGCTTTATTGGCCGAGAGAGCAGGCGTACAGCTTCCGGGTCATGTGGCCAGCATGACTAAGCCGCTTCTGGAGAACCAGAGCAGCACACAGAAACGCTGTTTACCTTCCTGCTGGAGCAGTACCTACTGTATTTCTGACTCTATAAAACGCACCAGATCACAAGACGCACCTAGTTTTTGGAGGAGGAAAACAAGGGAAAAAAATTCTGAATCTCAGAAGCCAGAACAGCAAGAGGGATCGCCCTCTTGCTGTTCTGGCTTCTGGGATAGCTACGCAGAATGCATTCGCCCTATAAGACGCACACACATTTCCCCTTACTTTTTAGGAGGGAAAAAGTGAGTCATATAGAGCAAAAAATACGGCATTTATCTACTTTGCACTTTGACGTGCTTTCGAACTGCTAGGTTGGCAGGAGCAGGGACCAAGCAATGGGAGCTCACCCCATCGTGGGGATTCGAACCACCGACCTTCTGATCGGCAAGTCCTAGGCTCTGTGGTTTAACCCACAGCGCCATCCGCGTCCCTTCCTTAGCTTTGCGCAATTCAGTTTTGGCTCTTGGTCAAGACAATGGTTCTTACCATCCTTCCTGTGAAATTCTGGTTGCTTGGTTGGCAACCCTACTTCCTAGTTCAACAGGTGCAGATGCAGGCCATGGTTCAACAGGGCATGCCTTGCATTCCTGAGCCTTTTAATTGCACCTCCAAACAATAGCGCTTCTTCTGCAGCAGCGATAAATATTTGCTAATGAGGCTGAGCAATTACATTGCTGCTGCTGCTGCTGCTATAGAATGAGTGTTGATGGCGCTCCAACATCTGTATGTGCAAACAAAGGGCCCCGATCCCTGGGAAGCCCCCTCCTTGTACCTGGAAGCTCCTATTGAAGCCTCAGGACTTGTGTGGGCAACAAGGGTGATGGTGAAAGTCTAAGGGATAAAAAGATTTTTTTTATCTGCAGCCTCTCCAGATGTGTTTTACTGCCCTTACGAGCTGAAGCCATTGCAGTAGCAGCTTTTAAAGTCTCATTTAAATTTCCACTTGTGTGACATTAAATATATATATAAGCAGCGTACAGAAAACTGAAGAAACACACAAGTCACATATATAAAATGTTACATTCATGCAAAGCTCCATATATATATATATGTGTGTGTGTGTGTGTTTGTGTGTATATGTGTGTATATATGTGTATATATATTCCTTCTGACACACCCTCCTTCTCAGCCTCTGGGTTCTCACACCCTCAGCTCACCCAAAAAAGTCCAGTGAGAAGAGTTCCTGGAAACAGTAGATATCACCCTAGTCTCTCATTCTAGACTTGGTTTTTATGGGCAAGCCCAACGTAGATTGCCCTTCCTTAGGCTCCCCACAGCTGTGTCCCATTCAGTTGACGTGGGTGGTGCTGTTGTCTAAACCACTGAGCCTCTTGAGCTTGCCGATCGGAAGGTCGGTGGTTCAAATCCCCGCAATGGAGTGAGCGCCCATTGCTCTGTCCCAGCTCCTGCTAACAAAGCAGTTCGAAAGCACGCCAGTGCAAGTAGATAAATAGGTACCACTATGGTGGGAAGGTAAACAGCGTTTCCATGCTCTCTGGCTTCTGCCATGGTGCCCCTTTGCACCATAAGTGGTTTAGTCAGGCTGACCACATGACCCGGAAAGCTGTCTGTGGACAAACACTGGCTCCCTCGGCCTGAAGCGAGATGAGCATTTCAACCCCATAGTTGACTGGACTTAACTGTCCAGGGGTCCTTTAACTTTGACTCAATTCAGCTGCAGCCTCTCCCCACCCAGTTCCAAGAGCAGCAGGTGTGTTGAGTTTCCTGGGGGGTCCAAAGGATGGGAAGTAGGGCCCCCTCCACTCACAGCTCTTTCTTCACCCTCTGTCTCCTCCTCCTCCTCCAGCTGCCTATCCACTCACTTGAATTTATAAGAACATAGCTCCCTGGCCTTCACTGCCACCATTTTTGTAATGAAAACATCCTTTTTCATGTGCCTGATTTTGGGCTCCTCTGCTGCGCAAGGGGCAGACTCCGTCTACAGTTTACTTGCTTTGAGGGGGAGGGAGAAGATAGAAAGAAAAACATTGAAGTTGTAGCGGCAAGTGTATTCTTAAATCCAAGGGAGCAAAGAATCATAGAATGGTAGTGATTGAAGGGATTATATAGCCTATACGGCCAAGCACCCTCGTACCTACAGGACCGCCTCTCCTGGTATATCCCATGGAGGACCTTACAGTCTTCAAATAAAAACATCTTGGAGATCCCGGGCCATGGGGAGGTTAGACTGGCCTCGACCAGAGCCAGGGCTTTTTCGGCTGTGGCCCCGATCTGGTGGAAGACTCTGTCACAAGAGACTAGGGCCCTGCGGGACTTGACATCTTTCTGCAGGGCCTGCAAGACAGAGCTGTTCCACCAGGCCTTTGGCCAAGGCACAGTCTGACCACCTCCTTCTGTAATCCTAGCCCAATGGTTGCCATTAATTTGATTCTGAATTGATTTTAGAATGTATCTCAATTAATTGACTGTGATTTTATGTAAACTGTGCTATTTTTACTGTTCCAGTTACAGTAGACATTGGATTGAACAAAGACATTGGATTCTTATCTCATTATACATGACAAAGCCATTTTTCACCTTCTCACCCCTTGCTTTTTCCTGTAAGACCTATTGCAGTCGTTAAGAGTCGTCAACAGGCTCATCACAGCTATCTGCCAATCACCCATTCCCACCACCCTTCTGAGTAATACCCCTCCCCACCTTCTCACTATATAGAAGGATCTGGTGACTTCTGTTTCAGTGTATCTGAAGAAGTGTGCATGCACACGAAAGCTCATACCAAGAACTAACTTAGTTGGTCTTTAAGGTGCTACTGGAAGGAATTTTTTTTATTTTTACTGTTGTTAGCCACTCTGAGGCCGGCTTCGGCTGGGGAGAGCAGGATATTATTATTATTATTATTATTATTATTATTATTATTATTATTATTATTATTATCATCATCATCATCCCAACCCCATGCAATGCAGGAATCACTTGTCCAAAATGAGGCTCAAACCCACAACCCTGAGATTAAGAGGTGGAACTGCCTTAAAAGGTGCATTTTCCCTTTCCTCCACATTGCCCAATATTTCAAAGACATCCCGTTTCACTTTGCCCTGGCCACGTGCATTCATGTAATTAATTTATTTCATAAAATTTTTACACTGCTTGATTGTAACAGCCCCCCCTCAAATGTATTGCTTTTTTAAAAAAATTAATTGTTATTGCATTTTCAATTTTATCACTATCACAGTTTCCATACATAATTCAATAAACTCAAACATTGCTCTGTCCGAGCATGGACCTCCTCCCGCCCCCTCTCTGACTTCCGTACATATTTACTTTGTTCTTAGCATTTCCATAGCCACTTTTTAAACCTTCTCTTATTTGTATATTTCCCCTCATTAAATGTAAATCAGTTCCTTATATTCCCATTACAAAACATTTCAATTCCAAGCTACAAACGTTTTCAGATGTTTACAATGTTCTTTCATATATGATATAAATTTGCTCCAGTCCTTTCGAAACAGTTTGTAATGCTGATTCCGGATCTTCCCCGTCAACTTTGCTAATTCTACGTATTCCACCATCCTAGTCCGCCATTCTTCCAATGTTGGAAGCTCCTGTGTTTTCCATTTCTGAGCCAGAAGTATCCTTGTGGCTGTTGTGGCATACATAAACAGATTCACATCTTCTTCTTCTTTTTTGGAATTTCATCCCTCAAATGTATTGAATAACACTGGGAATGCCAAAAACATTTTAATTTTCAAACACTGAAAGCAACAGTTAGAGGAAGATCTGTCAAGAAATAATAATGCGGTAGAATGCTTCGGAGAGTGTATTATTTCAGTTTGCAGATGAATGATTGCATTTTAAGATGCTCTCTCACATTAAAAAAAGTAAAGAAAATCCATGCAAAGCATTACATCAAGGAGAAAGTCAAGCGAGAGCATTTCTCCATGATGTGTTAATGTTCTGCATAGCTTAAATCTGGTGCTGGAGGAAGCAATTCTGGCAAAGTAAAGTCTGTAGCTCATTGGTGGAGCAACTGCTTTGTATGCAACAGAGCCCAGGTTCAATCCGTGGGATGTTCGTCCATGTAGAACTGCAAGCATCCCTCATCCGCGACCCTGGAGAGCTGCTTTCAGTCAGTGTAGCCAGTACTAAGCCAGTACTAAAAAGCAGAGACATCACCTTGCCAACAAAGGTCTGTATAGTTAAAGCTATGGTTTTCCCAGTAGTGAAGTATGGAAGTGAGAGCTGGACCATAAAGAAGGCTGATTGCCAAAGAATGGATGTTTTTGAATTCTGGTGCTGGAGGAGACTCTTGAGAGTCACATGGACTGCAAAAAGATCAAACCTATCCATTCTGAAGGAAATCAGCCCTGAGTGCTCACTGGAAGGACAGATCCTGAAGCTGAGACTCCAAGACTTTGGCCACCTCATGAGAAGAGAAGACTCCCTGGAAAAGACCCTGATGTTGGGAAAGATGGAGGACACAAGGAGAAGGGGACGACAGAGGACAAGATGGTGGGACAGTGTTCTTGAAGCTACCAGCATGAGTTTGACCGAACTGTGGGAGGCAGTGGAAGACAGGAGTGCCTGGCGTGCTCTGGTCCAGGGGGTCACGAAGAGTCGGACACGACTAAATGACTAAACAACAACAAACAACAATACTCTGACTCAGTATAAAGCAGCTTCCTAAATATCCTGTATTTTAAGAGATAGCCCTTTCGTTGAAGAGGTTCTACAGATTTTGAAAAAAAAGTTCTTGCATTTCAGCAGCAGAGTCAAGGAGGTTGTAAAACACAAGAGGGCTAACTTTAAAGAGCAGAGGTTTTGCCCAGTGAAGATAACAGATAACAAGCTCTAGCAGATCATTGCACAATTTACATTAGTTTACATCGCATTACATGCCAATAATGTTATGTGAGAATGGCTTTGAAGAGCAAATTGCTCTTCAAAGACACAAGGCAGTTTTCACACTTGGACCCATCACATTGGAAGACCAGGGTGTGCGTCTGTTCACAAATGTTGGAATGCAAACTTCCCCGTTAGCTAATTTTATTGATAAGCTGCAGATGTGTTTGGTTCTTGCAAGGAACTCTGCTTCGGTCACCTCAGGCCTTGCAAAGCTTATCCGATGGCACAGTTTGAAGATCCCCAACAGAGAAAAAAGGCTTTCTTGTATGTAAAAGTCTACATGAAAACAGCTGGAGCAAAAGCAAGTTACAAGGGGCTAGGAAGGAAAAATAGCCCTTAGAGCAGAGCTATCCAAACTTTTCATGTTTGTGACACGCTTTTTAGACATGCACCATTTCGCGACACAGCAATTCAGTCTTACTCAGTAAACTAACCCCTTTCCAGCCCCGGGAGGAGTGCAGGGAACGTTCGCGCGACACATCTACACAATAATGTGTCACGACACACCGTTTGGAAAGCTCTGCCTTAGAGTGTTAGTCTATTACCAATTAGAGGAGAGACAGCAGGGGGAATTCTCTTCTTGTTGCCCCTGTCCATAATCTGGGGGCTAAGCACAGGTTAG
This sequence comes from Podarcis gaigeae, assembly GCF_964106915.1. Lineage (NCBI taxonomy): Eukaryota > Metazoa > Chordata > Lepidosauria > Squamata > Lacertidae > Podarcis > Podarcis gaigeae. The sequence continues at coordinate 7,335,862 of NC_139686.1, forward strand.
GGGCATTTTATCCAAGGAGATAGGGCAGTGGGCAGCTTTCCCTGCTAGTCTGAAGTGGGGAGGAAGGGAGTAGCTGAGCCTTACTTAGCAGAACCACCCAAACAACCTTATTACAGCTATCCACAGACCACTTATAGTCAATCACCCTTGCCACAGCCCAGCCTGGAATTTTCTCACGGCAGGAGACCTCTGTCAACATAAGTGCAAAGCATTCCATTAGAGTCTGCTCACGTCATTTCTCTTTTTGACTCCTGGACCTCTGTAGAGGATAATAGCATTTTTTTTTTCATTTTCATTTTTTTAATAAAAAAAAACTCTGTTAGAAATCAGAAAGGAGGTTTCCAGCAGGCGAGTGGGGGGAAGGATGGAGGCACCCAAGTCCAGCCGAGTGGTGACTCTGCGTGTATAGTGACCTCCTCTTGAAATGCAATGGCTGATTCCACTTTTCAGGCCCTTGTTGATGTGGGGACGTCAATCCACGTTGACTTGGGACTTCTCCGCACTTCCTCTTCTCCTACTGCATTCTTCTTTAGTGCTCGGTCAGAGCAAGCAGCAATTTGGGTTTTCTCTGGACTGACGTTTGCTCCAATGTGTCACTAAAGAGTGGGTTTTACCTAGGAATTGAGTGGGGCAAGGGGGAAACTGCTTGGGGCCATGCTTTTGTAGGCACCGGTGGTGTGTTTCAAAGCCAATGTGCAGTGGCAACTCTATATTGTTTTTTTAACCTGTGCCTTAATTTCTCACAATGCATTGGTGAGGGCTAGAGTTAGACTGAAAGATAGTAAGTTGCCCAGAGAAGCTTTTGCCCACTCTTGAATCTCTGCCCAGTAGATCCCATAGAGATTAACTGGGCCAATGTGTGGGAATGTTCAGGGATGCAGGAGAGGATATATTGTTTGATTACATCCTTTCCAACTTGTGTTAATAAGTTCTACAATTTAGCAGAGTAACATTCCCCTTTTTAAACATGCACAGTGGATTCATTTGCTCAGGCTCGCTAAAGCCTCTAAAATAAGTTACCTGGTAGTTTCCCCTTTAAAGGTAAAGGGTCCCCTGACTACCAGGTCCAGTTGCGAATGACTCCAGGGTTGTGGCGCTCATATTGCTCTACTGATATGAGGGGAGCCGGCGTACAGCTACTGGGTCAGTGCACAGAGCAGTGCACAGAAATGCCGTTTACCTTCCCGCTGGAGCAGTACCTATTTATCTACTTGCACTTTGATGCGCTTTCGAACTGCTAGGTTTGCAGGAGCAGGGACCGAGCAACAGGAGCTCACCCCATCGTGAGGATTTGAACCGCCGACCTTCTGATCGGCAAGCCCTAGGCTCTGTGGTTTAGACCACATTGCCACCCTCGTCCCAGTTTCCCCTTTAGTCCCTCATAAAAGAAATAGACATGACACAGTTTTCTATAAAGGTATAGAAAGAGTTTACTCACACACTCATTTTGTTCACAGATGGATCCCAGAAGGCAGACTTAAGTTATAAAAGTAATATACCTGGAATCTATCCCATAAAGAGATAGTCCCTTTGTCCTCTCTTGACTGGAAGCCAAGAGAGCATCTTAGGCTAAGCAGATGTTGCTTCTTCGAAGAATTTGGTCAGAGAGAGATGTCGGCGAGTCCCATGCTTTTGTTACCTGCACAGGTGAGGCCACGCCCACCTCTGGTCACATGTAGAGGAAGTCTGTCCCAGCTTAGGAGGAAACATGAAGTTCTGACTGGCTGGTCCAGACATCCCCTTTTTATGCCCACTCTAGGGATCTTGTACTTGACTGCTCTGTGTTTCACATCCCACACAATGCCCACATTCCAATTCATCCTACCCTTCCTAAGAAACAGATCTGAATCAGGGTTTGGGTTTTCTGAAAACCTCAGATTCAAATTTTATGCTTACTGTTCTTGCATATTATATGCACTACTCTGTGGTTTATCATTATTTCAGGGTTCAAATCCCTCCTTGGCCATGAAGCTTGGTCCAGTCACAGTTTCTCAGCCGAACCTACCTCACAGGGATGTTGTGGGGATAAAATGAGGAGGAGGGTGAGACGCGTATGTGCCACCTCGTGCTGTTCCTTAGAGGACAGGTGGGATGCAAATGTAACATTGATGCTTCCCAACCTTGCAGCTCATTGCAGCCTAGCGCCATGGCAAATGGGAAAACTGTTCCTATGCTTTGTGCTTTAAGAGAGCTGTTCCCGATTTCCAATGGGCATATCCTTCCTGACAGGCACCAAGCGCGGGAACACACACAGAGAGAGACAATTGTCCCATGTTGTTCATGTTCTGTGTGTGCCGTGTCTGATGCACACAGCATGGCCCAGCGCAGAAGATTATCTCCTGGACCGGATGAGCCAGTTGCCGGAATCGGTCAGGTGTTTGGTCTGGAGTTAAACAGCCCCTGGAGATTTCCCGCGGAGGTGTAGAAATTTAATCTCTCTGTTTGGACATGCTGCAGCTTGCTTTATTATTATTATTATTTCGGCGCGTGTTTGTGCGGCTGAGATCTGTTTATTACTCTAAGCTCGGTAGAAAAGGCTCTCTCCGGGCAGGATCCTCGCGGAGGGAGGCCTGCCTTCAATTTCCACCTGGCTGTGACTTAAAGGGAGGGAGAAGGGACTTAGAGCTGCAGTTGGAAGGTGCTCTTTGCTGAGGTGGGGGAGCTGTTGACAATGTCCCTTGTCTGAATTTCGCTCTCTCCGTGCAGGTTCCCAAAGAAAAAGCTCTGCCCATGGTAATCAGGGTTTATTAAAAGAAGCCGGAGGGGGAAAGGAAATGTTCAGCTGAGATTAAGGAGGATTGTGTAGCTGAGCTTGGTGCTGAATTGCTGCACAGCGAATCTGTTGCCGCAGGCTTGCCTTAGTCAGCATCCCACGCAGGGCCCCCTCTCGCTCCGGCATCCCTGGAGCAGAGCAAAGGTAAGCGGAGGGAGGCAGTGCCGGATTAGCGCTGGCAGCGGTTCATTAACTGCGAGGTCCATCCTGCCAGCTGTCCCCTCGCAGAGCTCGGGAAAGGGGGGACGTGAGAAAAGCTGAAGGCCACAGCTTGTTAATAGGACATGTGGGTGGCGCAACTTGGCTCTCCCGTTAACTCCCGTTTCTGCGGTTCTCTTCTTCACAAAAAAAGAGGGGAGAGCTGTGAAACTGGATTGTAGCATTGCAGAACTGTAGAGTTGCGAGGCACACCAAAGATCATCTAGTCCAACCCCTTGCAATGCAGGAATCACGACGGAAAAACCACCACCAGCATCGGTCTAAAAACCTCAAACGAAGGAGAATCCACTGCCTTCTGAGGTGATCTTTGTGAGACTTCCATGACAAGTGAAACTTAATTTGTTCTGATTGTGCCCCCACCTTCTTGGGCCATGTTTTAAAGCCCTAATCGACTCAGTCCCAAATATCTGAAAGACTGCCTTCCTCCCTACAGACCTTTTTGGGTGCTGAGATAGGCAGAGGAAGCCCTCTTGGCAGTTCCTGCACCCTCAGAGGCTCGGGGGTGACAGCCTGGGAAGACGGCCTCCTCTGTGGTGGCCCCAAGTGTGGAAAAGCCTCCTCACAGAGACATCTTCATTATACACCACTATAATTTATATTATAGATTCTGAGCAGGAAGAGCTAGGAGGTGAAGATAGCGCCTGCCTATTTGGGGCTGTGTACCAGTGAAGCCTACTTCTTTCTCAGATAGCAAACCTGTGTTTGGTCTCGGTTTTGGCCCTCGTGAGGTAAAAAAAATAATAAATCATGCACAGAGTGCTCCCTTCGCGACTCAGCAACTGCCACACATCTGAGAGGCTTGGTTAACAACTTGAGAACAATATAAATATTCAGAAGACTAGCTGCTTCTCCCTGTAGAGGCACAGTAAAGCCATTTTGGCTAGTAGCCATTGATGGCCCTCTCCTTCAGGAATCTGCTTAATCATCTTTTAAAGCCATCTAGCATGGAGGCTTCCTTCTCTTCCATAGTTAAACTAAGCACTGCTTGAAGAAGTGGTTTATTTTTGAAATTTGTCCGGAAACCCCAACAATTCTCGCTAAGGTAGCAAACGTGTCATTTGGGCCACACCACCTGAGGCCGAAAGATGTTTTGGCTGAAACATCCCTCCATACAAACAAATTCCCTCCGCACAGGGCTTTTTTTATATATATAATTTTTTATTAAATTTTCTTTTACAAATTAATCAACACAATCTTGTTCTCATATTTCCAATTTTTTGAACTTCCACCAGCTCCTCCACTAATCACCCATATTTTCTATTCATTACGCATTTTTCTTAACTTGTATTGCCAGTTAATAGTAACTTATCCTTTCTGGGTTTTTTTTACAATACATCTTTAACAGTCACAAAGCCTCTTTGAAACCGACTAACGTCTGTACATCACATCTATTTTCCAGATAATCTGTAAACTTTCCCCAGTCCTCGATGAATTTGTGGTCTTTTTGATATCTAATTTCCCCAGTCATTTTGTCCAATTCTGCGTAATCCATAAGTTTCCTTCTCCACTCTTCAAGTCTTGGTAGATTCTCTTGTTTCCATTTTTGGGCCATTAGGATTCTTGCCGCTGTTACTGCATATTGAAAAAGTTTATAGCCCCTTCTGCTAATCTCTCTTCCTGTTATTCCTAGCAAAAAGGCTTCTGGTTTCTTTACAAATGTATATTTAAACATCTTTTTCAGTTCATTATATATCATTTCCCAGAAACCCTTAACCTTCTTACATTCCCACCACATATGAAAGAATGATCCTTCTTTTTCTTTACATTTCCAGCACTTATTACATGTCTTATACATTTTTGCTAACTTAACCGGTGTAATGTACCATCTATATACCATTTTCATGATATTTTCCTTTATTGCCGAACATGCAGTAAATTTCATATTTTCATTCCATACTTTTCCCCAGTCAGTCAATTGTATATTATAACCAAAATCCCTGGCCCAGTGTATCATAACCAATTTAACCTCCTTGTCCTTCGTTTGCCATTCCAGTAAAATTTTATACATTTTTGACATTATCTTAATATCATTATTTATTATCTCTGTATGAAATTTCGATTCTTTTTCTGTATATCCCCTCTCTTTTAAATCCTTTTTAAACATTTCGTTTACCTGAAAATAGTGCAACCAATCAAACACATAGTCTTTTACTTGTTCATATGGCTTCATTATCCATTTCCCCCACACAGGGCTTTTTTTCATCCGGAACTTGCCGGAACTTATTATTATTATTTCATTGCAGAAGTTATTCTGCTTATGGGGATCTGCCTCAGTCTTGTGAGGCCTCTACTGCAGCCTCAAATGGGACAGCCTAGGCGCAGATTTACCACAGCGAGAGCCAAGGCCCTGAGAATTATTCCTGAGAGGGTGAAAAACAACAACACACAACCACCATCAAGGGAGCATGGGAAGAGTGCCAGGCTAGATTTCTTGCTGTGTCTGCTACAGTGCGGCGCATGACTTCGGGGTATTTAATCAGCCTTGTGCGGTTACCCAGCCAGTTCAAACGTGACCAATAAAAAGCTCACAGCTGGCTGCTTCCTCCGAGCGCCTCAGCCCTTTGCTTTAAAGAGCTCCAAGCGGCTTGGGAGATGGGATGTGCTTTGCAGCATGAGAATTCAGCAAAGCACGCATCCCGGGCGCTGTGGCCTCGCTTGTGATGTTTGCTCAAGGGCACCCCGAGACAGTATGCTCCCCGGCGTTTTGAGAAGCGCACCACACGCGTCTTTGAAATCTCACAGCAGATCCATCCCAGTGCCCTCTGCCTGTGTTTTTGCAGGTAAAAAGGTAAAGGGACCCCTGACCATTAGGTCCAGTTGTGGACGACTCTGGGGTTGCGGCGCTCATCTCGCTTTATTGGCCGAGGGAGCTGGCATTCAGCTTCCGGGTATGGGGCCAGCATGACTAAGCCGCTTCTGGTGAACTAGAGCAGCGCATGGAAACGCCGTTTACCTTCCCGCCGGAGTGGTACCTATTTATGTACTTGCACTGGTGTGCTTTTGAACTGCTAGGTGGGCAGAAGCAGGGACCGAGCAATGGGAGCTCACCCCGTTGCGGGGATTCGAACCGCCGACCTTCTGATCGGCAAGTCCTGGGCTCTCTGGTTTAACCCACAGCGCCACCCGTGTCCCTAAGTGTCCCATCGAGAAGTCCCTCTTTTTGCAGGTAGGGACGTTCAAAACCATACCAGGTGTTAGCAGTTTTGCCCGGGGACGGACCTTTCAAAAACCACAACAGATTTTGCTTTAGGTGGCAACTGGCGATAACCTTAGTGGTCGGCAGAACCCCGCTGGAAAGTTTTCATACTGAAACTCTCTTTGGCCTCACTCATGTGAACACTGGGAGCTGCCTGTCAGACTCTGCATCCATCTAGCTTCATATTGCCTACACTGGCCGGCAGTAGCTCTCCAAGGTTTCAGGCAGGGTTCTCTCCTAGTCTGCCGTGGAGGTTTATTTATTTCATTCATTTATTAAATTTATATACCGCCCTTCATCCGAGGATCAGAGGGCGGTTTACAGTATAAGATTCAGGGGATATTTATTTATTTATTTATGTATGTATGTATGTATGTATGTATGTTGTTTATTAAATTTGTATACTGCCCTATACCCATAGATCTCAGGGTGGCTCACAACATAAAATTACCTGGGATCTTCTGTCCAAGGAGAGACACCCAGATTTGCTTCCAACATCTGTTTAGGTGACGTTTTGCTGGCTGCTGTAATCGCAAAGGATTATGGAGCAGAGTGTAGTTTTATGATAGCCACAACCTGAGCTGACTGGAGGCAGTCTGAGAAGCTGGCAGGCCCTGAACTCTGCCCAGGCTGGTGGCAGTGAGACCTTCGCGTTGCGGCATTTGCAGCAGAAGGAAAGGCAAAAACACACGAGAACGCCCTTCTCTTTCCTTTCCAGCTCTCCCCAACTTGCCACCTGAGGCGGCTGCCTCAGCGAAGCTAATGGTCTGGCCGGCCCTCGATACTAAAGGTGACATTTCTCTTTGTGGTTCCACACACTCCTAATGCCGCCTCTGTTTTCCTGTCTTCCTACAAGCATCCTCTTTGCTGTCGTTTCAAAGCTGCTGTAGAAAGCTGGCTTGAGTTTTGTCTGGAAATAAACAAAGCGGCAGAATCCGGAAGCCTCCGGCCTCATTCTGCCTCGCTCTTTATCTTTTGTTTCCTTGGTGTTTGTTTTTAATCAGTCTCTTCGGAACGGCGTGCGATGATAGGCTGGGTATTGCTATCACATTAGCTGTTTTGTTTTGTTTTTTTGACGGAGGCGCTGTAATTTCCCTGTACTCGGATATGAGCCACGAGCGTTTTGGAGGCGCTTACAATTCTTTGTCTCTGCATTTTGGGAGATGCTGTGCTGGAGACTCAGCAAGAGAGCTTGGCAGGTTCTCCCCGTTCAGCAAATACCTGATGACTTCCTTTGGGGAGCCGGATCCTGAGCCACCTGTTGCTCCATGGATGGCGCTGGGCATATGGTGAATGTGATCCAATTGCTCTGAAGGCGCGCTATATCTCAGGTACCCCGTGGTGCCTCTGCGTCGCTTCTCCCTGCCTGTGCAAAGCCCTGTCACTCAATACTCCGCATTCACTTGAATGGGGATCTTTACTATTATTAGAATTGTGTGGGTGCAGCGATGAGTAAAAAGGAAGGAAAGGAATATTTCCAAGTTATGTTTGTGAAGGCATGGCTGCTTCCTGACAGCTGATCACACATTTGCATTGGAAGGCTTGAGAAAGTATGGATGCCACAAGAGTTTGTATAATATGGGTGCAATAAATAGGGAACCGTGATTGTCTGCACACTTTTTTGGGGGGAGGAGTGCACTCTCAGTGACGTACACACTCATCCCACATTTATAGCAAATCAATCTTATTGTGTGGCAGCACCTAAACTTTGGAACTCCCTGCCTGTTGACATCAGGCATGCCCCTTTGCTGTACAGTGGTACCTCGGGTTAAGTACTTAATTCGTTCTGGAGGTCCATTCTTAACCTGAAACTGTTCTTAACCTGAAGCACCACTTTAACTAATGGGGCCTCCAGCTGCTGCCGCACTGCCGGAGCACGATTTCTGTTCTCATCCTGAAGCAAAGGATGAGGTACTATTTCTGGGTTTCCAAGGTACTATTTCTGGGTTAGTGGAGTCTGTAACCTGAAGCGTCCATAACCCGAGGTACCACTGTACTCTTTTTTGCTTTGACACGCCTAGACAGATATGTAGCATCTTTCAACCCATGTTTAGCTAATTGCTGATTTTAATTGTTGTTCAAACACCTTAACAAGCCATTTAACCACTTTTAATTCTTATTTTGTTTTACCCTTTTTTCAAACAGCTTTGTGGGTTGTTTTTTTTTTTTTTACCAAATGAAATGAAAATTAATCAAATAAATAAATACAGGCGTGCAGGACACAGCCAGTGGTTAGCTCTGGCAGAATTTTCTGCACATGTATGCGTGCGATTTGATATGGTGACCCTCTTCCCAGATTTACCCAAGTATAACTGGGTCATCTTTCTTACTTACACTTTTAGAGTCATTCTGTGCACTTCCATGTAAAAGTGCAGCTAGAGAAGCATGGCTCAAGGCAGGTGGAGATCAGGTGGGAGGAATTTGGGTTTCTGGAGCTGATTGGCACAGGTGATGGTGGTGGCGGAGCTCTGAGGACCACATCTAGGTGGGGTGGCACCAGGAGATGGGACAACTATGGCTTATGGCTTGAGGATTTGCACCTGCTTAACGCTGTGGATTAAATCACTGTGCTGCTTGGGCTTGCCGATCAAATGGTCGGCGGTTCGAGACCCCATGACGGGGTGAGCTCCCGTTGCTCAGTCCCTGCTCCTGCCAACCTAGCAGTTCGAAAGCACTCAGTGCAAGTAGATAAATAGGTACCACTCTGGCGGGAAGGTAAACAGTGTTTCCGTGCGCTGCTCTGGTTCACCAGAAGCGACTTAGTCATGCTGGCCACATGACTCAGAAATACTGTCTGCGAAATGAGCGAGATGACCACCGCAACCCTAGAGTCGTTCGCGACTGGACTAATTGTCAGGGGTACCTTTACCTTTAACACCTAAATAGTAGCATTAGTACTCTTCATGGTACTAGGCTGCTGCCCTGAAAGGCGCTTTGTTTAATCTGTACCTCCGCCTGCTTTTCTCGCCCTCCTAGTATATTCTCTGCTGTTTTGACAACGAGCCTGGCTGCTTGCTTATTCTGCCTTGGCATCTCATCGTTTGAGGGGGCTCCCTTTGTGCCAGCCTTGCTGCAGAGATGAAAAGGCGAGGATTAGCAATTAAAGAAGCTTTCTCTGATGATGGCATGGTTTTTGAAGTAGGGAGGTTGGGGACATGCTTCTCAATAATGTTTCTTTCTCCCTCCCTCTCTCCCCCACCCCTTTTCCCCTTAGGATAATCTCCACCGGAGGGTCGGCACTCTGAAAACACTCACACCTCTAACGTCACTTCCTGCCGCTCTAGGAATACAAAACTCTTTTTTTTTTGTAACCATGTCGGGAGACACGTGGAGGTGGACTTGCCTCGTTTTGCACCTCCTTCCCTGCGCCGTGATGCTGCCTTCCACCGCGAGGCAGCAGCCTTCCAACCCAAAGAGACCTTTCCTCACCTTCACTGTGGAAACGGCGGACGTGCTTTTCAACCACTTGGTGGTGGACGAGAGGAGAGGCAACATCTACCTGGGGGCCGTCAATTGGATCTACAAACTCTCCAGCGATCTGCAGATGCTGACGTTTCACCAGACGGGCCCGGATAGCGACAACCCAAAGTGCTACCCTCCCAAACTGGTCCAGCCTTGCAACGAACCCTTGAAGTCCACAAACAACATCAATAAGATGCTCCTCATAGACTACAAGGAGAACAGGCTGATTGCTTGCGGAAGCCTGTACCAGGGCATCTGCAAACTCTTGAGGTTGGATGACCTGTTTAAGCTCGGAGAGCCCTTCCACAACAAGGAACACTACCTCTCTGGGGTGAACGAGAGCGGCTCGGTTTTTGGGGTGATAGTCTCTTACAACAACATGGACGACAAGCTCTTCATTGCTACTGCAGTGGATGGCAAGCCAGAGTACTTCCCCACAATTTCTAGCAGAAAGCTCCCCAAGAACTCTGAGGCAGAAGGGATGTTTGCTTACGTTTTCCACGATGAGTTTGTGGCCTCCATGATCAAGATCCCGTCGGATACGTTCACCATCATCCCTGACTTCGACATATACTACATCTATGGCTTCAGCAGTGGTAATTTCGTCTACTTTCTCACCCTCCAGCCCGAGATGATTTCTCCTCCGGGCTCCACCACTAAGGAGCAAGTCTACACCTCCAAGCTGGTTCGCCTGTGCAAAGAGGACACAGCCTTCAACTCGTATGTCGAAGTGCCCATTGGCTGCGAGAAGAACGGGGTGGAATACCGATTGCTGCAGGCGGCCTACCTGTCCAAGGCGGGAGCCATCTTGGCCAGGTCACTGGGCATCAGGCCAGAGGACGACGTGCTCTTCACCGTCTTCTCCAAGGGGCAGAAGAGGAAGATGAAGTCCTTGGATGAGTCGGCCCTGTGCATCTTTGCTCTGAAAAGAATTAACGACCGCATCAAAGACAGGCTGCAGTCCTGCTATAGGGGCGAAGGCACTTTGGATTTGGCCTGGCTGAAAGTGAAGGATATCCGCTGCAGCAGTGCAGTAAGTCAGGATGCTAACTAGAAACCCTCGGTTGTCCGTTGAGCCAGGAATGGTGGTGATGGAAGTGAGGGGACAGACATAATGCAAGTCTGTGGGTGCAGTTTGGGAGGGGAATTCTTATGAGCTGTGTCAAACCACCAACTTCCTCCATTCGGCAGCCCCATTTTCAAAAATAAAAGGAATTGGGGCAATATACCATATTTTTTCGCTCTATAAGACGCACCTAGTTTTTAGGGCAGGAAAACAAGAAATAAGAAGCTTCCTGAGAGAAGAGGAAGTGCTCCTCCCTCTTCGCTCAGGAGGCTTCGCGGGGCTATCCCTGAAGCCAGGAGAGCAAGCAGGATCGGTGTGCACTGATCCCTATTGCCCTTCTGGCTTCAGTGAAAGCAAGCCTCCTGGCTTTCCCCCGACCTCCTGCAAGAGCCGTGCGCTTTTTAAAGGGAGCGCAACTCTTAGGGGCTTTTCTGGGAGGTGGGGGAAGGGACAGTGCCGTGCACTCTGCCCCTTCCCCCACCTCCCGCAAAAGCCAGGGATAGCTGCGCGAAGCCTCCGCAGGGGAGCGGGATTAAGGCTCCCCGCTGCCATGCGGAGGCTTCGCGCGACTACGCCAGAAGCTAGAACAGCTAGAGGGCGCGCTGCGCAGCACTCCCTCTCACTGTTCTGGCTTCTGGGATAGCCCGTGAAGCCTGCATTCACTCCATAAGACGTACACACATTTCCCCTTTCTTTTTAGGAGGGGGAAAAATGCATCTTATAGAGCGGTAAATACGGTACCACCCATTTTTTCTTTTCCCCAGATTGCCCTATTCTGAAGGCCATTCCCCCCCCTTGTGGTAGTGGAGATGGGAATGGCAGTTCAGGGATGCCATTCTCTACCCCCCACCCCCTATGCTCTTCCAAGCAGGGCATTCTGGGATATCTTAATGGTGGTTGCCAGCTTTATTTTATTTCTTTATTTCATTTATATGCCCCCTATTTCTCCAAGGAGCTCCAGGTGACATACATGGATCTCTGTCCACCATTTAAATCCTCACAACAACCCTGTGAGGCAGCTTAGGCTGAGGGTGAGTGTTGGGCCCAGTGTAACTCAGTGAGCTTCATGGCTGAGCAGGGATTTGAACCCTGGTTTCCTAGTCCAGCACTCTAAGCACTAGAGCAGCGGTTCTCAACCTGTGGGTCCCCAGATGTTGTTGAACTACAACTCCCATCACCCCTAGCTAGCAAGGCCAGAACTCAGGGATGATGGGAGTTGTAGTCCAACAACATCTGGGGACCCACAGGTTGAGAACAGCTGCACCAGAGGATAAGGATGAGAAGGCTGCCAGGTCTCAGGCAGAGAAGGGAGGCAATGTAGTCACCAGGCTACAGAGCTTGAGGTGGGTAAAACAAAACATGAAAACCATCCTTTTGATGGCTTTCTTCACTCGGTGTTTGCCTCCTGTCCACGGCCGCAACCTGCTGCTCCCTGCCACTGCTTAGCACCCTTTTAAAACATGGCTACCCTCCCTCTGAGTTGGCTTCGTGACATCTGATTTCCTAGATAGGATAACGTTGAAGTCAAGTCAGAGCGAGGGCAATGCTTCCTGTCCTTATCCTGGCAGCTTGGGCCTGAAGAGGCAGAGGGATAACACTAAGAATCATAGAATCATAGAAGTAAGTTGGAAGGCAGCACAAGAATCATCTAATAGCCCAACCTCATGCAATGTAGGAATATTTCACTCAATGTGCAGCTCACCCCCATGACCCTGAGATGAAAAATCTCATGCTTTACCGACTGGGCTATTCCTCAGGGCAAAGCAATGGGGAATGCAGCTGCTACTGCTTTTAGAACAAGCACTTTGTCCCTGTTCTCAGGGCTTCCTTGAATAAGTGCTAAAAGGGCTTTTCAGAGTCAAGATGGCCACACATTTCATTTTGAATTGCTCCAAGAATGTGAGAGCTTTTGCATGCCCCGTGCCAAAAACATGTCGCCAGTCTCCTTCTTTGCGTACAATGGGCCCACCTGTTGAAAACCCAAGCAGACATTCACCTAACACATGCTATTCCTTTCTCCTCCACCTTTTTGCTTTAGCGCAGCGGCAAATGGCTCTGGAAACCATCCATGTCCCTCCGCCTGGCTTTTTGCACTCCCTTCTCAGAGTAATGGCTCATCCGGGGCCTCTATTCCAACTGGCTGCATCCTTGTCCCTGGCTGCAATGGAGTGCGGCATGAGCACAAATAATTGCAAAGGAGGAAGGGATCAGGGCTGCGTTTTGCTGCTCGGGCTGGAAGGGCAGGGGGCGGGAACCAAGAGAGTGAAATATCAAGCTGAAGCCCCGGCGTCTGCAGTTTCTGCAGCAAGCTGGAACGCTTCGCTGCTGAGCCAGAGTGGCAGCTGTGACCACCAGAGTCAAGCCAGTCAAACGGGAAGTTGGTAACTCAGCCATGCTTTGCTGTTTTCTCATCAGCTGGGAGGAACATGCTGTGTATGGAAGAGGGGTTGCCTGCAGTTTAGAACAGTCTTGGAGGGCCTGGTGCCCTCGAGGTGTTTTGGACTACAATTCCCATCAGTCCCTGGTGCGAGCACTGATGGGATTTGTTGTCCAAAACTTCTAGAGGACTCCTGGTTGGCGACAGCTGGTTTAGAAGCCAAGAAGCCTCATTAAAAATAAAATACAATTGTGTGGCCAGTTGTATAAATTCAAATGAAGAAAAAAGGTGCATTCAGGACTTTTTAGAGACTGGATTTTAATGCACTTGTTGCAAGTGCAACCTTGCTCTTCCCACCTGTATTATTAATTGATTGAATTAAATTTATACACCACCCTTCGTCCTAGGATCTCATAGCAGTTCCCGGTATAAGCTACAAGATAAAAACACAAGTAAATAATTAAAACAAAACAGCAAACCCCCTCTTTCCACAGACACATTTAAAAGGCTGTAGATTATTAATCAGCCAAAGGCTTGGTTGAAGAGGAACGTTTTCACCTGGACCCTAAAATATATATAACGAAGAGGAGTGAGAAGTCACCAACTTGGATGGCTTTAAAAGAGGACTGGGAAAATTCATGGAGGCGAAGGCTATCCATGGCAGACAAAAGAAAGGACTGCTCTGCCATTCAGGTCAAGTCTGGGCAAGTCAAGTCCTGCCAGGGTAGGTTAAGTCCCAGTCAGGATGCTGGACAGCTCCCAGTAGGCCCTGTTGGCAGATCTATGGAATATGTTGTCTAGGCTATGGATGATGTCTCAGTGAAGGACCGAGGGCTTAAAACGACGGGCAGGGTATTTTCCTTCCAGTGACTCCACCACCAAGGGATGGCTGGCTGCAGTCCTCTGGGGTCCATAGCTTGTTCCGCAGTCACATTTGTGGCTATGGAGGAGGAGAAGCCACAAGAGAGTTTTCCCCAGGATCAGAGAAAGCCATGTCCTCAGGCTGGGAGGGTGCAGCAGAGGGCGCTAAGCGCTCTTCCCTGGGTGACCTGGAGTTCCTCTGAATTCAGATCCTCCATAGGTCAATGGTGGGACTGGGATCAAGGGGACCTGTCATTGCAGAAGTGGCAGCAGCAAAGCAAGGGGGTAGTTGGGAACCTGAATAGCTCAATTGGTTAGGCACTTAGAGCCAGTGTGGTGTAGTGGTTAAGAGCGGTGGACTCGTAATCTGGTGAACCGGGTTCGCGTCTCCGCTCCTCCACATGCAGCTGCTGGGTGACCTTGGGCTAGTCACACTTCTCTGAAGTCTCTCAGCCTCACTCACCTCACAGTCTTTGTTGTGGGGGAGGAAGGGAAAGGAGAATGTTAGCCGCTTTGAGACTCCTTAAGGGGAGTGAAAGGCGGGGTATCAAGTCCAAATTCCTCCTCCTCCTCCTCTTCTTCTTCTGATGGCACTGATAATACCAAGGTTGCAGGTTCAATCCCTGTATGGGACAGCTGCATATCCCTGCATTGTAGGGAATTGGACTAGATGATTCTAACTCCACAACCCTATGAAATTAGCACTTTTGATTCCCCTTTCACCCTCTTAAGCTCCCTGTAACTTTGAGCTGAAAGTTATCCTTTGAGAACTTTCAGCTCAACACTGGTTTTAAGCCTTTTTCATTTTGGCTTCAAGTATTATAAAAAAAACGGAAGATTTCTGTGCAGGATAATGCTTCTGGGTCAGCCCCGTCTGAGATCACAGAGCCAATTACGGCTGAAGGCAGGCAGAAAATTTCGACAAAGTTGTAGGGTGAGCAGCAGAGTTATCTTTGCCTACATGTGCACACTTCGATTCACCGTTATTTCGGATCAAGTAGGTCTGCAAGCTTTCACAGCACTTAGGCCTGTTTGAACAGCAATGAAACACTGCCTATACGAGGCCACCTCTAAGAGTTTCTTCTGTATCCAGGCTTTCTTTTTTTTTTTTTTTAAATATTTTTTATTCATTTTCACAAATATAACAAAATAAAAACATAACATAACATACAATGACATAACATAACATACTAAGACATAACATACAATAACATACATAACACGACTTCCCCAAGCCTTCCCTTCACTGCACCCTTATTTTTTTTTTTAAGACAGCATTTCTAGCAATCCTTCATTCCAATTCATAACTGATTCTCTTTATATTTTATTTAAATTTAAGATTTAACAGCTATAATTCTCTATCTTATATCCCTTGACATTTTAGCATTCCGAAATTTTACAACAGTTCCTAAGATAAACTTTAAATTTTCTCCAGTCCTCTTCCACCGTCTCTCTCCTCTGGTCACGGATTCTGCCGGTCATCTCTGCCAATCCCATAAATTCTGTCACCTTGGTCTGCCATTCTTCCAGAGTGGGTAGTTCTTGCTTCTTCCAATATTTTGCTAGTAGAATTCTTGCTGCTGTGGTTGCATACATGAAGAATGTTCTGTCTTCCTTTGGTACCATTTGGTCGACCATGCCCAAGAGAAAAGCCTCTGGTTTTTTAGCAAATGTCCGCTTGAGAATTTTCTTCAGGCTTTCTGTATCCAGGCTTTCTGAGTGAGGCTGATGGATGTGAGGATGATGGTGTGCTCAAATAAGACATTGCAGAGGGAAAAGGAGTCCCACAAACCGGCCTGCCCCTTTAACTGGCCACTTGCCAAGCCTTCCCAACTTAAAGCATCGCTGTGCCTTGACTTCTTGTCCCCCCCCCCCTTGACCCTTCTCACACAACATGCTCATTCAGGGTGGAACAGGGCCTGGGGCGGCTGACTGGTGCTATTGTGTCTGAGATATTTCAGGCGAAATCCTCCTCCCCGATGCCCTCTCTGCAGAGCCTATATTAAGCCTGCTCTTTGTGCGATTGGCCCACCACCCCGGGGCAGATACGTTCTCGCCCAGAACAGGACGGTGGTGATCCTAATCAGCTCCTCGTGCAGGTGAACTATGCCCAGGGGATGCTTTCTTTGCCTGTTCCCCTCTCCCCAAATCTTCCTCCCCAGCCTGAGTTTTTCAGAGCTTTCCCTTGGCAGCTGCAAGTAATTCTTCGCCGTACGCCTCACGACCGATTAGATTTACTTGGGAAGGAGTTGATTTTTAGATGCTGTGCCTGGCATTGCTGCAGGGGACCCCGGCTGCTTTCGTATGTGGTTCAGTAGGTTTTTGTCACATGTGGCCTTGCTGGCGGTTTCCTGCATGCTCCTCCGTGCTGTTGTTTACATGCCGCTTATAGCCAAACCTGACCTCACATTGCCTTGCTGTTATGTTGCTTTGCCAGTTAGTAAGCTGAAGGGAATCGTTACGCAAGAGGCTCTTTTGCCCCCTTCCCTTCTTCTTTAAACCAAGTGAAAGGGAAACACAACCGGGAGGCTGGGAGCAAAGTATCAGAGGCTCCTTCACAGAGACGTTTGGGTGCTATTTAAAGCACCGCTGGTCTGGGGGCTGCGGCGCGACTCGAGTTTTGCACAATAATCATTCTGTTGAGCAGTGTGGTAATGGGCTCAACTGGATTTAACTCCAGCCAAATCCCTCTCCGACCCCAGGGCTGTGACATCTGCAAAGGGAGGGTGTGGGTGGGAACTCTGCTTGCCTTCACAAGTTTTTGTACTTTGTTAAAACAGAAGTAACACCCACACACCATCCTAGCAGATGCCGTCTGAAATCGCTTAGGGCTAGGGATGCAGTGAGGGTTTTTTTTTTTTTTTGACAGTGGAAGTTGCATCATCACAGCTACAGAGAAGCACCCTGGATCTGGCAATGTCAGGAGCCTGCATAATTGCTTGCAACCAGTGGCAAGCACATTTTTTTCTTTTTAAAGGTTCTGATTTTCCCAGACTTCACACTCGGTCTCAGAGGCACTCATAATTAGCTTTCTTCCCATATTTGGAGTCTTTCCAAACTAGGTTTGAGGACCTTTTCCAGGCTCAGAAGAAGCGCAGGGCATCTCTCTAATATCACACTGGGCCTCAAAGAGGCGTTGAACCTTGATCAGGCATAGGCAAACTCGGTCCTCCAGATGTTTTGGGACTACAATTTCCATCATCCCTGACCACTGGTCCTGTTAGCTAGGGATGATGGGAGTTGTAGTCCCAAAACATGTGGAGGGCTGAGTTTGCCTGTGCCTGACCTTGATGTTTCTCAATCCTCTCTGAGGTTCAGTTCGATAGAGAAAAGACCACAGCTCCTCCTCTAGGTCGGTGTTAAGAGATTTTGTTTCTAAAGCAGAAACAAAATTAAACTCAGTCTCTGTATCTTCCAGTTGGAAACCATGCACGCTAATGTTTTGATGTGCACTAATTTGCAGAACAACAGCTTATAAGATCACCTATCCTTAAAAAACAATAATAATTGTATTCCCACATGCATAGATAAGAGTCCCATAGAGAAGTGCAATTTTGCACTGATGGGGGTATTAAGTACCGAAATAAGAGAAGAGGTATTGCAAACAGCTGACACGCGGGTGGCACTGTGGGTTAAATCACAGAGCCTAGGGCTTGCCCATCAGAAGGTCGTTGGTTCAAATCCCCGTGACGGCGTGAGCTCCCGTTGCTCGGTCCTTGCTCCTGCCAACCTAGCAGTTCGAAAGCACACCAAAAAGTGCAAGTAGATAAATAGGTACCGCTCCGGCGGGAAGGTAAACGGCATTTCCGTGCACTGCTCTGGTTCACCAGAAGCGGCTTAGTCATGCTGGCCACATGACCTGGAAGCTGTACGCTTGCTCCCTTGGCCAATAAAGCGAGATGAGCACCGCAACCCCAGAGTCGGCCACAACTGGACCTAATGGTCAGGAGTCCCTTTACCTTTACCTATTGCAAACAGCAGAGGTTTTTCACGTTCCCGGTCAGGGCCCCCTATGCTGGGAATGTTTAGTGTAAGAGAGACCTGTTGAAACGAATGGGAATATGCTGCACACATCCCACTTAAAGCTGCACATAACTATGTCGGAGTAAATCCCATTGAAATCTGTAGGGCTTACTTCTGACATAACATGGTTAGGATCAGACTTTTAACTCGTGAATGGCCCGATAGGCGCCTTCATTGCAGCATTTGCCACAGCAACGGCTGCTTCATTACACCCCTGCCTTCTCAGGATAACTCAGGGATGCTTGCCAGTTTGCTGAGGAATCTCAAGGTAGGCCAAGATGCTCCAGAAATACCAAGCAAAACATTCTCTGTTGTTGTTTTGAAATTTTATCAAGCACTGTTGTCACACGCGCTGAGGCGCTTAGGAGCCCAAGTCGCAATTTTGCCTGCAAAACAAAATAATAATTATGCTAATTGCTCTTCGGCAGAGGCTGCCTTAGTGCCAGGTTTCCAGCTGCACCTGGGCTTGCTTTGAGGTGTGTTCGCTTCCGTATGATGGATTCGGAATGACGGTACCTGAGCATTTGCAGGTGACACAAACGGAGCTGAAAGCCTGAAATTGGAACTATGGATTTGGATGGCATGGTGCAAAACTCCAGGGTGCGATGGAAAGGGGTAGCTGTAGAAAGAAACTTCATCCAGAAGGACTTGGGTTGGCACTTATGAAGAACTTACTTGCAGTCAAAGGTAAAGATACCCCTCCCCGTACGGGCCAGTCATGACCGACTCTAGGGTTGCGCGCTCATCTCGCTCAAGAGGCTGGGAGCCGGTGCCATCCAAAGTCACGTGGTCACGTGGCCAGCGTGACGAAGCTGCAACTGGCGAGCCAGCACCAGTGCCGCACACGGAAACACCATTTACCTTCCCGCTATAAAGCGGTACCTATTTATCTACTTGCACTTAGGGGTGCTTTCGAACTGCTAGGTGGGCAGGAGCTGGGACCGAACGACGGGAGCTCACTCCGCCGCGGGGATTCGAACCACCGACCTTACGATCAGCAAGTCCTAGGCACTGAGGTTTTACCCACAGCGCCACCCACGTCCCTATTTCTTGCTGTGGAGTGCTTCAAAAGGGAGACAAGTGTCTTCCCCACTATTTGCCACTGTGAAAGGACCCAGCAAATAATTGGTTGGGTTCATTCTGGGCACACTTGATCTTTAAAAGAGGAGTAGCATTTGGATTGTATCTCAATGTCTCTTTCAGCTAAGACTGAAGGGGAAATTTGATTCAGTCTTCAGTTTCCACTTTCTGAAACAAAGCAAGAAGTGAAACAGCTATCCTACAAAATTCGTACTCCTCTGAATTTTGCAGTTTATTTATTTAATTTGTATGCAACACTTCATCTTAACATCTCAAGGCAGTTCACAGCCTCAAGATACAAGATAAAAAACACAAAAACATGGATTTTTTGTTTTGTTTTGAATTGTCGAACTGAGATGGTAATGTGGGAACCTGAACTTATAATTGGACAAATGGGAAACTGAGATAAACCAAAATGGACAGGTTTGCTCATCCCTACTTTCCGTTCTACATTCCAACTGCAAATGTAGCTGCAGTTACAGTACACACCTCCTTGTTCTGAAAAGCAACAGCTGCTTCTGCTTTTGGATCACACCATCCTGCCCCTTATGCCAGTTGATAACCCAAGCTTCTTCTAAGCCTTCCCTGCTACCCTACCTATCGGGTGGTGCTGTGGTCTAAACCACTGAGCCTCTTGGGCTTGCCGATCAGAAGGTCGGCGGTTAGAATCCCAGTGACGGGTTGAGCTCCTGTTGCTCGGTCCCAGCTCCTTCCAACATAGCAGTTCAAAAGCACGCCAGTGCAAGTAGATAAATAGGTACCGCTGTGGCGGGAAAGTAAATGGTGTTTCTGTGCGCTTTGGCTTCCATCACGGTGTCCCGTTGCACCAGAAGTGGTTTAGACATGCTGGCCACATGACCCAGAAAGCTGTCTGTGGACAAACGCCAGCTCCTTCAGCCTGAAAGTGAGATGAGCGCCGCAACCCCATAGTTGCCTTTGACTGGAGTTAAGCGTCCAGGGGTCCTTTACCTTTACCTTTTACCTATCAGAGAAAGAGAGAGAGCAGATAGTTTTCTGGAAGGTGGCGGAGAAGCAAGTCCTCACGTGACTATGAGGAAAGGTTGAAGAAGTTTGCAATTGTCACTTGCAGAGGAGACAATTGTGATATTTGCAGGATTGCCACACACTAACAATTAATGGGTATTTCAACTACTCAGGGAACTATGGGAACTGCAGTTCTGTGGTGTTGGAAATATTTCCCCAACATACAATTTTCAGCACTATTGTTAAACTACAATTTCTAGGGTTCTCTGGCAGCCATGGCAGTTCAACAGGTACACATTTGATACGTTTGTAGTGCTGATATAGCCCCAAAAGGAGTTCTATGCCGCCTCGGATCAAATGCTCTTAAAAAGTGTACCTTACTCCTGGAAAACTAACGCGGTCTTTGCTTTTGCTCATGAAACGTAACCCATGAAAGGCCTGCTTGACTCACCAGGAAGGAAACCTTTGGTCTAAGAGAAATGCAGCCTTCCTTCCAGGAAATTGCACATTTTACGACGCATGGTACATGCTATATTATTGCCTGAAGCCATATGTTGGGAAGTGTGGTGATAGCAAAGACAGGCGACGAAGTCTGTGGCACATTAAGATTCTATGGTTCTCTGGAAACTTGACACCGCTCCTTGATCTGATGCAAAAAATAAAATAAAAATAAAAACCTGAGCAGCCACAGACACAACTCCCAGTAAATTTGAGCAACTTCATTCTCTCTTCTGTTCTTGCCTAAATTACATCTGAGTGAAAAACCTCTTAGCTTCAGGGTTGCAATTCCCCTGTAATTGGTAAAGTAGCTGTAACTGCATTGTCACTTATACATAGTGGCATGTAATTGCATGGTAACCACTGCTGCGCTGGCACGGATGACATGCGGTGTGTGATTAGGATGCAGCTCTGAACGGCGTCTCCCCATCCAACTCCCATTATCTTGCTGGAGACCTGATGGAATGAGGGCACCAGTGGGATAAGACCAGAGTTACGTTTTCGTGTTAACTCTTGGGTGAAAGTTTCATGCCTTTTGGCGAAAAGTTTTTTACCTAAAGAATTAATTTCCTTCCTGTCCACAGCAGCTAGACTAGTTATTGCCCAGCGATGGGAGGACACCTCAAATAATAATAATAATTTATTATTTATACCCTGCACATCTGGCTGGGTTTTCCCAGCCACTCTGGGCAGCTCCCAACAGATTATTATTATTATTAATAAAGCGATAAAATGCCAAACATTAAAAATTTCCCTAAACAAGGCTGCCTTCAGATGTCTTCTAAAAGTCAGAGAGTTGTTTTTCTCTTTGACATCTGGTGGGAAGGTGTTCCAAAGGGCGGGCGCCACTACCAAGAAGGCCCTCAGCCTGGCTCCCTGTAATCTCACTTCTCGCAGGGAGGGAACCGCCAGAAGGCCCTCGGAGCTGGACCTCAGTGTCTGGGCAGAACGATGGGGGTGTACTGGGCCCAGGTATACTGGGCCGAGGCCGTTTTAGAATAAAGTGGTACCTTGGGTTACATATGCTTCAGGTTACATATGCTTCAGGTTACAGACTCCGCTATCCCAGAAATAGTACCTCGGGTTAAGAACTTTGCTTCAGGATGAGAACAGAAATCGTGCAGCGGCGGCAGCAGGAGGCCCCATTAGCTAAAGTGGTACCTCAGGTTAAGAACAGTTTCAGGTTAAGAACAGACCTCCAGAACGAATTAAGTTCTTAACCCGAGGTACCACTGTACCAACAGAGGCTTGAATTGATAACATCAGAATGTTTCACATACCATCAGTGACTAATTAAAGGCATTTCCAAAAAAGCACACCAAAAACACACACACACAAAAACCCACTTTGACATGATCTGGTCTCCCTTTTTCTCTTTTATTGAACAAGGACAGACAGGATATTTTAATGCCATCATCATCATCATCATCATCATCATCACAGATGTGTCTGTGGAGGGGATATATTGATTGAAAATGTCTAGCCATCCTGATTGGTAGCTGGGTTCCTAGTGAGGATATTCAGCAAGCCAACATGACAGTGATGTGGGATTGAGGACTGGAGTGATCATTCTGTGATATTATGGCAGCGGACAAAGCTGTAGTGTAACCTTTGAATAAATGTTATTAAAATAAGCAAACTCTTGGGTGCCAGGATCCAAGCCCTTTCCATGGAGAGGTGGCAAGTACCCTGAGTGAAAAGATGAGCAGGTAGGCAGAGAAGTAACTCAGGAGCATATGGGAATACTTCAACATCGTCTCTCAGCAATGAACTGCCCAAACTGAGAGAGTGCGCAGACCTTGGGGCTATGGAAGAGGCAGCAGTGTGGGATTGGCTCTCTGAGGTCACCTGATGATTCCATGGGCTGGCAGGACGGAAGCATTGGTTGACTGCCAAATTAATTGCCAGTGATTTCTCTGTAGGCAGAGTGTGGCAGCCAATTTAAAAAGAGCAATAAACTAAAATAATCGCCCAGTACAGTGGACGCTCGGGTTGTGAACGTGATCCCGCACGTGCGGGTTGCGATTCGGTGCATCTGCACATGTGCAAAGTGCAATTTAGTGCTTCTGCGCATGTGTGGCCGCCGAAACCCGGAAGTAACCCGTTCCGGTACTTCTGGGTTTCGGCGGTACGTAACCCGAAAAAACACAACCTGAAGCGTCTGTAACCCGAGGTATAACTGTAGTATACTGCCAACTCCCAAATTACGCGAAATTGCATATAATTGAAGCACAACTGAAGAAGCCTGAAAACACAGTGCCCCATTCCCCCCACCCTTTTTAGTGACGCTTCTGTGACATTTTTGGATCACTTTCGGGTTTGGTGTGATGCGCATGTGCGCAGTTGTGCCTAAAACGGTTGCTCCCTGTATTTAAAAAATCTTGTGTCCACCCCACTTAAAGGATGGACACAAGAAAAGTTGCACAATGAAATTCTCAACTTAACAAAATGAATTTGCACAGGCAAATGAAGAATTCTGTAATTAGTGTGCAGGGAGTTGGACTAGATGACTGTAGTGGTCCCTTCCAACGCTGCAGTTCTATGATTCTGTGAGTGAGTTGCATCCTGCATTGCAGATCCAGGGTTGTATCCAACCACGTTTTACTCAGAGTAGACCAACTGAATTAATAAACCTAATTAGAGCCATAGAATCACAGGAGCATAGAGTTGGAAGGGACTATGAGGGTCACCTAGTCCAACAACCCCTTAATACATGTGTATTCATTTCAGTGAGTCTCCTCTGAGTAGGACCAACATTGGCTAGAGGCCCTTGCAATGAAGAGTAGGGTTGAACTAATAGATGATCTCAATAGTCCACCTTGGCTCTTTCATTCCCCGCAAGGCGATGTTTGATGTTGGAAGAAGCACAGCGATCAAATGAGCGAATTATAGTTCCCCAAGTAACCGAAGGGATAAAGCGAGCTGATCACAGATTTACAGCCGGCCAGTGGCAGCCCCAGTCCCCGAGGCAGGGGCTTTTGTAGGATTCAGTAATAGGTGTCCCTTTCCAAGAGGCCTGGTTAAGCTCTGACGTAGGGGCAGACAGACTGCCAAAGTGAAAGCGAGGAGGGACGGCAGGAGGAGATGCTAATCCTTCAGCTAGGACTTCTCCCAAAATGTGGATTTGGCTGTGATCGCAATTATCTGGAGAGGTACATTTTAAAGCAGATGTTTAAAGGACAGTGGAGGCTCATTCCAGCCATTGCTAGGCAATGGCTCAGGCTTCGTTGGCACCTGGACTCCGCACTGTGCTGCCAATCTGCTTCCTAGTGCATGCAGAATCAGGAGGAGGGGAAAAGGATATGGCTTTAATCCTTGTCTGGCATCTCGTGCCAAGAGATCCCCTGTGATGTCAGCAAGAGGACTCAGCTGCCGATGTCAGGATGCAGAGCTGCAGGGGATGTGTTGAACCACAGATCCAGGAGCAAAGCTAGCATTCTGCTCCTTCTCCCTTGACAGCTGCAGCATCCCTTGATGAAAATAGGGATAATAATAATAATAATAATAATATACCCTGCCATCTGAGTGGGTTGCTCCAGCCACTCTGGGCAGCTTCCAACATATATAAAGGTAAAGGGTAAAGGGACCCCTGACCATTAGGTCCAGTCGTGGCCGACTCTGGGGTTGCGGTGCTCATCTCGCTTTATTGGCTGAGGGAGCAGACGTACAGCTTCCGGTTCATGTGGCCAGCATGACTAAGCTTCTTCTGGCGAACCAGAGCAGCGCACGGAAACGCCGTTTACCTTCCTGCTGGAGCGATACCTATTTATCTACTTGCACTCTGACGTGCTTTGGAAATGCTAGGTTGGCAGGAGCAGGGACTGAGCAACGGGAGCTCACCCCGTTGTGGGGATTTGAACCGCCAACCTTCTGATCAGCAAGCCCTAGGCTCTGTGGTTTAACCCACAGTGCCACCCGCATTCCACAAACTGAGACCTTACCTTTCTGATAGGCACCACCCTATTGCTCAGTGCTCTTTTAAAGAGAAAGTCTAGCTTCAGTTGTGGCCATCAAAACAATTCCTGTTGTTCACTGCCCACTTGCAAAATATTTGAGAAATTAGAAAGGTTCTTTGCTTCCCACAGCAGACCAACCTGTCCCCTTAATAGAGATTCTCTCTCACTCTCTCACTTTCATTGCAGCTGTTAACAATTGACGATAATTTCTGTGGCCTGGATATGAATGCCCCACTCGGAGTATCCGAAATGGTACGAGGACTCCCCGTCTTAACAGAAGACAAGGACAGGATGACATCCGTCATTGCTTATGTCTATAAGAACCACTCCCTGGCTTTCGTGGGCACCAAGAGTGGCAAGCTGAAAAAGGTAGGCCTGGCTTTTCCTAACTTGATGTGGTCCGTAGCAAAGAAGACTTGTGAAATAGTATGGATGCGTAGGTTTATGTTATCTGAGGACTATTGCTGCCAAAGTTTGGCCTGTGTGAACGAAGAGAGAGCAGTTATCTGGGAACAGGCCTAAGTCAAAGCAAATTAGCACAACAATTCAGCAATCTGTTGAGTGGAATGTATCTTAGGACAACAGGTCACCAGTTCGCGGATCAGGGATCACGACTAGGTTACAACCTGATCTAAGATCACAACAGCAGGACTATCACCATAACAATATGGTAAAAGAAAATTAAGAAATGTCTCACCAAATGCATGTTAAAGGTGTTTCCTTGGCTTGGAAAAGCTGAAGGTTACTCCCCTAGGATGTCCATTAGCATTTGGAAGTATGATAAAGATGATTTCTTAAAGCCAGCTTGTGTATTGCATGATGTGGTGGAATGCCTGAGTTTAATCCATCGCAGAAGTTACTGGTGGCTTTGTGGAAAGTAGACTTTGTTCCCATTCCTTCCAATGTATGAAAAGGAAGTCATGTTAAGTGTTCTGTTGACCTGTGACAAATTCCAGAGGGGTGACTATATTAATCCTTTGCAGCAAAAATAAAAATTGTGAGTTCTGTGGCACCTTAAAGGCTTCTTAGCAAATTGATTTTAGCACAAGCTGTTCTGGGCCAGAGCCTCAGAGTAGAACACATATTCTGTCCTACAAAAGTTTTATGCCTCGATAAATTTGTTAGTCTTGGAAGTGTCACAGAACTCTTTGTTGATTGTATTTACTGGGTTGCCACCAGGGACTGGATATAAATAGGCGTCCTTTCCTCAGGGTCTGATCTCTCTTGGGCACCATCCAAGAGAATGGGAAGCTCACCCTTGTCTTTGCTGCGGCTTTCCTCTATTACATCAATTCCAATTTATCATGTGGGGCCATCAGTATTTGTATTCTGGAGCCAAAGCAAAGGCTGAAGGAGGCATTTAACTCTGAGTTTTTGGCAGGTGTTTTGATTGTCTCTCAAGATCCATTGGAGGTGACCTTCCAGTGGAGAGATATTGGCTTGGTATGTTCTGCCTGGTGGTTTAACTGTCTACTCACGTATTCTGTTCTCAGAAAAGGAGATACTTGCCTTCTTGTGGAATGTCGTACCTTTGCTAACTTACTGGGTGTTTTTGAATGTTGAAATTTTCTAGTGATGAATGATTAATTTTCTGGAGGGACTGGCTGTCTTTCCCTTAAAATAGTTTTTTTTTAAAAAAATAAAAAAGAACTCTAGAATATAAACCTTATCCTTGGATGGAGATCATTTGGACTTTAGATCGGATTATTTCCGCCAAGCATGACATAAACTCTGAAATCCATATTCATGATGTCACTGCTCTCCACGAGCAATACTGCCTTTCTACACTGCTCCTAGTGACTGACTTGATCCTTCCTGGGTTTTGGTCCTCAGGATGGTGATGTCAGCAGAGGTGATACCATTTAATGAGGGCAGGGGAGGAGCAACTGCCCGCTCTAAGTTTCAAGTTGCATGAGGTTAAAACTCATTATCACTGATCAGCTCACTGTGGTTACTGTTAAAAATAAAATAAAATTAAAAAGGCCTTCTACGCACTAGGTAATGCATGTCAAAGCCAGCAAGTTATTACCGTAACTTAAATATGGTGAATCTCCTTTTATTCATTTATTGTGTATGTGGTGTGTTTATGTATTCTGTCCTAATCTTTGAAGTTGATAATGAACATGACTAACTTAGGTTCATTCATTTCAGTGGGTCTTCTCTGAGTAGACCTTAGTTGGATGCAACTCATGATGTCCTTACACTCATGCTCACAATGGAGAAGAAAAAAAGATTGATGCAAAAGGACAAGGGAGTTGGAGAGATTGGGAGGGGGGGATTTGCCTATTTGTGAGAGAATGACAGAGTGCAAAAAGAGCAAAAAGAATGCAGAAGTTAACCTGGGAAGAGGGGGCAATGCCAAATCAAGCGAGAAAGCAAATGATAAAACAATGCCTTTTAATACTTTCTTAAAGTGGGAGAGAGAATAGGCCAGGAGGCTATTTAAAGGCAGAGAGTCCTGCACACAAGAGCCTTCATTTTTGCACCTGCCTCTCTAGGTGTGGAAGGTGAAGACAAGTTGAGGAGGGCTTTAAGCAAGGGCAGGTGACCTGTGGCCCTATTGTTGGACTCCAACTTCCATCATCTTTGACCGTTGGCTGGGGCAGAGGGAAGTTGGAATCCATCAGTATCTGGAAGCCAATGCCGGTTGTCCACCCCGGCTTAGATTATGGGTTATCATGGAGAGTTTTGCCTTTTCATTTTACATCTGAAAACCCCAATTCCATAGTAGCATGGAAAATGCGCTTGTGTAACATCGAGATGTCAGCCCTGTTAGATTCTGTTTCTATTCATTTTCTCTGAATTTTGGAGTTACTAAACTCTTGAGTGGGCAGTGTCAGTAGTGGTTTGCTTGTTTCTCCCTCTGACAACTCCCCCCCCCCCATCTTTTTTGCTCAGCATTAAAAGCACTGTATGCCTTTCTATTTCCCCCTCATATATAGGGGATTTTGCTTGCAGGGGTATGTGTGTGTGTTATAAGCAACAAATAATTCCACACAGATGCTTCCGACAGATCTGAAAGTTTTGGTCTCTGTGCTTCTCTTCTCTCTCTGATAAAGAAATAATAAAAAGGATGAAGGGGTCCTTTCTGGTTTTGAAGCTTTTCTCTTCCTCTCCGCCCTCTTCCCAATCAAGCTCCAGCCCTTTCGCAGCACGAAGGTATAAAAAGAAAAGGAAAAAAGACCTCCTTGCTGTGCTCATTGCTATTCCAGACATAAGACCATCAAATTGGCATCCACATTTGATGTGTAGAGGGAGAGGAAATACTTTGTGGTGGGGTTATATTAGTTGTTGCCTAAGAAGGATGAAGCAAAAATAATATTAATACAGACTTTGCTGGAACGAGGGCAGGAAATGTTTTGGATTTCTATCACTTGCGTTGTTCATGTTCACATTATTGTATTTGTTTGTATTTGTATGTAACTGTTTGAGGGACGCGGGTGGCGCTGTGGTCTAAACAGCAGAGCCTAGCGCTTGCTGATCAGAAGGTCGGCGGTTCGAATCCCCTCAACGGGGTGAGCTCCCGTTGCTTGGTCCCTGCTCCTGCCAACCTAGCAGTTCGAAAACCCGTCAAAGTGCAAGTAGATAAATAGGTACCGCTCCGGCGGGAAGGTAAACGATGTTTCCGTGCACTGCTCTGCTTCACCAGAAGCGGCTTAGTCATGCTGGCCACATGACCCGGAAGCTGTCTGTGGACAAATGCCGACTCCCTCGGCCTATAGAGTGAGATGAGTGCCACAACCCCAGAGTCATCTGCGACTGGACGTAATGGTCAGGGGCCCCTGACCATTAGGTCCAGTCGAGACCGACTCTGGGGTTGCGGCGCTCATTTCGCTTTATTGGCCGAGGGAGCCGGCGTACAGCTTCCGGGTCATGTGGCCAGCATGGCTAAGCCGCTTCTGGTGAACCAGAGCAGCACACAGAGACGCCGTTTACCTTCCCGCTGGAGCGGTACCTATTTATCTACTTGCACTTTGACGTGCTTTCAAACTGCTAGGTTAGCAGGAGCAGGGACCGAGAAATGGGAGCTCACCCTGTCATGGGGATTCGAACCGCCGACCTTCTGATCAGCAAGTCCTAGGCTCTGTGGTTTAACCCAGAAAAGTTACGTTTTCTACAGGTCAGTTTCATTTACTGATACATTAGTCTTACATTTGGAAGAAAATGGGGGAAGAGGTGAAGAGGGCCATGGTGTGTGGGGTCAGGTGGCGATGTTTCGATTTTACTTAATGTATGTGTGGGGTTTTGTGTCAGCATCGTTTGTGTGGGTTCTCCTTGCTATTCACTTGTGTTCTTTTGGTGGTGAGAGAAGTTGGGGTTGGCCTAGGGTGTGGTTGCTTGTTTCTGATTGTCTGTGGTGAACTTTGTTTTCATGTGTGAGTAGGGTGGGTGGGTGTTTTTGAATCAGGTTAGCGATATTGATTCGTATGCTGTTGGTGGATTCTTGTAGTTGTCTTGTTGGGCTGTGTATGTGATAAAGGGGAGCCATACCGGCGCGAAGGCATCTTCTTCTATTTGTCCCTGTGTCAGTTTCAGTTTATTGTTAATTTTTCTAGTAAGGCTGTTTCCCATACCACATGGTACCATTGGTAGGACACCCATGGTTGAATCTTGCTTGGGAATGAGTTCATTAGGTGGCTTTTGGCAAGCAAATGTAGAGACAGAAATCTTGGCCTTTCTTACTGGGCTCTTGTAAGAATTGCAACAAGATATGGGCACTTGGACATTCTAAAGTGCTGAATAAATCATCACCACCATAATCCTCTTGTGATGTGTTTTCCTTGTGATGTGAGTCCATTTTACCGCTGGCTTGTTGCTAAGGAATTTAGACAGCAGTTAGGAAAACTTTTCTCGCCTCCTTTTCCCTCATGCAGTTTCAGAATTGATTGATGTTTGTTGTTTATACGTTCATATAAAAGATGATACAGATCATATTTCAGGCTTCCAAGACATCCGATTCGTGGAACTCTTGCAAAGTACCTGGAATCATAAAGCAGCACCAGTTGGTTGATATACAAATGTCATCCACGTCAAAGGATTTTTTTCCCAGTGACACATGCAATTGAAGTAAAATATTGTGCTTTACAAGAGTGTATTATTAAAATGAAAATGAGCAGCATATCAGGAGCCTGGCCACGTAACCAAGACAACAAAGGAAAAGGGGAAAGACAGATAGAATGGAGGAGAACGAGGCGTAGGATGGAGTGGGATTTCCAAGAGGAAATGGGAAATACTGCAGGGCAAAGGACCTGTTAGGTTTCAACGCTGTCTTAAAAGTTTGGAGTGAACATCTGTCATCTGTGAGTTTACCTTCCGATGCGATGCTATGAGGTGTCTTGGACACCTGTGGTTGTTAAAGATATTGTGGCACCTGGACTTCCGGTGGAGCGCGGAACCGACTGCAGGCGAGGGTTCTTTCTGCGGAGGAAACCCCAGCTTTTTCGCCAGAATTCGGAGGTTTTTAGGGCGCCAAAACCCCCCGTCAAGCCTCTGGAGGGTGTCCAGAGGTCCAGGTACCCGGCGGTGCCAGGCAGCCGTTCGTTTGGTCGTCAGGTAGTCTTTGGAAAAAGGCGAAGAGTACGACGGAACGGGCGGTAGGCAGTCGGGCGGCCATTACAGCGGCGTTTTACGGCGAATTAGCAAAGCCCCGAGCCTGCAAGGGATAGCGCTCCGCTCTCAAAATGATGAAACTCGGATTCGTAAATGAATTGGACATAGTAAACAACAAGGAAGTCTCCGAGTAATAAGGGAGAAAGTTCGAGTTCAGCGCTGGTTTTTGACTTCATTGAAAAAAAGACGCAGTGTTATGAGCAGAGCCTAAAGAGAAAGTAAGTTACCGCTAGCGGATACTGTATCCGTCTCCCTCGGGTAGATAAAGTTAAAAAGTTAAAAAGAAACCCCCTTTATTTCAAAGGGAGGAAACTAAGAGGGAGCAGAAAAGAGGCGTGATAGAAAGAAAGCCCAGTCAGGAGGACATCTGTTCAACTGGAATTATAGACAGGACTGTCGCTAAAAATTTTTTTTTTTTCGGGAAGAGGCAAAGCAGCGAGAAGACGCTCTGACGCCATTTTCAGTGGGAGAAGCAAGGAGAAACGCCCCAGACGACATTTTAAAGGACTTCAAAAAACCAAACGCTTAATGTGGGGATTAAGGTATTAAAAAGTACTGTGGTCTGATGCTGGAGGGGCCACGTACCTACTCCCCTACCCACTATACCCCCGTTGTGCTTTCTTCCCCGCTACCCCCGATTGAGAAGTTGGAAATAGACTGAATAGATAGGTCGCTACTGTGGCGCGTGCATAGCACCACACTGGGACACTTAAAACTTCAGTATTAACGCTAGAAACCCCAGCTGTTCCTCTCTCGTGGTTTTGGACTTAGTGAAAGATATCAGCTCGGGAAAGATATCAGCTCAGGAAAGAATTTATCCACCCACCTTTAAGGACTAAACTTTTGGTTCAATTTAACGTGAACGTTTTTCGTTGGGGGTGCATGGTCTGGTACCCGGGCTCAGCTCAGACTGGAGGTTCCGGGAGCGGCTTCTCACAATTGTATTCGATCTTCACTTGGACTGTATGGTCTTACAAGTTCATAAATCAGGTCCACGAACACTAAGCCACCGATTGGATTAGCCCGAATAGGGGCAGGAAGATCCCAAACTGTCCACTCTGACAACCAACGGGTAACCTACCCCCCTCGAGATTTGGGGGGAAAGGGACATTAGCCAAATCAACTAAGTGGAGAGAAACTGCGAACGAAGTCGGCTACTACCGTATTTATCTTTATTTTGGGTTTGTTATCTTACAATTGTAGTTCCGCTTCGGTTACCGTTATTTGCTGCTCACCTATTTGAATCTGTATATATTTTTTGTGGCGAATAATTCTGGTATTGGTTCAGGGGATTTGGTCTACCCCAAGAGTTGGTTTTTGAGTAAGAATAAGAGCTCTAAAATATAGAAAGAAGGGATAGACCAGTAAAAACTAGTGGAATATTTGATACATAAAGATTAGTGATAATGTCATATAACCAGAAAAAAGGGGCGGAGGGGGGTACACCAACAGAGAGGAAAGCCTCAAAACAAGAAACGGAATTTAGAACAGAAATATTGAGGATGTTTGCAGAAATAAAGCAAAGTGAGAAAAACCTGGAGATAAAATTAGAGCAGTTAGATAATAAAATTGGAAAAATGGACAAAAGGATTGAAGAGACAGTGAGCGAACTTAAAGGACAGATTAAGGAGGTATCAAAAAGAGTAGATGAGGGGCTAAAAAAGACTAAACAGGAAATGAAAGAAATGAGACGGGAAGAAGAAAAAATGAAAGATGAGATAGCAGACTTACATAAAATACAGGAAGAATTAAAAGACTCCATCGCGATGAACGAACTCAAACAAAGGGAAGTGAATTTAAGAATGAGACAGGTTCCGGAATTACAAAACGAAAATATAAAAGAAAGATTAACAAAGGAAATAGCACAGTGGATGGAGTTAGCAGAGGAGGAAGTGGCAGGAACAATTCTAAATGCATACAGAATGAAAACTAAAGCAAGTAAAGTAAGGAAACTTCCAGGCGACTGTTTAGTTACATTCAAAGATAAAGAGATGAGGAACCTGATTTTACAAAGGAATAGAGAGAAGAGATTGTACATCGATGGGAACTATATAATTGTATTTAAAGATATTCCTATAAGACTGCTGAAACGTAGAGAATCATATAAACCACTGGTGCAATTACTAAAAAAAAATAGAATAGACTTTCGTTGGGAATTCCCGGAGGGTGTTTCCTTCTTTTATAAAGGAGTTAAAAGAAGGCTGACAAGCCCCGAAGAAGTAGGAAAGTTTACAAGAAGATACAAAGAACTTCAACAAGGAGAGGAGGAGTCGAAAGGAGCTGAAGGCGGAAGAAGTCCGAGGGTGGAATCAGAGCTGGGAGAAGAGGAAGATCGGAGCGAAAGGAAAACAGAGGAAGAGGAAGAAGACGAAGAAGGAGAAGAACCAGAGAGACTTTAGGTAAAACAAAAAAACAAAAAACTAAATTCAATAAAAATGACATTAAAATTATGTAGTTGGAATGTTAATGGGATGAATGATAAGAAAAAACGGAATGGAATTGAGCGTTTCTTAAAAAAGAAGAACCTGGATGTCACATGTTTACAAGAAACGCATGTGGCGAAGAAACACAGAAAAATCCTGATTAATAAGAGGTTAGGGAACGAATTCATCTCCTCAGACAAAGAGAAAAAAAGGGGAGTTGTATTATATATTAAAAGCAAAATTGAGGCACACGAATTATTTAAGGATGAGGAAGGAAGAATAATTGCGGTACGTATAAATTGGCAAGGCGAAGTATTGATAATAGTGGGGATTTATGCCCCTAACGGGAATAAAACAGAATTTTTTAGCTCATTGGAAGAAAAGTTATTTGAATACATGGACCAAAAAATCATACTAATGGGAGACCTGAATGATGTGGTTTCAAATGAAATGGACCGACTAAGAAACTCAAAAAATAGAGATGGTAAATTACCTAAGACATTTTTCACATTGACTAAGAATTGCAACCTTATCGACATATGGAGACTGAAACACCCTTTAGAGAAACAATTCACATATCATTCAGAGCCGAACCAGTCATTCTCAAGATTAGATCAAATATGGATATCGAATGAACTGTCACCAAGAGTTAAAAAAGTCGAAATCCAGGCCAAAGTTATATCAGATCATAATCTAATCGAAATGGAGATGAAGGGAGTGGAAGAACGAACCTTTAGATGGAGATTAAATGATAACCTATGGGATGACCAAAAATTTGTTGAAAGAATTCGGAAAAAACTAGGGGAATACTTCCTAGATAATCTCGACAAAGGGGTGAAAACAAGTACGGTATGGGACACAAGTAAGGCTGTAATGAGGGGCCTCTTTATCCAACAAAATGTCTTGAAAAAAAAGAACAAGGAAAAGAGGTTAAAAGAGATTTTGAGACAGATTATGGATAATGAGCAGAAACTGATCAAAAAGCCGAATAATGAAAGAATAATGCAGGAAATAAAGACCCTCCAAACACAGGTTGCAATTATAACAAATAAGGAGGTTGAGTGGAATATTAAATGGTTAAGACAAAAAAACTTTGAATTTGCCAATAAGTCAGGCAAATGGCTTGCGTGGCAAGTCAAAAAGAGGAAGGAGCAAAATACAATCAACAAAATAGTAATAAACGGAGAAGAAAAAACTGACCCGAAAGAAATTAGAAAAGGGTTCTTGGATTTTTATGAGCATCTTTACAGAAATAAAGAAAGGAAT
Organism: Podarcis gaigeae; assembly: GCF_964106915.1. NCBI lineage: Eukaryota > Metazoa > Chordata > Lepidosauria > Squamata > Lacertidae > Podarcis > Podarcis gaigeae. The sequence goes on from NC_139686.1 coordinate 7,369,656, forward strand.
AACAAGAAAAAGATAGAAAGATATTTAAAAGAAAAGACGGTGAAGAAGATGTCATCAGAGGAAAAAGATCAGCTAAATGCCCCAATCTGCAGAACAGAGATAGAACAGGTGATAAAAGAACTGAAAAGAGGAAAGGCACCGGGCCCAGACGGGTTCACACCGAGTTATTATAAGGAAATGAAAGATACATTGATAACACCACTAATGGAAGTAATGAACAACATTTTAAAAGAAAGAGACATGCCCGGTTCGTGGAAAGAGGCCTTTATAACAATTATCCCCAAACAAGACTCGGATCTAACTCAAGTTAGGAACTACAGACCCATCTCTTTATTAAACACGGACTACAAGATCTTTGCCGGTATTCTAGCCAAAAGACTAAAAAAGATATTAACAAGGATGATACATGAAGATCAGACGGGCTTTCTCCCGGGTAGGTTAATAAGAAACAATACAAGATTCATAATTAACCTTATCGAATACCTATCAGATAGTCGCGATAAACCAGCTAGCCTAATCTTCATAGACGCGGAGAAAGCCTTCGATAATATAATTTGGGACTTTATGTTTAAAAATTTGGAGGTAATGGAAGTGGGACAGGAGTTCTTAAATGGTATAGGGGCAATTTACACTGAGCAGAAGGCGAGACTCATAGTCAATGGAGTTATTACTGAGGAAATAAAAATTTCTAAGGGAACGAGGCAGGGCTGCCCGCTCTCACCGTTGCTCTTTATAGTAGTCCTAGAAGTGCTGCTGAATGCAATAAGACAAAACAAGCAAATTAAAGGGATAACATTAGGTTCAAATGAATACAAAGTTAAAGCTTACGCAGATGATGTGGTTTTAACGGTGGAAGAACCTATAGAAAGTATAAGGGTGATTCTGGACGAGATGGAGGAATTTGGGAAACTTGCAGGATTCAAATTGAATAAGAGTAAGACAAAAATGATCGTTAAAAACCTGGATCAGGATAAGGCTGCAATAGTACAACAACAAACTGGAATTGAGGTTGTTAAAAAGATAAAATACTTAGGAATCTGGATTACCGACAAAAATATTGACCTATATCAAAACAATTACATTCCGGTCTGGAATAAAATTAAAAAAAATTTAGAGGTTTGGGCCAGAATGAAACTATCATTCTGGGGAAGAATATCTATGGTGAAAATGATGTTGTTACCCAAGCTGTTATTTCTGTTCCAAACATTACCCATACTAAAAGGAACAAAAATTTTTAAAGAATGGCAAAAAGCCATCTCTAGATATGTTTGGGAAGGGAAGAAACCCAGAATTAAATTTAAGTTGTTGACGGATGCTACAGAAAGAGGGGGCTTCGCCCTACCAGACATGAGACTTTATTACGAAGCGACATGTTTGTGTTGGATGAAAGAATGGGTTAAGCTGGAAAACAGAGAGTTATTAGACCTTGAAGGGTACAACAACAAATTTGGGTGGCACGCATACCTATGGAAGGATAAAAAAAGGGCGCACAAGGGGTTCACCAGTCATATCTTTAAGGGCCCACTAATAGAGGTCTGGGACAGATATAAGAACATATTAGAGCCGAGAACACCACACTGGCTTTCTCCCCAGGATTTAACAAGCGTTAAGAAAGTTAATATGGAAGAAAAGAGGGGGATGTATGGAGAAATGGTCATAAATGAAGGAGGGAAGTGGAAAGTTAAACCATACGACCAGGTTAAAACGCTCACACAGGGGTGGCTCCACTACTTCCAGATAAATGAGATGTTTAAAGCAGAGGTGAAGGAAAGGGGCTATGAGGAAAAAGAATCAATATTTCAAAAAGAGATAATAAACAGTGAACATAAAAACCTCTCTAAAATGTATAAAATACTTTTGGAGTGGCACACGAAGGAGGAGGAGGTGAAGTCAGTGATGGTACAGTGGGCGAGGGATTTCGGGTATAATATTCTAATGGAAGACTGGGAAAAGCTTTGGAGAGTGAATATAAAATTTACGGCCTGTATGTTACTCAGGGAAAATGTGATGAAAATGCAATACAGGTGGTATATGACACCCGTGAAATTGGCCAAGATGTACAAGGTAGACAACAAATGTTGGAAATGCAAACAAAAGGAAGGGACATTTTACCATCTATGGTGGGAATGCAAGAAAGTTAAAAGCTTCTGGGAGGAAGTATACAATGAACTGAAAAAGATGTTAGGCTATACTTTTGTCAAAAAACCAGAAGCTTTCTTACTTTGCATTATGGGAAAGGATATTAGGAGAAAGGATTACAAACTCTTCCAGTACGCGGTCACGGCAGCCAGAATTGTGTTAGCTCAGAGATGGAAGCAGGAAGAAATCCCAATGGTCGCAGAGTGGAGAGCAAAATTAACAGAATACGCCGAGCTGGACAAACTGACAGGGAAAATAAGATACTTAAAAGATCAAAACTTTATTGAAGACTGGGGGAAATTCGTGGGTTATCTGGAGAACAAATGTTTTGTAAATACAACGTTAGTGGCATTTAAAGAGGCTTTGTAAAGAGCTAACAAGTATTGTCTAATTGAAACAATGTAAAAAAGGAGGTACGAATGGCAATATGAAAGGAGGGGATGTGATTCTAAGACTCAAACACGAATGAATGTCAACATCGCTGAAGGAAGCCCAAAATGATAAGAAATGTCGAAATTCGAATATAATGTATATAATGTATATTTAATCGAACTCAATAAAATTTTAAAATGCAAAAAAAAAAAAAAAAAAAAAAAAAAAAAAAAAAAGATATTGTGGCACCTTGCCTGTGATATATATAGATGGGTAGTGTCTAGGGCCAATCCCATTCCTAGTAATTACCTCCCTCCTGCTCCAGTTGGCTTTGGAATATTTGTCTTCAAGGAGTTCTCCCTCCACCCTGCCTTGGACTGTCATGCAATATTGATATATGGAGCCACAGAGCTGCCAGTTTCATCGCAGAAGAAGAAGCTTCTATGTGATGGTTGAGATGACAACTTGTAAGACGTGCCGATAATGAATTATCTTTCCTGACCATTAGGGCACACTCCGCAGAAATGACTTGAGAAAAGCTTAGTGTAGAGTTTGTATTAGCAATGCGAACCTGCATAAAAGTGCTGCTTGGGGTGTTCAGCTCCTATAAATCAATGGAGAACATCCATTAGACTCTGTTACTGATGGCCAAGAGGTGCAAGGTTTAGTGTGAGAGTGTTTCCTTCTTTGGATTGCAATTACATCGACAAAGTGCCAGAGCCCTGCAAAGAAGGGAGCAAAATGACTCTCACCCTTTGTCAAGGAAGTTTGTAGGATGGGACACAACTGCTACACCTCCGTAAAGTCATTAGTTAGCAGTTAGGGATGGTCAAATCTGCTGATTCCTGTTTCTCCCCCTTTCTCATGTTCCCAGTCTTCAGTCCTCTACATTTCCGCACCGGTTTGTGATTAAAAAAACCAATTGCTGAATTTTTTTCCTGCATTTTAATGCAAATTTCTCTTAAGTGACCCTTTGATGCGTTTTTCATATACACATTTTTAATACACACATTTGGGCAATGGATTTCCCTTAATATAACACATGTGTACATATTTTGGCTGGAGAACCGCCTGACAAAATCCAGAGGGATGGCATCTTTTTGGTTCATATATTGTTTTGAGAATAGACTTTACTTCATATGTGAACGAAACAGTTTTCTCCCTCCTGTCCACAGCGAAGATGCTGCCCTGCTCTTTCTGACCTAAGATGCTTTCATAGGCCAGGAGCATGGGCTTTTGTTGCTATGGAATGGAACCAGGTGTTTAACAGCAGATGAGAGAGTCCCGACTACTCCATATTGCCTGCTGACGAGAAGTGGCAACCGGAACATTTGCAGCCCACCACTTCTTCTCTATAACTTTCCTCTCAACAACTCCTCCCTGCTTGACCAGGAAACACATACTGGCAACCCAACTGGTGAAATAGTGATGGATGAGAGAACGTTCAGAAGGGGAAATGGCTAGGCAGGGAAAGGTTAAACATTCCAACTTCTCCTTGGCAAATCTTATAATCAGAGAGTTGGAAGGGACCCCAAAATTCATCCAGTCCAACCCTCTGCTGCAATGCATGAATCTCAACTGAAGCATCCATGACAGATGGCCATCCTACATCTGCTTAAAAACATCCGAGGAAGGAGTCCACAACCTCCTCAGGGAGTCCGCTCCACTGTCAAATAGCTCTTACTGTCAGAAAGTTCTTCGGAATCTCCTTTCCTGCAACTTGAAGCCATTGGTTTGAGTCCCACCCTCGAGAGCCGGAGACAACAAGCTTGCTCCATCTTCCATGTGACAGCCCTTTAGATATTTGAAGGTGGCCATGTTTCAGTCTCCTTTTCCCCCAAGCTAAACATACCCAGTTCCCTCAACTGTTCTTCATAAGGCTAGGTTTCCAGCCTCTTGCTTACCTTGGCCTCCTTCCTCTGCCCTTTGAAGGAAAAAGTCTGCTGCTGTCACAATATGTTTGGTCCTCATGATGCTGGCATTAAAGGACTTTGTGGGGAATCCACAGCCCCTGCCTATCACAAGGCACCACTGAGCTGAACATTTCCCAACGTGCTTCTGCAGTGACACTGCAGTGCACAGTGGCACGGCTCCTCTCGTCTCCTTCCCGGACGGTGCTCCGACAAGAACGTCCCCCCTCTTGCTCTGAAGCTTGTTCTTTGGCCAAATAAAAATGCACAGCACAGCACCGCTGACGAAACACGACCGGCAGCCAAGTGCTGCCAGTCTTTGAAGTAGAGATTGGATCTGGAGGGGATTAGATCTTCCATTTGCAAATCTCATTCCATGGTCACAAGATCCGCATCTCCAATGACACGCTGAGATGCCTCTAAAATCAGAACATCGGATAAAGCGCAAGAGTCCAGCCCCATTAAAAAAAGGAAGGCGGAGATGCCAAGGAGAAGAGAGATTAATTTAGAACAAAGATGATGGGCTTGGAATGAGGACATGATAGTTTTCAAAATTACAGATGGGGCAAGGAAGGGGAGAAAGAGAAATGATTCTCTTTCTCACTCAAGATATTAGAATTCTATTGAAGCAGGCTCGCTCAGGACAAACAAAAGAGGTCCTGTTCCCCATTACTGTCATATTTAAGCTACAGGGCCTAATCGTGTTTTGTAGGAAGCAAATCTGCAAAGCAGTTATGCATTCTTAGCTCAATGCACAATTACCTTGTGCATTTCCTCACCATAAAACATGATCAGGAACAGTAGTTTAGATATGAAAAATAATGAGGAACAGGCCTTTCGGTGGCTGTTAACCAATCAGTGTGCTCCGAGTCAGTATGCCTCTGAGTAGCAGATAATGCGGTTGACTTTGCTCAGAGTTGTGTGGCTATAGCTGCTACTGAAGATGGAATGCTAGACTGAATGGCACTTGGTCTCATCTCACAAGACTGCTCCTTTTCTTGGCCACAGTTAAGTGGACTTAGTTCCTGGCATATGGAAACAAACCCAGATAAAGCCTAGGGATTTATCCTCTTCACAACAATACTTTGATAGGAAAAACAAAAAACCTGTCTCCCTGTCCATCAAGCTGCTTTGGTATTCTGCAAGCATCCTGCCCAATTATCCAAGCCCACACATGACGACAGTCCTGCTCGTTCCTTGGCTGTGTTTTCCTCCGAGAATGTGTTTTGAAATAAACAAGTCCATTTCCCTTTCCTTGCTACCCACAACAACAAACAGCTGTAAAGATCTGAGCAGTCAAAATAAGACTGAATTAACACAAGCTCGAAGCAGGGTGGAAATCCCACTTTCAGCTCCTTGCCCACAGCTCCTGAGAGCATAGATGACTGGATCTCGCACAGTAGAATTGACACGGGCTCCTGAGACCATAGTGCAGAAAAGTGGGGAGATGCATGGAAATTCAGGGCTGGATTTTTGCACACCACTTAAAAATCAAATCAAACCCACCTTGATTCCTAAGATATGCATAATTGAATGGTGCTTACTAGCCATTCATAGCTAGTATGGAGTGGCCAGCATGGAGAGAAGACAGAAAGGAGATATGATAGCCATATTCCAATGTCTCAAGAGCTGTCACATGGAGGATGGAACCAGCTTGTTTTCTCCTGCTCTGGAGGGTGGGACTCGAAGCAGTGGCTTCAGGTTACAAGTGAAGAGATTCCAACAAAAAACCAGGAAGAACTTTCTGACAATAAGAGCTGTTTGACAGTGGAACGGTATCCCTCGGGAGGTTGTGCGCTCTGCTTTCCTCGAGGTTTTTAAACAGAGGTGGGATGGCCATCTGCCATGGATGCTTTACTTGAGATTCCTGCATTGCAGGGGGTTGGACTAGATGACCCAGGGGTCCCTTACAACTCTACAATTCTATGATCCATGTCTCTGTGAAATGCAGGTCTACCACAATGGTATATGAAAAGGTGTGTGTGTGTGCGTGCGTTAGTTAGAGCAAAAGGAGTTGCGTCTGGGAGATGCATTACTTTCCCACTGTGATGGCCTGGGATTCGGACTCGGATGCTGAACCTGAGGGATCCCAGCCTGCACAGGATTCCCCTACTCCAGAACCAGCTGAGCCGGGGCTGGGGCCTGAGCCTGAAGGGTCCTCACCTGTGCTGGATCCTCAGGTGCAGGCACCAGCTGAGTCTGCTCTGGCTCCTGAGATGATGGAGGACCCATCGCTTGCAGGTGCTCCACTCTCAGCCCTGTCAGAGGAAGAGGAGGTTGCCTCTGGGTCCGGTAACCCTCCAGCCTCTCCTGAGCTGCAGAGACTTAGGGCAGAGTGGCGGTTCCCGCAGGAGGAGTGCTCGCCTCCAGGCCAGGAGAGGCGAGTCACCAGAGGATCGGGGCAGCCTTATGTCTCGGGGCAGATAAAAGCTGGCTAGCCCCAGTCCCAAGTTGTGGGAGCAACATTGTTGGTTGCTAGTTCCTGCCTGAACCCTGTCCTGCTTTTCTGCGAGAGCTCCTGACCTGTCCTGGCTCCCTGCTTGCATGTCTGTTCCTGACTTCACCCGACTCCCTGCCCTGCACCCAGCTTCAGCTACTACGGACTGCCTCCACGTTGCACCTTTCACCACGGACCGGACTTGGACCTCACCTCTCGGGTTACCCACGGGACCAACACACCCACCCTCTCCTGCTTTTTCCTACATAGCCTGTCCCACCATTTCCCCCCTCTCAGACGATACCCTGATGCCAGCCAATTCTGTACATAAGAACACTGCAAGAGCCTGCTGGATCAGACCAATGGTCCATCTATTCAAGCATACTGTTCTCACAGTGGCCAACCAGACGCCTGTGGTTCGGAAAGCCCACAAGCAGGGTTCAAGAGCAAGAACACTCTTCCCCCGTGTGGTTTCCAGCATCTAGTACCCATCCAACTGCGGAGACAAGGACACAGCTATTCTGGCTAGTAGCCACCGATAGCCCTCTTATCCATGAATCCGTCTAATCCTCTCTTAATGCCATTTAGGTTGGTGGCCACCACTGCCGCATGTGGGAGCCCGTTCTCCGGTTTAACTCGGTGCCGTACGAAGAAGCGCTTTCATTTCCCTGCCCTGAAAAGCTTGAGAGCTTTCTGTTTGGAGCTGATTTAAAAAGTGCTACAGGGATCGTTGGGTGCCCATACCTTCAGTCCTTGTGATTGCATGAGAAATGGCTTCACGGCTATTTGGTATGGAGGGGAAGGGCCCTGCTGTAGCTCAGTGGTGGAGCAGCCACTCTGCTTGCAAGAAGTTTCTAGGTTCAATCCCTGGTGGCCTCTCCAGGGGACAGACCAAAGCTGTCAACCTTCCCTTTTTTTGTGGGAAATTCCCTTATTCCAGTGCCGTTTCCCTCTGCTATCCTGGATTGTTAGATATCCCGTAGACTGTCCCCGGGACAGGTGAGGCTGCTGATCCCTTATTTTCGAGGCTGCTGATCCCTTATTTTCAAATCTGAAAGTTGACAGCTATGGGACAGACTCTTGTCTGAAGCACTCAAGAGCCACTGCTTGCCAGTGCAGGCTGTATGAAGCTAGAGAGGCCAGTGGTGGTCTAACTCAGTGCAAGGCAGATTTCTTTGTACCTCAGGATACATACGCTTCAGGTTACAGACTCTGCTAACCCAGAATTAGTGTCTCGGGTTAAGAACTTTGCTTCAGGATGAAAACAGAAATTGTGCTCTGGCATGGCAGTGGCAGCAGGAGGCCCCATTAGCTAAAGTAGTGCTTCAGGTTAAGAACGGACCTCCGGAACAAATTAAGTACAGAGGTACCACTGTACTTATTGCTCAGATAAATGACTCTCTTCCTTTCCCCATAAAAGGAGGCCATGAGCCACTAGTTCACTAGCCTTCCTTCAAATGGATGGCAAAGTTGGGATGTTTTCAATCAGCCCAACTCTTGATTCACGCCCAATGAACGGCCTAACCCTAACCCTCAACTCTCATCTTGCATTTGGTGGCGTGTCGCCCCCTTCCCACCCCCTTCTGCTTCAATTTCTTCCGCTATTTTCAGCGCCTTTTGCATTTGCCTTTCATTCCTGCTCCTCTCGCCTTCTGACCCCACTTACAGACAGCCGCCTTATGGGTGATTCTCCTAATTAGTTTTGCTTTCATTTAATCTTTTGAAAACAAATTTTGTCAGAATGAGACAGGGGTGGGGGAAACCTTCCACCCCTCCTTGCGCCTTCAAAAGCACAATCTCTGCATTTATTTTCCGTTCCATCGTTCTCCAGATAGGACCTCATTTGCATATTTGATTAAGCTCTCTATGTTATCAGGGAGCTTGTTGGAATAGCAGCCGGTCTGTGATAAGACAGTGCAAACCCATCTCTTTCTTCCTTCAGGAGCTGAGCTCCTCACCCATTTGTCGGCAATCTTTAGTCCCACGATTCCCTCCTCCATCATCTTTGGGGTTTTCTATCATTGTTCTGTGTGTTTTTTCTCCCTCCTGCGTTTCATCTTTTAATGACCTGGCTCTTGATCCTTGATGCATTCAGGAGCAGGCTGTTGGACAGAGATCCTGGCATCAGTTCCATCACTGCTTTTTGTGGGTTTGTAAGGGAAAGGCAAGGGATGCGGGTGGCGCTATGATCTAAACCACAGATCCTAGGGCTTGCCAATCAGAAGGTCGGTGGTTCAAATCCACACGACAGGGTGAGCTCCCGTTGCTCGGTCCCAGCTCCTGCCAACCTAGCAGTTCAAAAGCACGTCAAAGTGCAAGTAGATAAATAGGTACCACTCCAGCGGGAAGGTAAACGGCGTTTCCGTGCGCTGCCCCGGTTCACCAGAAGCGACTTAGTCATGCTGGCCACATGACTCAGAAGCTGCATGCTGGCTCCCTTGGCCAGTAAAGTGAGATGAGCGCCGCAACCCCAGAGTTGTCCACGACTGGACCTAACAGTCAGGGGTCCTTTAACCTTTACCTTTAAGGGAAAGGCAATAGACACTGGTGTTAAATTTGCGTTTGCTTGTGGTGGTAGTGGTGTTGGGAGACAAGCGACCTCAAGTTTTCTGTGATGCAGAAAGCCAGACGAAGCATAGAACTGGACCATCTTTTTGCCGCACAGTGGTGAATTAATCAACACAGGGTCTTCTTTATAAACAGAATTAAACTTTACTGAAGGAAATAAACTTGTTCAGAAACAGCATAGTTAAAGAGCATACACAGAGTGCTCATAGCAGCTATCTGACTCTTCACAGAGGCATAGTCTTAGTTACTGAGTTAAAATCAATGAATTGATTTCAGAATGTATTTCAATTAATTGATTGTGATTTTACATGAACTGTGCTATTTTTATTGTTGTTAGCCGCTCTGAGCCTGGCTTTGGCTGGGGAGGGTAGGATATAAATAAAATTTATTACTACTACTACTACTACTACCCCTGCCAAGTAATTTTGTTGTCCCCGAGAGGGGGCAATGACAATAAAGATATTATTATTATTATTATTATTATTATTATTATTATTATTATTATTATGTCCTGGAGCCACTCTGTCTGCCTTAGCTTTACATAGCAACAACAACAGCACTGTTCCACAGACTACTCCATACACAACCCATACAGCTCTCTGACTGAGGCCCATACAGAGACTGGCTACTTTTATAGGGAGAATGAGTCATCACCCAAGATAAGTCACGAGTCACAGTGACTTAGCAGTTTGCTGATAACAGCAGTTAGCAGGCTTAGGCTTGAATGATTGTGCAGACCTTGTAGGCCTTGCTGCTTCTTCTACTCTCAAGAACCTTTGTCTCATGACACTTTTCTGGGGTACCAGAGGAAGCAAGCAAGCTATAAAGGAAGATCCTTCTAATGCATGATATTTCAATTCAGGGTTTAGCCACACATACCTTTTGCTATGTTCTTTTGAGGCACAGGTCCATGCTTTAAAGTGTGTCCAAATGCCCACCTTTTTTTTTTCTCTCCAGAGCTTTTCTTGCCAAAATCTGCTCTTTAAAGCTTCATTGGAGCAAACAGCTATTAGGGTTTTCTGCAGGTTGACTTTGTTCCAATTGAACTATGAAGTGTGGGTTTTCATGGGGAAAGCTCTGGAGGAAAAGAAAGGATGCTCAGACATGGAGCTTTAAATCGTGGACCGTGCCTGGAAAGCGTAGAAGGAAAGGTATGTGTGGATAAGCCCTCATTCAGACCTTTCCAACTTCACGGTTGGGCTGCCCTTGACCACTGTCTGGGTACTATTGTGATCCAAGCACTATACAAATAATTGAAATAAACAGAAATAAACAAATAACACTGCAGTGTGGAATAAGCGGCTCACTTCTTTGCTGGGGTGGACCACATGGGAGCACATTTTTTTTTAAAAAAATTGTTATTTGATATCAATACCCACACTTCTGCCTGATTATTGATACCCCCTCTCAAAAAAAGCAGTTTAAAAAAAATCAGTGTTCACATATTGAAACCTGCGGAACAACAGTTTGCTAAAATCGGATGGGCATCTCTCAGGGATTCTTTAGCTGTGATTCCTTATCTGTATTTGGATAATAAAAACACATATACCTATATACTAGAGAAGCATATATGGAATTGGAATTGTAGGGATATATAGTGATATCACATACCTGCTTCTTCTCTTCATGCACTTTTTATTTTAATTTTACTTTGTTCCATTGAAATACTTTCAATAAAATAAAATAAAAAAAGCTATGATTCCTGCATTGCAGGGAGTTGGGCTTGATGGCCTTTGAAGTCACCTACCAACTCTACGATTCTATGCTCAGCAAAGCAGAAAAAGTCATGGCATGCCAGCAGAAGTCAAAAGTCAAAATGCAGATTGGTGTCAGCTGGGAGCCATGTTCTTACATCTCGACAGAGCTATACGTAAGCAGGCTTCCCCTGGGAGGGCATTCCCTGCCCAACTGTACAACCAAGATTGCCCTTTCCTCTGTGCCCTCCCACCATTCTTCAGATGGAGAAAGCACACACTGAAGAGTGCCCACTGCTGATATAATGGGTTGAATAGGCACCTATGGGTGGGAGTGGTCCTTAAGGTATCCCGGGCCCAGGCCCATTATGGACTTAAAAGATCTAATCCAAGATTTTGAGTTGGACGCAGAAACAATTTGATAGCTAACGGAGATGGTATAACATGGAATCTTGTGCTCCGTACTTAATACTGCAGTGCCTGAGTTTTGAACCCATTGAAGTTTTCTCAGCATGTTTCAAAGACAGTTTTGCATAGGGCACATTACAGCAGTTAATCCAATCTGGAAGCTGTTAAGGCATGAATGAGGGTGGCCTGGTCCTCTTGGAAAGGGTATTAGCATTACAGCATATGTACCATTTCCTCATTGTCTTCCTTATACAACTGGAGGTGTTAGTTTTAGCTCTAAAAAGCCTCAGCTGTTTGGGGGGTGCCTTGTTCCCTTTGCATTGCGGCTGTGAAAGTCCATAAGGTTATTATCACCCATGTGCCAAATTCGAACAGCAGCAGCACTCCACAACTATAGAACTTCCTCCCTCTAGAGGTCCAACCAGGTCTGAGCCTGAACACTTTCTGGAAGAGCTGTGTGACCCTCCTTTTTGGTATTCAACAGCCAGGGCCAAGCAGCTGTGGGATTCTGCAAGTGTGTTTTGTTATTTTTAACTGTTGTCACCCGACCACTCTTGGGAGAGAGCAAAACGAAAATGGAACTTAATAAGAATAAATACACACAGGCAAGGCTGCCAGATCAGCAGACTAGCATAATGGCTCCTGTTGATGGGGTGGTATGCACAGCAACAGAATGTAGGAGAGGAGCATTAATTCAGTTCATGTGGCACATGAGAAAAGTCTCCAGTTAAAAGTACAGTGGTACCTCGGGTTAAGAACTTAATTCGTTCTGGAGGTCTGTTCTTAACCTGGAACTGTTCTTAACCTGAGGTACCACTTTAGCTAATGGGGCCTCCCGCTGCTGCCACCGCTGCCAGGTGTGCGTGCAGGAGCCAGGCCCTGTGACTAATAGGATTCTGCAGGACTGGGGCCTTCCTAAGTTTGTTTAGAGGCAAGGTGCAGCCACACAGGTGAGGCCAATTGGTAACTCACAGCACCTGGTGGCAAGAGCCGGGAAGGGCTATAAGGTCAGCATTTTCCCTTCGGCTCTTTGCCACAGCAACATGTTCCCTGCTTTGCTGCATTTGACTCCTTGCTTCTTGATCCTTGGACCCCTGACTTTGTGAATCCTTGCTTCCTGACCCTTGGACCCTTTGACCCTTGACTTCTTGACTTCCGGCTCTCTGACCCTTGGACTCTTGGCTTTCTGACTCCTGGCTTCTGGGCTCCCGTTCCTGCTCCCACCCCGCCATCCTGCCCCCAGTCCTGCCATCCCCAGCCGGGACTTCAATCGCCCCTGAACCATGACAGCCGCTGCATGATTTCTGTTCTCATCCTGAAGCAAAGTTCTTAACCTGAGGTACTATTTCTGGGTTAGTGGAATCTGTAACCTGAAGCATCTGTAACCCGAGGTACCACTGTATATCTGAGGGCAGCTGGTGTGAAAGACTTCACTTGAGATTGTGGAGAGGTGGTGTCCATTGGAGAACATAAGAAAAGCTTGCTGGATCAAGCCCATAACCCATCTAGAACCACAGAATTGTAGAGTTGGAAGGAACTATAATGGTCATCTAGCCCAACTTCCTGCAATGCAGGATTTTTTGGCTCAACCTGGGGCTTGAACTCATGACCTGAGATTACAAATCTGAGGCTCCATCAGCTGAGCTATCCCAGACCTGGGTGTCCAGTCATTGCCCCACTGCAGTCATCCTTTGCAGGCACCAAAGCTCTTTCCTGTATAGGCCCTTCACCATTCAGTTCTACGGAAGGGAGGACGTGCTCCAAGCAAGGCTTCCATTCATCGAAGCAAGCATGGAAGCCTCTGAGTGCGCGAACTCTCTATTCCTCTCTCACTCACACACACAGTTGTGGGTCAAAGCGCAGGGTCAAGGTTTCATATGCCATGATGACATTCCTCTTGTACGCGTCCCGGAATGCAGTGCTGAGATGCATTCTCAGCTGTTTGAGCCCCCAACCTATGTTGCAAAAAAGAAACACGTGCTATCGGTGTCTCACAGACCCTCTCTGCTTCACAATGAGTGTGCAAAACTGTCAGGGATTGATTGGCATCATTGTTCAAGCGCATTCCGAAGCTGTGGAAGAAACTATAAGCTAACAGGCACTGCGGCAGGCTCAAGAGGCTTGGAGAGAGCAGGGTTTCTCCATCAGGACGTGGCTTTTTTCTTGAGAAGAAGTGTCAGTGTTCCTGTTTCAGGTGGTTGTTTTTTTTTTAAGCGGCCGTGGCCACCCAGAAACTCATGCTGTTGGATGGATTCGCCTATGTGGGGGTCAGTGAATTAGGCCTGTTGGGATATTCCATTCCACCTTAAGAACAGACGTGTGGAATTGTTGTATGTCACATGCCTGTTTACACTCCAGCACAGCTTGCTGGGAACTTCCGTTTTGCTTATGCTGTTTTGCTTTGGACACGAAGGAGATCGGACATGTTTTCCTTATGTCCTGATGTATGCTGAATAAACTGCTTGTAAATATGCTCACACAGCCTCTCCTGCTACTTCTGTTGCATAGTGTGCCCTAGCTTTGGAAGTTCAGGTTGCTGATTCATGCTGCACCAAGGACTGGAGTTCGTCCGGGACACCAGCTGGTGGGATGGAGCCAGCTGGTGGCCTGCCAATTGCCCCCGCTTCCTTGGTTGTATGCCAACAATGCCAGTGTAGTGGCCCCCTCGGCCGCACAGTGTAGTGCAGTGGTAAGAATGCCAGGTGGGTGCAGAAGGCACTCTCTTCTGGACTGGGCCTACCTCGCAGTGTTGTTGTGCTAAAAAAGTGGGTGACTCTTGTGTACACCACCTGGGAGGGTGTAAATATGAGTTAGAACCATTTTATTATTGATATGCAGCCCATCTGACTGGGTTGCCCCAGCCACTCTTCCAGCAAAGTATTAAAAACACAATAAAACATCAAACATTTAAAACCTCCCTCTACAGGACTGCCTTCAGGTGTCTCCTAAAAGCCAGGTAAATGTTTATTTCCTTGACATCTGATGGGAGGGCTTTCTGAAAGGTGGACGCAAACACCAAGAAAGCCCTCTGCCTGGTTCCCTGTAACCTCACTTTTTGCAGTGAGGGAACTGCCAGAAGACCCTCGGAGCCGGAACTCAAATGTAATAAAATAACAAATTGATCAAAATTTTCCAGATTTCCATGATTCAAACTAGCACTGCAATGTGGAAACCACTTTTGTTTTTCCCATTATGTATTGTTTTATTTCCCTCCCTTCCTTCCTTCCTTCCTTCCTTCCTTCCTTCCTTCCTTCCTTCCTTCCTTCTCTCTCCTTCTCTTTTCCAGACACACTCTCTTTTCTTTTTCTCCTTCCCCCTCTTTTCTTTCTCCAACAACCACTTGTTGGCTCTGCTTGTCAATCCCACCTTAGCTCAGGTCATGTTCCAGTTACAGGCCTTGGCTTAACCACTTGAAGACAAATACAGTCTTACCTTGGGTTACAGATGCTTCAGGTTCCGGTTTTTCTGGTTACGGACCGCCGAAACACGGAAGTACTGGAATGGGTTACTTCCGGGTTTCAGCAGTTGCGCATGTGCAGAAGCGCTAAATTGTGCTTTCCACATGCTCAGAAGACCTGAATTGCAAGCTGCGCATGCACAGACGTGCTGCTGTGGGTTGCGGATGTTGCAGGCTATGAACGTGCATCCCACATGGATCACGTTCGCAACCCGAGCGTCCACTGTACATGTTTGGATAGTGAAAAACAGCATTTATCTTAGCTTCACTTGATGCCCAGGACTGTGGTAGTGATGGATCATTCTTTGTAAGCAAAGGTGATTTTTTTTTTTAAAAAAAGTTAAAGGCGGAAAGAAATATGTCTCAATTTATTAGGGTGAGCAACTTTCAGCTGGGGTAGGAATCCTAGCTGAATGCTTATTAATGCTGGCTGTCCTGCTGTCCTGAATGCTCATCTCCTTATGCTCACTGAAATGAGCAAAATAAAAAAAATCCTTCCAGTACCACCTTAAAGACCAACTAAGTTAGTTCTTGGTATGAGCTATCTGAAGAAGTGTGCATGCACACGAAAGCTCATACCAAGAACTAACTTAGTTGGTCTTTAAGGTGGTACTGGAAGGATTTTTTTTTATTTTTTTTTGACTATGGCAGACCAACACGGCTACCTATCTGTAACTGAAATGAGCAGTTTGCGAAGCCTGCTAGACTCATGTCGGGCCATTTCCCTCTTTCTCTGCCTTTTGTTTGAGTAAATGACCTTCATATAAAGGGACACTGCCGAGTCCCCTTTAGAAGTAAGAATAAGATAGTTGTGCCAACATGACATTGCTTGCCAAAACCACTCTTTGTGGGTGATCGGGTGTGAAGGAGGACAGGTTCTTACACCTTTAATTGTTGAGTCAAAGGTAGATTTTTGCATCTTGAGGTGCTGGGGTGATTCTGTTGCACCTTTGGGTGCAATAAAAATGTGTTGGGAAAGCCCACAGGGAACGCTTGGAGAAATATCAGAAGGAAGAGAGGAGTGGATGTTCCGCATTGCCTTCCCTTGTAATAAGCAGAAGCAGAGTGAACAATGCAGAATAATAAAAATGGCAGAATAAATAAATTATGACAAAGGACAAGTATGCATATCTGCAAAACTGCATAAATTATGCAAAGTTGCCCAAGTCATACAGATTGCAAAAATTCAGGTTTCCTCGTCACCAAATGCATGCATTTTTCATCACCAGGCACGCAACCCTGTCCCTGGTTTTATTTATTTAACATGGGGCTACCCTCCCATGGGATGCGGGTAGCACTGTGGGTCAAACCACAGAGCCTAGGACTTGCCAATCAGAAGGTCAGCAGTTCAAATCCTCGCAACGGGGTGAGCTCCCATTGCTCGGTCCCAGCTCCTGCCAACCTAGCAGTTCGAAAGCACGTCAAAGTGCAAGTAGATAAATAGGTACTGCTCCGGCGGGAAGGTAAACAGCGTTTCCATGTGCTGTTCTGGTTCACCAGAAGCAGCTTAGTCATGCTGGCCACATGACCCAGAAGCTGTCTGCAGACAAACGCCGGCTCCCTCAGCCTATAGAGCGAGATAAGCGCCGCAACCCCAGAGTCAGTCACGACTGGACCTAATGGTCAGGGGTCCCTTTACCTTTTTACCTTCCCCATAACAGTTCAAACCTGAGGGAGTGAGGTTATGTGCTGTGGCCCCACTCCCAATTTCCACGTGTTTGTGGAATGTGTGAGTAAAACTTCCGAACAGAGCTATGAGTGCTACCAGGTCTGGCCTGTTCCTTTGTCTGGGTATCAGTCTAGTTGAGGTCTCGCCTGTATGTTGCTGGAGGAAGCTAGGAAAGCAGCCATTGACAACCCCTTTCTATGGGACCTCATGGATTAGTCTTGGTATATGGAGGAAACCACATGGAAGCGAAATGAATCATGGGGGCTTCCAGTTGTCCACTTCCAACCATTCCAGTTCTAAGTCAGTTGCAGCCAAAACAACAGAGAATTTTATGGCCTCTTACAAACAAAGAATGGAGAACTCCAGATGTTGCTGGACTCGAACTCCAGGAAGTCTCAGACAACATGACCAATGGTCAGGGGTGATGGGAGTTGTAGTACAATAACCTCTAGAGGGCCATGGGGTTCACAACCCTGGAATAGACCGATAGATTGTCTGTGGAGGCTTCTATGGGCAAGAGACCACTTTGTTAGATGCATGACGTAGTCTCCTAAATTGGCTGCTATATATTCCTCAAGTTCTGAGAGAAGTAAACACATTTGGTTTCCCCCCAACAATGAAGCATGACCAGAAGACCAAGCAATGCAGGAAATGCACAGGGTTAAGCAGAGCAGTTAAATACAAGTTCCATTCGGTGTGGGTGTGATCCACTCTTGACTTGTGGCAGCCACTGGTGATTAATAGGCACACCGAGATCAAGAATGTAACTGAAAATTTAAAGAGAAACTTTCTGTAGTGAGTAAGGAATTCCCAGGCACAACTGAGACCAGGTTCCACAATGCCAAATTTGCAATTTTATTCCTGTTGTGCATATTCATCATGCAGGAGTCTCCTTCTGAAAGACTTTTGCTGAAGTACAGTGACTGGGAAAACAATGTTCGTACCTTCGCCTCATCATTTTGGGAACCTGATTTGAGTTGAGTTCTTTTCTTCCATAGGCAGTGATAGAAAGTTACAACAACAGTAGACCACAAACAGATTAAAACTCAAATAAACTTTTTGAACATATGGGGAGGCTTGTCTAAACAAGGACATTTTTTAGCAGGTGCCGAAAAGAGTACAGAGAAGGCGCCAACCTGATATCAATAGGCAGGAAGTTCTGAAGTTTGGGTGCTGCTGCACAAAAAGTTTGTGTTCTTACAATTGTGGAATAGATATTATGTACCAGCTGCACTTATCAATGAGGTTAAGTGGGCTTGTTAAAGGTCCAGTCATGGACGACTCTGGGGTTGTGGCGCTCATCTCTCTTTATTGGCCGAGGGAGCCGGCGTACAGCTTCCGGGTCATGTGGCCAGCATGACTAAGCCACATCTGGCAAAGCAGAGCAGTGCACGGAAACGCTGTTTACCTTCCTGCTGGAGTGGTACCTGTTTATCTACTTGCACTTTGACATGCTTTCGAACTGCTAGGTGGGCAGGAGCAGGGACTGAGCAATGGGAGCTCACCCCATCGTGGGGATTCAAACCGCCAACCTTCTGATCGGCAAGTCCTAGGCTCTGTGGTTTAACCCACAGCGCCACTTGCGTCCCCTAATGCATAAGTAAGTAACACATAACTAAGTACAGTGGTACCTCTGGTTAAGAACTTAATTCGTTCCGGAGGTCAGTTCTTAACCTGAAACTGTTCTTAACCTGAAGCACCATTTTAGCTAATGGGGCCTCCTGCTGCTGCCGCACCACCGGAGCATGATTTCTGTTCTCATCCTGAAGCAAAGTTCTTAACCCATCGTGGGGATTCAAACCGCCAAGCTTCTGATCGGCAAGTCCTAGGCTCTGTGGTTTAGACCACAGCGCCACCCATGTCCCCTCAAGTGGGCTTGTATGGGGTATAAATAAGACACGTGGCTCAATAAGCCTTGGTTGACATGCCTGGTAATGTTTGGTCCCATGATAGAGCTGTTTGAATAAAGAGTTGGCACTTTTTGACTTATGTTTCCTGTGAATCAGGGATGGTAAACCTGTGACTACGACTCCCATAATCCATGACCATTGATTATACTTGGGGACAATCCTGCAGGGCCACAAGTTCCCCATCCTTGTTGTAAGATGTGGCTTATATACTTTCCTTACACCTCATGCAATTTGAAACCCAGTTACTGCATTAATGAGTGGTATCATGCCTAGTGATAACCCCGGCGGTATCATGCCTAGTGATAACCCCGGCAGCCTTCACACTCTCCTCTTGCCAGGACCCAGGCATACACTTTTGGAATCCATCTGTCTTGGGAGTTCCTGCAACTTCTTCTGAACTGACAGCTGACTATAAATTCTGAAGCTTTCAGGGAGAGGTTATCACTGGGGCTGGCGGAAATCTCTCCATATTAATTTTTCAGAACCTTCCTGATGAAATCTAATTAAACACAGCAACCCCGGCAGTGTGCAAATCTCCTTGTGTTTGTCTCGTTTGTCGTCGGCGTGATTAAGGGGCAGGGGGGATCGGAGCGGGGGGTGGTTGTTGTTACTCGCTGCATCAGATGTGGCTGTGGCACAAATATCACTGATCCTTTGATCCCTTCCCCTCCTAAGCTTTTCTGTTTTTGTAGCTTTCTCTTGTAGCTTTCTCCTGGATTGTTTCTTTTGTGTTTGTGCGCGCGCGTACGCGATCAATTTAGCTCCTCGGGGCTTGAAGGAACATATTGATGACAGACTAAAGTTGTGCAACGAAGGTGTGCTTTGCATGCTAATAGACGCTCCTCTGACCCTGCAGATATCTCATCCAAGTTATTGGTGGCTGAGCCTCTTGCCTAGCGGGCTTGCTTTGCAAATGGGCTTTTGGATATGCTTGCTTTTCCCTCCTAGCAGACGGCTTTCTGCCTGAGATCTGCAGTATCTTGAAATCCTCTGCCTTTAAGCACTTAGGACCGCAGGGGTCAGCAAACTTTTCCAGCAGGCGTTGGTCCACTGTTCTTCAGACCTTGTGGGGGGCCGGACTATATTTTGGAGTGGGAATGAACCAATTCCTATGCCCCACAAATAACCCAGAGGTGCATTTTAAATAAATTGACACAATTCTACTCATGTAAAAACACGCTGATTCCCAGACCGTCTGCAGGCCGGATTTAGAAGGCGATTGGGCCGGATCCAGCCCCCGGGCCTTAGTTTGCCTACCCATGACTTAGTGAGTATACCTACATCACATTTCCCTAGAAAAGAACAGTCTGCCAAGAATATAATCAGAGAGGCAGGTATGGGAGTTCCTCATTAGGCAAAACCAAGTTTGAGGGACGGGGTGTGAAAAGAATTACAGCGAGAGCACCAGCAGCATTTCGTAGGCTGGTTGAAGGATCATGCATCCTAAACACTGCACCTCCTGTGTGTAGCGTTGGTGTGATTCAAGGGGTTTCATGCACACGAAGCTCCACATCTTATCTAATGCATAACTAAAGGTAAAGGTAAAGGGACTCCTGACCATTAGGTCCAGTTGTGACCGACTCTGGGGTTGTGGCGCTCATCTCGCTTTATTGGCTGAGGGAGCCGGCGTACAGCTTCCGGGTCATGTGGCCAGCAGGACTAAGCCGCTTCTGGCGAACCAGAGCAGCGCACGGAAACACTGTTTACCTTCCCGCCGGAACGGTACCAATTTATCTACTTGCACTTTGACGTGCTTTCGAACTGCTAGGTTGGCAGGAGCAGGGACCGAGCAATGGGAGCTCACCCCGTTGTGGGGATTCGAACCGCCGACCTTCTGATCGGCAAGTCCTAGGCTCTGTGGTTTAACCCGCAGCGCCACTTGCGTCCCCTAATGCATAACTAAGTAACGCATAACTAAGTACAGTAGTTGAAGCACCACTTTAGCTAATGGGGCCTCCCGCTGCTGCCGTGCCGCCGCCGCGCAATTTCTGTTCTCATCCTGAAGCAAAGTTCTTAACCCGAGGTAACCTCTGGGTTAGCGGAGTCTGTAACCTGAAGCGTATGTAACCTGAAGAATATGTAACCTGAGGTACCACTGTATACGTGAATTCAGTTTGGCTTATACAAGGCAACTAGGGCCCAGAAGTTTTATTCCTCTTCCCAACAGAACAAGGTTTAACCCCCTCTTTCTAGCTCTCTATATAGTGCATAGAAGCCAACTCATAGGGACTGAGGTCCCTTTGGCCCCAATAAAATATTTGTGGGGGCTGGTCCTCCCCACCCCAAAGTTAATGGGCATTGACAAACCTAGACAGCATCCTGAAGCAAAGTTCTTAACCCGAGGTACTATTTCTGGGTTAGCGGAGTCTGTAACCTGAAGCGTATGTAACCTGAAGCGTATGTAACCCGAGGTACCACTGTAAAACTTAGTTGACTGCTGCCCCGTTGGAACTAAAGGGAGAATTCTTTTGTCAACCGAAACCCTCTTCCATCACCTGCATTCAGAAGCTCTGGCGTTGTTCCCTTCCCCTGTTAAGGCAAGTCCCACTTGCACGCCACTTAACATGACAGATTTGACATTGCAATGCCTTCTGCTCTCCATCCTGAGGGCCCCCACAGCTTGGGACGAGGGTATCGCTGGCGCAGAATGCAGATCAGCCATCAGGCCCTTTTGCTTGGTGCCAGAGATCTGCTGGCAGACACTGGTGTGACTTTGCATTTTGTTTTCTGTATTGTTAGCCCTGTCGGTAGTAAGTGATTGCATTAACTGCTGCTTATTTGTCTGTGGGGAGCTCAGCAACCATTTGGTACCATTTCTTTCCCCCCTCCCTGTCCCCAGAGAGAACTAGCTCAGTTTTGGCTGCTTCATCCCTAGCTCTCGCCTCCATGATTTAGCTGTTGCTATCCTGATTTGCAAATTTTTGGGAGCGGGCATCCCTCCCCCCAAGCATTAATTATTTTACACTCATGCATATGTGCTCACAGGTACAAATAGTTTGAAATAGGCCTGGTTGAACCCATGTGCAGGCTAATGTATTTCTGAATGGGGGTGCCACAGTGATATTTTTCTAGAAAAAGAGGCGCCAGAACTCACCACGAACTTCTCCCTTGTTCTCTTTTTTATAATGGCAATGGCATCCATCAGTGAAGTGCTGGAGCTCAGTTGCGGCTGAAAAAACAAGCCCTGGTTGTGCATCTCATGATCAAATGCAAAAGTGATCCCTGTGTAAAGGTAAAGGTAAAGGGACCCCTGACCATTAGGTCCAGTCGTGGCCGATTCTGGGGTTGCGGTGCTCATCTCACTTTATTGGCTGAGGGAGCCGGCGTACAGCTTCTGGGTCATGTGACTAGCATGACTAAGCTGCTTCTGGCAAACCAGAGCAGCGCACGAAAATGCCATTTACCTTCCCACTGGAGTGGTGCCTATTTATCTACATGCACTTTGACGTGCTTTTGAACTGCTAGGTTGGCAGGAACTGGGACCGAGCAATGGGAGCTCACCCCGTCGCGGGGATTCGAACCACTGACCTTCTGATCAGCAAGTCCTAGGCTCTGTGGTTTAACCCACAGCGCCACCAGTGTCCCTTGATCCCTATATATGCAAGAATATAAAGGATTAAGACTAGAACCAGCCTTCCTGATGAGGAAGTTTGTTTTTATGCATGTGTGTGTGTGGGGGGGGAGTTTTGTTTGGAGGAGTGAGCCCTCATCTCCAGTTGAGAGACAGGTTCACCACCTCTCTGAGAATAGTTAAGCCGGGGGGTCAGCAAACAGGGGCCAGCAGGGGGCCGGTCCACTGTCCCTCAGACCTTCTGGGAGGCCGGACTATTTGGGAAAAAGTAATAATGAACGAATCAGGTCTTACCCATGGTTAAATTGCCATAAATTGGTATTGCTTTTCATTTAAATACAATAACATACAGTGGTACCTTGGTTGTTGAACTTAATCCGTTCCGGGAGTCTGTTTGACTATGGAACCGTTTGAAAACCAAGGGACAGCTTCCGATTGGCTGCAGGAGCTTCCTGCACTCAATTGGAAGCCATGGAAACTGCGTCAGGCGTTTGGCTTCCAAAAAACATTTGCAAACTGGAACACTCACATGGTTTGGGAGCTGATTTGCTCAGAAACCAAGCCGTTCACCAACCAAGGTACCGCTGTATAACTACAGTAACTTGCCCAGCGGTACAGTTGTACTAAGTTTCACATGCAATACATAGTACAGTGCTACCTCTGCTTGTGAACAGGATCTGTTCCGGAGCCCTGTTCGCAACATGAGCAGAATGCAACCTGCGTCTGCGCGTCTGCATGTGTGCGGGTTGCGATTCGCCACTTCTGCGCATGCGCATGACATTGAGCGTCTGCGCATGCGCGAGTGGCAAAACCCGGAAGTAAGCCTTTCTGGAACTTCCAGGTCGCCACGGGACGCAACCTGAAAAGATTTAACCAGAAGCAAACGTAACAAGAGGCATGACTGCACACAAGCAATACTCTTATTTATTATTATTAATAATAATAATAATAATAATAATAATAATAATAATAATAATTTATAATATGTACCCCACCCATCTGGCTGAGTTTCCCCAGCCACTCTGGGCGGCTTCCATAGAAACCAAAAATACACTAAAATATCACAGATTAAAAACTTCCCTGAACAGGGCTGCCTTAAGATGTCTTCTGAATGTCAGGTAGTTATTTATCGCTTTGACATCTGATGGGAGGGCGTTCCACAGGGCAGGCGCCACTACTGAGAAGGCCCTCTGCCTGGTACCCTGTAGCTTTGCTTCTCACAATGAGGGAACCGCCAGAAGGCCCTCGGCGCTGGACCTCAGTGTCTGGGCTGAACGATGGGGGTGGAGACGCTCCTTCAGGTATACTGGGCCGAGGCCGTTTAGGGCTTTAAAGGTAAACACCAGCACTTTGAATTGTGCTCGGAAACGTACTGGGAGCCAATGTAGGTCTTTCAAGACCGGTGTTATGTGGTCTTGGCGGCCGCCCCCAGTCACCAGTCTAGCTGCCGCATTCTGGATTAGTTGTAGTTTCCGAGTCATTTCAAGCAGCCTGTCCACAGAGATTCTTCTTCTGAGCATGGATTAAAAGTATATTTAGGATCTACATAGCGCGCCATAGCTCTCCTTTCTGAAACATCTCTAGTCTTGCTGTGTTCCTGTGGGTATACAGGTTTTTTTTTTTTTGGTATACTGTAACCGAAACTCTGCAACACAGATCACTTGGCTATCTTAAGTGTACACTCCAATAGGTAGTGACAGAAAACATCCCATGTTTGTTCCTGGAAGTTCCAGAAAACCTGGTTTTAAAAATTTGTTGCTGTATCTTATTGCCAGCGCAGCTAGAGGATAGCAGTGGTTTCTTTTGCTCCCAGAGTCTACTCAGGTAGATTGCTTCAGGTTTGAAATAAAAAAAGTATATTCTATCTCATTTATAAAGGGAAAGAAAGAAAGCCAAGTCTCACCAAAAGTGTCTATCCTTGAAGTGTCTTTAATTACCCTTCTGTGGCAAGTAAGGCGTTCCAACACAGCCACATTCCCAATATTATTTAACCAGACTCCAATGGAGATTTCTATGGGTTGTTTCAGGCTATTGTTAATTGGGCTGTGGATAACAGTTAAGGTACAAAATCTATGCATAATGATAATAAGGCGAGAACCTAATTGGTCAGGAGGGGTCGCTGCATAATTTTGGAAATAATGTGAAACACCTTCCACCCCCCCCCCCAAAAAAAAAAGTTTGCCAACCTGCAACTCCAAGATTGCATGAAAATATGAGCCCGTCTCTCCACAGCCTTTCCACCATAGGGGCAGATGCTGGTGTTTATTTTGGATGAAGTGCAGTGCCAGTGAAAGACAATTTTGCAGGCGAGCAGAGATTGTTTGTAGGGATGGGTTCCTTGGAGGGTTTTAAACAGAGGTTGGATGGCCATCTGCCAGGGATTCTTGAGCTGTGATTCCTATATTGCAGGAACTCTACAGTTCTATGACTCTGTGAAGCCATTGCCATGCAAGACTCCATACTTCCTCTTGCTGCTGTTGACCCATTGAAAGGCAATGCACCACCCTTTCCCCATCCTCTGTGCCTCCCTCTTCCTCTCCCGCCCCCCGGCACTCACCATAAATTAGGTTACAATGCGTATATTGAATTTCCCTTCAGTCTCCGGTGTTGTGGCACATCTGCGATACCTCCTGCCGTTAATGGCTTTGCACACAAAAACGAAGCGTAATAAAGGTTATGATGGTTGTGTTTTAACCTCCTGGCCCCCATTGTATGCGAGACTGGTGGGGGCTTCTGGGGAACAGTTAACTCCCATCCGCACCCCCCCACCACACTGCATTTTCAATGCCTCCCACTAGATAACATGGCTTCTTTGAGCTACCCCGCTGCTGCTTCGGGTTGGGTTTGCCTTTCGTGGAACAAAGCAGGGAAACTGTAATATACTCGGAGTAGAGTGTGGATTTCATGCTCTTTATTCAGCTCATAGTAGTGAGGAATGGAAGTTCCCCCGAAATGTCTGCTTTATATACATTATTTACACAATGGGCCCCACGTGATTGGCTAATTCTGGGATTCTCCTGTAGGCCAGTCAGGTTGTGGATTCACTTCCACCTGGAGTTGGATTGGGTGGATCCTGAGGACCAATCAGACTGCTGCATTCTGGATCCTATTGTTCTAGGACCAATCAGACTGCTGCATTTTGGATCCTATTCAACTCAGTACATAATAGAAACGTTCTATAAATATACTTGCTCATATGGCGAAGATGGAGAGATTGTTTTCACTCTCCAGCGGAGTAATAGATTTGAGAGAGGTGGGTGGCGATGCGTGTGGAGAGCAATAGAAAAGTGTGGGGAAAGTGATGGAGAAAAGGGACCACGAAAGGAGAAAAGTTAAAGACTTAAGGACAGTTCATCAGAAAGTTCTCCAGCTCCATCGACATGAGCCCTGCTGTGTCTGCAGTAAGTAGCAGCTGCAGCTGGCAGCGGTGTGGGAATTCTGGCTTGTCTCAGTTGGCAAACTGGTTCAGGCTGCCCCTGGACAGACTCCATTCATAAAACAAGAGCCTGTGGGATCAGGCCAAAGGCCAATCTAGTCCAACATCATCTTCTCAAAGTGGCCAACCAGATGCTCGTGAGAAGCCTGCAAGCAGGACATGAGCACAATAGCAATTCTCCTCATTTGTGATCCACATAAACTGGTAATCAGAAGTACCACTACCTAGAGCTGTGGAGGCAAAGCATAGCCATTGTGCCTAGTAGCTGTCAATAGCCATCTCCTCCATTGATGTGTCTAATCCTCTTTTAAAGCAATCTAGGTTGGTGGCCATCATTGCCTCCCTTGGGCGTGAGTTCCATAGTTTAGCAATGCGCTGTGTTAATAAGTCCTTCCTTTTAACTGTCCTGGATCTTCCACCATTCAGCTTGCTTGGAGGTTCTTGAGTTCTAGTGTTGTGATGGAGGAAGAAGAAATTTTCTCTATCCACTTTTTCCATGCTGTGTAAACATCTATCATGTCACCTTATGCTCACCTTATCTCTAAGGCTAAGAAAGTCCCAAACGCTGGAACTTTTCTTCATAGGAAAGTTGCTCCACCCCCTTGATCACTTTGCTTGCCCTTGTCATCACCACCATCTGCTTAGCAGGCACGTCCAACTTCCAAGAGACTGCAATCTACAGTGGTACCTCAGGTTAAGTACTTAATTCTTTCCGGAGGTCCGTTCTTAACCTGAAACTGTTCTTAACCTGAAGACCACTTTAGCTAATGGGGCTTCCCGCTGCCACTGCACGATTTCTGTTCTCATCCTGAAGCAAAGTTCTTAACCCGAGGTACTATTTCTGGGTTAGTGGAGTCTGTAACCTGAAGCGTATGTAACCTGAAACGTATGTAATCCAAGGTACCACTGTACTCCCACTGTTACAAAATTCGCAGTGATCTACCCATCAAAGTTGTTAAGCTTTTTGGGGGGGAGGATGAGCCAAAGTTTTTTGTTGTTGTTGGGGGAGCGATCAGGGTCCCATGATCACCCAGGATCAAGCAGGGACACCCCACAATTGACCAGTAGATCACGATTGACCTTTTGGACACCCCTTGCTTAGAGCATACTCACCAACATCCTGCTGGTCAAACTCAAGATGCTCTTTTTTTTGGTCTCACCCTCTTTTGGTCCAGTGCTCTGGCCTGAGCCTGCTGACTCACACAAGAGCAAAAAAATGTGACATTCCAGGACCCAATCAGAAGCTGGGATGGCTGGTAATTCTGGGATGTCTTGCTCAAATCGAGACTGTTGAGTGGTATGTTATAGTAGGCCAAAATAGGTAAAGGGTAAAGGGACCCCTGACCACTAGGTCCAGTTGTGACCGATTCTGGGGTTGCGGCGCTCATCTTGCTTTATTGGCCGAGGGAGCCGGGGTACAGCTTCCAGGTCATGTGGCCAGCATGACTAAGCCGCTTCTGGCGAACCAGAGCAGCGCACGGAAACGTCGTTTACCTTCCCGCTGGAGCGGTACCTATTTATCTACTTGCACTTTGATGTGCTTTTGAACTGCTAGTTGGGCAGGAGCAGGGACCGAGCAACAGGAGCTCACCCCGTCGTGGGGATTCGAACTGCCGACCTTCTGATCGGCAAGTCCTAGGCTCTGTAGTTTAACCCACAGCGCCACCCATGTCCCGGCCAAAATAGGAGCATCCCATAAATGTGCATGGCTGGCAAAACAAACAAACAAATCGCCTCCCATCCCAGAATACACCACCTTTTGCAATCCCAGAATACACGACCTTTTGCAATCCCAGAATACACCACCTTTTGCAATCCCAGAATACACCACCTTTTGCAATCTTCTGAAAAACTTGCTCCTTCCCAACAAACAGCCCATTTCCCTCCTCTCGCAAATGCGTTAAACAAACAGCCCTTTTCCTGCTCGGAGGTGGACGATTTAAACATTGACAAGGGTGAGGGCTGGGAAGTAGCGGGTGGGGCACTACCAGTTAGCTGCTGTTACTCGCCTGACCCACATCTTGTCCTGTGGACCTTGGAGCTTGGCTCTGGTGCTCATGCTCCGGCGCTGGGGCACTGCCAGAGCAGAGGTTAGGCAAGAGGTTGGCCGTTTCTTGACATCAGAGCTGGCCTCCCTGGGAGGGGAAATCTCAGATGCCCTTGGAGATGGCAGAAGATGTAAAGCCGGCAACCTTTACCCTACAGGACCACAGGGAGGAGGAAGCCCAGCAAATGCAGGAGACAGAAGGGCAAGCAGGGGGGAATAAAAGAGTGGTTCCAGTTTTCGGCTTGCAGGAGGACATACATTTCCAGCATGTTAGTGGAGTCAGACACCAGCAGTAGCAGAATACCAATGGGAGGCCTGCAGGCGAAGCAGAGGCATTATTTAATAATAATAAATTTTATTTATACCCTGCCATCCCTGGCCAGAGCCGGGCTCAGGGCAGCTAACGCCAGTAAAATTGCAATAAAAACATAATAGGGGAAAAAAACCCAATTTAAAATACAATTTAAAATGCATTTTAAAAGTAGGCCATAGATCAAAACCATAAGGGGAGGGAAACATAAGGGTTAGACTGTGCCTTGGCCAAAGGCCAGGCGGAACAGCTCTGTCTTGCAGGCCCTGCGGAAAGATGTCAAATCCCGCAGGGCCCTGGTCTCTTGTGACAGAGCGTTCCACCAAGTCAGGGCCAGTACTGAAAAGGCCCTGGCCCTAGTTGAGACTAATCTAACCACCTTGCGGCTTGGGACCTCCAAAGTGCTGTCATTTGTGGACCTTAAGGTCCTCCGCGGGGCATACCAGGAGAGGCGGTCCCGTAGGTATGTGGGTCCTAGGCCGCAAACTGATATGCAAACTGATATGCAAAGCTTCCTCACCTCTTCCACTCCCGATCTCTACTCGGACCTTATCCTTTGGCTTTCAAGGGGTGCAATTCCTGTGCACCACCCCTTCTCCTAAATTTCAGCCCCTGCTTCCTAAATCCTCTGGCTTGACAAGGAGCAACCATTAGCTCTTTCAACCCAGGCAGCAAAATCTTGCTGGTGGTCCCTGTGTCTAGCAGCTGAGATTGTCACCAGTGCTCCTGAAGGGGGGGAAGGGGCTGTAGCTCAGGAGAACACCTGCTTGGCATGCAGAAGGCCCCAGGCTCAATCCCTGGCATCTCCAGGTAGTGATGGGAGAGAAGCCTGGAAAGCCACTGCCAGTCAGTGTAGTCCATGCTGAACTGGATGGGCCAATGGACTGACTGTGCATAAGGCAGTTTCCTATGTTCCTCCTCCTCTGAGTGCCCTCACCTGTGGATCTGAGGCAGGTGGATGCTGGAGCAGGGCCTTTTCAGCTCTGGCACCCTGATTGCAGAACTTCCTCCAAAGGGAGATCTGCCTGGTATCCTTATTACTGTCCTTGCAACATGTCAAGGGGCTGTTAGGTATGCAGGTTTATTCACAAGTCAGGAAGCGCAATCAGCAGAGTTCATCTAGGCCAGCGGTTCTCAACCTGTGGGTCCCCAGATGTTGTTGGACTACAACTCCCATCATCCCTGAGCTCTGGCCTTGCTAGCTAGGGGTGATGGGAGTTGTAGTTCAACAACATCTGGGGACCCACAGGTTGAGAAAGGCTGATCTAGGCTAATCTGCCCTAGTTGAAGATGTTTTTGGGATGGGCGCCTGGCCTCTCCTCCTCTCTCTCTAGCCCTCTCCCTTTGGACTCCTCCTGAGTAGCCATAAACTGTGGTGAGGCGGGGGTGGTGGATCTGCCTCTGGGCCTTTCTGCTCAGTGAGGCTCTTCATTATCTGGGTGTCAGTGGAGGAGGAGGGCTAGCTGAAGTGGGGCTGTTCAACTGCTGAGCAACTGAACCAGCGCCTGGGTCCTCTCTGTCAAGACTGCATGCTCACACTGAGACACACAGCCCAGTCCAGTCCTGGAATGGCTTTCTTCTTCAGATCCCGCTGTGCTCCCTCAAACCTCCTGCTTCCATCACCGCCCAGCTTGTCCCTTCTGCAGCGTGGTCCTCAGTGTCCCACCACCACTGTCCTGGGTCGAGTAAGTCTTCTGTTGGGAGTTTTGACTACGTGCCATTCTGTGCTGCTTCACACAGAGTCAATTAAGCGTTGGCCGAAAGCCAAGGATGACCAAGCAAGACTTCCTGGAGATATGAGACCTTGGATACAGCTCTAGCATTGGTTGAGGTCTCACACAGGCATGATGACTTATGACCTTTACTGACTGGAAAGTTTATTGGTCAGTGTGGTGTTCTGAGAGTCGTTTGGAGTTTGTGAAGAGAGAGCTAGTTGAGATCTGTTCTGTTCTTGTATATAGTAACTTGTAGAGTCTGCTGTCAATAATAAACACATCTAAGTAACCAAGTTACTAGTAGCAGCGTTTTTATTCTGCTTCGTCCATCCTGCCTGCAACTGCTTTCTGAAACTCTGCGTATGCTCTGCTAAGGTCTGGCTAAAACAGGTCAAAGTTGCGAAACACCAACATCTACTTGCTCTGTATCATCCCTGAGGGATTCTTGGACTGGCATCTCCCACCACTCTTCCTCATCCAGCCAGTCCGTGACTCAATGTCCGTTCCGTATAAATGAGCTTTTGCTAGCTTCGCTGATTTGTTGCATTTGCTGGTGTCTTTTTCTTTTTTTCTTTTACCTTGGCCTCAGGTTGGCCTGTTGTTTCCTGAATTATTTAACTGCTGCTTCCATTCCTATTATTTATGCATAATGGCATGCACTTTGATTTCATTTGCCTTTTTTGTGATTTTCATTCAGAGATCTCCCAACAAGCTTCACCAAATGCTGATGTGGGCAGGAAGGCGGTATGCAAAACATTTGAATAAAGGGACAAATGCATGCATGAATCATAACCATGGCCTCAAACACTGCAGGCAAACCAGGCTGCTCAGGTTCTATCCATACATTTGCTTTACAGTGGTACCTCTGGTTGCGAACGGGATCCGTTCCGGAGGCCCATTCGCAACATGAAAAGCCCGCAACCTGAAGCGCCATATCTGCGCAGGTGCGCGGTGCGATTTGGTGCTTGTGCGCATGCGCGAGCGGCAAAACCTGGAAGTAACCCTTTCTGGTACTTCCAGGTCACCGCAGGACTCAACCTGAAAAAATGTAACATGAAGCAAATGTAACATGAGGTATGACTGTATTTATCCCGCTTGTAAAAGGTGAGTTATCATTCTATGGTAGCGGCTGGGGTGCTGATGGGGCAGAATAGACAGGTAAGGTGGGACATGGAGGACAACAAAAGCTCTGTTGGAACAGGTCAGAGACCCATTTGGTCCAGCATCCTGTTCTCACAGTGACCAACAGGCAGTGACATAGCGTGGGTTGCCAGGTCCCGGGGCCTCATGGAGGTGGTGGGAGGGAGGGAGGGAGGATAACCAACGGAGTACGTATGTGCATTCAGCTGCCTATATGTGTCCATGTCACTCAGGAGATCGCAGCCACACATATAAGAAATGCAGAGTCTTTCCGTGGAAAACACATTTTCAATGGAGCCCATTGACGGAAGCACTCAGCTGTATTGAGGCAGCACAGGATGTTGGAGTAGATGGGCTGCTGGCCTGATCCAGCAGCCTCTTCTCATGTTTTAGAACATGGTAACACATGTTCCAGGAAGGCTTACTGATTTCCTGTTTGTCCGAGGATCATGCTGTGTTTTAACAAACATGCTGCTGATTTCATTCCATCTCCACTGCAGAACCTCAATTTGCTCCTCAGGCGTTTCTCATCTAAATCCTTCCGTAGTATGTTCTTAAGCAGGGCCTGAGAAGGATAAACAGAAAAGGGGCAGTTGTGCAATCCTGCCCCATGAGGAGCATAAATGCTGTTCAGAGTCTGCAAACTGTGAGCATTGTTTTTAGCTTCTTTTTTTAAAATAAAATAAAATAAAATAAAATAAAATAAAATAAAATAAAATAAAAGCTTTTGGTTTTAAAATCAGACTGTGCTTTTTGGTTAGGTGGATACTTCCATGCTCATACCTCGGGGTTACTCACCTTTGGCCTGGGGTCACTCACAAATTTAGCATTTGAACGGAGGACTTGCAACCAGATCTTTAAGGCTTATTCTACCTATCGATGCTATTGATTTTTCAATTGGAAGTGGTGGTTAGTAACAGCACTTCCAAACTCCCAGGGGGGGCCTTATCCTGCCATCTCTAGCTTGAGATAATACATTTGTAAATGCCCTTGTCACTAGGTCTGCAAGCTGGATAAATTCTGGCTTCTGTAATCACCTGCCGGGATTTGTCTATGTGCAACTGCAAGCTCACGGTGGATTTGTGTAGCACTACCAAGACAAGTCACCTGTGGATTCCATTTCGTCAGTTCCGAGACTGATGGTCTACCAAAACTGATGCCCTCCAGAAATTCTTGGGCTATAGTTTCCATCAGTCCCAGCCAGCACATGATGATAGGGCATATGCTTCACAGGTAGAAGGTCCACTGAGAAGATAACCTCCTTGAGTAACTGAAGCAAAAACTGAAGCAAATCAAAAAAAAGAAGCAGAACCTGATGTGCAAATGAGGATTGGAGGGATATATGACAGCCAGCGACTGTTTTGGAGCCGGCTCATCTGAAAGCACTTTGAAACAAAACAAAACACCCTTCCTTTGTTCCAGCATCTTGGAGTAGTCCAGATATTTTTAACGTCTCTTGACTATAAAGGACTCTGGAAGAAATAGATTTGATGGAGACATCAGCATGAGAGCACACGCATGCACCAAGATGCTGATAGACGTGTTTGTTAGACAATGTACCAAAATACCTGTTTCTCTCCCGGATTCTGTTAATAAAGAGGGTTTTAAAAATATATATATAAAGTTGTTTTTCCGTGGCATTGTTCAATTGTGCTTGACAATAGGCGAAATCAGCAGTTTTGAATGCATGCTGAAATACTTGAAGGAATCTAGACTGTTTGTTTGTTATTTTAAGCACAGCCAGTTCACCCCAACTCTAACTTCATCTTAATTGACTGCCAGGGAATCTCTCTCTCTACTCCTTTTTAAGATCATCCCATCTGCTGGGAAGTGTTCCATCTTTGGGGCGGTGGAAGAACCAGACAGAAATTGACATTTGAGGGGAGCAGCAAGCACTTATATTATTATTATTACAGTTTGAGAATGTCTCTTTATACCAGAGATGTCAAACACTCTGAATAGCTATCATATATTTAAATAGGAGTTTAGAGCTATTCTTATTGCACAGCCACCCACCTGTGTGGCAATATATATATATATATGTATGCAGCGTATCTGAGTGCATAAATTATGTTGCTATAATTACACCCATGTGGAAAGAGAACTCTATAGATTTATATAGAAGCAGTTCTGGAAGGCAGACATTGCAGCCTCTTTTGGGGTGTGCTTTTCGGTCTGATTACAGGGTAGTTAATGGTACTGCTGTCTGATAACAGTCATTGCTTGCTTTATTCCTCTTGCCCCAAACAACTTGACTGATAGAAGAAAGTGATTAATGGTGTTAGAAACGAATAATGTATACCCCTAGGCAAAACAATGCTTTGCAAGTACAGCCCCAATAATACTTGGAAATAAAATACAATCCACACTAATCCTACAGCAACTTTGCCGGCAGTAATTGCTCAGACAAGCGCTCACATATTGGGTTCCTTTGAGGTGCAGCTACCATAGCTTCAGTCTGGTTTGATTTCAAAATGTGTTTCCCATCTGACTGAGGTCCTATGGAGACGTCATGCTCAACCATGGTTTGTTTTACATAACCATGGTTATGATTGAAACTGAAATACTTTATTGTCACTTGTACAACTTGTATACAGTGAGATTACACAAGCACCCCCCACTCAGCTGTTAGTCTTAATTCCCCTCGTTTACTGACGTACACCCACCAAACCCAAAAGTCAGTTGCCCTGTTGTTATCTTTTCATTCAGCAGCCTAACAGCCCACGGATAGAAGCTGTTCTTCACCCTGTTGGTGCGACTAATCCTGCTTCTATATCTTCTGCCCGAGGACAGGAGATCAAGAAAGTGCCGGGCAGGGTGTGAATCATCCTTGAGAATTTTCCTCACTCTCCTGAGGCAACGTTCTTCTGCTATTTCATCCAGCGGATTCATGGGACAGCCCATAATATCTTGTGCTGTATTTGCCAACCTCTGTAGGCACTTCCTATCAGTTGATGTCAAACCAGCGTACCACACTGTGATGCAGTATGAAAGGACACTTTCTATTGTGGACTGGTAGAAGGAGAGCATCAAATGTTGACTGACATCGTTCTTTCGCAATATTTTGAGGAGATGGAGTTAGGAACTGGATTAGGAACTAGTTCAGAATACCTAAAACACAGAAAAGGATTGGCTGCAAATCAGGTTAAGAAAATCCTGATTTGAAATGAGTTTGTGTTAACCATGG
Source organism: Podarcis gaigeae (assembly GCF_964106915.1). Classification (NCBI taxonomy): domain Eukaryota; kingdom Metazoa; phylum Chordata; class Lepidosauria; order Squamata; family Lacertidae; genus Podarcis; species Podarcis gaigeae. The sequence continues at coordinate 7,403,626 of NC_139686.1, forward strand.
CTAAGTGATAACATTTGCACTTTGCAAACCTTGGCTAAGGCAGCACTCTGGCCAGCAATGTCAAACTATTAGGGCAATAAACCTGATTGGTGGTAACCATGGTTACACACTCTGCCAATGCCAGTGTTTGGTGTTAAAAGACTTGCTAGCATATCTGATTTTCTCTGTCCAGCATTGGAAGGTATGTGTGGCTGCTGTGCATCTCTCTGAAGTGGATAAATTTCATGTCCTTCAAGGTGGCTGCATAAATGAGGTTATAGTTTAAATGAATTAGCTTGTAATTAGGTAATCAAAACCGTAATGTGTTGGACTGGTGTCAGGGTATGGCTTCGTGCCTTTTGAAGGTAGTGGGTTGGTTTTTCTGTTTTTAAATAGTGGAGTCATTATATTTTAATTGCGGCAAGATAGTGCTGTAATTACCAGAACTGAATTGTCTGAGATGATGCCGCTTCAGTTCAAAGAGAGTTTCCCAACGAGAAAAAGAAAAACAACTGTTTGATTTTGGGGTGATTCCATAGAGCACGCTGCGATTTATCAGATGTTATTCCAATTTCCTTGTGCTGGTGGAAATGCGTGTAAGATCAGAGCGCTCAGCAGCACTGTGGCTTCTGTCTCCCCCTCCCTCCTTGGAGTCCCCTGGTCCTCTTGCATTGGCATATTTTATGCTGCCAGGCCTGTCTCCTGGGCAGCTGAGAGGGAAGTCCAAGGCTATATCAGAGACAGAGCAAGGAGGAGAATATGAAACCCGTTCAACCAAAGCAGATCTCCCAGTTGCTCCTCGACAAGAAGCTTTTGCCTGGGTCATGAGCATTCCACCTCTGGCCTACCGCAGTGAAGACGCTCCCTGTGGCTGGTCTTCCTGTAGTTCTTTCCATTAGCCAGAGAGTCACCAGCTTGATGTCTGAGATGGGCTTGAGCTCTGACAAACGCCTTTCATTTTATTTGGCTACAGAGAAGACCCCCAACAAGAGTTTCTTTATCCACGTGGCAATAGTTTTGAACAACAACAACAAAAATTATCCTGAGGAATGAATCCTCCAAAGACAAAATAATGCATTGAATCAAAAGGTGGTTCAGTGTGGCTTCCCAGTTTAGATTCTGGCCTTGGGGCCTGGCATCTTTTGGTGGGCCCTCGTTTTCCAAGGGCACATAGGCTTGGCAATTCATTTCCACCCTCTGTTCCTCCTCCTCCTTGCATTTTATACATGGGCAGAAAATATTTTGACAGACCAGTGGTGCAGAAAATGACTTGTTGCTGCCGAAGTGCAGCGTCTCTTGACCACAATTACGATGCATCGTATGTAAAAGCATCACTTTCCTCAGGTGTTCTGCTGATCCACTTACTTTTGCCTCTGATCTCTCTGACTGAAATATACATTATCGGGACTCTTTTGCAATCATTTCACCAGCATGAATAATTTCCGCCAAGTAATAATGCAAGGATTGCTCCACTCGATTACCTTCAAGGACTACTCTGGCTGACATGACCTTCAGGCTGTGTGCTATGTGATCTTACTGTTCTTCCCATTATGGCTTACAGGTAGCAGACTGAACGTTTGCTTTATTGTGACGTCGCCCTTTGATGACGTCACTACCGCTTATAGAATCATAGAATCATAGAGTTGGAAGAGACCCCAAGGGCCATCGAGTCCAACCCCCTGCCAAGCAGGAAACACCATCAGAGCACTCCTGACCTATGATTGTCAAGCCTCTGCTTAAAGACCTCCAAAGAAGGAGACTCCACCACACTCCTTGGCAGCAAATTCCACTGTCGAACAGCTCTTACTGTCAGGAAGTTCTTCCTAATGTTTAGGTGGAATCTGTTTTGCTTGCAGTTTGGATCCATTGCTCCGTGTCCGCTTCTCTGGAGCAGCAGAAAACAACCTTTCTCCCTCCTCTATGTGACATCCTTTTATATATTTGAATATGGCTATCATATCACCCCTTAACCTCCTCTTCTCCAGGCTAAACATGCCCAGCTCCCTTAGCCGTTCCTCATAAGGCATCGTTTCCAGGCCTTTGACCATTTTGGTTGCCCTCCTCTGGACACGTTTCGGTTTGTCCTTCTTGAACTGTGGTGCCCAGAACTGGACACAGTACTCCAGGTGAGGTCTGACCAGAGCAGAATACAGTGGCACTATTACTTCCCTTGTTCTAGATGCTATACTCCTATTGCTGCAGCTCAGAATTGCATTGGCTTTTTTAGCTGCCGCTTAATATGGTTTGCATCGCAAATAATAACAGTGTTTATATCGGGGGTTTCCTTTCCTTCACATATGTTATGTCAGCAATCTCACAATGTTAGAAACTCAGATATATAAGCTAATTGCCAAATAGCACCTTAAACCTAGTTCACAATGGAATGTCTAAACCCCATTTTGTTTTTGTTTTTATAATGAAATTTATTATTATTTTTAATACTGATTATTCATTTCATTTCTATACCGCTTTGTATTTTAAATAAAAAAATTCTCAAAGCAGTTTATAACATGTTTATAACATGTTAAAACATCAAATAAAACAATCCAGAATAAAACAAATTCAAATTTAGCGAAAATATTTCAGATCCTTCTCCAAGTGGTGCTTTGCTTTTCACATATTTATTGACCTACTTAATTTATATAGCTGCCCCATAGTAGAAGTACTCTAGGAAAGCAGTGTGGTGTTGTAGTTGGCATGTTGGACTAGGATCTGGGAGATCAGGGTTCAAATCCCGACTCAGGCATGAAGCTGACTGGGTGAGTTTGGGCTAATCTGAATCACATAGCAGCGTAGAAGCACAAGACGTGTTTCTTTTGTTGCAGTGCTACTATGTGCAGTGCCAGCCAGCTAGCTGGAGATGTTAGTTGGCAACCTGGCATCCAGAGATCTCTCCACATGGCCGCAGTTGGACCTGTGCCATTCACAAAACGTTCCTGAAGTCACGAACCATAGTCAGGTGTATGTCAGCAATTCAAAAACACTGTGAAGTTAACTCTTTATTCAAAGAGTTATTCAAAGAAACTGGAACAGCACAGGTCTAGTGATCCCAGCAACTCTTCCCAGTAGGTCTTGCCCTAACGAGGCAGTTGCAAGGACTGAAATGTTGGGATACTACTGGGAAGACGGGGGCACCAGGCAGGCATCAGGCAGGCCCCCAGCTGGCTCCAGCCACTGGCTGGCAGCTGGTCTCCCTTGGAACAGCATCAATCAGTGACACGAGCCTCAGATACATTTAGAGACCCATGCATGCTCTGTCAGCAGAGTGTGTAAATCTTCTCACAGCACAAGAGGCATACAGAGAAATGTGTAAGCATAATGTACAGCATTTTATTCAGCATAGTTCAGGGACAGAGGAAAACATGTCTGCTTACCTTCGTCTCCAGCAAAACAGCAGTAACACAAAAAGGAAGTTCCCAGCAGACTGCTGGAAGTAAACAGGCATGTGACACACTAGTCATGACTGCTCCTTTTAAGGTGGAACAGAACTATATCCTAACATGAAGGTCCCCACCTTCCCACAGGTGCCTAGGTCCCCTCCTCTCCAGCTTTCCCCTCCAAGCAACTGGAGACTGCTTCCGCATGCAACCAATCTCTCATCTGCTCTTTTCATTTCTCTCTGTGTTCTGGGAGACCAGGGGGAGGGGGGAGGGAGCTGGTTGCAGCAGGAGGGGGAGGCTCCCTGGATTCTTCAGCAGCCTGACTTATCTCTGTCCCTTGCCACTCCTCCTCTCCCACCTCTGAATCAGGACTGCTCTCTGCCACAGGCTCTTCTTGCTCACTAAAGCCTGTTGCCCCTTCAGGTTCCTACACCTCCTCCTCCCAGGCTGCTGCCTCTTCTCCCTCTGACCATTCATCATTGTCTTACCAACACTCCCCAGGCTCTGAGCCTTCTTCCCTTGGGGGTTCCCCACCTGGCACCCCCCTATTCCTCAGCATCCAGCCAGTCCCGGCCACCAGTTAGTGGCGGGAAAGAATTGCTCTCTATGAAACCTGGTACATGACACTGGGCTAGATGGACCAATGGAATATAAGGCAGTGTCCCACGATCTTTTGCTCCTCTGCTCTTTGAATTGAGAAAGACTCAAGCCTTGGAATTAGGAAGAACCCAGCTGGAGGCTGGCCATTGCTGAAGGAGTCTGGCAAGGCAAGAGTAGAGCGGCTGGTTTCTCATGGCCCAAAGACCAAGAGGCACCCAAGAAGGAGCTTGCATTGATATTTGAGCCATGCATTATTAATCCTCGCGCTGAACGCAAATTAGCTATGCAACATGTGTGCCCGATAGAACGCTCAACAGCCATGCAGCCAAGGAAGCCAGGATTAGTATTCAGCATTTGCCTCTTTTAAAAGAATTTGCTTCTAAATCATATTTTCTCCTGACTTGCCGTTACATTCTGGGTAGCGATCGGTATTTTTAAAAAAATAAACACACACACACACTCCTCTGGTGTTTAAACCCCGCAGAACAACCTCTCTTTAATATGAATGAGGCGTGTGATGCACGAGTGACAGGCAGTGGCCAGACTCTGATGGATCTGTGGTGACTTCAAGCGGAAGAGGTTTTTGTCTCCTTAGATGGAACGGAGTGGCAGCTAAATATCTCTTTAATAATTTGTAGCATGAAGTGCAGGGCGAGGGGGGCAGGGGGCGGAGAGAGCCTGACTCGGAAGAACAATGTGGATTTTTGTGTGTGTGTGTGTGTGTGTGTGTAAAGGGTGTGGAATCAGGAGTTTGGCTCTGTTGACTTCCTGCACCACAGTGGCATGTTAGCAGCAGCAGCAGCAGTGCGATTTGCTGCTCTGTCCTCTGATTCACTTGGGTACAACATCTGGAGAGTGCTGAAGGGCGGCAGCCAAACTGCTAGCTCAGCAGTGGACAGGTGAACACAAAGGACCAGTGAGGTTTCACCGGGACTTATAAAGCAACTTTCACCGCTTCAGCTTTCACCGCCATCTTGTAAAGTGTCTGTAGCCTGACAACTCCGCCTGCATCTCACATTCCAGCAGGAAGTCCTCACAATGTCCAGTCAGGTGTAGGACTGGTGTCACAATGGCCTCTGGCCAATCAGTGAACGCTGAAGTATAGTCACAACTCTCCAGGACTTGTGGCAGAACTTTCTGGATCTGGTGCTACCGGGCAAGGCACTGGACCCCCTCTTTTCTTTTCCTTTCCTCTCATGGTGGCCTAGTTCTCTGCTTTCTGGAAATAAAATTTTGAGCGGCATAAATGTTAGAATCTGAAAGGTTTTGCCAAGCAAATTGAATGTTAAGAGCAAGATCTTACATGCTGAATAAGAATGCAGCTATTTCTGGATATTGGATTTCTCTCCCTAGACCCAAGCAAATGATTTTCAAATGGGCAAGATGTTGAAAGAGGAAGAAGCATGATTTTTTTCTTTTTCTTTTGCAGTTTGCTATAACCAGTACATAAAAATGATTTGTAGGGCAATTTGTATAAGGAGACCACTGCAGTATTTTATTTCAAAAGCATGTTGTTATCAAAAATCGGACACAATCCTGCTTACCGTTGAGCAGTTTCAAGTTCCGTAATTCAGTTTTTTTAAAACTACCCCTTTGAAATCAGCGGGGGCTTCAGTGTGTTTTGCAAGCATTTTGTATGTCTTAAAAAGGCAGGACACTATACCAATGTTTTAATTTTGTTGTTTTTATGCTTAATTGCTGTTTTACCTGGGCAAGGGTTGCCAGAAAAGCCTATTCTTGGAAACATGTACATGGTGAATCTTAAAAAACCAACCAACCAGCCAACCAAACCCAGAAAAAAACAACACTTTTTATTTCTTGCTTCCATGGATTGCGCCTCTTGGGTAGGATTTGGCCCCTCCTGCACTTTGATAATGGTACTGGCCCACCTTAAAGGACTGTTGTTCAGAGTACTGCACTTTGAACAATTAATAGTAGTAGTAATAATAATCTCTTTTTTTAAAAAAAGATATTTATTAAAGTTTCAAAAATTATATAAAAACAAAACAACAATACAAACAGACGCAAACAAAAACAAGTATAATTTCAATCTCTTATTTTCTTGTAACTTACTTCCCTGACCTCCTCATACCTCCCCTTTCTGTATTCCAATTTCTAATTATTAATTCAGCAAATCCTCTCCCCTGTTTTCCATTTAATTTTTAGCCTTTCTTTTCTTTTTACTTAATCATTACAGCTGAAAACCACTTAGTTTCTAAACCAACGTCATTCTAACATTCATTCATTTTACAATGTTTCCTAAGATAATCCTTAAATTTCTTCCAATCTTCTTCCGCCGTCTCTCTTCCCTGGTCTCGGATTTCTGCCAGTCCCATATAGTCTATCACTTTCATCTGACATTCTTCCAAGGTGGGTAGATCTTGTGTCTTCCAATACTTTGCGATGAGTATTCTTGCTGCTGTTGTAGCATACATAAAGAAAGTTCTATCCATTTCATGGCGTTCTGAGAATTGGGCGCCGTTTCCTAATAAGTCAGGCCATCAATAATCTTCTGCTGTTTCCCAGTTAAGTTTCCAGCTCTCCTGATGGCATTTCCACCCTCTCTGCTGAAACCAGCCAAGCAGCTTGGGGGGTTATGGTGGCACTTGTGCTCATTGCTGATTGAGCAATAATGAAATTAATAGCCTCTTACAGCTCTTACATTAACAATGAAGTCAGCGTGTCAGTGGCTATTTACAATACAAGTTACGCTGGTGACATTCTGGTGCACTGAGCAGTTCATATTCCTAGATCTTTGCCACAGCAATAAAATCAATCAGCCATTTGCAAGCACAAGAGCATAATGAGGGGGGCTCTTCAAAGGGCAGAGCTCTCCACACTGAGCACCAAGAAAATTCAAAAAATCCTGCTCTTGGAATAAATTATTTGGAGCTGGCAAATCTGCCTATTTACATTTATTGATTCCGATTGCAGTAGTGGAGGTTTACCAGATTTGGGGTTTTTATTCGGCTGGGGCTAAAAGCAAGAAGGAGGCAGCCGATGTGCAAGTTAGATGTGTAGAAGTGTGCACCTAAGGGCAGCTCTGCACATCATGATCCTTGTGAGAAACTACTTCTTCTTCTTTGGCGATCACTCATAGCTGAGTAAGATTGTCTTCCATAAACACGGTCTTAACAGTCCGTAAGTGACTCTGGAGGCCAATTCTGGCTCCACACGTCCTTCCACAGTGGGGACACTGGTTTCTGGGTGGGAGTTGATCCCAGTGTGGATTTGCCAAGCGTGCCTTCCTCTTAGCACGTTTCTCCTGAGTTCGAGTGTCTTCAAAGCCCAGGACACCTTTGGTAAAAGCAAGAAGGAGGCAGCTGATGTACAAATTAGATGTGTAAAAGTGTGTACCTAAGGGCAGCTCTGCACATCATGATCCTTGTGAGAAACACTACGGTGTTCCCTAAAGCAAAGATGCAAAGTGTGGAGCTCATATGGAGGTATCTGGATGTAACTTTGCACATTGCAGTATGCTGGTCTGGGGGTCCTAGATGTGTTCCCAGGAGAATGCACCTGAGTATTGAAAGAAGCATTTGCACATGTACATATACCCATGCTTTTCAAGTTTCCTGCACTAGTGCTAATCTAAGGAGCTGCCTCATGGCAAACCTGGGTTTACAACAGCAAATAAAGGACATCCCTTTGCTAGTGTGTGCAAGGACACACGTATCTGTATGCATCTGTTGGTATAACAACTTTATCGCAAAATGCAAATTTCAGACAACGGCAGCCTTTAAGTCAGCTTAGGCAGGCTCGCATGAACGGAACACATTTCTCCCTCATCCAGTGCTATTTTTCTAGAAAAAGAAGTGCCGGAACTCACCACAAACGCCTCCCTTGTTCTCTTATGATGGAAATAGCACCCACCTGAGGGTGGCTGGAACTGAGTTCCGGCAAGTTCTGGCTGAAAAAAAGTCCAGCCCTTATCTTTCCTGTAATGCAATTGTCCCAAGCACAAATCCAGCACCTACCACAAGCTCTTTGTCAGAGCTGGGGAACTGTGATCCAGGAAGACCTTACTGTACTAATAGTATTTGGACTTCCCTTGCATATGAAGACAGGCTGCGGTGGATTGAGCAGATGAGACCAATAATGGGTTCAACAGTCAATAAGGCAGTTTCGCTCGTGTGCATAGGGAAGTGAGGGGCAGATGTGGTTCATCAGCCTGGGGAGGTAGCCCATCTAGCAGAAGGAAATCTCTACTCCAAACCTCCGCTGCCTTGTGGGATATATTTGGGAGAAGAAAAGGCTCAGAAGTAAACACTACACAAATTCAGAGTGAATTCCCTAAGACAGTTGGATGGCGTCTTGTACGCCTCCTTTTGGCAATGTCTGCAGCCAAGCTGGAGCCAAACATCTTGCTCTGCTTTCCTTTGGACCACATCAGCGAGGCTGAGAGGGGGGTCTTGTCATCTGGGCAGCCAAGGACCTACACACACACTGCCCAACCTAGGTGCTGCTAATGCAGCTGTTTGACCTCACCCCAGGAGGCGCACTCCATTGTGTCTTGAGACAGATGGAAGCTAACAACAATCCAGTATTCTTATCCACATTACAGAGATTACAGTATTGGCCCAGTTTATTAGAACTGAGTTAATGCATGTGGTGCACTTTGAACACTTCAGTTTTGCGATAAAGACACTCAGTATTCCTTCTTACGTAGCTGTAATGGTTATAAGGGGTTACTTGTGCGTAAGTTGCCATTACTTTCGGCTAGAGTGCCTGGCTAACCATGCCTTGGCTGACAGCCCTCACTCCATGGCCGTTCAGTCACTTGCAGAATCCGTCAGTGGGCGTTTCTTGAGCCTCTTCCAGCATAAGAGCCCGTTTGACGCCAAGTCTCCTCCTACTCTCCCTGCGCGGAACTCTTCTACGCAAGGAAGGAGTAGGCAGAGGCGTCCCTGTGCTCTCTCCACTGGTCTTGGGTGAAGAGTCTTGGAGACCTCTCTCCGAATCCTCCATCTCCCTCCCTTCTCTACTGGTGTTACGCTGAATTCCTTCCCCCCTGCTGGCCCCCTCTCCTGCATCGCTTTGGAGCCTTGCTTCCACCTCTCGCTCTGATGTCAGTTCCCTGACAGTAGCCTTTGCTAAAACATCTTCAGGAATTCTGTGTGATCAGGCTGTACAAGGGGAGGAACTCTGCATATGTTGAGAATAAGTGGTCTTTGCTATTGTTCCCCATATTCCAGAACTCAGGCTTGAGATTCATTGAAGGCTGAGGGCTGGTCCCTGGCACAAATTAAGCTCAAGGTCTGCCCTCATCAGAGTTGCCTGTGTATTGGGCTTTTTCCTTTTCCTTTTCCTGACTGCTGCAGACTCTTGAATCCTTGCGGAAGAACTGATGGGCTGGTGCATCTGGGAGCGGAATCTTTAAAAGGGTTGAAATCAATGTGAAGTGTCACTCAAGTGGCCCAACAATGCCGGGAAATCAATGCAGAATCCGAAATGAAGAACATGCAGGGGAAATGATGGCATTTGTTTGCAATTCTAATACCGTGAATCAACAGATCGCTTGCAAAACGCTCCTAATGAAAAATGCACATAATAGATGTGCCAGAGGCAGATGAGGAGAGCGGGGAGAGGAGAACAAGGTGTGCACGTTCAACTTTTGGAAAAGAGAACAAAGAAGGCAGATAAAATGTTTTTTTCCTGAATCTCATAACTATTTCCACAGTTGCAGTGGCGAGCCTATTCACCTTTGAAGTGCCAAGGAGCAAAGAGCTGGTAGCAAAAGGCACATTAAGTTATGGGTGATGGGTTGGCATTTCCTTCTAGGCAGTGTGGGCTCTGGGTTTCGGAGGGCCCTTGGGCAAGAGGACCCCAGGGACCCCCTTTCCTCCTGAGTAGCCCTATCATGTTGCTTTGCCCTGCCCCTCTGGACCATGCCACCAGCATCACCCAGAGGGGACAGGGCAAGGCAAATGAGAAGCGGGGAAGCTGTGCCCCTCCAGATAATGTTGGATGAAAACTTCCCCATGAGCCCCAACCAACACAATCAGTTCTTAGGAACATTGGGGTTTACAGTTCAGCAGCGCCAGATTTAGGGCAGTGTGGGCTGTTCCCCAGCACAGGTTGCTGAGCTGAGGGGACACAAGACTGAGAAGATCCATAATTCAGAGGATCCATTTGGGGGTGCCAAATTTTGGCCTGGCACAGGGCACAATATTACGAAAAAAAATACCGAAGTCTATCTCTGAATCCAGCAATATTTGGAGGGACCCAGGTTCCCCAACTTTGACCTAAAGGAAAAGCTAAAGAATTGGGGTGTCCTGTCCTTGCAGGGGGCAGGGACAACCACAGGGGTTTTTTTTGGAGGAGGGGGGCACATGACATGAAATGATGAATGGTAGAGTGTTTTGCTCTGTCTCATAATGCGAGAATCTGGGGTCTCTGGATGTGGGTTCAGGGCAAGGAGGAGGAAAGTCTGCATGTCAGACAACGGATTTGTGGAATTCACTGCCACATCAATGTGATTATTACTAGTAGGTTAGATGCCTTATTAAAAAGGTGGTACAGACCCATTAGGGACGTGGGTGGTCTGTGGGTTAAACCACGGAGCCTAGGACTTGCTGATCAGAAGGTCGGCGGTTCAAATCCCTGCGACAGGGTGAGCTCCCGTTGCTCGGTCCCTGCTCCTGCCAACCTAGCAGTTCAAAAGCACGTCAAAGTGCAAGTAGATAAATAGGTACCACTCCCGCGGGAAGGTAAATGGTGTTTCCATGCACTGCTCTGGTTCGCCAGAAGCGGCTTAGTCATGCTGGCCACATGACGCCGGCTCCCTCGGCCAATAAAGCGAGATGAGCCAGAGTCAGTCACGACTGGACCTAATGGTCAGGGGTCCCTTTACCTTATTACAGACCCATTGTTGAATGATCAACCATGGTGGCTGCATGGAACCTCCATCTTCTGAGCTCCTATCCCTCTGAATACCCAGCACCCTGCTTGTGGTCCTCCCCATTGCAGGCACCTGTCTGGAAGCAGACTGCAGGACGAGATGGGCCTTTGGATTAATCCGCCAGGGCTGCCTTCATGCTCTTTAGAGAACGTTGCCGACATCTCTGCTACTAACAGATGGGAAGAGCAGCGATGGTGCAATTCTCCCAGGCTTCCTAATCATTTAGCACTTTGTAGGACAGGGGTAGGGAAGCAGGCTGCCTTTGCCACAGAACCATCCCCCTTGGCACTGAGCAATTAAGGGTGTGACAGAAGAGGAGGTGCTGTGGCTCTGGGCGAGGATGGGATTGAATGGCGTTTAATAAGGAGAGGGATTCGTGATGCGCTCTCTCTCTCTCTCTCTCTCTCTCTGTGTGTGTGGCAAAGCCTTTTCCTGAGAAGGTGTGTTTTTTCAGGCTCCAGGCTGCAGCTGATGATGGGATAGAGGGTTGCTGAGCGCTCGCCAAGCAAGGCCATGTTTTTCCAATCAGTCCTTTTCCTCCATCTATTTACCCTGGAGAGTTTGCACCCCTCTTTGATCCTCTGCGGCGGAAAATGCAGAGTAAGGCCTGTTTAATCACAACTTGCTTTTTTCCTGACCATCGGTCACCATTTCTTCTTCATCCTCATTGTATTATTCAAGAAAGCCTATTAAATACTTGACTTCGGAATTGATTAACTCTCCATTTTTGTTTTTTAAAACAAGATTGCCGTTGAAATTCTCCAATGATTAGCACTTGTAGAAAGAAGGAACGGTCAGCTTAAAAAAAAGAAGAAACGTTTTCTTCTTCATCAACTGGGGGCAAGAGGGCAGCTTGAGAAATTCTGCTGAAAAGCACACACATGGAATAACCCTTGCTCTCTGATTTGCTTTTCCTCCCCTTCTCCATTTCATGTACCCCGATGGGCACGCTCACCTCCCTCAATTTGGAATTGAGCTAAGCAAACCACTCCCCTTCCCCAGTAAAATACATTCAGAAAATTGGTTCACTTTGTTCTAAGCCCAGAAATACAACCGTGGGCAAAGAATAACAAACTACATTTATTGTAAAATGCACTACTTGTGAAAAGTCCTTAAGAAGGGAACACTCTGCCATCGTAATCTGTTTTGTTAATTCACGGGAGAGCTCTCTCTTGAATTTCATACAGTGGTGCCTTGGGTTAAGAACTTAATTTGTTCTGGAGGTCCGTTCTTAACCTGAAACTGTTCTTAACCTGAGGTTCCACTTTAGCTAATGGGGCCTCCCGCTGCCGCCGTGCTGCTGCTGTGCAATTTCTGTTCTCATCCTGAAGCAAAGTTCTTAACCCAAGGTACTATTTCTGGGTTAGCGGAGTCTGTAACCTGAAGCGTCTCTAACCCAAGGTACCACTATACAACCCTGTAGAGCAGTCCAGTTCAGAATGCCTCAGATGGAAGCCAAACGAACTGCACTGAGGTTTGCGGTTGTAAACAAGATTGCAATCAAAATTTCAAAGTTTTCAAATTGCATGGTTCTGACACAGCAGGAGTGTGAAGCCCAGCTTACAACATGTGACAAATGCCCAGCAAGGTACTGGGAAATGTAAAACATTTTCCCTCAGTCCTGTTCAGCTTCTGCAGCCCACTGCCGTCAGGTAGGGCTTCAGGGATTGTGGAGAAATAAAAGAAAAAAGACATAACAAGGATTTAAAGAGCTCTGTGGAATTGTTTTGCAGAAATGGAGTTCAGTGACCTCTCTCTCTCTTAACATCCCAGGTAGCTACTCATAGGACTTGCTCAGTGCTAGGCTGTAACTTCAATTTTCTTCTTCCTCGTATTTCTAGATAGAGCTGTCTCTTTCCTTCTTACCTGCTTCTTGTGGGGAGGTATAGGATGTGTGGTCCATGCTGTTCAAGCCTGCTAAGCATGGAAAACCTAAGAAGAACTAAGCAAATATCTCAAGGGCCGCTTCTCCCCGTATGAGCCGACCTGGACCCTGGGATCATAATCCGAGGTCCTTCTTCATGTGCCTCCGCCACAAGAGGTCCAGAGGGTGGCAACATGAGAACAGGCCTTTTTTGCCGTGGCTCCCTGTTTGTGGAATGGTCTCCCCAGGGAGGCTTGCCTGGTCCCTTCATTGTGTACCTTTAGGCACCAAGTGAAAACATTCCTCTTTCACCAGGCCTTGGGCTGTTTAACAGTCTATGCCCTTTAACTTGTGTTTGTAGAAGGGGAGCGGTTATGGGTTTGTTTTGTTTCTGTTTTCTGTATTTTGTGCTTTTGTTTTGTATTTATACCCTGCAAACCACCCTGAGATCTTTGGATGAAGGGCAGTATACAGATTTAATAAATAAAAATAAAATAAATAAAAATGTGCAGCGAGTTCAGCGCTGTATTAGTCACAGTGGCTAAGCAGTGTTAGAAATTAGCCAGGCGCCAGATGTGTTTTGAGACTTGAGTGGGTTCTGAAGTCGGCGAATGGGAGAGCTGCTAGATAGAAAGCAAAACAAGAGACGTAAGGGTCATAAGTTCAATATCTTCTGTAGACACCGGAAGGAGTCTTCAGAAGGGTCATCTTGAGTAATGATGCTGGAGGCTTTGTTCGAGTCTTCTGGAGCTATCTGTTTTTGCAATAAATCCTCCTTTTCAATTACCTATGCTTACTGTGTTATCAAAGCTGGGAACCTGGACTCCTGACAACTGGCTCTTAGCATCTGGGAACGATAGATTGTGCCACAAACTCCAAATATGCTAGCATAGCCACATGCTTACAGCAAGGATGCAGAACCTGAGGACCTACTAATGTTTTAGGTCTACAGCTCCCATCATTCATCCTTTATCACTATTCATACTAGCTGGGTCTGATAGGAACTGGAGTCCAACAATAAATGCAGCAACATCAAGTGATGTAAAGGTATGTGTGGATCTGGCCCAAGTCAATTTACATTCCACACTGATTCTATTCTGGTCACTGCTGCCTTTCTCGCTTGACTCTTCCCAATTACCTCCACTGCACTCCTCAGAGAGACAAGCAAAGAGGGAGATAACCTTGAAGTTTTCTCAGAGATGCGAAGCAAGAACATAACCTTTAATAAAAATGGAAATTTTTTTTAAAGGGAGAAATGGGGGCAAGAGGTGAGGGCTACAGTCCTGCTTGCAAATAACCCAGATTAGTATTCACCCTTCTTTAAAAATATACATTGCAAAAAGGAGCATCTTTTGTCATTCCGGTGATCAGCAGTGAATCTATAAGGATGATGTGTGGATTTCCCACATTATATTCTGTCAATAAATATCTCATGGGTTCGCTCTGCCCTATGTTCAGCTACTCCTAAATTATTTTTGGAATTTGAGCCTCCGGTTCACGGCAATTTTCAGTTTCTCCAAGTCAACTGCCTTTCCATCAACTCCACTCTTAACTGCCTATAGGTAAAGGTAAAGGGATCCCTGACTGTTAGGTCCAGTCGTGGCCGACTCTGGGGTTGCGGCGCTCATCTCACTTTATTGGCTGAGGGAGCCGGCGTACAGCTTCCGGGTCATGTAGCCAGCATGACTAAGCCGCTTCTGGCGAACCAGAGCAGCACACGGAAACGCCGTTTACCTCCCCCCCCCCTTTTTAAAAAAAATAATATTTATTAAAGTTTTGAAAGTTACAGAAAGAAAAAAGAAAAAGAATTAAACATAACAAAACCATACAATACAACCCAAAAACAAAAATATTACATATACATAACAAAAAAACAACAAAAACAGTTAAAAAAAGAAAGAAAGAAAGAAAAAAGAAACACAACCAATACTTTCAATGTTATTAACTTTCTTTTGCTTGTTTCAGCGACCTCCTCACACCTCCCTTTTTTGTATTCCACTTCGATTGTTTCAGCAAATCCTTTCCATCTTCCTCAAACTTCTGTCCTATAATTTAACTTAACAAATTCTAACATTATTTTTTCCTTTAATCCAATTACAATCTATTATACTTAATTCTTTATAACATTTCTGCTAAAGCCATGTAACTTCATTCCAACATCTTTCTAACATTCCTTAATTTTACAATATTTCTGTAGATAATCTTTAAATTTCTTCCAATCTTCTTCCACTGACTTTTCTCCCTGGTCTCGGATTCTGCCAGTCATTTCCAACTGCTAGGTTGGCAGGATCTATACGCCTATAACTGCCTATAAGCACACTGTAAACAAGCAGTCTTGATGTGACTGTTCATATGGCTTAATCAAGGCCATTTTTCTGCAGTCGTTTTACTGATGTGTGCCTCTGCTCTCGCAGAACACCATGACCGCCTCCCGCAAGCTTAGCCAACCGTAGCCATATCAACAGTGCTTTTTGTGGGCACAATCAGTGAATGGGGGGAGGCTTTTTAGAGCCTAAATTCATGGCAATTTTAAAACTGGGCACATGTAGAGATCTGTAAATTTTTGTGAGAGAGGGAGAGAGACCAAAGAAGAGGAAAAAGAAAGAAAAAACCCAAGTATTTCCAAAGCTCAGAAATAAATTCAGGTTGGGAGACACAGTTTGTGAATGGCTACGTCAACTTCCAGGAATCCCAACACCTCTTTTCCATTATGTGTTACTACCGTGAATGCTATGATTTTTGCACAAATCCATAAATATATATCTGGGACTCTGCATGGGCTTCAGCACCCTGGGAGTCTCAGCGTCCTTTTTGATTTAGAACAAGTTTGTAATTGCTTTAGCTGTAAAGATAGGATGATGTCTGGTGTTGAGTCTTCAAAGCTAGAGTGGGACATTGTGGAATTTCTGGAGGCCAGTGCCCTATGTAGCTTTTTACCAGTGCTATTCCCAGTGAGTGGGGACACCTTTAATCAGATCAATTTGTGTTAGCGAAAAGGGCAGGCAAGAATCCAACACAGAACTCCAGGAAGGCCACTAAGTTATGTTCTGCATGCAATAGACTCGTTACTGTTATTGCACCCAAAGTGTAATCTGGAACATAGAGGTTTCTTTTTTTTTTAAAAAAAATAATTTTTATTAATTTTCATCATAAAAATACATATCACATCACATTTCAGCTTTAACAAATTTTTCACTTTTGGACTTCCTTCAGCCTCTCTGATAATCATCCAAATTAAATTTTTTAATTACACATTTCTTAAACTCGCTATTGCCTTTTAGTATACCCTTTGATACCTGTTTTTCTTTTTTGCAATATTTCTTCAACTTTTACAGAGCTTCTTTAAATGCCACCAACGTTATTTCTCTATCACTTATACCTTCCCAGTACTCCACCAACTTTCCCCAATCCTCGATAAACTTTTGGTCTCGTAGATATCTGATCTTTCCTGTCAATTTGTCCAGTTCTGCATAGTCCATCAGCTTCATTCTCCACTCCTCTAGTGTTGGTACTTGTTCTTATTTCCAGTTCTGGGCCAGTAATATTCTCGCCGCTGTTACTGCATATTGGAAAAGTTTACAATCCTTTCTATTTACTTCATTTCCTATGATTCCTAAAAGAAAAGCCTCTGGTTTCTTAACAAATGTATATTTCAACATTTTCTTCAATTCATTGTAAATCAGTTCCCAACTGGAACTGGAACATAGAGGTTTCTTCCTTGAATTAAGCTTTCATAGAATTTCAAGAGAAGCAAGGAGGCCGAGGAGGAGGAGGAGGAAGAGGAAGAGAAGAAGTTTCCACTGGATTTCATCTAAAGAGATGTTCATAGGGTCATAGGAAGGTGCCTTATATTGAGTCAGACCATTGGGATCCACCTAGTTCAATATTGTCCACACTGACCGGTGGCATTTCTCCTGAGTTTCAGACAAGGTGTCTTCCCTTACCTTACCTGGAGATGCTGATCTGAGGGACAAGTTGCATAGTTTAGTCAGAAGAATAGCAATGCCACATTTTTAGTTCTTCAAGAACTCTTGCATGGATTTTATCCAATTTTTATTTTGTCTGTTGGGCCTAGAACTTTGTCTCTCATCCCTTCTATCTGCCTGAGTTCCTCAGACTCTGTTGTTGCAAGTTCAGGCACTGGGAGAAGAGGGAGCAAGCTAACAAAATGAATTTCAGTAGGGACAAATGTCAGGTTCTGCATGTAGGCAGGAAGAACCAGGTGCACAGATATAGGATGGGGGACACCTGGCTTACTAGCAGTAAATGTGAAAAGGATTTACGGGTTTTGGTGGACCACAAGCTTAACATGTGTCAACACTGTGATGTGATGCAGCAGCAAAAAAGCTAACGCTATTCTAGGCTGCATCAAGAGAAGTATAGTGTCCAGAGTAAGATAAGTCATAGTACCACTCTATTCTGCCTTGGTCATACTGTGTCCAATTCTAGGCACCACAATTTAAGAAGGATGTTGACCGGCTGGAATGTGTGCAGAGGAAGGTGACCAAGATGATCAAGGGCCTGGAAACTAAGCCTGATGAGGAACGGTTGAAGGAGTTGGGCATGTTTAGCCTGGAAAAGAGGAGTCTGAGAGGAGATATGATAGCCCTTCTTCAAATATCTTAAGGGCTGTCATATGGAAGAGGGAGCATGGTTGTTTTCTCCTGCTCCAGAGGGTAGGACTCAAACTAATGGCTTCAAGTTACAAGAAAGGAGATTCTGACTAAACATTCGGAAAAACTTTCTGATGCTAAGAGCTGTTCGGCAGTGGAACAGACTCCCATGAAAGGTGGTGGACTCTCCTTCCTTGGAGGTTTTTAAGCATAGGTGGGATGGCCATCTGTGATGCTTTAGCTGAGATTCCTGCATTGCAGAGGGTTGGACTGGATGACCCTTGGGTCCCTTCCAATTCTATGATTCTATCTGCCCTATATATTCTACTGTGAACAGACAGAAATAATTCATTCTGTTTCTCTGCAATGTCCTTATCCTCCTTTAGCACTCCTTTGACTCCATACCTGAAGGAGCGTCTCCATCCCCATCGTTCTGGCCAAACACTGAGGTCTAGCACCAAGGGCCTTCTGGCAGTTACAGCAGAGGGCCTTCTTGGTAGTGGCACCCACCCTGTGGAATGCCCTCCCACCAGATGTCAAAGAAAAAAACAAGTATCAGACTTTAAGAAGACATCTGAAGGCAGCCCTGTTTAGGGAAGCTTTTCATGTTTAATAGACTATTGTACTTTAATATTCTTTTGGAAGCTGCCCAGAGTGGCTGGGTAACCCAGCCAGATGGGTGGGCTATAAATAAATTGTTGCTGTTGTTGTTATTTATTTATTTGATATCCATGTCATCCAAGGGTCCTTGTTAGGCAGTCTCCTGTTACTAATGTATATAAGAACTTCTTCTAATTAATGGTTCACACATGGGGTGAACAAGAGCGATGATTCAAGAAGGCTGGGTTCCAGCTGGAAGGTGTCTGTCAACAAGTTCCACAGCTCCCGATGCCTCAGTCATTCACAGGCACCCTGGACTCCTTTGGGAGGAATGGCGGGATATAAATAAATTTAATAAAATAAAAAACTTCACGGTTCCATGTGCACGCTTTGTTGACTCATTGCTGGCTCGATAGAATGCTGATCGCAAATCTCTTTTGACTTCTTGCTTTATCTAAAGCTTTAAATAACCGTAGCTCAGAGACTAAAGCACAAGTCATACCACATGCATATCAACTTCACAACTGTGTGCAGCAAAGCCTCTGGGCTGATGTTCCAGCCGTCTGCTGAAGTAGGGGCGCTTGCAAAACCTTCCCCATCCAAATTCCTCTCTGGATTTTGGGGGTTCTGAAGGACCCAGTCTTCATTCTGGAACGGCAGCCATACACCAGCAATCCAGAAATGTTCTGCTGTCACCTCTGTGAGATGAAAGCTTAGCTGAGGTGAAAAGTTCCAGCCTCCTCGTACTGAAGCATCAGATTGCCTTCCTTCCCCTGCTGCCTTTTACAATGGCTGAATAATTTTCTTTTTTGAACAGAGCCTTTTGTTCATTGTGACACGGCTGCTTTGCGAAACATCAAGCATGATTACTGAATTATTGGTGATGTTCAGGAAGTCGGGGGGGGGGGGAGGAAAGAACACACACACACAGTTCTCCGAGAAATTATTGCTGAGCAAACGACTTGGCAAGGAGGAGAATGACGGCAACTTTAAGATTAGCCGCTCCACACATTGTCTCGGAAGAGCTGGGAACTTTGAACAGTTGTGGTGGGTGACCTTTGCCTGAAATGGAAACAAAGAAGAGTGAATAGGGAAAAGTTTTGCGTGGACAGGTGGAGTCCCTCAAACCCTGGGCGGCCCCTGTGTGGAATAACGACTCAAGACAACGTGCTATGGGATTAAAATTGGCCACAACTTGATTTTGTTTCAGATGTGCGTAGACCTTGGCTCAAGCATTGGGTGTTTATCCCTCCCAGTCCCCCGCTGGGGATCTGGGGAACATCAGGGTTATCCAGTGGGGGGGGGATGGGTTGGCTCTGGAGAACATATGTTCAAGCAGAGAGAGCCCGCCCCCGTTACACCGCCATCGCAGGGGAGAGCAATGACGACATCTAGGCGTACGGCCAGAGCCTTCCCTCAAACAACCCCTTTAACGGGGAACCCTGGTATTGCCGCTGCAAAGAGGAGGGGGTGTGGGTCACGGCTGCACGCCCCCTCCTCATTTAGGGAAGATAGACTAAGCCCAAGGCCTGACACCCCCAAAGTTGTGACATTTTGCTACGGGAAAGGCAAACCTGCCAATGCAGGAGAATTCCTTTCCGGCCCTTCAACAGCGACCTCGACGTAGCAGCGCCTGCATACCTGTGGAGAAAAGGTTAACCTGCCAAAGAAGTCTTAACTGAGGGTGGGTAGGGTGGGAGAAGCTCTGGAGCCAACTGGCGATTCCCAGGTAAGATCCTCCCCCTATTGTGTGGGCAGGTAGTCCCTCCCCCTACCTGGCCTGGTCACCTTGGCAACGCCTCCCCAGGCGGAATTGGGCAACTGGCTGAGGTAGGCGGAGACCTCCAGGTATCCCACCTGAGGGGAGGCGAAGCCAAGCCTGTGGTTAAGGGGCCGCATAGGGTCCAGGGGGCTGTGCGCAACCACGCAAAGGGTGCCCCCCATTTAATGTGGGGAGCGGTCATTCCTCCTTCTCTCATAACACTAGAACGAGTGGACAACGAAAGAAGCCGAATGTTGGAAGATTCAAGGCAGATGAAATAAAGCCACAAGAAATAGTGATAGCCAACAACCTAGATGGCTTTAAAATAGGATTAGACAAATGCATTGAGGAGAGGAATATCGATGGCTACCAACCCTGATCGGTATGCTCTGTCTCCATGTTCAGAGGCAGCAATGCTTCTGAAGGCCAGTTCCTGGAAACCACAGGTGGGGAGAGCTGCTCTTGTGCTCAGATCCTGCTTGCAGGTTTCCCATGGGCATTTGGTTGGCCACTGTGAGAACAGGATGCTGGTCTAGATGGGCCATGGGCCTGATCCGGCAGGCTCTTGTTCCTCTGAAGATTTCCTGGGGCTCCTTAACTATAAAATAAATAATGGTGGATTTGAAAGTCAGCATACAGCGTGGTGTAGTAGTTAAGAGCGGTGGACTCGTAATCTGGTGAACCGGGTTTGCTTCTCTGCTCCTCCACATGCAGCTGCTGGGTGACCTTGGGCCAGTCACATTTCTCTGAAGTCTCTTAGCCTCACTTGCCTCACAGAGTGTTTGTTGTGGGGGAGGAAGGGAAAGGAGATTGTTAGCTGCGTTGAGACTCCTTAAAGGGAGTGAAAGGCGGGATATCAAGTCCAAACTCCTCCTCCTCCTCCTCCTCCTCCTCCTCCTCCTCCTCCTCCTCCTCCTCCTCCTTCTCCTCCTCCTCCTCCTCCTCCTCCTCTTCTTCTGCTTCTTCTTCTTCATCCAGGTTTCTACATGGTACAACATGCTCTAGAGCAGCCTTTCTCAACCTGTGGGTCCCCAGATGTTGTTGAACTACAACTCCCATCACCCCTTTCTAGCAAGGCCAGAGCTAAGGGATGTTGGGAGTTGTAGTCTAACAACATCTGGGGACCCACAAGTTGAGAGTCTTCAGCACAGGATGGATTACAACAGCAGACAGATCCATATGGGAAATGTTCCCTGTAACTGCAAGGCAGGTGTGGGGGACCGTTGACCTTCCAGAAGATGCTGAATTCCCAACTCCCATTGGGCCCAGCAAGTGCTGCCAATGTCCCGGGATGATGGGTGTTGTGGTTCAGAAAGATCTGGAGTGCCAAAGGTTCCCTACATCTGCTGTAAGGAGAAAGGTTTGGAAGCTTGAGAAAAAATGGCCGAGGATCCATTTTTTTTGAAATATGCCGATGCTGAGAGCGAGTGAACAAACATCTGTTTCGTCCATTAAAGACAAGAACAGCTGGATCTGTGTGCAGTTGCCCCATGGCAGCCTTCTCTACAAATAACCTTTCACAATGACTTTGTCCACCAAGATGGCCATTGGGTCATTCTGGGCAGGAAGGAGTATAAAAGAATTTCCTGTTCCAGCTAAGCTTTGCTTGAGCAACAAGGTCTTCCTGAGCTCTGGTGTGCTCCTTCTTGATTTGTCCCATTGTCCTGCTATACTCGGTGGTTATTATTATTATTATTATTATTATTATTATTATTATTATTACAAGAACACACATGGAATAAAAGGACACGATTCTCAAGCAGCAGTGCGAGATGCTGGAATGTCTAAGAGTCCTTGGGCATAAGCAACAGACACATAATCACCCTTCATGGGTTAAGATCTTTGATTTATTCCACTGAGATTTAGTGGAGCTTTTTTCTCTTTTCATCTCATTTCCTCCCTCTTGAGAAAGAAAGGATGAATTAAAGAAAACAAAGCCAAGTAAACATTTGCTGGCAACTAGGGAAGGAAGGTGGTACGGGAAAGATTACTTCCTCTGGTCTTTTGGAATTGTTATCATATTAAACTCCTGTTTCGCAGGTGTAAGTATTTTCCTATCCAGCAGCATATCTTTTCCCCTGGACAGTGAAATTGCTATCCTCTCTCACGGTATAAATTACCTGTCAGAGCCTTTTAGGTACTTTCAAGCTGGTTAGTTCAGAGACAAGGGAGCAAGGAGAAGGCTGACTGGCTTGGCTTTGGGGAAGCAGGAGGCGCGGGCGGTGGCATTTTCTTTTATACTTTAGAGCCGGTGGTTGCCTGTCACAATGTTATTTTCCTTTATCACCTTGAGTTTGTGTGACTTGACAGGCCCATAGGACAGCAGCAGCCTTTGAGGGCCAGGCATGCCTTTTTACCAGAGGGCATTTCATGTCTGATTTGAGCCAGGTAAAAAGGTAAAAGGTAAAGGACCCCTGGATGATTAAGTCAAGTCAAAAGCGACTATGGGGTTGCGGCACTCATTTCACTTTCAGGTTGAGGGAGTCGGCGTTTGTCCACAGACAGCTTTCTGAGTCATGTGGCCAGCAGGACGAAACCGTTTCTGGCACAACTGGGCACCCTGACAGAAACCAGAGCGCACAGAAACACTGTTTACCTTCCTGCTGGAGCGGTACCTATTTATCTACTTGCACTGGTGTGCTTTCGAACTGCTAGGTTGGCAGGAGCTGGGACAGAGCAACGGGAGCTCACCCCGTTGCGGAGGATTCGAACTGCTGACTTTCTGATCGGCATGCCCAAAAGGTTTAGACCACAGCGCCACCGAGCCAACGTCCTACTTGAGCCAGGATGGGTTCTTAGCTTGGTGTGCTCAGAGATGAGGGGGGAGAGCACCTTGGATATCCTTTTGCTAGTTTCCATTAGTCACATGGAAAAGGTAAAGCGATAATCCTGTAATTAGTGGATAATGGCGCATTGTTATTGGTGTGGCTTTATGTGGATTTGTCTCTCTCATTTGCTGGTGGTTCAGGTTTGTTGTGTCCTCCCTACAATTCTGCAAATTGTCTGCAGGCCTGAAGCTGGTTCTGTAGGAGGTGGTTTGGCAGGTCTGGTCCTGTAAGATATCTGGAAATGTGACCTCCTGAGAGCCACACATAAGCTGTTCTTTGGAAGAAGATTGGGATATAAAAATATAAATGTCAAATACTTCATAAAGAGCTGCTGCCATCTTTTGCTCCTTGGGCAAAATATACAAGGCATTCTGAGGTAAGAGAGTTATAGGATTATAGAATTCTATCAGGGATGGGGTGGCATCCAGATTGAAACTGTTGTATCCTAGGTAAAAAAGGTACAGGTAAAGGGCCCCTGGATGGTTAGGTCTAGTCCAAGGCAACTATGGGGTGTGGCACTCATCTCACTTTCAGGCCGAGGGAGCCGGCGTTTGTCCACAGACAACTTTCCGGGTCATGTGGCCAACATGACTAAACCGCTTCTGGTGCAACGGGACACCGTGATGAGTGCCAGAGAACACGAAAACTCCAGGAGCAGAACCACTGTGCATGGGCCATTTTGTACTGCATGGCTTTCCTTCCCACCCAAATCTCTCTTGTGTCGTTTCTACTATCCTACCCCATACGGTTTTCCAACATACAATTCTGTGGCTTCTCAGACCCAAGTTAAAGAGTCTGGGCTTTTTAAAGCAGCAGATGTTCTAAGAGAGCTTTGTAGTCGGGTGTGTTTGTGTGTGTGTGTTTGTGTGTGCAGAAGAAGCCTTTTACAAAACTTTGTAAGTTTCCTCTCGTCTTCTTTCTCTCTGTGTTATTTTCCTCCCTTTGGAATTGTGTGGGCTGGGGAGAATAGCTTGAAGCTGGGCAGGAAGAATAATCTTGTCATATAATCCAGAAAATATTGGTCAGCTGTCTTGTTCTGTAAAGCTGGCAGGCAAATTAACTAGGGCAGCTGTGAAGGGCAACAGAGAGTGTCTTCTCTGCTATAACCTCCCAAGGCTTTGCTTCCTATGCTCTGCCAGCTGCCAGAGAACAAGCAAAGCCTTCATTCACCAATGGCCCCCTGGTTCACCTTTGGTGGTGCTTACTTACCTATGGTTAAGAGTATTCGTTGCTTGGTTGGAGTGCTGGCCATGCCTGGTATGGCCAGGGTGCAGATGTATGTCACTTAGTAATATCAGGATACCTCTCTGGGCCTGCTCCATTTGATGAAGAGAACCACAGGCCAGATCTCCTACAGCAGGATTTCAGAAGAAGAAGAAGAAGAGTTTGGATTTCCTATACCGTTTTATCACTACCCGAAGGAGTCTCAAAGTGGCTAACAATCTCCTTTCCCTTCCTCCCCAACAACAAACACTCTGTGAGGTGAGTGGGGCTGAGAGACTTCAAAGAAGTATGACTAGCCCAAGGTCACCCAGCAGCTGCATGTGGAGGAGCGGGGAAGCGAACCCGGTTCACCAGAATACGAGTCCACTGCTCTTAACCACTACACCACACTGGCTCTCAGCCAGAATACCAGATGAAGCTGGTAGACAGCTGCCCTTGACACAGGGTTGACCTGTGTCTTCATGGGCAGCTGTGAGTCCAAAAGGACTCCCTGGTCCTTCAGGGGCACAGTTACCCCACTTCTTTCTTTGCCCTCTACACCCTTCCTTTCTTTCTTTCTTTCTTTCTTTCTTTCTTTCTTTCTTGCAGCAGAACCAAGCCCCTCCTCAAGTCCCAAATGCGCCACCACACATCACTACTGGGTTGCGTTTAGTTCATCCAAACGGCAGCGCTGAAAGCATCTGCAGACGGAAACGCGTGATGCCAAAGCAATTCCACTGGGAGATTTCAGAAATGAGAAGCATTGCGAAGGCTGGTGGGGGTGGTGTGTGTGTGTGTGTGTGTGTGTGTGTGTGTGTGCAGGGCAACAACCCCACCCCCAAAGCATTATTGGCCTCTTCCAGCGAGGAATCGCTAATCAGCCAGCTTGAGCTTCACCTGCTGTCACCTCTGAGACCTTCCTTTTATAAAACGAAAAACCCACTCGGAGCTCTCTGGGCACCTAGCTCTGTCTGTCAGGGTGTTGATCTGTGGGAAGGGAGAGCGGACCCTGGTCTAGACTTCACTGGCAAATGCTAGCACTGATTAAAACAGACTTGAGTTTGAGCTACTGTACGTATAAAAAGGTTGCTATGGAAACAGGCATTCACTTCTGTCCAGATTTCAAAACTATGTTCTCTCTCTCTCTCTCTCTCTCTCTCTCTCTCTCTCTCTCTCCTTCCTACTCCCCCTTTCGTTCTCCATCTTCATTTGCTTCAGTTTTGTTGCTCCTGTTGATTGCTTGGTGAGCAACGATTGGGTCCACCTGTTGATGTGCTGGTTGCATGGACCGTACCACTTTGCAGTGCAGGCGAGGGCCGCTTTTGAATGCTCTTCCACCTTCAGACAAACATACAATCAAACAAGCACTTTCTGCAAGTAAAAAAAGCTGCTGCGTGAGCATTAAAGGTTCTTGTCCAGCCTTTTGCCTGATTTCTATTTGGAGGGTGTTAGAGCATAGAAGAACATCTCTCCCCCCCCCCCTTTTGGAAAAAGAAATACTCCCTATATCCTGCAATGGTTCTGCAGCTTGATTTTGCCACATGTGCAGCTCGGACCCAAGTTCATTCACACTACCAGATGCTTGCCCATTAGACTGAATGGGACACTGCCCCACCAACCTTAATCTTCACATCCACCTGTCTTTGTAAGCAGCCTAGCTAAAGGTCTGTCTCCAGGCACTGCAGTCATCTGCAAGGGATTCCCACAGGTCAGGGTTGATGTTGCCAGCCTCCATGCCACATCTGCAGACATCTTTGTAGCACCAACGAGCCTGGTGTCTGAAGCCAGCTCCCTGTACAGCAGCCCTTGGTGTTCCTGCCATCTTCCATTCTGTGGACATGACCAAGCCAGGGTAGACGTCGCCGAGACAGAAATGTGAGTGTGCCAGGAATGTGGGCTTGGGTAGAGCACATCTTTGGCATTCTGTCCTGCCATATGATACTCAAAAAAATCCCACAGACGTAGCTCATGTGGAAGGCATTGAGGCATTGTTTCTGACTAAAGTGGTGGCACAAAAGAAGAACGGGGGGAAATCATGGGACAACCAGAAGTGTGGATGAACCTCAGACCATGGGAGATGCAGCGATGTCCTAAGGAAAAGTGGGACATTCTAGGATCAAATCAGAAACCGGGACGGCTTCTTCTGTAAATCCAGGACTGTCCCTGGAATATAGGGACACTTGGAGGGTCTGCCATCTACCACCAAGAAAGTTTAGTACAAGCTGCAGATCTGCTTTTGCAAAGAGTTTTTCACGCAACCCACCTCCATGGGGTGTGTTGTGGGGGGAGAGGAAGCCCTGCAAACCCCATGGGCTCTGGCCTTTCTCTGGTTACCTCGCTTCAGAGATATCTGCACTGCCTTTAACAACAGGGAATTCAGAATCTGCCTGCTGCTGCTGCTGCTGCTGTCACCAGGAAGTCCTGAGCAGGCAGTGACATTAGCTGCAAAGTCCTAAGCTTGGCCTAGATTTGTTACAGCATGTAAGGCTGCTATCAAATCCTTTTGAAAGCCACTCGGCTGATGCCTGACAGCCCGGTTGCCTGTGGTTGGCTCACAGCAGCCCTTTCCCTCGCAGTCAGGTACTATTGCGTAAGCCTCCCTGAGGGTTTGCCGAGCCAATTCAAAGGCTGCCTTGTTTGAGCAGATGATGCCAGATGGGCCAGACTGGAAATGTCAGCGAGGCACTAGGTTGTACGGCTGGGTTGCAGCAGAGCACCTGTGATGCAGCTCGGCTTCAGGGTGTACAGGAAAGAGCGGACACGACAGAGGGGGGCGTATGGAAGTAGGCATGGTGGAGAGAAAGGGCGCGGAGATAAGTTTCTCTCCCTCTCTCATTATACAAGAGCCCAGGACCAGTGAAGCTGAACACCAGGACAGACAAAAGGACAGACAGCACACGATTAAACTGTGGAACTCATTCCCACAAGAGGCAGTGATGGCCACCAAACTAGATTGGTTTAAAAGGAGATTAGACAAATTCCTGGAGGAGAGGGCAGCCGGGGCATGTGCAGAGTGCTCATTCAGCACGCCAGCGGAGTGTGCCAACGGAACAGCAAAACACCCAACAGTTCTAGGTAGGCTCAAGTCCCTTTATTGAAAGTATACAGCAGTTCCACAGCTTATAGGTTACATAGTGTTGTAATACAGAGTCTTTCCAGCAGTATATAGTCTCCTTGCAGCGTTCCAGTGCAGACTAAGACTAAGAGCCAGTGTGGTGTAGTGGTTAAGAGCGGTGGACTCGTAATCTGGTGAACCGGGTTCACTTCCCTGCTCCTTCACATGCAGCTGCTGGATGACCTTGAGCTAGTAACACTTCTCTGAAGTTTCTTAGCCTCACTCGCCTCACAGTGTGTTTGTTGTGGGGGAGGAAGGGAAAGGAGATTGTTAGCTGCGTTGAGACTCCTTAAGGGGAGTGATGAAGCAGGATATCAAATCCAAACTACTCTTCTTCTTCTTCTTCTTCTTCTTCTTCTTCTTCTTCTTCTTCGAATCATAGAATAGAATCATAGAATCATAGAGTTGGAAGAGATCACAGGGGCCATCGAGTCCAACCCCCTGCCAAACAGGAAACACCATCAGAGCACTCCTGACATATGGTTGTCAAGCCTCTGCTTAAAGACCTCCAAAGAAGGAGACTCCACCACACTCCTTGGCAGCAAATTCCACTGTCAAACAGCTCTTACTGTCAGGAAGTTCTTCCTAATGTTTAGGTGGAATCTTCTTTCTTGTAGTCAGTCTCGCATGCTTACTGACTCACTCTCACATGCTTAACTGGTTGCAAGCGCAAGAGAAACACACCTGGAATTAACCTGCACACCTAACTTAACCTGTCCTTTTCTCTGCATGTATAAACCCCTCACGTACTAACAAGGGCTATCGATGGCTACCAGCCATGATGACTTTGCTCTGCCATTCACAGTTGGACGCATCATTGCTTCTGAATACCAGTTGCTGGAAATGGCAGGAGGGAGAGTATCTTTCTTTTCTATCTATGTGGTTGGTTCCCACATAGGATGCCAGGCTAGATTGGCCATTGGCCTCATCCAGCAGGTCCCTTATGACGTTTTCATAGTTGAACTGTGGAGTTGTCTTTCACCAGAGGCAGGGGTGGCCACCCGCTTGGACGGCTTTCAAAGAGGATTTGAGGAAATTCACAGGGGATAACGCTTTCGGTGGTTACTACCCACAATGTCTGTGTTCTGCCTTCATTGTGTGGCGAGTTCCCGCCCCACCAAGTGGAAATAATGACACATGACACAATTAGTAAGGCTAATGGGATAAATAAGGCCACAACTTTATTGGTTACAGGTGATGAGCGGTATTGGCTTAGGCATTGGTCCTAACCGACTATATCCAACTTCAGCCCATCTGCTAGAAGTCCAGGAAGGGTTAACCACCATTGGGCGAATCCTACTGATGCACATCAACTAGGAACTCCCCTGGGGTCACTGCTAGGGGGCATGCCTTAGGCCCTCACCTCTATAGGCTTTGGATAGGACCACGCCCGCCCCCGGAATCCTTTATCGGACTACCCTTCAATATGTGGGGCAGGTGATGGCGCTACCTCCTCTCTTCCATCTACAAAACAATACCAATACCAACGCTTAACCGCCAATACCAAGAAAGTTGTGACGATTTGCTACGAGGTAGGTGGAAACCAAGTGGAAAAATTCCTACCAGGCCCCACAACAGCGACCAGCCAAGGTCCATAGCAAGGTCAAAGGCAAAACCTTATAGGGTGGGAGGGTGGAAAACCAAATAGCTGAGGAGCGGCAAAGAGGGAGATCCTCAGCCGCGTCCTGCTTTAAATAAGGCAGGCCATGCCCCCAGTGCCAGCCAATTGGCTGGCCAGGGGTTGACACGGCCGGGAATCCCCCCAATCGTGAGGGGGCTGGGGCCGTGAAGCCCGCAACCCCACCTCCTCTGAAGGGCGGAAGTGGCTTTGCCAGGGGCAATGTGATGCTGATTTCCAGTTTCTAGGAATCAGAGATGGGACAGGGGTGTGGCGCATCCCGTTTTGCTGCCTGGGGTGAAAAGAGAACAGGCCGCAGCACCCACCTTGCCTCCTTTACATGGTTTGCGTGGCAGCACCTGTGAAGTGGCAGCAGCAGCAGGTTCTGGCAAGACTTCCCCAGAACCTTCTGGTTCTTCTGTGCTCTGCTACGTATCATGAGATTTCAGTGAGATGTCATGAGATTTCAGCAAAATCTCGTGAGATCTCAGTGCCACTTGTCCTCCAGCAATGGCAGCAGGCAGGGGCGCCCACAGGGGACTCTGTTTCTTGGGCTTCTGCTGCCCGAGGCAACTGCTTCAGCCCGCCTCATGGCCAGGCCGGCCCTTGGTGAGGAGAGTGCTGTTGCGCCGAGTTACTGAGTTCTCCGTGGCATATGCAGCTATTGCAAAGTTTTAAAGGGGTTGTTTCCGGTGCTAATCTGGATCCTGGCGTTATTTATTTATTTATTCGCTCACGCTATGCTTTTCACAATTAATTTACTGTAAGAAAATAGATCAGAGAAACGAGGGAGGACAGTTGGCAGCAGTTTAACAAACAGCTTCGGAGGAGAGATGGAGCAGGGAAGTTTGCAACGCATTCCACAGTGCACAATTAGCGTAATATTGTTTATTTTGTGAAAAGTCCTTTCAGAGTCCTCATTTACAGGCTGTTGCCCAGCTAGCTGCACATTCAGATTCCCAACCACCTTGCTATTGCTCATCCTAGATTCCCATTCGCTGTGCTGGCCAGCTTGCTCTTGCATACAACGCTGGCTATTGTTAAGCAGCCTAGATTTAACTCTGCTCTGTTTTCCACAGGAAGGCATCCAGCAATGGCTGCACAATAAGGGTTCAGAAATCTATCGCTACTTTGGAGAACTATACATGTGCATATGTGGTTTTCCAGTCCTGAAAAACTAAAACTCTAGTTGGTTATTGCATCTGTATCATGCCTGTGGGTCATTCCATATCAAGTGATCCAACTTTAATGACATCCAATTTTCTCAATTCTGGGCTGAGCTTATTAAGGTTTTTGTGTAAAGGCCAAAATTGTCATTAATTTTTTTTTCATACCCTCATAACTCACAAACAGGATGAGATAAATAATAAAAAATTTAGATTTGAACTTAGTTTTGATCATTCAACAAGTGTACAAAATATTAAGAAAACTGGATGACATGAGGTAAAAAGTTAGATCGCTTGATATGGAATGACACACAACATCTCTTATTTTAAAAGTGTGTTTTCTATCACTACGGCTCACATTGCTTTTATTAATACCTTATTTACTCTTCTTTTATGATTCGACACCACTTGTGGGCTGGCTGTTATTACTTGATTGCTCTCTTGATGATGATGATGATTGATCACTGTTTTCGGTGGCCCCGGGCATGGTTAATGGAAAGGTGGGAGGTGAGTATTTTAACTCTGGGGTGCAGAACTTGTAGTCTGAGGCCCGTCCTGTGTTGGCTCTGAACCAACCTTTGCTGGTGCACAGCTTGTTAGAATTCCTGCCCCATGATTGCAGTCATGGGATTATTGTCTTTCACATGACGTGATATGTTTTGACTCCACAGAGTGGGAAGTGACGGAGACAGGATGTTTGTGTTACTGTGTTCCTTGAAGTGGGACTATTGTCCTTTGTCCTTTTTCTCTTTGCTGTCTGATGCTAGAGAGAGGGGGAGCCATGTTGCAGTGCTCTGTGTGTGTTTATATGTAAATAAAGTAGATTAGCCAAAATGATGAGTTGCTGAGGTCTGTCACGCAAGGTGCGCAAACTCTGTGGATCCCTAAGTGTGCCGATATCGGTTGGCATCAGTCGCTGTGATGTTTGGGCTGAAGAAAGCTTATGAAGCTCCCGAATGATCAACCAGGAGGGAGAGGATGTGCCAGTCGGGCTATGTCTCTGCCAGGGTCCTACTCGAGTGTAGGCTGAACTCCTGACACAGCTATCCTCAGAATGTGGTGGCCTCTCCTTCCTTGGAGGTTTTTAAGCAGAGGCTGGATGGCCATCTTACTGGAGATTCTTTGCTGCGATTCCTGCATTTCAGGGGGTTGGACTGGATGACCCCCCCGCCTTGTTTCCCTTCCAGCTCTATGGCTCTATGACTCTGTCCCCCTCTTCAAAGTTTGAGAAGTTCTCACTGAATAGACAGAATTGCACAGGCGCTGGGATGGGGCAGAGAGCGTGTGCCCCTCCATTAATTATCTTGTCCTTGAAGCTTTGGGGTCAGGCTGTGACTGTGGGGTGGGCAAGCTTGTGTGTGTGTGTGTGTGTGTGTGTGAGAGAGAGAGAGAGAGAGAGAGAGAGAGAGAGAGAGAGAGAGAGAAGGAGAAGCAGAGCCTTGGATTCAGTAGCCTGTAATTATATAATTCTCCCTCGTTATCTTTTCTAATTGTTCTCCGCGCTGTTTCCGAAAACGATGGGAAACAATGGCAGATGGAGATGGTGTAGGAGGCAGCGGCAACCGTGGCAGCCTGCCAGGGTGAAGGCAGGCTTCCCAGAGAAGAGGAGGAGGAGGAGGAGAAGGAAGAGAGCTCTGCAGGGAACTCAATGCCAGAAAGCTTGAATCAAAAGCAACACCTGACTCATCACCCGGAAGGGAGGGAAGACTCATTCACATCTTCTTGTGACCTCTGTGGGGCTTCATCATTCAAGGAGTTTCACCTCCCTCCCTCCCTGCTCGCCAGCTCCCCAAGGACTGATGTTTTCCTCCTCTCCTGTGCCCCAATGACGTGGATAGGGCCCCCGTGGGGGGTCGTTGCCCCATCGCCAGAGGAGATCTTGGGCTTGTCTCCCTGGCATTGAGTTGTTTGTTTGCTTGCCAAGTGGAGATTGGCTCATTAGTGGTGCTTTTCTTCTTCTTCATTTTTTCTTTTTTAAAAGCAGGATTGTAAGGAGGCTGGGAAACGGGAAACAGATCATCTTGCGAGGAAGGCTCTTCTTCAAATATCAAACAATGGCAACTGACCAATAGTGGGGAGAGGCTGGGCAGCGGCAGAGATGGCAGTTTCTCCTCCCTGCTCCATCTTTCCCTCCAGACGGCTGTTACTGAGCAGTGTCTGGGCTTCTCCTCGCGTGCCAGAGCTGCTTGTTGTTTGTGGCAATGCCTGCCAGTTTGGAGAGGGTTTCGGGAAAAGGCCACATACCTTGTGGGATAATCCCCTCCCTTCCCACCCGCTGCGTTTTCAAGCCAGGGAAAAACAAAATGGAGGAAATAGAGGAAGGTTTGTCCAACTACACAGAGATCTGTGAGGACAGTGTTTTCTGAATGGTAGCTGGGGGGTTGTCAGTTGATCTCAAGAGGATGAAAAAAGCCGTGTAACAGTGGAAGCAGGAAGTACAGCTCCTCTTTCCCTCCCCATTATTGGCCGGTGCAACTATTGGGCAGAAGGAGGCCACTGCCTCAGGCAGCAGCTGTTGTGGGGCAGCAGCAGAAACATCTCTTTGGCTCTTCCCCTCTGTTGGAGGGCAGAGGTGGGTGCGACAGCTGACCTGCCCTGCTTTCTTGCTATGCTGTTGCTAGCATTGAACTTTGAGTCAGTTCCCAGTCTAGTCAATTTCTGAACATGGAAGGGGAGCACCATCTTGTCCTTTGCCTCAGGCGGCAAAATATCTTGGACCACCTCTGGCACTGCATGATAACTACTGATGAGGACCTGCGTGATAACTACTGATGAGGAGAAATCCCCAAAGGCTGGCTTCTCTCCCCTCCTCACAGTTTGCCCATTTGTGGAGTTTGCCCATGGATCCGTTTTGGATTCAAGCTAAATTGTGGCCTCACCGATTCTGGAGCTGATACGAACTGTATCTGCTTCTGCTGCAAGATGCTTTCTACAGTCCCGCCGTGCCCTCAGTGTCCCAAACTGGGAGGGTTTTTGGAAACTGTTGCAGGTGTATATTGGACTTGTATATTTGCAATACTCAGGGATGCAGGGAGCCATGGCAGCCCTTGGAACGTCAGTGGGCATGTGCAACAATGCTCAGAACTTGAGCACTCTGCCACCTTCACCTCAGTAACTTTGGGAAACCTAGGTGGTAGAAGGAAGGGCTCTTGAAGACTGATGCTTTTTGGCCTGAAAAGCCTTGGCACTCTGAGACCAATTTGTAGTTTGGATTTTTTTCTTTCCAGACAGCCAAACATTATTAGATATAATAAAATGAGATTCTCTATTTTCAGAGTGGACTGTGGTGGCTCAACGCATTGCTAATAATGTGCTCACTTCTGCAGATCTGAATGCTTTTGCAAGTACCGCTCTAAAACCTTTTAAAAATACTTTTCATTATGGTTAATGTGGCATATAACTTGGGAAACATTCAAATTAAAAATGACAGCCTCTACAAGCACAGCTACTAAACTCAAATTATTTGGTCGGTGCTGTTTTTTCCTTCTGCTGTGAACATCCCTGGTCCTAGAGATGCACTTGGATTGATAAGTCTAAGTAACAACAACAACAACAACAACAACAACAACAACAACATACTGTTATTATCATACCACATAGAAACACAACATCTTGGCTTTCCTCAATGGGTGTGCCTTCTCCTGAACCATAAGGCATGGAATTTCTAAGAACATTCTTGAGAACTAGTTTTGCTGTGAATACCCTAAGTCACAGGTCTGGTTGTCAAACTTGAGACATATGTGTAGGTTTTTTGGGGGCAGGGTTGGTCACGTTTTAGAGCCCAGGTGCAAATGTTGGACTCCAAACTGGGGCCAAGAATGCCCCAAAGGATCCACACAGGGTCTGAAGCTGATAGATCTCAGCACCCCCAGGGAAAAACCTTGATGTCTGGCTGTCTATGTTGCTTCTGTGTGGAACCTAGTGTGGAACCTAGGGTAGGAGAGAGCGAGGCTCAAATCGTCCTTGCTCCTTGGCAAGATGGTGCAAGCAGGCTGCTTTCCAGCTGTGCACCATGGCAAGCTACCACTGTGTGAGTAGCCATGTGTTTCCACTTGCTTGGACTTCTAGGATCCTTGGATGCAGCTTCCTATGAAGCTGGATTTGTAACAAGCAAGCAACCACTGGCCATGGGCTGAGAGGAGGGCCAGCCAACCATGATGGAACACTGATTGGTGCCAAACAGAGCCTTCTCCAAGAAGCATTTCGGCTTCCCAGTGCTCCAGGCCAAGAGCCCAATTTGCAGAGCAGAGTCTGGTCACTACCTGTTATTATCCTTACACCGATTCATCCCCCTTTACCCAAACCTTTCTCAGTGTGATGATTTCCATTGCAGGCTAAGATTGTTCCCCTTCGGCAGGGCCTTTGCCCAACTCCTGTTCCAGCCTTGCTTCTTCTAAATCTGCATACCTTTTCACAGCTGATCCCCCTCTCTAATTGCTGTCCAGAGCTGATATTGCAAAAAATGGTGACGTACAGGGGGAATGCAAAAGCTCAGCAGCAGGCAGAGACGATTCATGCAGTTGCATCCTGCAAGCTTTGCACCCTGTGAGTACCCTGGTCTACAGTGGGGGAGCTCCTGTAGTGCTCTTCCCATATAAGCCTTAGAAGGGACATGCTCCTCACCAGAGGCAGGCAAATCTTTCCATTTTGGTTTCTCTCCTTTTCTCGTTTTTCTGATCTTAAGTCCCATTGTCTGCATTTCCACATCAACTTGCAATTTTTCCCTTCTAAAACTCGCCATAAAAAATTCACCAGCATTTTAGTGAATTTCTCCTAACATGAGGTATTTTGCATGTTACTTTCGCCGACGTATGCATTGCTAATCATGGTTAACTCGAATATATATATATATGTGCATTTTTTGCACATGCAACCTGGCAGGAAAACTGCATTGCAAAATTCGTAGAAGCGTGGCTCCGTTTCGGTTTGCACTTTTGGAAGGTGCGAATTAGGCAGGTTCACCTTAAACGTGAACTGAGTTGAACTTCTCTCCCACCCCAACCATAGTTTTGAAGAGAACTGGAAATGGTGTGCCGTGGGAGGAGACAACATTCATTCATCCATCACATTGAAATCCCACCGTTTTCTCAAAGGAGCTCACGGCGGTGTGCATGATTCTCCCTTTCCTCATTTTATTTCCACAAAAACCCTGTGAGGTAGCTTAGGCTGAGAAGCAGTGACTGGCCCAAGTTCACTCAGTGAGGTTTATGGCCAAGTGGGAATTTGAACCCTTGTCTCCCAGGTCCTAGTCTAACACCCTAACCACTGCAGCACACTGGGTTATGTAGTGTTGGAGGCCACATTCCTTATGATGTAAATTTGTGGGTGACCTGCCCCTTCATGGGGAATTTTGTGGGTGCTCAGGGCCCCAGGGAGTTGGCACCTCTCTCTCTCTCTCTCCCCCCTACCCAAAACCTTGTGAGTTCTTTAGAAAGGTCTGGAGAGGGCCTCATATGTAATGAGCAGTGCCTCCTCATTCGTGCCTTCAAAATGCTTCTCTCCCTCCAGCCCTACAGATAAAAAAGTAGACGAGACTGGAATAGATGGCAAAATTAAAACACTCTTCCAAACCTCTTCCTCTCCACTGCTGCTGTTTCCCCCCTGCGCTGCAGTCCTTTATTTTATTTTCTCTTTCCAAGCCTCTCTTCCCTGCCTCTCTTGTTCGGTTTTAATTGCTGCCTCTGGCATGTCCGAGCTGACTGGCCTCTGAACCAGGCTGTTCTCAGCTTCCTCCTGGATACAAATTCTATCCTTGCCAGTTCGCAATGCATGCTGCCTCATCAGCGGGGTGAGGAGTGATAAAATCATGCCCAGGCTACCTGCGGCCCATCCGTCCAGACCACTCCAGCTTGCAGGGAAAGTGGGAACTATTCATTTTCACAGAACAACCAGGGAAAGGCCACTTCAAAGCAGTTGGCCTCACGCATTTTTGTGATCTAGATTAATTTTATGGAGGCCCATCAAGGTTGATTCTAGCCACCGCACTGTCCTTTTGTTACCTCCCATTGCACTCTCTCTGTTTTTGTCAAGCTACAGGTAAATCCATCTATGCTTGTAGTAGATTTCAGTCTGTGTTCCAGGAACTGTTTGGAGCTTTTCAGAGATCCCAGTAACATACCCCACAAGTGTACCAGAAAAAACAACACAGGGCATCCCGGCTTTTCTTGAGAGCAAGAGAACAGCAGGCCATGTTGGTTGCTGTGATCTTGCACAATTTCCTGGTGTGATTTCCTCTTGGGGGAAAAAGTGCTTTTTCCAGGCTGCGATCTCACACAGTGCCCCAGAATGCATCTGCTTGGCCACTGAGGGAACAGGATACTGAGCTAGGAGGGCCTTTCATTTGGTCCAGGACGGCTCTAGTCCTAATTGCAGTAGTTTTGTAGATATGCATTATGTACCCTGGCGTACAGAACCTGAATTACCAGAGTACAGATTTGGAACTGGGTGGATATGAAAAGAACTTCCCCAATGCACCAGGCCTTTGCTCGGAGGTATACATCTAGAATCCCATCTCTAGCGATCCAAACAGACAGGCAGACGCTTTCTTTCCGCCTGGCAGTTCCTGTGTAGCTGCTCCTCCAGGTTGCCCATGAAACTTGACAGTGGTAATTTTGTTTCATGCGAAGCAAGCGTCTCAAGGCTAATGTATTAATGCGTGCCTGAGGTGTTAAAACAGAAATGCAAAGGCACTCCCGTGCTAAGGCAGGAAACTTTCCAATCATGTCGCAGAGTCCTGTTCTGTGGATATTACATCACGACAGGCACCCAGAAGGCACAGGAGTTTGTTTTTTTAATTACTGCTGGCATGAGCTTCTCTTGCTGGCACCCACTGCTGGCAATGCTGTGCCACAGGTTGGCCGTGGGTGTTGTGCCAGGAGGTCTCATCCAACAGGGAAGACGTAAGAAGAAGAAGAAGAGTTTGGATTTGATATCCCGCCTTTCGCTCCTCTTCAGGAGTCTCAAAGTGGCTAACTATCTCCTTTCCCTTCCTCCCCCACAACAAACACTCTGTGAGGTGAGTGGGGCTGAGAGACTTCAAAGAAGTGTGACTGGCCCAAGGTCACCCAGCAGCTGCATGTGGAGGAGCGGAGACGCGAACCCGGTTCCCCAGATTAGGAGACTACCGCTCTTAACCACTACACCACACTGGCTCTCAGGAGATGTAAGAGATGTCCATTGTCTCCATGGCTCTGTGGGCCAAAGGGCTGTTTCCCTTAGATGACTCCTTCAGTGCTTATTACCAGTCTGTCATGTGTGCATGACTGGGGAAAGACAACAGCTCTCCCTGCCCCATGCAAGATAATTGTTGTTCAGTTGCACGTTGAGTGTCACTATTATTTATTAAATTTGCAAGTTGCCCAAGGCAACCCAAAGCAGTTTACGACCCACCTTGCAGCATGTCACCTTAGCCATGGCCAAAAAAGAAAACCGTTTGCAAACCTAGGTCAAATTTATGCGTGCAGAAACAAAATGTAGGAACGACCGCTATACAGTCATACCTCGGGTTACGAACGTTGCAGGTTGTGCATTTTTCGGTTGTGGACCGCACCAAAATCCGGAAGTATGGAACGGGTTACTTCCGGGTTTTGGTGCTTGCGCGTGCGCAGAGGCACAACATGATGTCACGCGCATGCGCAGAAGACCAAATTGTGTAACGCGCGTGTGCAGACGTGGCTACGAATGGTGCGGGTTGTGAACGTGCCTCCCGCACGGATCACGTTCGCAACCGGAGGTATGACTGTAGTTTAAATAGAAGTAGCACACATCTCCCCACAGAGGCTGTCCCTGCCCTATCATTAGGCAAAGTGAGGCCACCACTTTGAGGGCAGCAAAAGCAGACTCTTGGCTCTTTCTTCTAAGGCCTGCGGCTATTCCTCTCTGTTGGACAACAGAGCCAGCCTGTCTGTGAAGTTGAGGACTCTGTTTCATTGCAAGTGTTGAAGTCAGATTAAACCACTAGTCCAGCTGGCTTCTAGACATGCAGTAAGGAGAGGGCCCAGAGTGGCAGGGGCATAAATAATACAATTATTACTTATGGTCAACCGTGGATGATCGCAGTCAACAACCGTCTGTTATGATACAACGGCACACTAGATTATTTGCACATTCATTCATGGAACACACAAACAATGCTGGGTTGCAGCGATCCAGAGGATAGCATAAGCTTAGCTAGGGAACCAGAGTTCAATATGTTTGGCACACACTGGACTAGAGGCAAGGCCCTCCCCACACCCCACGCCCAACACAAAGGGAAGCTGTATAAGCCCCGTAGTGGTGCTGGCTCATAGTTTGGATGTGACTTGTGGCATCTTTGCCAAGAAAATTGGCTATCGCCCTCAGCCATATGTGTAAAACTCTGTGCTGCTACAAGATTATGAGTCATTGTGTAATGCAGTTCATTTTTAATTCCCAAGCATCGCTGGCTATCATTCCATCTGCATATTTAAACGCGGGTTCTGAACAGCACGCATAGCGCCACATGGGAGATAATTACTTTTTGTAGTATGATACCTTCCTGTAGGTCCTAGTTCAGACCTGGGGTGGGGAGGAGAGAGAGAGAAGGAGAGGAGGAGGCGTCAGATTTGTTAATTAATGAAATTAAATTAAATACATTAGCTTTCCAAAGAATGCAGAAAACCAGCCACAAAGACCGTGCTTTCTGTTCCATCTGCTCATGATATGATATTTCGGGGGCGGGAGAGGTTGTTGCACGAGAGGCAGGGCTTTTTCGGTAGTGGCAACATGACTGTGGAACTCCCTGCCAGCGAATATCCACCCTTCAATTCACGAAGGCTGTTTTGTGCTGGGCAGGCTTTGGAGTGTGGTTAATAATAATAATAATAATAATAATAATAATAATAATAATAATAATTTATTCATACCCTGCCCATCTGGCTGGGTTTCCCCAGGCACTCTGGGCAGCTTCCAACAAAGATTAAAAATGCATTAAAATACCACACATTAAAAACTTCCCTGAACAGGGCTGCCTTCAGATGTCTTCTAAATGTCAGGTACTTGTTTATCTCTTTTACATCTGATGGGAGGGCGTTCCACAGGGCAGGCGCCACTGTCGAGAAGGCCCTCTGCCTGGTTCCCTGTAGCTTTGCTTCTCGCAATGAGGGAACCACCAGAAGGCCCTTGGCGGTGGACCTTAGTGTCCGGGCTGAATGATGGGGGGGGGGGAGATGCTTCTTCCGGTATACTGGGCCTTTGAGGCTGTTTAGGGCCTTAAAGGTCAACACCAACACTTTGAATTGTGCTCTGAAACGTACTGGGAGCCAATGTAGGTCTTTCAAGACCGGTGTTATGTGGTCTTGGCATCAGACCCCAGTCACCAGTCTAGCTGCCTCATTCTGGATTAGTTGTAGTTTCCGAGTTACCTTCAAAGGTAGCCCCACATAGAGCTCATTGCAGTAGTCCAAGCTGGAGAAAACCAGAGCATGCACCGCTCTGGCGAGACAGTCTGCTGATGTTTCCTTTTATGACTGTCTTTTAAAAAATGCCTGTTAGATTTTCATGCCTAATCATCAGCAATTTTTGTGTGTGTAATTAATGATACATTGAACTTTTTGCCGTTATCCTGTGATATAGTTTATCTTCTATAGGGAAGCCACTTTGTGCACCATTTGTTGAAAGGTAGGGGAAGCCCTGAGACTGTTCTATGGGTAGTGAGCAGCAGTGGAGATACCAAAGACCAAGCGCCCACAGACTCACCCCACCCAACACAATTCTCATACAACTACCTAAACATGTAAAAAAACACACACCAGGCACATAGCAAGGCCCTCGCAGGGGTGTATAAAACTTCACACTGCAGGCGAGGGGTCATGTGACTATATTATCACATGACAACTGTTCCACAGCATTTGATATTTTCATTTATATACATTCATTCGAAATAAGATGGGTTTATGATGCAATTCTATATCCACCCACCACGCTGATGAAGAATTCTACGAAAAAGTAGTCAATATCCGGAATTACTGTTCAGTGTTGGACATCATTGTTGAATACACAAAGCTTCACACCTTGTCTTCCACCATACAAAGTTTGGTACCTCGCTTCATTTAAAAAATTTCAGAGACTTTGAGACTAAAGATTTCATTTTGAACTTTTTATGATTTGAAGGAATTCTATAAGATTGTCTACTGTGTATGTATATGGTCGCCGTGTTGCCTAGACATTGTTGAGGGGTCATGTTTGACAGCTCCCACATGTTATTCTTGTTGTTGATCATGATGAGAATATTTAAAAGTCTGCCTGCCCCAATACCTTCTCACCCTTGCTCTGAGATTGGCAGGAGAATCTCTGCTCATGACCCTGGTGGTGGACTTCCAGGTAGAACAAGAGCCACCATGGTTAGTAGCCATTGATAGCCTAAGAAAACAAAAGCAGATTTAAGAAAAAGATAACTATATGTATGGAAGTGAGAGCTGGACCATAAAGAAGGCTGATCGCCAAAGAAGTGATGCTTTTGAATTCTGGTGCTGGAGGAGACTCTTGAGAGTCCCATGGACTGCAAGAAGATCAAACCTCTCCATTCTTAAGGAAATCAGCCCTGAGTGCTCACTGGAAGGACAGATCCTGAAGCTGAGGCTCCAATACTTTGGCCACTTCATGAGAAGAGAAGACTCCCTGGAAAAGACCCTGATGTTGGGAAAGATGGAGGGCACAAGAAGAAGGGGACGACAGTGGATGAGATGGTTGGACAGTGTTCTCAAAGCCACAAACATGAGTCTGACCAAACTGCGGGAGGCAGTGGAAGACAGGAGTGCCTGGCGTGCTCTGGTCCATGGAGTCACAAAGAGTCGGACACGACTAAACGACTAAACAACAACAATATGTATCCATAGCTGTCAACCTTCCCTTTTTTGCGGGAAATTCCCTTATTCCAGCACCCTTTCCCGCTGCTTCCCACTGCTATCCCGGATTGTTAGGCAGGGGAGGCTGCTGATCCCTTATTTTCAAATCTGAAAATTGACAGCTATGTGTATATCACAACTGAAAGAGACCAGTTAACAAAATAAAACAAATAACCGTTAATAGATTTCTCTGCTTTCCCTTCCTCGTGAAAAAGCATCGCTTGCGTCGATCAGTTTGTTTTGTGTCAGATGGTGACCTCTCCCCTCTTCCCATCTCTCTGCAATCACCTTTCTCCCTCAAACCTTCCCTATTTGTTTTCCTTCACTATTGTGATACGTTTTGCACAAAACTCTCTCCCTCCCTCCCTCCCTCCCTCCCTCCCTCCCTCCCTCTCTCTCCCCGCCACCCTGGGCAAAAGACACGTCAAGGACTTGTTGCTGGGGAATATACTCACAGCAACTGTGGTTCTTGCAGAGCATTTTGCATGGTTGTTTTTCTTCTGCTGTTAGCGTTGTGCCTTCTCCCAACGCCCCCCCCTTCCTTCGCTCTCCTTTTTCTTTCCCGGACTAGAAACAAATACATCGCAACTGGCAGAAAATTGGCAGCCTTCAAGGTTCTAAGTAGCTTAATGGACTCTATATTTTCATTCATTCATTTTCTCTTTTTTTGGTATTGTTTTGCCAGCCTGTGATGTAGAACACAATTTAAAAGGGAAATAAAGGAATGTGACTCCCTCCGTTTTAGTTTGTCCGGCCAGTTCATCAAAGGATCTGGCACTGAACTGGGTGTCTAGCCAGAAAAAAACCACCTCCCCTCCTCTTCTTTTTGGCCTGCGCTGCCCATTCTATTAGCACTGACTGCTACTTCTGGAAATGTGATGAATTGGTCACAGACACTAATGAAGGAGGTTTGAATTACATGCTGGGCACAGCTTTTAATGGGAAAGAATACAACCGAAACAAGCTGCTCTGAATCGAACTCCCTCTGTGTGTCGTTTTGCTCCTCTTCGATCCCTTCTTCACTTTCACTCGCAAATGTGCAAACTGCGACCTGTGACCTTTTTTGCCGCTGACTCTCTTAAGACCAACAAGTAGGCAAAAGGATTCAGGGCTGCCTACGCAAGCCTTGAAAGCAGTGGTGTGTGCTTTGGGTCCGTGGAATCTGGCCTCCAGGGCTGAGCTTTCTGAATTATTTCGTACTTTTTCCCAGTTTTAAATTATTATTATTTATTAAATTTCTCCGGCACCCTCCACCCAAGGATCACAAAGCAGCTTACAATATAAAAACACAAAAATATATACTGCAGTAACAAACAATAACAATAACACCTCCCTAGTTTAAAAGGATATGCATTGCTTTAAAAGACTTTATTGAGTAATCAAAATATTTTACAATGCAGCAAAAGTGGCAACAACATTAGAGATCCATAATGCATGGTTATATTATCTATAGCAGGCATGGCCAAACTTGGCTCTCTAGCTGTTTGGGGACTACAATTCCCATCATCCCTGACCATTGGTCCTGTTAGCTAGGGATGATGGGAGTTGTAGTCCCAAAGCAGCTGGAGG
Source organism: Podarcis gaigeae (assembly GCF_964106915.1). NCBI lineage: Eukaryota > Metazoa > Chordata > Lepidosauria > Squamata > Lacertidae > Podarcis > Podarcis gaigeae. The sequence goes on from NC_139686.1 coordinate 7,445,686, forward strand.
GCCAAGTTTGGCCATGCCTGATCTATAGAGGAGACCCCAAAGGTCATGTTGTCTAAACACCTGCAATGCAGGAATCACAATGAAAGAACCCATGACATATGGCCATACAAGCTCTCTTCAACAAACCTTCCCAGATGTTGAACAGCTCTTTCTGTCAGAACGTTCCTCCTGACGTTTAGTTGGAATCTTCTTTCTTGTCATTCAAATCCATCGCTTCGAGTCCTGCCCCCCGGAACGGCAGAAAACAAGCTTGCTCCATCAGGGCTGTCTTAAGCATATCTGGCGCCATGGTGCAAAGCTCCCTCTGCCCCCCCCCCTTCCCAGAGTTTTTTAGGGAGGATGGTGCTGCTGGCGGGGAAGAGGCAGAGTCTGGACGCGGCACCTCCCAGCTCAGCTGGCTGCTTCATGCCACGGTGGCCATGGCAGATGGAGGCTCTGGGTGTGGTGCTGCTTTGGTGTGCTGGGCCCGGGGGATAACCCAAGCAACGTGGTCCAGGTCCGGTCCAGAATCCAAGGGTTCCGCAAGAAGTCAGTCCGCCAGGGCCAAGGCAGGAAATCAGGCAAGGTCAGGCACAGGATCACAGGCAGGTTCTGGCATACAGCAATGTTGCTCCCGCAACCCGGGGCTAGGTCCAACAGCCTTTTATCTTTGTCAGGGTAGCGGCCGGTCCTGATTCCCCAGCGACTCACCTCCCTGTTTCGCCCGAAGGCGAGCACTCCTCCTGCGAGTACTCAGGTCTCTCCTTCTCTCAGACCTGAGTCTCTGCAGCTCGGGAGATGTCGGTGGGTTACTAGACCCAGGGGCCACCTCAGCCTCTCCTGACACAACCGGTAGTGGAGCAGCTGTAAGTGATGGCCCAGCTGAAGGCAACAAGGTAATCCCCGCATCTGGAGCCAGGGCAGGCTCAGGCCCCTGACTCGGCCCAGCTGGTGTTTATTGCAGGGGAACCTGTGCAAACTGGGGCTCTTCAGAATCAGGCCCCAGACTAGGTTCAGCTGCTGCCTGAGGCAAAGGATCTGGTGCGGACTGAGACTCCTCTAGCTCCGAGTCCAAGCCCAAGTCCCAGGCCATCACATTTGGCGCCCCGGCGCCCCATGCCACTAGCCTCTATGGATAAGATGACCCTGTGCTCCATCTTCCATGTGACAGCCATTCAGATATTTGAAGATGGCTATCATATCACCTCAGTCTCCTCTTCTAAATATATCTATCCCCTGAACCTTTCCTCATAAGCCTTGGGAAGCAGAGGGAAAGTTGTCATGGGGGTTGAGGGAAAGGGGAAGACTTTTGACCACCAAGAGATTGTACAAAGGGAGAGGACACTTGCTCCCACACAACACTTATCTCAAAAATGAAAGTACAGTGGTACCTCGGGTTACATACGCTTCAGGTTACAGACTTTGCTAACCCAGAAATAGTGCTTCAGGTTAAGAACTTTGCTTCAGGATGAGAACAGAAATTGTGCTCCAGTAGCACGGTGGCAGTAGGAGGCCCCATTAGCTGAAGTGGTGCTTCAGGTTAAGAACAGTTTCAGGTTAAGAACGGACCTCCGGAACAAAGTAAGTACTTAACCTGAGGTACCACTGTATAAGAGAATTTGCCATGCATAGTAGAAAGAGGAGGTCAGGAAATTATCTAGAAATCTGAGGGCAGGGATTCAGCGCAGCACTCATCTGTAGAATGCGTGTCTATGTGGGTGGGATATTTATGCCTATTCAATTTGCCAATGCAATACATTTGGAATAGTAATTATAAAATGTGGATTTTGCTGTACAAACCTTGGGATCTGCCAGCAATTCTGATCTGGTTTAGAAAGTATATTTAAAAAAACAAATCTGTGCTCAATGTTCACAAAGATGTCTACTGTGTTGTATATGAACCTAAAATGTGCTATTTATTACCACTGAATATTTAGTCAAAATAAATACATTCAAATCCAGCAATATAACAACTTCTTCTTCTTCTAAAAATAATACATCAATTTCAAGAATTCTTCAGATTCTGAACTGCGGTAGAATTTTACTTTTGCTCTGGCCTGTTGCTCCAAATCACCCACAACTCTCGCCCTTCACCTTTCCTGGCAATTTATTTCTTTATTAGTATCCTGCCCTGTTAAGGAGCTAAGGAGGCATTTTGGGGCCCTCTCCACATGAGCAGTTGCTTCAGTTTAACAGCCCTTAATGTGCTTTTAATTTAACGTTTTCGCTCAGGCCCAGTGCCCTCCCACACTTCTGAACTGTGTTGCCTTGGCAACAGGTGAAGCTCTGAAGGAGTCAGCATCATCTCAGCGCTCCTCTTCCTAGGCTGCCCTGCTCCTCAGCGGCCTCAGAGCAGTTTTGTTCCTGGGCAGCCAGAGGGGCGAAGCGGTGCCTATGAAGCCTGAGATGTCAGAGGGAACCAGACATTTGCTGATGGTCCCACCTAGAGACAGGCAGTTGCTCTCCTGTTCACTCAGAAAGGGGTCAAGAGCTTTTCAGGGGTACAAATGAAACTCCTGGCACCACCTCTTCTCTTTCCTCCAGTTATCCAAAGGGCCCAAAACCTACCTCGGGGCTTGGGATGGATGGGCCATCCATTTCCTATCTCAGATTTTTGGATTTGTGTTCCCGAGTGGGTAATCTTTATAAAATAGGGGAGGGGGAGGGAAGGAAGGGGAATAAAAGATCAGGCTAAATTCAGATTGAAAGCCAGGCAAAATAGCTCTGTCTTATAGGCCCTGCGGAAGGAAGTTAAATCCTGCAGGGCCCTGATCTCATGGGACAGAGCATTCTACCAGGTCGGAGCCATCACTGCGAGAAGTGAGGTTACAGGGAACCAGGGAGAGAGCCTTCTCTGCCTGGTTAATAATAATAATCACTGACATGACCTCCAATAATCCAGGACTTTTTTTTTTTTTGCAGCATTTGTGATCTGCTTGGGGTATGTCAGCTTCTCTGGCTGCCATTAGCAAAGCAGTTCTAAAGTCAGAAAGGCAGCCGGTATCTGGCCCTGAGTGCTATGGTGGACCTTAGCCTTGAATCCCAATCTAGACATGTCATAGGGTGCAAATCAGCCACACAGCACCAGAGTCCCTTGGTAGTGAGTTGCTGGCCGCAGACACAGGCCAACGTCACTTATGGTAGGTGGGATTTATTCCACGGCACACACACACACCCAGTTCTAGGAAGCAGCTGCTGCATGGCTTTGCCCCTTCTTTGTATTGCAGGTACGGGTCAGAAGACCCCCACGCAGCTGCTGTGGTGCCGTGTGCTGCAATCGCTTTGCATTGCATTTCACCAGCTAAGCAGTAGCAGCCAGCTTGGGCAGGGGTTTCCCAAGGAACGCCTGCCTGAGGAACTTCGGAGGAAAGCAATGGTGTCAGCAGGTTTTCCTCTGTGCCTGTTAACAGCCGAAGCGTGGCACAGGGAGGAGACACTCTTCCGGCAACTAAAGGAATAATATTGTTGGAGACCTGGACTCCCTCAGTGCTCATTAAAGATTCCCGGAGCTTAATGTGTGCCAAGACTCTTCCCTGAACTCAGTTTTAACTCTGAATCCTGCTCAGAGAGGAAATCCCTTAACCGACACATCAGTTTGCACCTATTTTCCTCTTCTTGTGTGAAGAAGAGGGGTCGTCCCACACTTTTGCTGTTACCGTGCCAGGCACTGGGTCAGAGAAGTAGAGGAGAAGAATTCAAGGATCATCCTTGAATGTGTTACTGTATTTCTCGCTCTATAGGACGCACCAGACCATAGGAGGGGGAGAACAGTAAAAAAAATTATCCCCCTCTCTGCTCAGCACCCCTTCAGTGAAGCGGCAGGAGAAACGGAGCCCCTTCCTTTTCTCCTCCCACTTCGCTGAAGGGGCGCTGCGCAGAGAGGGAAAAATGTGCAGTGCCTCTCCAGCAAAGCGAAGCCTGGAGAGCAAGAAGGATCGGTGTGCACCGACCCCTCTCACTCTCCAGGCTTCAGGCGGCTATCCGCAAGCCTTCGGAGCATAGTGGGAACTCCTGCTGCGCTCTGAAGGCTTGCGGATAGCTGGCTAAAGCCCCCGGAGCACAGCGGGAATTCCCGTTGTGCTACGGGGGCTTCAGGTGGCTTCAGCGAAAGCAACGCGAAGCCTCCGGAGCATGGGGGGAGCTCTCCCTCTGCGCTTCGGAGGCTTCGCGTTGCTATCGCTGAAGCCAAGGAGCCTGCATTCGCTCCATTGGTCGCACACACATTTCCCCTTAATTTTTGGAGGGGAAAAAGTGCATCCTATAGAGCGAAAAATACGGTATATTGCACAACACATGTATTGTCTGTCTGTCTGTCTGTCTGTGTGTGTGTGTAAAGGACTCGGCTTCTTACCCTTGTGTTACGCCTGACATTGGTCTGCAATCTCACCCAGGGGCTAATCTTTGCCTTTTTGGAATGCAGTGCTTCAGATCTGTCAAGTTCTGATAGCAACAGAGAATTTTCAGATACAAAGAAGTTTGAGTGTGTTTTGTATTTCCCTGCCTGAGAATATTCTTTGGAAACTGGCCGCAGGCATTTCTGAAGTCTGCTCGAAGTTGGTGCGAGAGCTCCTATGCAGCAGTTAGTTTGGATCGAGAGAGAAAATTGATTTAAGATCCTGTCGCAGAGTTAATTCCTGGGGTTTGCATCACAACTGGCAGCTTCTTGACCTTTTAAGATTTCTTCCGCACTAGTGCCTGGCTAATAAATGAGAGAATTTCTCCTCTTTCATATTTAGACGAGGGGGTAATTAGCAGATTTTAAATTACTGCATGAGAAATCTACCTAATTAGCTATCAAGAGGTGGGGAAAGAAGAAGTTGTAAACACACAAACACCGTTAAAAGAAACCACCCAAAATGCACAGCCAGAAATGTATTGCAAACACATTTTGTTAAAAGTGGGGTGCAGGGACCCAGGAAAGGGCAAATATACATGTGTGCAAAGCAGATGCCCTTTCACTGAGTCACAGCACCTCTCTATAATTCCAAAATGTTGATTTTGCTCCAGATTTTGGAGCTCTGAATTACTACCACTGAGCTATATCCCATCCGTAGGAATTTCCAGTTAGAAGCCAAAGTGTAACAATAAATATTCAATTAGCAGTTGGTAAGGGTGCATCATAGGGACACGGGTGGCGCTGTGGGGTAAACCACAGAGCCTAGGACTTGCTGATCAGAAGGTCGGTGGTTCGAATCCCTGCGACGGGATGAGCTCCCGTTGCTCGGTCCCTGCTCCTGCCAACCTAGCAGTTCGAAAGCACACCAAAGTGCAAGTAGATAAATAGGTACCACTCCAGCGGGAAGGTAAACGGCGTTTCCGTGTGCTGCTCTGGTTTGCCAGAAGCGGCTTAGTCATGCTGGCCACATGACCCGAAAGCTGTACGCCGGCTCCCTTGCCGCAACCCCAGAGTCGGTCACGACTGGACCTAATGGTCAGGGGTCCCTTTACCTTTACCTTTAAGGGTGCATCATGAAGCATCTTCAAGGAAGTTTGCAGCTCTTTTAGAAACCCTTTCAGCTTCCCTCACAATTCCTCTGAGCTTCTGCCAGTTTCCCCCTTGAACCCCATTAGGTGAAATACTGTGGCAACTCTTTTGCCTGGAGGGGGAAGGCAGGCAAGCATTTGGAACCCCACGTGGGACTGGGGGGGGGGGGCAGAGGCCTTTGGGGTGATTTGGAGCAGAGAACCAGCTCACAGAGACAGGGCTAAACACCCCTCTCCCCTCTGTTTTCTCCACACCCAGCCACCCGCTCTTGAATCAGCTACTCACGATTGTCACTGAGTTTCCATTATGCCGTTTGCATGTAATGTGTCGTTTGGCACACAGTTCTGTTGCTGAACCTAAGCCGGCTTGGCCCTGTACGTTTCCTGGATGCGAGACCATCTGGGAGTCATATGTGAGCTGCTCTGATCTCTTCGGAAGAAGAATGGGGCGTGAACACCATACATAAAAGCATTAAAGCACCCATTCTCCTCTTCTCGGCCTCGCTTGGAAACGAGGTGAGAACTTCACCTAGAAGGGGTATCCATCTCCACCTTCAGATTGTCGGTAGGTAGACATCTGGGGCTCCAGTGTGGGAGCTTTCATTCAGCCTGGCTTTTGCAGCTCTTGTTACCATGGCGTCTCCCTTGTGTCAGGGAAAAAACAAAGGGCCTCTCTGGGTTTGTTCGTCATGCCTTCTGACAGGCATGAAGCAGAAGGCGATCAATGACCACTAGCCACGACGGCCATGCTCTGTCTTCATGGCAGGAGGCAGTAATGCTTCTGAAATCTTAGTTGCTGGAAATAATAATAATAATAATAATAATAATAATAATAATAATAATAATATTTTATTTGTACCCCGCCCATCTGGCTGGGTCTCCCCAGGTACTCTGGGCAGCTTCCAACAAAAATTAAAAATACATTAAAATGTCACACATTAAAAACTTCCCTGAGCAGAGATGCCTTCAGATGTCTTCTAAATGTCAGGTAGTTGTTTATCTCTTTGACATCTGGTGGGAGGGCGTTCCCCAGGCCAGGCGCTACTACCGAGAAGGCCCTCTGCCTGGCTCCCTGTAGCTTTGCTTCTCATAGTGAGGGAACCACCAGAAGGTCCTTGGAGCTGGACCTCAGTGTCCGGGCTGAACAATGGGAGTGGAGACGCTCCTTCAGGTATACTGGACCGAGGCCGTTTAGGGCTTTAAAGGTCAACACCAGCGCTTTGAATTGTGCTTGGAAATGTCCTGGGAGCCAATGTAGCTCTTCCTAGACCGGTGTTATGTGGACTTGGTGTCTGCCCCCAGTCACCAGTCTAGCTGCCACATTCTGGATTAGTTGTAGTTTCTGGGTCACCTTCAAAGGTAGCCCCACATAGAGCGTGTTGCGGTAGTCCAAGCAGGAGATAACTGGAGCATGCACCACAGGAGGGGAGAGGGTGCTTGTGTTCAGGCCCTGCTTGAGGGTTTCCTGCAGGCATCTGGCTGGCTGCTGGGAGAGCGGGTTGTTGGCCTAGTTGGGTCTAGCAAGCTCTTCTTAGATGCTTATGACAGTAGCCACTGAACGTCGCCTAAAGTGAAGATTTGAGGCTGATTTGGAGTTTGCAGTTTCTGCAGCGTCCTGGAGAAAGCCAAGAGCCACTGTGGGCAGATCTTACTAATTGGTTGCTGCGGAAGGCACAGCTGTGATGCTGCTGTTTCCCACAACAAACACACAAAGCAGGAAAGTGGCATCTGCAGGTGCACACACATGGGGAACCTGATTGGGCCAGGAGCCTCAGGTGCACGCACACAGGTGTGCACAATATGTACATCCGCACATTTATTACTTCCACACTTCGCACATTTGCTGCAGGGAATGCCAGATAGTGGTTATGACAGTATAATGCTATGCGGTAAGGCTGAGCACACACTATGCATTGAAAGCGAATTCGAAGCTCATTCTCTCCCTGAAATCATTCTGGGCATTGTCGTGTGTTAAGCGGTGCTGGGAATTGTAACTCTGTGAATGGTAAACTACAGTGCCCAGAATTCTTTGAGGGAAAGAATGCACTTTGCATGTACTTTAAAGGTATAGGATAAAGGCAAAGGACCCCTGGACGGTTAAGTAGAGTCAAAGATGACTATGGGGTTGTGGCGCTCATCTCGCTTTTCAGACCAAGGGAGCTGGCATTTGTCCACAGACAGCTTTCCGGGTCATGTGGCCAGCATGACTAAACCGCTTCTGGTGCAATGGGATACCGTGACAGAAACCAGAACGCACGGAAACACCGTTTACCTTCCCACCACAGCTGTTCCTATTTATTTACTTGCATTGGTGTGCTTTTGAACTGCTAGGTAGGCAGGAGCTGGGACAGAGCAACAGGAGCTCACCCCATTCTGTGGATTCGAACGGCCAACCTTCTGATCAGCAAGCCCAAGAGGCTCAGTGGTTTAAACCACAGCGCCACCCGCATCCCTGCTTTAAAGGTATAGTGTGTAAGTAGCCTGAGACTAGTGAAATTCCCCAGGAGGTGGTGTGTGTTTCATGTTGTCCTGTTGCAAAGTTGGTTTGCCCAAAGTGAAATTCAAGGTGAACGTGGAGGTTCGGACTGTAGCAAAGCATCTGAGCAAAGTTTTGTTTGAATTGTTTGAGAGAAGGTTTCACACATCGTTGTCTAAGCATGCATCAAAATGAGTTGGGAATGAGGTGGTAGAGATCTGAGGGGATACGGCAGCCTTCGGGCGGGGAGACAGGTTCAACAGAAAGACCGTGCAAATTAAAAAAAACAAAGACAGCTCGAAGTGAGCTGGGTTAGGAGCGTTCTCTCCAGTGTGTTTACTTTCAGGCATGATTTTTTGTTTGCATGGAGGGGCATTCAACAATTGGCATCCTCCTGCCGGCAGTGTGGATCCACACCGCCCCGCAGTACTACACCAGGTGCTGACAAGATCTCAGTTTGCTTAAAAGCCATGCATCGTTTTGCTTTCCGCCTGCATCAGGGGGAACGCTAGTGTTTCAGTCGCACTGTGTTTAAATGGGAAGAAAAACAAACCTTCATTTTCCTGGGGAGTGAAGAGGCTGAGGGGACCACGCTAAGCAGAGACCGACAAAGGTTAATGAAGGAATCTGCCAGTTAAAAGATAGAAGTGTTGCAGAGCAGGTTCGTGGGGTGTACAGTATTGCGGATTTGTTTTCTGCACACTGACATTATCCGTGGTGGGAACAACCTGAAGCATTCAGCCGAGGGCTTGCGTATTTTGTTTGCTGCAACTTGACGATCTCCAGCATTCCAAAGTCTCGTTTGAATGGTTGGAAATGCAATGGAAATCATTTCCAAAGCTTATTGACACATCAATGATTTGAATAACATCAATTAATTGATTCATGTTTTCAGCTCTGCTTTATCCCTTTGCTACTTTGCGTACTCCAGCGATAACCCTCCCTTGTGTAGGCAGTGAACACGCTGATAGATCTTATTACTAGATGCTCTCATGCCCTTCTAATTAGAAAGCTCTTTGATCCAAGCCTGTGTAGGTGGACATCTTTTCAAACAAAGCCTCTCTACAACATCTCGCATCCCACTCTTTCTTCTTCTTCTTCTTCTGTGCTCTTTTTGATGCTTCTCTGTCTTGATTGCTATATAGCAGGGACGTCCAATTTCCTAGAGACTGCAATCTGCTCACACGATTAAAATCGGGGTGTGTGTTTCAGGTCAAAGTTGTAGAGCTTTTTTGGGGAGGATTTCTTAGTTAATTTAGGGGATTAGGTCTACTAAATTAAAAAACGCACTCAGTGAAGCCGGGCCTACTTTTCTCTGTCCCAAATCCTGCCAACCCAAGGAAAAGGAGAAATCTATGCAAATGTATGCAGCGTTTGCATAAGTTATTCAAACTGGAGAGTTTCCACAGAGCACGACAACTTCAGGTCCTTCTCGGTGGTGGTGCCTACCCTGTGGAGCACCCTCCCATCAGATGTCAATGAGATAAATAACTATACAACTTTTAGAAGACCTCAGAAGGAAGCCCTGTATAAGGAAGTTTTTGATGTTTGTTGTTTTGTTATGCGGAGTGGCGGCAGCAGGAGGCCCCATTAGCTAAAGTGGTGCTTCTGGTTAAGAACGGACCTCCGGAACGAATTAAGTACTTAACCCGAGGTACCACTGTAATAAAATGATGGTGATGATTTGGCAAAAGCCGACATCTATTTGCGCTGCAAATCCCATGCAAACACCCCTGGGACTTAACTTCTGAGTAAACAGGATTGTACTGTTGGTGTGGGGCTCCAATCCTTCTGCGTCGCCTTGCCATATAGCCCTGTAATGCAGCAGTACAAGAGAAGGTTGGGAGGAGAGGAGAGTGTTTGCCTTCCCCATTTTTTCCCTGGGTGCTCCATTCCAAAGGAACACCCTGCCAGTAACGCGAGGATGGCAGTGTCGGGTGAAGTGGAACGGAGCCATATTGAACGCTTTTCATATACAAATGTATTTCAGAGAGTGCCGCAAAAAATAATTGAAAAACGCCAATAACAATCGACGAGGAACCGCATAACTGGCTGCGGAGGGTGGAAATGAAAGCACGGGAACCCCATAAAAGACTAGAAGCAGATTGTTAATCTCTCACTGTGGGAATGGAGATGGTGAGGAATTTGCTGACTCCTGCAGGAGGGGATGACCTTGCCCTGACACCAGAGGGAATCCAAGGAATCGGTTTCTCCCCTCTCGTTTGGATAAGCTTTTTCCTAGAGTTGAGAGAGGGGAGGGGGGTTTGTTATTTTTTTCTTCTTCTGCAGTTGGAGCTTATTTTTAAGAATGATGCATAATTTGGACTCGAACGCAGCTCAAGCAATCAAAATAGCAACATTTAGACTAGATTGATGCTTGCAGTAGAGGCTGTTTGAAAAATGAATGGCGTTGGCTCAATCAAATACTCAGGACTATTGCAGCAGTTTAGGTGATGACCCCAATGCCCTGATTTTAAATGCCCCCCTCTAATTTAATATGAGTGAAGCATTGCCAGTTAGCACTCCCCCCCTTGATTGTATGGGGCCTCCCTGCACCTATAACACTGTTCACCAGTGACCCATATGCACATATGATACATGAGGGAACTGGATTAGGCAAGATCTTGCATGTCGTTCCAGGCTTGCAAATTTTATTAATTGCTATTAGCACAGGTGGCGCTGTGGCCTAAACCACAGAGCCTAGGGCTTGCCAATCAGAAGGTCGGTGGTTCGAATCCCCACGACGGGGTGAGCTCCTGTTGTTCAGTCCCAGCTCCTGCCAACCTAGCAGTTTGAAAGCACATCAAAGTGCAAGTAGATAAATAGGTACCACTCCAGCGGGAAGGTAAACAGTGTTTCCGCACGCTGCTCTGGTTCACCAGAAGCAGCTTAGTCATGCTGGCCACATGACCCGGAAGCTGTATGCAGGCTCCCTCGGCCAATAAAGCGAGACGAGCGCCGCAACCCCAGAGTCGTCTGCGACTGGACCTAATGGTCAGGGGTCCCTTTACCTTTACCTAGACTTCCAAAAGGGCCAGAGAGGGAGCTATTTTAGTATGGGGCACCTGTGGGCTGTTGGATGCTGCTGGACTAGCTCAGTTGGTAGAGAGCATGGGACTCTTTATCTCAGGGTCGCGGGTTCAAGCCCCACGTTGGGCAAAATATGCCTGCATTGCAGAGGGTTGGGCTAGATGACTCTCTTCCAACTCTGTGATTCTATGACTACAAGTCAGACCTTCCCTGATGACTGGTTATTCTTACTGGTGCTGATGGGAGTCTTAGAATCCCAGAACTTTGCAGGAATCACAGCTAAAGCATCTTTGACTGATGGCTGTCCAGCATCTCTTTAAAAACCGCAGAGGAAGGCGAGACCACCACCTTCCGAGGGAGTCCGTTCCTCTTACCATCAGAAAGTTCTTCCTGATGTTTAGTCAGAATCTCCTTTCTTGGCACTTGAACCCTACTCTCTGGAAGAACCAGGTCGTTCACCATACTTAGTGCAGTGGCTGGGTGCTACAAACTCCAGCTCAACCGTCCAGTCCAACTGTGGGGCAAAGCACTTGCTGCCATACCTTAGAGCAGCCTTTCTCAACCTGTGGGTCCCCAGATGTTGTTGAACTACAACTCCCATCACCCCTAGCTAGCAAGGCCAGAGCTCAGGGATGATGGGAGTTGTAGTCCAACAACATCTGGGGACCCACAGGTTGAGAACCGCTGCCTTAGAGGGTTGTCATATCAAAAGTGCTGTGAAAATGGCGGTGGTGGTGATTGGTCTGTGTAGCTCAGTAACAAAGCAAGGTGGCGGTTACATCAGAGACGTCGGCGAAACCCCAGTTTTTATTCAGGGTGGTGGTTTTTGGTGAGGGCACCCAGGGTGTGGAAAGGATCCCTGCAAGACACGTCCTCATCACTGTAGGAGATTTTTCATTTCCTGGCTGCCTCTGCAGCCGGCATCTCTGATCAGGCATCTAAACTGCCGATGAAATATTCATGTCTGGCCCAAGTTTGTGGCATTTAATAATTTAGGAAGCGGTATAAGCGGTGGCTCTTTCCCCCACTTTTCCCAAGGAAGGGGAGGGAGGGGGCAGTGTCTGGCCGGCAGCTCAAGAAGAGGAGCGTGTGGTTGTTCGCGTCCGAAAGAAAGACTGGGGCACGTTGCCAGGCTGTGTGGCTTCTGGGCAGTTCAAGGAAGCAAAACAGAATGAATAGAAGTCTCTGCCCTGTCCCTGAATCCCATTGACGCCTTTGTTTCTCTTTCATTCATGGATGAGCTAAACTTATAGATGGATTCATATTGCTATGCCAACAACAGCTTTTGCTATGGGAAAAGCAAAAGGAAGATTGTAAAGCACTTTTGCAAAACAAGCAGACTGGCGTGATGCATGTTTATTTAAAAGTGGGGCTGCTGGACTAAATATTCACTTTCGATTCTGAGGTTCAAAATAGCAATTCTTACTGGGTGAAAATGTTCAGCTTTTTACTTTAAATAGGTACTGCTGCTCCTGCCCCATTCCCCCTCCCCTTCTTCATTTTCTTATTCAATGTGTGGGTGTGCCAACCAATGTTGATATGGTGAATAGGATAATGTCATAACCCCTTACAGCCAATCAGAACTGGTCATTTGTTTACTTTATTCATTGCATAAAATGTATGCACCACTTGATTGTAAAAACCTCAATGCAGTTTGCAAAGAGAATGAAACAGCAAAAAGGAAAACCTGCCAGTACTTTTGTATGAATTTCACCCAATATGCACATCCCCCCCCCCATGCAATTTCGGCTTAATTTACACATTTTTGCAAAGCAGTTTCCCCAAATATAATATTACTATTTCATGAAATTTATATACTGCTTGATTATACAAAAACAAACCTCAAAGCAATTTACAAAAAGAACAAATCAATAAATTTTTCAGTAAAAATAGAGGTAGCTACCGGTATATAACATACTCTTTGCATGCTATTTTCACTTATATGCATTTATAGGCACACTTGTATGTGCATTTTGGTACGCATTACTTGGGTGGAGAACTGCTCTGCAAAATTCAGAGAAGTGTGAAGGATGGCTGCATGCTTAGTTTGTATATTTATTTATTTTTTGAAAGTGTGTGTTAGGTAGGTTGGCCTTTAAGTGGAAGCTGAATCAAGTTTCTCTCACACGCCTAACTTTGCATCCTCTGTTTTTGTTGTTTTCAAAAAGATGCTTTCTGTGACTTTTGTGAGTTGTGGAAAGTGAAAACACATTCTGCACAGTTTATCCTGCAACGCTGACCCTTTTGCATAATTCATTTTCCTTGGGGTAGTCACGCAGAGCGGCAAGTAATTGAACGGAAAGTCTCACATCTCAGATCTTAGCCTCCGCTGTGCCTTCTGTGATTTCACCAGGCGTGGCCCACACCCTTTGAAACATATCTTTGCAACCATGAGGTCTAGAAACTTGGGGTCTCTAAGATTTTCAGGAAGCTGTAGTCTGCACTCAGTGACACATTTTGCAGCTTTTCTATACTCCTGTATTACCATGGCATACACACAGACTCAGAAGTAACCCATCCTATATTTCAGCCATGAAAGTCGTAGGATTTCCCTTTCAAGTGCATATTGATTTCTGATACATAATTAGGCTGGAGGCTAGATCTGTGTTAAACTGAAAATTCTCTCCCCCCCCCTCTCTCTCTCTCCTGTAGAAGGTGATAACTCTTCCCTCTCCCAGGAAGAATTGTTTGATCATATCTGCCACTCTCCCTTTGAGCCTCAAACACTCGTCTTTCTCCCCTCCAGCCACTTTTGAACTTACCTTCTGCACTTTGTCTTTTATTCAGATGCCCAGAGAGAGAGAGAGAGAGGTTGGACTCGATTCCTGCTTGGCAGGGGGTTGGACTCGATGGCCCTTGTGGTCTCTTCCAACTCTATGATTCTATGATTCTAGGTTGCCAGCTTTGGGGCATGATGGATATTTCCCTTTGGAATATTTAGTGTTCACAGAAGAGGGGGTGATTGATTTCGTCCGGTCACTTAATTGAAGCAAAATGAATAGAGAATTTGCAATAAATGAAGCCATTATTCACATGGGTCGAAGCCCAGCGAGTCACAGCTGGAAGACTCGCCAGTACCTGTCTACAGTACTTCAGGTTCAGAAAAGGGCAGCGAAAACAATCAAGGGGATGGAACGATTCTACTATGAAGAAAAGTTGCCAGGTTTGGGACTTCCTAGTTTGGAGCGCCTCCATATGCAGCTGCTGGGTGACCTTGGGCCAGTCACACTTCTCTGAAGTCTCTCAGCCTCACTGACCTAAAAAATTGCCCTAAAAAAGTCTTTAAAAGAAGAGTTTTTTAAAATAATCTTTTTCAAGATTTTTAAAAATTATTCTTGTTTTTAGAACCAATAATAAAACAAAAGAATTAAGAATTAATTCACCACTGGTGACTAGGTTATTTACAAGCCTGAATTAACTAGCAGTAACAGAGCTGCAAACTTTTAGCTAATTAAGTGGTTAAATTAATCAGATTTAAATCATTTTGACTTAGTAAAACGTTGCCCCCAATCAACTGGGCAGAAGATTAAAAACAAATTGTTTTCAACACAGGCACTTGCCACCATCCTTAGCTTTTTCTTTTTAAAAACAGACCTTCCTTCCCATGTAGTTCCACATGGCTCTGAGGTCTGGCTGGCCTTTTACGTAGGGCAGAGCCTTGATTGCCCTGTGGAACTCCTTGCCACTAGAGGCTTGACACTTTCTAAAAACCCTAGTATTCAGACAGGACTTTCAGACCTGAGATACTTTGCCAACCAGCTCTCACTGATGTTTCTGCTTATCAAACTGTGTTTTTAGCTTGATATGATATTTTGCATGAAAGCGCAGTTTATAATTTTTTAAATTAAATAATAAACAAATAAGATGATCCTTGCTTTGACAGATGTGTGCGTCAGTGGAAGAGGGCTTCTCTTCTTTTGGAATCTCTCTCCCCCCCCCCCCCCCGATTTAGGCAGATTTAATCCATCAATTGATTGATTAATCAAGTAAAACTCACATGATTAATTGACGCAGGTTTTCCAAATAGGTGACAGCTGAGCTCTGAATTGTCATGATATGCCCTGCTTCCTTTGAGACGAAGATTTCATTTTGGCATGGAAGGTTTACCTGACCCTCCTTGTGTGCCCTTCTTTTCCAGATGTCCCCATCATGATTTGAAAGATTTAACAGAGGTTAAAAGGTGTGTTTCTGTTTGGAGGATCCAGTGCATTCCTTGGTGTACAGGGGTCTATTGAACAGACCCTCTGGAAGTGCATTAAAATTCTGTAGTCATGGTTTTCTTTTTTTTTTAAAAAAAAAATGTTGATGAATTGATCAATTCATCAATTACCAGCCGCTTCATTAATGGACTAAAACGGTTTTAATCACTTGACAGCCTTAATTGAAAGTGATGCATTGTTTCCCCTTTTCTGCATTCATTTCCAGAACGAACGTGAGATAACGAGCCTCTTTGGCTGAAAATTCCAATTAAAGGGGTCACTTGGTAGATCCTGATCGGACCCCATGGCTATTAGTCCCTTTAAAACCAGAGGGACTATTTGGCATAGTGGCCGGATATATAGGTCCAAGGGACCTAGACTTAAACTCCACATTTCTCCTGGGCCCATCATGTGGCCTTGGGCAGGTCACTTTAAATATTCTCTGGGTTTAATTTCAGCTTCACTTGGCTCACCTTTTTGAGAGGGAGGGAGAGAGCAATTCAATAGCGAGGTTCTTAAAGGGACTGAACCTGGTACCTTTCTCATCTGCCAATAATTGTGAGGGCATAGGTAAAGTTCACCAGGAACACTGAGAGTGGAGAGAAAGAGCTTTGAAGTGGGCCGGACGAGCTGGATAATAATGGAAGAGGCAAGGGGACACAGAGCGAGGGCAGGAATTCCTCTTGAGGGTTTAAGTATGGAAGCTCAAACCAAATTCTTGATCCTCTAGCTATTGGAAAGAAGACAGCATCCCAACAAAAAGAGAATGGTTGGGGAAACTTTGCGAGTACCTGGAACTAGCAAAACTGACGGATATAATAAGGAGAAAATCCAAAACCATGGTTATGAAGCAATGGGAGTTCTTAAATGATTATTTACAAAACCAGGGCTCGACTATAAAAATCTGGTTGTGTTTAGAATAATCCTTGTGCATAATATAAAAAATACAAAGTGAGACATTAAGAAAATCCAAAGGGAAAATATGAAGAACAGAGGATTTGATGAACGGATTATTAAAAATGCGTGAGGCAAACGGTGGAAGTCTTTTAAAAAGCAACACTCTCTAATTTTTTCCTTGGTTATATGTATTTTCTTTTTCTTTTGTATTTTCTTTTGTTGTAAATATGTATGTTTTCTAATTTGTACTTAATAAAAACTATAAAAAACAAAAAAAAAACAAATTCTTGATCTTCCAGACCTTATTCAGTAATGCATTACAGGACAGAGTCCAAAGCATCTGCAAGAGCATTTCCATCAGGACACATGCAATATAGGCAAATATATGTCATTTCAGCTGTTCAGCCTCTACCCGACCACTACTGCTCCCCAGCACTTCATCTCTCATCCAACCTCAGTTGATGAAATAACGTTTACTCAACCCATTTTCGTTGTATGTGTCACAACTCTCCTTGCACCTTATATGGAGCTGTTTTTCACTTCAAACTTCAACCAGTTAGGTTCCTTTTTAACTGGTCCTTACCATCATCATCATCATCACTTTTAATTTGTATACCGCCTTTTATCTTACAAGGCGGTTTACAAGCTGAAGAAACAAAGAATGTACAACTTATAACAATATAATGCAATACAAAAATGTGATTTAAAAAACAGCTTTAAAATAAGCAATGTACATCAAATAAAGTAACAGTCAACAATCATTCGAATAGTATAGAATAATAATATCAGCATATGAAAATTAAACAGAACCCCACTCTTAACAATTACAATAAATAATTTTGAAACTACAGTCAATAAAACAACGGCAAGCCACAGTGCATGTTGTTGTTGTTTAGTTGTTTAGTTGTTTAGTCGTGTCCAACTCTTCGTGACCCCATGGACCAAAGCACACCAGGCACTCCTGTCTTCCACTGCCTCCCGCAGTTTGGTCAAACTCATGCTGGTAGCTTCGAGAACATTGTCCAACCATCTCGTCCTCTGTCGTCCACTTCTCCTTGTGCCTCCATCTTTCCCAACATCAGGGTCTTTTCCAGGGAGTCTTCTCTTCTCATGAGGTGGCCAAAGTATTGGAGCCTCAGCTTCAGAATCTGTCCTTCCAATGAGCACTCAGGGTTGACTTCCTTCAGAATGGATAGGTTTGATCTTCTTGCAGTCCATGGGACTCTCAAGAGTCTCCTCCAGCACCAGAATCCAAAAGCATCACTTCTTCGGCGATCAGCCTTCTTTATGGTCCAGCTCTCACTTCCATACATCACTACTGGGAAAACCATAGCTTTAACTATACGGACCTTTGTTGGCAAAGTGATGTCTCTGCTTTTTAAGATGCATAAAATGCCAGTAATACAATACAAATTGAGAAGAGACTAGAGGGTGGGGCAAGGCAGGTGGAAAGAGGCCTTGCCTGATGGAGTCTCTCCCCTCATCAGTCTTGTGGTTAGGTCACATTCTTGCGTACGTGACAGTTGCCTCTCTAACGATGGGCCTAGCAGTAATTCTGCATCAGTAGCAAGAGATAAAGGCGAGCAAATGTTGTTACAGACACTTGCGTCTCAGTTCTTGCCTGGCGTGTTCAATCTGCAAAGGCTCGTTCAGAAGCGGAAGCCACGTGTCAGTTAGTTGAGAGCATGGATGCCTGAACCAGCAGTCCATGGCAGGCCCTAGGCTGAATGTCTCCTGGATTTCCTTCCGCCCTCCGCCAACGCTCCACTTCCCTGGGTTAGAGTCCCGCTGTTGTGGGCTTTGAGCCCTGACACGACCCACCTCTGCTGTGAGAAGGTGGCAGCTGCTCAGCAGTGCTTACAAGTCATTTTGGTTCTTGTTTGGAGCTGCGCTCTATGATCTGCCGCACCCCTGCAGAGAGCCCCCTCCTCAGAAACCTTCAGGAGCTTATTCCTCCTCAGCGGTTGCCGCTGCGGGAATAAAACGTGGCAAGCTTTTTAGGTATTAAAGCTAAGAAGGAGGCACCCCTCTCGGGCCGCTCACATCATAATGTAAACAGAAATTAATCCATCTGCTAAAGCTCAACGTGTCTTCAGATAGTTATCGGCACCGTATAATCTCCTCCGAGGAAGATCTTATTATATTAAAAAGACACTGGCCTGCGTGGTGGAAACCTTAATAACAGCGTTACCTTTCATGGAAGACTGCCGGAATTAAAACGCCAAGTGATGTGTTGTAAGTGGCTTCTGGATGGTGAGATTACTTCTCTTTTCTTTCTTTCTTTCTTTCTTTCTTTCTTTCTTTCTTTCTTTCTTTCTTTCTTTCTTTCTTTCTTCTCCTCTCTCCCCTGGAGTGTGTGCTGTGTTGGCAAAGATACTAGTGTCTCCTGCAGTTCAAGAGAGCATCAAAACACAAGTATCACCAAGGACATTACAGCAGCTCAAAACAAAGGCGCTGGGTGGTGCTGGTGGGGTGCTTGAACCTGTGTCTACCACTCAGAATTCTTCACATTGCTTCTGTTTTCAGAATATGCAGCATTCCCCATCGTGGGCACAGGTATGTCGATGTGCTCCTATTGTTGCTTTTACTGAGCAGCATACCTGCAGCTATGAGAAATGTGGGTGATGGCCCCGTGTATTCCTGGGAAGTCATGGCATGGAGAAATTGCACACTCTCCAAGTGTCCCTATTTTCCAGGGACAGTCCTGGATTCACAGAAGCTGCCCCGGTTTCTGATTTGTTCCTGGAATGTTCCACTTCTCCTTAGGACGTCCCTATTTCCATCAGATAAATGTTGGAGGGTATGGAGTTATGTGACCCTCCCCCCCGAGCCATCTGAAGGCAGGTCTGTATGGGGAAGGTTTTATGTTTTTACATTTGTTGGAAGCCGCCCAGAGTGGCTGGGGCAACCCAGTCAAGTGGGTGGGGTATAAATTGTTCTTCTTGTTGTTGTTAGTATTATTATTGAATTTGTTGTTGTTTAGTCATTTAGTCGTGTCCGACTCTTCGTGACCCCATGGACCAGAGCACATCAGGCACTCCTGTCTTCCACTGCCTCCTGCAGTTTGGTCAAACTCATGCGGGTAGCTTTGAGAACACTGTCCAACCATCTCGTCCTCTGTCGTCCCTTTCTCCTTGTGCCCTCCATCTTTCCCAACAACAGGGTCTTTTCCAGGGAGTCTTCTCTTCTCATGATGTGGCCAAAGTCTTGGAGCCTCAGCTTCAGGATCTGTCCTTCCAGTGAGCACTCAGGGCTGATTTCCTTCAGAATGGATAGGTTTGATCTTCTTGCAGTCCATGGGACTCTCAAGAGTCTCCTCCAGCACCAGAATTCAAAAACATCCATTCTTTGGCAATCAGCCTTCTATTATTGAATAGGACACCCCTATTTTTATTGGAGAAATGTTGGACCCCTGAGCCAAGGACATAAGTAGCTATACAACCTTTATAAGACATCTGAAGGCAGCCCTGAATAGGGAAGGTTTTTTTAATGTTTAATTTTTTATTATGTTTTTATATATGTTGAAATGATGTTGATGTTGATGAAGGAATACGACATCCCTCTTTTCACTGGAGAAATGTTGGGGGGTATGCTTGCTCTCTGTCTGTCTCTAAGCACTGCGATTGTCTGCAAGGCATTCCCACATGGCGGAGTTGATGTTGATAGCCTTCATTTGCAGATATCTTTGTACTGCAGGGCAGGTCTGGCAAAGGGTCTGGTGCTATACCATAAAACACGAGGGCAGGGTACATCTACCAAGAACAAAACACCATTGGAAACAATACAGATCATTAAAGTGGCTGATCAATTTAAGCAGCTGCAAAGGCCTGGCATTAAAAAAGGCCTTCAAGAGACATCTGAAAGTGAACAGTAAGGATGCCTGCCAAATCTCTGCTGGACTAGCGTTCAACAGCATGAGACCAGTGGAACCAAGCTCCCTGCTTCTAGCTGAGGGCAGCTGCACTTTTGTAACACTAAAGGGGGCGACTAACAGCCCTCCTCCAGATTATCTCAGTGATCATAAGGACTCAGGTGGTCCTTAAGATGCCCTGGGCCCAAGCTTGTACAGGGCTTTGTATATCAACACAAGAAGAGCCTTGAACCTGGACTGGTAGCATGTGTGCAGCTAGAACAGATAGAATCATAGAACCGTAGAACTGGAAGAGACCCCAAGGGTCCTCTAGTCTAATGCAGGAATCAGCTGAAGCATCCATGACAGATGGCCATCCAGCCTCTGCTTCAAAACCTCCAGTGAAGAAGAGTCCACCACCTCCCAAAGGAGTCTTGTTCCACTGTTGAACAGCTCTTACTGTCAGAAAGTTCTTCCTGGTGTTTAGTTGGAATCTCCTTTCTTATAACTTAAAGCCATTGGTTCGGGTCCTGCTCTCCAGAGCAGGAGAAAACAAGCTTGCTCCATCTTTCATGTGGAAGCCCTTCAGATATTTGAAGATGGCTATCATATCTCCTCTTAGCCTCCTCGCAGTGTTCCTCGCTTCTTAATTTTAACAGTCCATAGATATTAGAAGTGAGGAACAACAACAACATTTGTACCCCACCTTTTTCTGCAAAGAGCTCAAGGTTGCATATCTGGTTTTCCTGCTTCTTGTTTAATCCCCTTCTTCTTCTTCTTCTTCTTCTTCTTCTTCTTCTTCTTCGGCAATCACTTGTAGCTGAGTAAGATTGTCTTCCATAAACACGGTCTTAACAATGAGTCTGTAAGTGACTGTGGAGGCCACACATCCTTCCACAGTGGAGACATTGGTTTCCTGGCAGGAGTTGATCACGGTGTGGATTTGCCAAGCGTGCCTTCCTCTTAGCACGTTTCTCCCTTGCGTCCTGAGTTCGAGTGTCTTCAAAGCCCATGACACCTTTGGTAAAGGCTGTTCTCCAACTGGAGCACTCACAGGCAAGGGTTTCCCAGTTGTTGGTGTGTACACTACATTTTAAAAGATTTGCCTTGAGAGAGTCTTTAAACCTCTTTTGTTGACCACCAGCATTACACTTTCCATTTTTAAGTTTGGAATATAGTAGTTGCTTTGGGAGACGATCATCAGGCATCCGCACAACATGACCAGTCCAACGAAGTTGATGTTGAAGAATCATTGCTTCAACACTGGTGATCTTTGCTTCTTCCAGTACACTGATATTAGGTCGCCTGTCTTCCCAAATGATGCATAAATTTTTTCGGAGACATCGTTGATGGAATCTTTCGAGAAGTTGGAGATGGTGTTTAGATGTGGTCCATGTTTCACAAGCATACAGTAAGGCCGGTAGTACAATAGCTTTGTAAGCAAGCATTTTGGTTTCCCTGTGAATGTCCCAGTCCTCAAACACTCTGCGCTTCAATTGGAAGAAAGCTGCACTCGCAGAGCTCAGGCGATGCTGGATTTTGGCATCATTGTTGACCCTTGTGAAAAGATAACTGCCTGGGTAGGAGAAGTGATCAACATTTTGCAATGTTACTCCACTAAGTTGGATTTGTGGTGCTTCAGAGGGGTTATTTTGTACTTGTTGGTGCAGCACTTTTTTTCTGGATGTTGAGTGATAGGCCAAGCTTTTCGTAAGCTTCTGTGATGGTTTGGAGGTCATCCCCATAACAACCTGGTGAGGTAGATTAGACTGAGAGGCAGTAACTGGCCCAAGGTCACCCAGTTATCTTCATGGCCAAGTGGGGATTTGAACCCTGGGCTCCCACATTCTAGTCTGACACTCTAACCACTACGTCATACTTCCTCTCATTATTATTTCAGTATTATCAAGACTATCCTGTATTGGTGAGTTCTGGGGGAAGTGGTGCAACTGAATTAACCTGGTCCTAGGAAAGAAGGGAAAACGGTCTTTCACAGTGTTAATATTAGGATACACTCCAGCTTTCTGGAAACATAAAGGAGGAATAATAGGCTTGGATTAAAAGAGCAGCGGTATTTAGTGCTCAAAGGCAGATACTACATAAACGGAGAGATAAAACTGAAGCAGACATCGATACCTGGATAATTAGTGGACCCAGCAACCAAGGAAGAAGGAGCTAATAAAAATCAAGAGGATAGAGATAAAGAAATATGAGGAAATGCTGTGCAAATGTATGCAAGATAAAATGGCAGCTATATATTTTTCTCCTCCCTTTCACTTTCTCCCTCCTTCATTCTTTCTTCTCTCTCTTTTTGTGCTTCCATTTGATGATAGGCCTTTGCACACCATGCTTAGCGTACGACGTTGCACACTCATCCCAACATCTTTGCCAATGCCTTTGTGTGCACAGCTGTGTGTGCAACAGATTCCAAGGGATCTGAAACTCTGAATCGCTGAGGATTTGAAATGGATCTGTGTTGAAGGAGAGCGATCAGGAAAACCAGGGGAATTAAAATGGGGCAAAAATATTTGTGTGGAAAGTAGTTTAAGATTTGTTACTATTATTGTTATTACAATTATTTATTAAATTTGTATACAGCCCTTGTGGATCTCGGGGAAGGTCACAGCATAAAAATACAAGATAAAAATGCAAAAAAAGGAGAGCAAAAAACAATACATTACCCACCTCCCCCACCCCACACAAACACATTTAAAAGGGTTGTTGATCAGCCCAAGACCTTGTTTATGCCAAAAGGTGTATAATAAAGGTACCAGATGAGCCTCTCTGGGGAGAGCATTCCACAAATGAGGAGCCACTGCAGAAAAGGCTCCGTTCTCGTGTTGCCACATGCTCGACGTCTCATGGAGAAACTGGCCGCTGAATTCTGCATGGTTTGCTGGGATTGTACTAAAAGGGGGAAAGTGGGCACCACAGCTGTGGTGTGGACTGGGGAGGCTGTCAGGACCTGGGCTAATACCTGACTTCCAGACTTCCTGCTCTGAGCCTTCACGCTTTCAAAACTTGAGACCTGCAGAAGTGGCTCAGTTTGTTCTCCAGGCGATTTTGCACTCTGCCAACACACACACACGCAACTGTGAGGGTATGGTTCCAGGGGACCGCGCACAAAGACAGGAACCCTTGGAACTACCCGCCACAAGGCTGAGGACTGCTTACTGGGCTCTGGGAAGGATTCACAAGGTGCTCTGGGAGCTTTCCAGTGCCCTTCCTCAACCTTCCCAGAGCCCGGTAAGCGAGGAACAGCTGCTGGGTGTGTGGGAAATACATGGAAATGAAGGAGTGGTGTGTTTCCCTAGCTCTCTGTTTATTTATTTACTCCCTTATCTGCGTAAGGTTGCGATAGCATAAGTAAAGTGAGCGTAAGTGGTGAGCCCACTATAATCCTTCCTTGCTTTCAAAAGACTAAAATTCACCTCTGCTGCCCCTTCCAGCGTTGGAACGCGGGCTTTTCTGAGCTCCATGTAGAATTCTGGCTTGAGATATCATTAAATGTATCCAGAAGAATAATTGGAGATCTGAGCTCTACTTTTCATAACAAAGGCACAAAGGGTATCCTTATACGACTGGAAGCTTTCAGCTTCAAACTCTCTTCCCCTCCAGCTTTTCAAGTGCTGAAGCAGGTTGTATATCTTTGAGCCATTTACAAGCCGGAGGAGGAGATGCAAAGCTCTTTAAAGAAGAGCTGCGCCTGGCTTTGCTGAAATTAAAGCAGCCTGAATGACTCTTTGGCCTTTGTAAGAATCTTTAATAAAGAAAGTGGCACCCGGAATCACATTTCAGCTAGATTGCTGTATGATACCGTCATCACTTCCCCCAAACACTTTTAATTCCAGTTTTTAATTACAGGGCAAGGGGGCTTTTCTTGATGCTCTTCCATCTCGGGGTGAATACAGACAACCCTTTACCAAGTGGTGTCTTGCCCCATCTTTTTTGTCTATAGATTCCCGACCATGTGCAGAACTGATGAGGAATGTTCCTTGCCGCTGAGCAGAATGATGTGGACCACTGGCTTACCTGTTGAAAGGTGAAGGCTCCTTGCTTTACCAGGATAAAGTGGATAACTGTGGGTTGTTGTTTGTTCATCGTAAAAGAGTAGAAGAAACGTGCAAGGATTAGGAAAGTCAGGTTTCATAGACCCCCCCCCCATATTTGTTTAATTTATTCAACTTGGAGTACAGTCATACCTCGGGTTACAGACGCTTCAGGAAACCCGGAAGTACTGGAACGGGTTACTTCTGGGTTTCGGCGGTCGCGCATGCGCAGAAGCACTAAATCGTGCTTTGGGCATGTGCAAAAGAGCTGAACCACAACCTGCGCGTGCACAGAGGTGGCACTGCAGGTTGTGAATGCTGCGTGATGTGAACGTGCCTCCCACATGGATCACGTTCGCAACCCGAGCGTCCACTGTATTACAAAAATATCTGAGGTACAGCAATGGAACATATGGCAGATGTACCACATTTTTCTGTCTGTAAAACACCCCCATGTATAAGACACCCTCTATTTTGGGCGACTCCAATTTAAGAAAATGGGGGGAGATGCATCTGTGTATAAGACACCCCCAAATTTTTGAAATTATTTTTTAGGGGGGAAAAACCTTCGTTCTGGAGGTCCGTTCTTAACCTGAAACTGTTCTTAACCAGAGGCGTGCTTTCGCTAATGGGGCCTCTTGCTGCTGCTGCGCCGCCGGCACATGATTTCCGTTCTCATCCTGGGGCAAAGTTCTCAACTCGAGGTAACTCTTCCAGGTTAGTGGAGTTTGTAACCTGAAGCGTTTGTAACCTGAGGCATTTGCAACTTGAGGTACCACTGTACATGGAAAAATACGGTATATTTTAAGTGAGTTCCGAGAGGAGTCTCAATATTAATCTGGTTGTCCTTTCTGTCTATCCTCATATATAACCATCTTCTTCCAAATATTCCAGAACGGCTTACCTATAGTTTCCAGGTCTTCTTCTCATCCTGAAAGTGTACTGAGCTACAGCTGGTATGCTTCAGTTGTAGAACTTCAGAACACCCTCTCAGACTTCCCATCTGCATTGATGCCACGTACAGGAAGAACTTGGGAGTCTTAATGTGTCACGCAGACCCAGATTTGCTTGGATGAATGAGATCCAGTGCTGGTCTGCTGCCAGCTTCCCACTCCTGAAATTAAAGCATTTCCCAAAAGTGCTCAAGACCCTGACTTTGAGGCATCTCCAAGGGCATCAAGTGGCACACCACTCCCCTTTCACTTGCTCACACTTGGCATTCCCTGTAGGGCTAACACTACGATTATCTCCAGTGCAGCAGTTACGGTTTCTCCTCAGGGTCCAAGCACCATGTGTGTTCAAACATTGTTCTTCAGAGCTACTGTAGGTCTTTGCAATCACTCTGTCCTTTCAGACATCCAAGTGACCCATGTTGCCGACTGCTACAGTTCCCCACAACCCAGGGTCCTCTTGAGGAGACAATGGTGATGTGCACTCTTGGAATGAATGTGGAGTTCGGTGCGCACACCCACTGGACGGGGGTCCTGTGACCCTTCAATAAATCGCTCTCCCAATACATCAGTCTTTTCCTACTTATTTGCTCTGGCTGACCTGGGTAGCTTTGAGGTCATGTGGGGTAATTGGAGTGTGGCAGAGTAGCCTCTGGATGACCCAGAAACATCTCTTCCATCATTCTGCAAGAACCTAGCAGCTGGAGCTAAATCATTATTTTACATACTGATTTACCTGCGCATATAAAAAACCTTGGTAGGGACGTGGGTGGCGCTGGGGGTTAAACCACAGAGCCTAGGGCTTGCCGATCAGAAGGTCAGCGGTTCAAATCCCCACAATGGGGTGAGCTCCCATTGCTCGGTCCCTGCTCCTGCTAACCTAGCAGTTCGAAAGCATGTCAAAGTGCAAGTAGATAAATAGGTACTGCTCTGGCGGGAAGGTAAACGGTGTTTCCGTGTGCTGCTCTGGTTCGCCAGAAGCAGCTTAGTCATGCTGGCCACATGACCCGGAAGCTGTATGCTGGCTCCCTTGGCCAATAAAGTGAGATGAGCACCACAACCCCAGAGTCGGCCACGACTGGATCTTTACCTTTAACTTTATAAAACCTTGGTATATTTTCATCGTGGGCTGTTGGGAGACCTCCTTCAACGCTGCTTTTGAGCTGCCGCCTCTTCCCTGCATTTCCCTGTGTTGAAACTGACAGTAGCCTCCCCCCTGCCCATCAGCATTCAGCTGCCGCCCCCGTCACGTCAAAACACCCAAAATCCTCCTTCAATTATTCATGGCAGTTAATTATTCATTAATATTGCCCTAGCTAATTGCCACGTATTTATTTGTCAACCTGGGCGGGGGGCGTTGGTGCCCCTTTCCCTCCCTGCGTGTGTGTCTGTGCCCCCACCGCCTCTCCCCCGCCGCCTTTTCATTCCCCCCAAGATGCAACCACCCCAGGCAAAAGTGTTTGAGATGAAAAGAAGACACGGCGATCCGTTTCATAAAAAACCCAAGCAGCTGGAGCTGGGGCCCTGCGGCTCTTGCTGCAATTAACATGGAACTAACCCCGCAGCCTCGATGGGGTGAAAGAGCAGGGCAGGTGCAGGCTGTTTAGCTTGTCTACTTAAGTGCACCGACCTCTCAAATCAGGATGGTTGGAGAGAGCTGGTTCTTCGGCATGTTCCCCTCTCCTGGCTCCCATTTGCTAACTGCTCTCAGCCTCCTGGGCAGGGACGTCCGGAAGTAAAATAAGAACGCAGAGAAAGAGAGGGAAATATTTTGCTTAAAAGCAAAATGCTACAAGTGAGTTTTGCAGGAGCACAAGAGTTCTTCCCTCGTCAAGAATGGCACTTTCTAGGAAGCCTCTGCTAAAGCCAGGCGTACCTTAGGACGTGGAGTGAGAAGAGGTAATGAATGGAGGAACTTGGTCTTGAGGGGTTAGAATTCAACTCAAGACACTCTGCTTCAAACCTTTCCAAACTTTTCAAGTGGGTGACACGCTTTCTTCACATGCATCGTTTCGCGACACAGTAATTCAGTTTTGCATCCTTTCGCAAGACCGTAATTCAGTTTTGCTAGCAAACTGGAGGCTGAACTAACTCTTTCCAGTCCCAGGAAGAGTGCGGGGAGCATTTGTGCGACACACCCACACACTGCGGCGAACACAATAATGTGTCGTGACGCGCAGTTTAGAAAGCTCTTTTCTACTTCTTCAAAGCATCCTGCTTGTTGTTACCAGACTTTTAGAAGACATCTGAAAGCAGCCCTGTTTAGGGAAGCTATTAATGTTTGATGCATTACTGTATTTTAATATTTTGTTGGAAGCTGCCCAGAGTGACTGGAGAAACCCAGCCAGATGGGTGGGGTATAAATAATAATAATAATAATAATAATATAATAATAATAATAATAATAATAATAATAATAATAATAATAATAATAATTTAATACTTGCCTTATGTGACTCAGCTGGTGTAGTGTGCCTGGGAAGATTAGGGTGTGAGCTGCACCCTTCTGAGTTAAAATTTCCACACCAGAATGTGAAGCTATAGGACACCCTGAGCAAACCACTAAGTGCCCTTCCACCAACTTTTGGATCATGGGGATAGTAAGATAGATAGTGAGAGTCAGTGTGGTGTAGTGATTAGAGTGTTGGACTAGGGCCTGGGAGACCCAGGGTTTGAATTTCCACGTGGCCATGGAGCTCACTAAGTTTCACCTTGGGGCCAGTCATTGCCTCTCAGCCTAATCTACCTCAGAGGGTTGTTGTGAGGAAGGAGACAACCAGTCTTCAAAATTCGCCAGGTGCATTTTGCCACCTGGCTATCGGCCACTTGCAACTGAAGGCATTTTTAATAATGAAGTTTGGTAAAATGAGATTTTTGCTTTGTGTGTCCAGGGTGCTCTTAGGTGGTTGCTACCAAATTTCACCAAAAGGGCAATTCAAGTTAAATTTTGAGGTTCCCCCAAGAACGTGTATGGAATTCTGGAGAAAAGGTAAATGAGTTTCAGTAAGTCTAGAGAATTTTTATTGATGGCTTGCACATCTCCAGTGAGAAAAAGATCGTGTCCCTGTTTTCCTGCATGCAAATTAAACCTTTTAAAGGTATTTTCTAAAGAGAGTTCTGTTGACGAGACAGAAACCATTTCCAAGAAGCCTAGGGCTTAGAGAGTCTGTGTTCTTCTACATTAATTAATTAATTTAATTTCATAAAATGTATACACCACTCAATTGTAAAAAAATAAATAAATACCTCAAAGTGGTTTACCGAAAAAAGAAAACAAAACAAGGAAATCAAGAAAAATTCACAACCATATTTTACCCTCGGTTCCCCCCGTGGGTTTTTCTGTTTTCTGTTTTTCTTTGAGATGGGGCAAATAAGGTAATGCTGCAAGCTCTTTGTAACCTCAAGGTGGGTATCTGCCTTCCCTATAAATTGCAAGGCTTAGCTCATCGACATTTCCAGAATGTTTTATGGATCTTCCGATGGAAAATGACTCTCTTAAGTGCAGGAGATGATTACTTTATTGTCCGGTGCGTGCATTTAACAGAGCTGAATGGCTCTCCTTAGACCTTTGGATTATGAGGGGGCTTATCTAGGATAGAAGGCGCAGGATATTGGATAAATGCAATGGATAAATGGATGCCGACCAGATTTTCATAAGTTCCAGACGTTTATTTATTTCTTGCTGTTGTGAAACTTTTCTACTCCGACTTACTGCCAGTCAGAGTATATAGGAAAGCAAGCTGTAATTTTGGAAGCTTTGTGTGTTGGGTTTCTCCTGTAGCATGTGACCTTGGTGTTGTTACAATGGAGTAGTTTTCTCAAAAGCCTGTAATTGGTATACATTTACCCAGAAGCCTAATTTGTTTTCTGTCACTTGTAGATCTTCTTTGTAATTGTGGGCTACGTACACATTAGTGGCTTAAAATGATGTGAGGATGTTCCCTCCTCCTGCAATTCAAATTGTGTTTGCACTTGCTTTTACACGCCAGACAGGTACAGAGTCCACACGCCCCAGACAGCTATTCAGTTGAGCTGTCATCTGAGCATGCTCAATGACTGTCTGAAATGTACACACCTCAGCTTGTGTTTTCAAATCGGATGAAAGCTGGTTTGATGGAAAACACATCAAACACAAGCATTTCTTCGGAAACAACAGGTTAAATATGTAGCTAATGTCACATGTACTTGACTTCGAATACCAGTGGTGGGAGCTTGCTGGAGTAAATAGAGCAAATCAGTATACAGTTGAGGTGTCTCAATTGTCATCTAGTCCACTCCTATGCCAGTGCAGGAAAATCTGCTGGTATGGCAACCCTGAGAGGTAGCCCTCCTGTCTCTGCTTAAAGGTTTGGGCTCATCCGCGAAAACTGATGGATCCTGATAGATTCCGACAAGCCTTGCGGAACCCTGCTCCTCCTGGCGACTCATTAGATGACCTTGTTGAGGACTGGAATAACCGGCTCTTGGCAGCCATTGATGAGATCGCGCCTAAGCGCCCTCTGCGACCCCGTCGAAACCGGGCCCCTTGGTTTTCTGAGGAGCTCCGGAAAATGAAGCGGGATCTCAGACGGCTAGAGCGAGTATGGCGACGGACTCGTGACAGAGCCTCAAGAACATCTTATAGGACACTTATGAAAGCCTATGAGATGGCAATGAAAGCTGCTAAGAAATCTTACTTTGCAGCTTCCATTGCATCCGCTAGCTCTCGCCCGGCACAACTTTTTAGAATAATTAGGTCAATAACGTCCTTAGGAGGACAACCAAACTTAAGCACAAATTCAACCCACAGCTGTGAGGCATTCGTGAGTTTTTTTGCGGAGAAAGTCCTGTTGCTCCGCCATGACCTCCCTGCCAATTTAGATACAGTGACTGAACTGGAGGCCCCTCGATTGACTTCAGGTCCAGTGTTGGACCATTTCGATCGGATACTCCCTACTGATGTGGATAGATTCCTCCAAGTTGGTAGGCCCACCACCTGCCTCCTTGATCCGTGCCCGTCTTGGCTGATTAGGGAGTGTCCAGATGTTGTGCGGACCCCCCTGGTTGAAATTATCAATTTGTCCCTTGACACAGGGACATTCCCAGGGGAACTGAAGGAAGCAGTGGTGTGTCCACTCTTAAAAAAAACTTCATTAGATCCCTTAGACCTATCCAATTACCGCCCAGTTTCAAATCTTCCATACCTGGGTAAGGTAATCGAGAGAGCGGATGCTGAACAGCTTGGTAGGTTTCTGGAGGAAACATTGGCATTAGATCCATTTCAGTCCGGTTTCCGTCCTGGTTTTGGGATGGAGACGGCTCTGGTTGCCCTAACAGATGATCTCCGTAGACAACTGGATCGAGGCGGGTCAGGACTGCTGATCCTTTTAGATTTGTCAGCAGCCTTTGACATGGTCGTTCATGATCTTCTGGACCACCGCCTTGCAGACGTGGGGATACAGGGCATAGCCCGTAACTGGTTGTGCTCTTTTATCTCTGGTCGGGGACAGAGGGTGGCACTAGGGAGGGAAATGTCGTCGCGCCACTCCTTGGTGTGTGGAGTACCGCAGGGCACAATTCTCTCCCCGATGCTTTTTAACATCTTTATGCGCCCCCTTGCCCAGATTATCCGGAGCTTTGGGCTGGGCTGTCACCAATATGCTGATGACACTCAGCTCTATCTGCTGATGGATGGCCACACTGACTCGGCCCCGAACACACTGACCAGATGCTTGGAAGCTGTGGCTGGATGGTTTCGTGGGAGCCGATTGAAACTAAATCCTTTGAAGACAGAGGTCCTATGGCTAGGTCGGGATAGCATGGGGATGAGGGACCAACTCCCTTCTCTTGCGGGGGCCCAATTAGTGCCATTGCCTTCTGTTAAGAGTTTGGGTGTAATCCTTGACGCCTCCCTTTCCATGGAGGCGCAAGTTACAGCAACAGCCAAGGCGACATTTTTCCACCTTCACCGCATCAAGCAGTTGGTCCCTTACCTTTCCCGCCCCGACCTGGCCACAGTGATCCATGCGACGGTCATCTCCAGGCTTGACTACTGTAATTCGCTCTATGCGGGGCTGCCCTTGAAGCTGTCCCAGAAACTCCAGCGGGTACAGAATGCTGCAGCGAGGCTCCTCACGGGGTCTCTGCCATGGGAGCATATTCACCCAGTGCTTTTCAAGCTGCACTGGCTCCCGGTGGAGTACAGGGTCAGATTTAAGGTGCTGCTTTTGACCTTTAAAGCCCTTCACGGCCTAGAACCCTCGTACCTACGGGACCGCCTCTCCTGGTATGCCCCACGGAGAGCCTCAAGGTCCATAAATAACAACACCCTAGTGGCCCCAGGCCCTAAAGAAGTTAGATTGGCTTCAACCAGAGCCAGGGACTTTTCAACTCTGGCTCCGGCCTGGTGGAACGCTCTGCCTCATGAGACCAGGGCCCTGCAGGATCTGATTTCTTTCCGCAGGGCCTGTAAGACAGAGTTGTTCCGCCTGGCCTTTGGCTTGGAGCCAATTTGATTCCCTCCCTCCCTCTCTTCCCCCCCTTTCTTTTTCTTCTCCTCCTGCGATGAGGCTACATTTTAATATTCCATTATTTTAATGTTGTATTTTATTCTTGTTTTTAAGTTGTAACCATTCATCTTGTTTTTATTATTGCTTGTAAGCCGCTCTGAGCCCGGCCTTGGCTGGGGAGGGCGGGGTATAAATAAAAAAAATATTATTATTATTATTATAAAAACATCTATTGAAAGCACAGCCACCCCATTGCAGGGCAGGCTTTTCCACTGTTGACCAATGGATTCAAATTGCAATATAAATATACAGTGGTACCTTGATTCTCAAACTTAATCCGTTCTGGAAGTCTGTTCCAAAACTAAAGCGTTCCAAAACCAAGGTGTGCTTTCCCATAGAAATGGATTAATCCGTTCCAGAATTTTGAAAACAACCTCTAAAACAGCAATTTAACTCCTATCAGCCTAAAGAACAAAGAGATGGAGAGAGAAGCCAGCACAGAGATAAAGGACAGTCTGGGAATGTGGAGGTCCCTCACTCTATCTGCCTTAACCCCATGCAGACCCCTCTTCTGCTGGCTCAATTTCACCCAGACGTTGCTCTAGGTGGCCTCATCTTCCTTTAAAATGCCTCCAAGAGTTGTCCATGTTCACTTGCCCCTTAAACCCTGGGCCTCCGCTCTGCCAATCTTAAGACACCTGCTCAGTTGGATTGATGTGCGGTGCGCCAACAGGATTGCCTGAGTCTCCTGTTCTCCCTTCGCTGGAGTTGTTCTTCTCCCCCTCCCCCCACCGCTGAAACACAATTTCAAGCCCTCGTTTGCTTCAGAGACAATGGAGCATCTTCTGCTCTTTCATAGCCTGCCCTTCATTCCACAGCAGTTGCAATTTAAAGCAGAGCATTTGGCAAGAGTGTTTGATCTGCAAAATGCATTTTTATGGTGTTTTCAATTAAACATGTAATGAGGGTTGTTGCGTTTTTCAGTTCTGATGGCACGGGAGGGGTGTCTTTGAATGACTGAAACGGGCTTGAACAATGCAGCTTGGGTTGCGTTCAGTTCATGCGTAGCTCTGGCAACCAGATCTTGTGCCTTCTTAAAAATTAAAAGTTCAGGATCTATTTGAAGTACGATAGGGCTGTGAAATAACTCTGTCTTGGCTTGCTGCCTTAAATTCCTAATTCTATTCCTGGAGTAACATCAACATTTATTCTTAGATGTCTGTGAGCATCTACAAACCCACTTCCATTGTGACTTATTTTTAACTGCTCTAGTTTTTTCTCCTCTTGCTTTGCCTTAGTGGGAACCTCGTGCGGAAAAAGAATGAAGCATTTTAGTCAAGGGCGAACCTCTTATTCTGCATCCCAGAATCACGCCATAATTTCCTTCTTTTGC
Organism: Podarcis gaigeae; assembly: GCF_964106915.1. Taxonomy (NCBI): domain Eukaryota; kingdom Metazoa; phylum Chordata; class Lepidosauria; order Squamata; family Lacertidae; genus Podarcis; species Podarcis gaigeae. The sequence continues at coordinate 7,478,481 of NC_139686.1, forward strand.
TTTGAATGCAGAAGGTCGCAGGTTCAATCCCTGCCTTCTCCAAGTTTAGTTTTCCATATTGGCTTTTAAAATCCTTTTTAAAGTGTATCAGTGCTTTAGTGCAAATTTCTCTTAATGTGTGCATTTTTGCGAAGCAATTTCCCCTAACACATTTTTGAATGTTGTTTTCACCAATATGTGCTTTCGTACTTTATAGCGTATGTGCTTTTGCACACAACACTTGCCTGGAGAAACTGCATTGCAAAATTTGGAGGAGCACAATTTTTTAAAGACCTCTGTCTTTCAGTTTATGTATTGCTTCAGGAAGTGTGAATCGGGTAGGCTCACATTTTGAGTGCAAATTGAATCAGATTTCTATCCAATCCTTACTTTGGGGTAGACCGGGGCATGTGCAGAGTGCTCATTCAGCACGCCAGCGGAGTGTGCCAACGGAACAGCAAAACACCCAACAGTTCTAGGTAGGCTCAAGTCCCTTTATTGAAAGTATACAGCAGTTCCACAGCTTATAGGTTACATAGTGTTGTAATACAGAGTCTTTCCAGCAGTATATAGTCTCCTTGCAGCGTTCCAGTACAGACTAAGACTAAGAGCCAGTGTGGTGTAGTGGTTAAGAGCGGTAGACTCGTAATCTGGGGAACCGGGTTCGCTTCCCCGCTCCTCCACATGCAGCTGCTGGGTGACCTTGGGCTAGTCACACTTCTCTGAAGTCTCTCAGCCTCACTTACCTCACAGAGTGTTTGTTGTGGGGGAGGAAGGGAAAGGAGAATGTTAGCCGCTTTGAGACTCCTTCGGGTAGTGATAAAGCAGGGTATCAAATCCAAACTTCTTCTTCTTCTTCTTCTTCTTCTTCTTCTTCTTCTTCTTCTTCTTCTTCTTCTTCTTCTTCTTCATGTAGTCTATCTGCCCCTTCTCCCCCCACCCCCCATTTCCATCAACATTTTGTAGTGCTGTTTGGGTACATCCTGCAAAGCTAATCAAAACCATGAGTTCTCCTCCTTAGTGATGCCCATCCAAAAATGAGATGATTGACTGTGAGCTTGTCAGGTGAGAGCGCCGGTGATGCTGTAAGGGGTGGGGCTCTTTGGACAGATCTCCAGAAGATCCCTGACACCTGGCACTCAGGTGGCTGCTTGGTGTGCAAGGATTTGGCACAGGTGCACCACCCTGGCAGCTAGCAGATGGCGGAGGAGTAGATGCTTTATTATGGTGCAATCATGCTGCTTTGCTGTGCATATATCCCATGGCTCAGTTAGTGTATCAGAACACAGCCAGCAGTGTACGACAAAAGTGCAGCAATGGTGTAGATTGAACCTTGACACTCAGCCAGTATTAAACCGATTCGCGGATTTGTGGCAACACAGACACAGCCTTAGGGGCAGATTGGCTTTCACAGAGACCTCCTCCTCCTCCTGCTCCCTTCTCTGTCCAGAAGAGCTCATCTGTTTATATTTGTTAGCCTAGACATTGTGGGGATGTTTGGACAGATCCTGCGACACGCTAATTAGAAGTTAAATATCCTCTGTTTCTTATTCCAGCACGAGACTTGAATGCAAGAGGGGGCTGTGTGGGGTGGCAGGGAGAAGCAGGAGGGCGGGGTAGGGGGAGGAAGGGAGCGGGGAAGCCGTTTTTAATTCGCCGGCTTTTAAAATCTGCACGCCACATTAAAAACCCACTGTGAATCTTTGATCCGGGCCGAGACAATAATTCCAGGGACAAACAGAAACGGGCTAATAACTAACTAACTGGAATCATTTGCAAGAGAGACTGTAAAGGATTAGGATGGAGGGAGCAGACTGGGGTTGTGCTGAGATCATGTTTTGGAGGCCTGTTTGGTTTCTCTCTCTTTTTAGTTTTTTATTATTATTATCACTATCTTGTGCTCTCATCTGTCTATCTCTGGAGTGCATCTACTTGCCCATTAGCCGTTCATCAGCTACTGCCTGAACCCATTTTGTGAAAGGCATATCTGGCAATCATAACTGCTTGTTAGATACAGCAGATAGGAATATAACTCCAACTCAGTGAAAGAGAAAGATATTAGATATGACTGGCCAGATTTTGACCCAGAATCTGTCTTGCAAACTGAATCAAAGAATACTATGTTTGCTAGAGCTACTCGCCTTTAATCAGAGGGAAAGAAAATAAGGAAAAGGTTTAGCGGATTAATCAGTAAAGCCTGGTTTTAATTGTTGTTGGCAAATTTAAATCAGCAGCATGGAGTGTTAAGGATACTTTATACCCGTGGCTATAGATACTCTCCCCCCCTACTCCTCCCCCTCCTCTCATGGTTTCGGTGAAAGCAGTTTTCCAAAAGAAAATCTAAAAACGTTATTTCCTGCTAACAAGGAGTGGGTGTTTATGTTTATTAAACAGGAAGTTACAGGTCCTTCAAAATCTCAGAAAGTGACTATACTGAGGTTTAATTCATCAGCAGATGAATTGATTAATCTTCTGGGCTGAACACATCCCTTGAGGAGAGGTGAAGGCTCAGAGGCCTTGCAGAATGAGGACTTGGGATACTTGTTGGTGCTGAGCTTTAAAGCCCTAAACAACCTCAGTCCAGTATACCTGAAGGGGCATCTCCACCCCCATTATTCTGCCCGAACACTGAGGTCCAGCTCCAAGGGCCTTCTGGCAGTTCCCTCGCTGCGAGAAGCCAAGTTACAGGGAACCAGGCAGAGGGCCTTCTCAGTGGTGGCTCCCGCCCTGTGGAACGCCCTCCCTTCAGATGTCAAGGAAATAAGCAACTACTCTCCTTTTGAAAGACATCTGAAGGCAGCCCTGTTTTGGGAAGCTTTTAATGTTTAATAGACTATTGTATTTAAATATTTTGTTGGAAGCCGCCCAGAGTGGCTGGGAGGCCCAGCCAGATGGGCGGGGTATAAATAATAATAATATTTATTAAAGTATTATTATTATTATTATTATTATTATTATTATTATTATTATTATTATCCAAGTAGCCAACTGTTCAGGAGAGAATAATTAAGGGGGAACGGACAGTCATCGAGGAGAAGGGGAAGATCATAGGAAGCTGCCTTATGCTGAGTCAAACCATTAGCAGAGTATTGTCTACACTGACAGACAGCAGCTTTTCAGGGTTTCAGACAGAGAATCTCTCCCTCTCCTAGACTGAACCTTAAACCTTCTGCATGCACAGCCGCTGAGCTATAGTCCACCCCACTCCTAACTTCCTGGCATCGACAACCAACCATTTAGTGTGATACCTGCCCCCCCCCCCACAGTTCTGTCTCAAAATACCAGTTCCTTATCGAAAAGTAACAGCAGTAGACTCAGGCCAGTTTTCAGGCCAGTTTCAAGAGGCTTAAGTAGAAAGACTGGTGCTCTGGAAAGCCAGTGTGGTGTAGTGGTTAAGAGCGGTAGACTCGTAATCTGGTGAATCGGGTTCGCTTCCCCGCTCCTCCACATGCAGCTGCTGGGTAACCTTGGGCCAGTCACACTTCTTTGAAGTCTCTCAGCCTCACTCACCTCAGAGTGTGTGTTGTGGGGGAGGAAGGGAAAGGAGAATGTTAGCCGCTTTGAGACTCCTTCGGGTAGTGATAAAGCGGGATATCAAATCCATACTCCTCCTCCTCCTCCTCCTCCTTCTTCCCAGACGCTCCTAGGTCCTGGCACATGCCCAGTTGCATACACCAGTCTAAATACCTAAACTGGCTTCAGACCTCCCAATGAACATCAAGCCTTCCTGAAAATTGCTCATGGCAATGGACAAGTCCACCGCTCTTAACCACTACACCACACTGGCTATCAAGACCTGAGCCCTTGCAGGTCCTTTTGGGGATCCGCTCTGGACTTATGGGGATTCCATGTGGGTGTTCAAAACTGAAATACTTTACTGTCACTTGTACAACTTGTATACAGTGAGATTACACGAGCACCTCCCACTCTTAGTCTTAATTCCCCTCGTTTACTGACGCACACCTACCAAACCCGAAAGTCAGTTGCCCTGTTGTTATCTTTTCATTCAGCAGCCTAACAACCCATGGATAGAAGCTGTTCTTTACCCTGTTGGTGCAACTAATCCTGCTTCTATGTCTTCTGCCCGAGGGCAGGAGATCAAGAAAGTGTCGGCCAGGGTGAAATCATCCCTGAGAATTTTCCTCACTCTCCTGAGGCAAAGTTCTTCCGCTATTTCATCCAGTGGATTCACGGGACAGCCCATAATATCTTGTGCTGTCTTCACCACCCTCTGTAGGCACTTCCTATCAGTCGATGTCAAACCAGCGTACCACACCGTGATGCAGTATGAATTGGAACCCTCCAATTTGGTGAAAATAAAAAGAGCTTTTGCTTCCCCAGCTGAATAAAACAGCAACAGGTCAGGACTACCCTGGGGGTGCAGGGAAACTGAGGTGAATGGAATGGTGAGGAGCAGCTTGCCATCTGGCAAGTCCAACTGGTGGCTTTGTAACCTTTTACAGAAGGTGACAGGTTTCTTCACCTCCTCTCACCCTTCTGCAAAGGCAGATCAGCCTTCTACTGCTAAGCCATCATGAATCCTGTTTGAGAAGGTGTCTGAGGACTTACAGGCAGACTGGTGCAGTGCAGGGAGACAGAGAGAGAGAGAACATAATTGCTATGGGTACAGCTGCCCATTTCCCATCTGCTGAGCCCATCCATCTACTGTATACCTGACTATAAACAGCTGTGTCTATTGCGAGTGCCCATTTATCATTACTTTGTTGTATCTATCCATCATCCACCATTTTGGTCTACGGCTAGTCCAGACACTTTATTTCCCATTTGTCCACCAACAGCCTTATCGACACAGAACTGATCGTTCCTTCCTAGTAGGTTTTGCATGCCCGCAAATACGATAAATCCCATGATATGACTACTCAGCAGTGAGCCCTATTGGGTCCAGTGTCTAAGTCTGCAATCTTACAGCAATGTTGGGACCTAACAGGGCCCTGGGGGGACTGACTCTGAGTCATGACTTGAGATCTGTGCAATGGGCAGGATTCCTGTGCAGAGATTTCTCAGTAAAGTGGGGAGAAACATTGACTGAAGGAAGGTAGTATCAAACCTCTGTCGTATATTGTTGCATATCGGCCTTTAATACTGTAAAATGATAAATATTATTGCTTATGGTTTTTATTGCTGTGAGTGGTAAAGGTAAAGGTAAAGGGACCCCTGACCATTAGGTCCAGTCATGGCTGACTCTGCGGTTGCGGCGCTCATCTCACTTTATTGGCCGAGGGAGCCGGCATACAGCTTCCGGGTCATGTGGCCAGCATGACTAAGCCGCTTCTGGAGAACCAGAGCAGTGCACAGAAACGCCGTTTACCTTCCTGCTGGAGTGGTACCTATTTATCTACGTGCACTTTGACATGCTTTTAAACTGCTAGGTGGGCAGGAGCAGGGACCGAGCAACAGGAGCTCACCCCGTCACGAGGATTGAAACCACTGACCTTCTGATCGGCAAGTCCTAGGCTCTGTGGTTTAACCCACAGTGCCACCCGCATCCCAACTGTGAGTGGTAAAGGTAAAGGTAAAGGTACCCCTGCCCGTACAGGCCAGTCTTGACAGACTCTGGGGTTGTGCGCCCATCTCACTCAAGAGGCTAGGGGCCAGCGCTTTCCGGAGACACTTCTGGGTCACGTGGCCAGCGTGACATCGCTGCTCTGGCGAGCCAGAGCCGCACACGGAAACGCCGTTTACCTTCCCGCTGGTAAGCGGTCCCTATTTATCTACTTGCACCCGGAGGTGCTTTCGAACTGCTAGGTTGGCAGCCGCTGGGACCGAGCAGCGGGAGCGCACCCCGCCGCAGGGATTCGAACCGCCGACCTTTCGATCGGCAAGTCCTAGGCACTGAGGCTTTAACCCACAGCGCCACCTGCGTCCCAACTGTGAGTGGTAGATAGGGCCAAATATCTACCACTGGACATCAAATGCTGAAATTCAAGAACATAGGAACTTGGCTGTTGGATCAGACCAAAGTCCCACATCCTTTTCTCACAGTGGCTAAACTGGGAAACTTGTAAACAGGATTTGAGTTCAACAGCACTCTCCTCACTGGGTGTCTCAACACTGTCTCAGCACTCTCTCAATATTGAGTGTTAAACACAGATACTCATATGCTCTGCATACTCACCCATTTTCCAAATATTCAGAAAGCAGGTGAGCATGCAGAGAAAGTCTGGAGAATATCAAACACCAAATTCTAGGAAGACTTTTGGGGCATCAAACTTGCAGCCAACTTCTGTGTCAGTCTTTGCTCAGTTAAAGAGTATATTTACTGACTCACGTTTCATAACCAGCTATTCATTAAGGCAGAGTTACGCTAAGGTTCCCATTGGATTTAACCTTCTGAATATTGCATATGCCCCAATACTTAGTGTTAACGCCAAGGCTCAGAAGAATTCAGCCAAGCTTCCAAAGCCCATGTTTCATTTCTCAGATAAAAGACAGCTTGCACATTGGAATATTCCCTTACCTCTGTCGAGGGAAGGGCAGGAAAGTCGATTCTGGTGATATGTACATAGGCTTTAGAGAGGTAATGGCATGAAATTAAGGAGATGTATTGATGTGCCTTTGTAAAATGAAGAAAACACAGATTCCCAGAAGCCTCTGGGAATCTGTTCCTGGAGAATCTTCTAAGCTTTCATGGATTTTCCCCTTACTGTAATTTTTGCATGAGTGCCTAAAATATTCTTAGCGCTTCAGGGAATATAGTTCCTGGGATCAATGAACATAACACATTCATGCTTATTCATAGACAGTGGGAGAGACATGATCTGTCATTGCAGTTGTCACATGATAGCCTAGTTATTTGATGCTTTTATCCTATGGTGATCGGCTCCTAACAGTATCAGACCTCTGTGGGAGAAAAGCTCCCATGTGATGAGATTACCACGTTGCTAACAAGTCAATAGCCGTAAGCCTAATGGAGCCTTCCTGAATTGGCCTTGATGAAGAGGGGCACTTTTGTGGGGTTGTATTCAGGGCTGGCCTGAATATTATGTTTTAGAAAAGAAGATTCAAAGAATGAGGAATTATCTTTAAAGATTCCATCTCTCTCTCCTCCCCCCCCCCCCGGCCCAAAGTAAAGCTCACAGAAAATTTGGAGAGCTAGGCAAAAATGTACAGGAACTTCTAAGCGTCTGAAATGTGTTTTTTTAAAAATAAGATTACCAAAATTTCTCAGGGTAGGTTCTCAGGTAGGTTTCTTACCTCTCTGAAGTTGCTTTAAAATTTCACAAAAATGGAAATCCATAATGAATTTGCAGATTCTTTCTAAGGGAAGAGGGAATTTGGAGACAGCTATAATTCCTTAATTTAACTAATTGCAGCATTTCTTATTATTGTTTTAGTTTAGTGCATTCTGGTCCCACAAACTGAGGTTTTGTCTTTCCTTTAGAAATCCAAATGAAACTTCAAGTTCAAAACGTGAGATCCAGCAATCCTCTTTTCACATATCCGTTTAAAAATAAAATCTCATGGATGATGTCCCCAAGTAAGCTTCTGAAATAGGGATCTTGCAGAATTTTGTCAGAAGCAGAAATGGGAGCATACATTCCCACAAGTTGCACGTTCATCTGAGGTCAGGAACAAAAATGCAAGTGAATGTGAGCGGTATCTGCCAATGTTACTTAAAGAATTGTGTTATATTCCGCATTATTTATTTCAATTCTCTTTATGCTGAAATGCATTGAAATTAATGATACTGTACAGTTGCATATGTTTTGGCCACGGTGGGTGGCCAAATATTGTAGGTTTTAGTGGAAGCTGAATTGTAGTAGAGCAGAAACGGCACTGATTGCGACAAACCCCAGGATGCGATGAAAATTGCCTTACATCCCTGCTGTGAAAACCATGCAGCAATGAGATTTGTAAATATAGTCAATAGCATTGGAGACTTTTTGAATCTCTGAATATTGCCAAATTCGGACCACTTTTTATATGCATGAAATCTTTTTAAAACTTGGAAGCTTGACATTTCTTGGAATTCTGAGAAGGTGGCAATGGGCAATGTTAGTTAAAAGATTCCTGCACTGAGCAAGGGGCTGGACGAGGTGCCCTGGAAGGTCTACAGTGGCGGCAAGGTTACTGATTGCCAAAAATTGGAAAAGCAGCAGTGTCCCAACTAAAACAGACTGGTTATCTAAAATGATGGAATACTTCCATATTGCCAAACTAACAGGGAGGGTAAGAGGAGATATGGTAAAAAAAGTGAATAAGGAGTGGGCTATCTTTAAGGAATACATCAAAAATTATGTGGAAAATGTAGAATTTCTGACAGATATTGAGTGAATCCAGAAAATGATTAGAGTGAAAGGAGAGTAAAGTCAAGATAGAAGAGGAGATTAAAGAAATAATGAAATGCATTTAAGCTAGTGTAGGTATGTTGATATGTACAGTATAGGTAGGCATTATATAGAGTAATGTAGGTATGTTATATAGAGTAATGTAGTGTGTTATGTGGGACACGGGTGGTGCTGTGGGTTAAACCACAGAGCCTAGGACTTGCCGATCAGAAGATCGGAGGTTTGAATCCCCGCGACGGGGTGAGCTCCCATTGCTCTGTCCCAGCTCCTGCCAACCTAGCAGTTCGAAATCACATCAAAGTGCAAGTACATAAATAGGTACCGCTGCAGCGGGAAGGTAAACGGTGTTTCCGTGCGCTGCTCTGGTTTGCCAGAAGCGGCTTAATCATGCTGGCCACATGACCCGGAAGCTGTATGCTGGCTCCCTTGGCCAATAAAGTGAGATGAGCGCCGCAACCCCAGAGTCGGTCACGACTGGACCTAATGGTCAGGGGTCCCTTTACCTTTTTAGTGTGTTATGTATGTGTACTGTGTAAATGTATATGTATGTGTTTTATATGTTAATAAAAATAAAAAAGGTCATTTCCAAGCGATATATTCTATAACCCTATGCAGCCTACGAGCTGAGGGACGCAACCAAGGCAGTTCCTTCCTTATAAGACTTCCTTTGCTTGTGTGCTGATCTGTGGTAGGCTTGGGTGAGCTGAAAGCTGCTCCTCACAAAAAAATGAATTGAGCTCCCTTGAGCAAACTAATCAAATATCAAAACCTCTTGAGGGAGATGCAATATTTGAAAGAATGCTTAAAGGGGTGTGTGTGCAATCGAGGCAGCTGAGTAGCTTTGAAGGCAGAGATTGTACAGGGTATGCCTCCTTTCCTAGGCTGTTCAGGAGGGGAACTGCATGATGGACTGAGGTTGGGGGCGCTCATGGTGAACTCTGCATTCCCACTTTGATTCTCCTTGGAGAAATGAGTAGGAGAAATGAGCATTCAGGTGCTTATTATTTTTTGTGTGTGATAACTTTAACCTGTGGGTTTGATAGAGGTGTGGTTCTGCATTTCGGAAGAGAGCAGGACTTGGCAGCCTTTGACCACCTTCTAAACCATTTTATTCCAGGATTCTATGCCTCTGCACATACACAGCTAGGTAAAACCGTCCCCCCATTGTTATAAAAGAGATTCAGCCCCAATTATGGTAACAGTTCTGGCTGAATCTATTAATCTACACTCGGAGCCCTTCTCCATTCCCTGCCTCCTGCTATAAAATGCTCACAGCAATCTCTCCGAAAAGAAAATCCACGCGCCAAAGGATGAATTCCTTCTTGCTTTGAGGCCCGCTGACTTTATCCAAAGTCCAATAAAAATTACCATATCTGAGTTGAGGGGGGAATAAAGACAGTGAATCGCAAATCCCCAGTAGGTCTGACACTGTATTAATTTTCGGAGCGTAAGCAAAACAGCACTGCATTTGTTCTTTGCACAAACCAGACTTGGAAAGGATGGAGAAAAGACAATGGTGCTACTGGTTGTGGGAGACCGGTGGACACCTGGGTCCTGTGTTTCAGAGGTGCAGGGACGAGGCAGGCAAGGGGTGCTGCTCTTTCAGATTTGAGGGATTAGAGAGGGTTTTTTTCTAGATGTGTAGGTCTCCTCACCTGAGGCTGTGATGTGCATCATTCGAAATTGCCTCTCCTAGCTCTGTCTTCTGTGCCTTTACCTGTTAACCTCCAACCTGGGAGCTTCCCTTTTCTGTCACACTCACCTGGGTTCTCCTTTGGGAATTGAAAAATGTTAATGGAATATGTCCCTGCAGTCTGCAGTCTTAGAATCATAGAATTTTAGGGTTGGATGGGACCCAAAAGGTCATCTACTGCAACCCCCTGCAATGCAGGTAAGATGACAATTTGGGTCTTGCTCGTACGTTGCCTTCATACAACAGGGCCTGCAGAACACTCTGGTCCACCTAGCCATGTAACCCTGGCTCAATAGTGGCTTGAGAATCCTCACTTTTCCCCTACCTGAGATTGGGAAAAGAAAACAATAAAAAAATCAGCAATAATCCACAACCCGCTTGTCAGTTAGCAACAATCAAATTCAAGTGACTGTCAAAATTAATCAGTGAACCTGTTTTCGAGATTCATGTTTGCCATTATTATCATTTGCATTAAGAAGTCAATGTGCAAGGTCAGAATGGGCAAACGAAACAGAGCAGGGGGAAATCCAGCCGGTACACATTTCTGCATCCATCATGTCAACTGCACAGCTAGTCTGAACAGCACTTGCTGTTTCGGTGAGTTTACATATGTTAACAAGCTTTGAATTTCTGTTCCAGACTTGAGTTTCAACTTTGCTGCTTATTTACATGCTTGTTCACTTACTGCATCCATTTGCTAATTTCAGTTCCAGATTTCACCATGGATTGTAAACTTTCCCTATCAACTCTCCGAGGTGCTGAAACATTGGAGCATCAGGCTAAGCTAGATTGTTGTTGTTGTTCTTGTTGCTGCTCCTTTCTGCAGAGGGGAGTGGGGAGACATACAAGAGATCCCAGGAGGGAACCCCCCTCTCTAGAGATTTTGCTTTGCTAGGCTATTCAGGTCCCATATGTTGGCTGGTTAATCTTTGCACCCATGTGTGCGGCACCAAAGCTCTGCAAACCAATTTCTCAAAACAGAGACAGGGCTGTTTTCTAAGGTGCGGCAGCTACTACGCTGAACTTAGTTCATTAAGGATCATGGATCACAGTTGGTGAATGTCTGCTGCTCTTAGTCCTGGGCTTCCTTCCAAGGCAGCTAAGAAGCAAAGCAGTGTGTCCAGAGAAATCAACATACTGCTTTTTCAAAGATTCCTCTTCGTTAATCGCCATTCAGCGAGAGACGGCTGCTCACAGCATCTTCGGAACAAGGCCTGGCACCAGTTATTATCTTGCATTTTCTCACTGATCTAGTGTTAGAAGACAACAGTCTTATCCCATAGAGGCACAACATATGGCACTCTAATCCCAGGGGGGTGGATACATGACCCCCTCACAAGACTGATCTAGCTTGTGGGTCATTTTTAAGGACACCACAAATTAAAATATGAGAACCTTTTCTCCTTATCCCCACACCAGCTGTGAATGTTGTTGTTGTTGTTTAGTTGTTTAGTCGTGTCCGACTCTTCGTGACCCCATGGACCAGAGCACGCCAGGCACTCCTGTCTTCCACTGCCTCTCGCAGTTTGGTCAAACTCATGCTGGTAGCTTCGAGAACACTGTCCAACCATCTTGTCCTCTGTCATCCCCTTCTCCTTGTGCCCTCCATCTTTGCCAGCATCAGGGTCTTTTCCAGGGAGTCTTCTCTTCTCAGGAGGTGGCCAAAGTCTTGGAGCCTCAGCTTCAGGATCTGTCCTTCTAGTGAGCACTCAGGGCTGATTTCCTTCAGAATGGAGAGGTTTGATGTTCTTGCAGTCCATGGGACTCTCAAGAGTCTCCTACAGCACCAATTCAAAAGCATCAATTCTTTGGCGATCAGCCTGAGAAAACATTTACCTGGTCATTTTTACTTCTTCCCCCCTCCCCAGAACACTGATTTTCTTACATTTGTACACAAGTCCACTGCCATGTTTGTTGTTGTTGTTTACTGAAATTTTATGTCCAAATGCACATCACAGACCTGCTCCCCAGATTTCGGCTGCCAATGCACTTGGGGAGGAAACCCAGTTGAACACACTGGGGTTTATTTCAGAGTATGCATGCACAGGAATTGCCAGGGATGGTTCATGAGAATCAGGAGTGTGATCTCACGTAACAGAATAGCTGGGAAAGAGTCTCAGAGAGCTGCTTTCAGTCTGAGGAGACAATATTGGGCTAGTGGTATCCATGGTCTGACTCAGATGTCACTAGAATGATGTCACAGTGCATCCCAACAGGCAATAAAGGCAGCCAAGGATGGAAAGCTGGCATGGAAACCAGCCAACATGTCAGTAGGGGCATGGATGTGGAAGTGGTGGCTTTGATAGGTTTATCTTCTGTATAGGTTGTTGGCCATCTACATAGTATATTGGGCAGAACAACAGTTAACTACCGTATATGTTAGCGATATAACACTCTATTCTGCCTTGGTCAGACTCCACCTGGAATACTGTGTCCAATTCTGGGCCCCATAATTTAAGAAGGATGTTTACAAGCCAGAACGAGAGAAGAGGAGAGTGACCAAGAATACCCAGGGTTTGGAAACCAAGCCTTATGAGGAACGGTTGAGGGAGTTGGGTATGTTTAGCTTGGATAAAGGAGACTGAGAGGTGATATGATAGACACCTTCGGATATGTGATGGGCTGTCGCCTTGAAGATGAAGCAAGCTTATTTTCTGCTGCTCCGGAAGGTGTGGCGTTTGCCCATTCCTTTGAAAATGTCTGTACCGAGGGAGAGAGAGAGTTAATAGGTAGACCAATAGAAAAGCCAGAGGCGGAGCCTACCTGTTTATATAAGGGCTTAGCCCAAGGTTTGGGTTGTGGGTAGTTGGTTGGTTTTAGTTGGTTGGTTGTTTGGTTGGGAAAGGCAGTTGGGAAAGCAGTTGGCAGACAGTTGGAAATAGAGAGACAGTTAGTGCAGTGGGTTCTTGTATGAGGGGAGGTAGAAGAGTTAGAGACAGGATAAAATAAGACTAGGAAGGTAAAGAGTAACAACGTTTTGAATGCAGTTAAAGTTTATTTGTGTCTGCAATAAACTACACTCTTCTTTGTTAGCTTAAGAACCTGATTGAGACTAAGTGATTTACCAGGGAGGACCTGGTTGGTGGCAGCAGATTAGTGGTGTGCGGGTCAACAGTCTGTGAGATGACCGGGGGCTCAGTACGAATGCCACAGAAGGTAATACCTGAATCAGTGGATTCAAATTACAATAAAGGAGTGTCCAACTAAATATTAGGAAGAACTTCAGGACCGTAAGAGCTGGTGAATGGACTTCCTTGAAAGGTAGTGGACACTACTTTCTTGGAAGTTTTAAAATAGAGGCTGGATGGCCATCTCTTGGGGGTTGGACTAAATGACCCTTGGGATGATGATGATGATGATGATAATTTATTTGTATCCCACCCTCCCCGGCCAGGCTCAGAGCAGCTAACAACAGGTAAAAATAGCACAGTGCACATAAAATCGCACAGTCAATTAATCAAAACACATTCGAGAATCAATTCAGAATCAAATTAATGGCAACCATCGGGTTAGAGTTCTATGAAGATTACAGAAGGAGAAAGGGGGTCAGACTGTGCCTTGGCCAAAGGCCTGGCAGAATAGCTTCATCTTGCAGGCCCTGCGGAAAGATGTCAAGTCCCGCAGGGCCCTAGTCTCTTGTGACAGAGCGTTCCACCAGATCGGAGCCACAAAAAAGCCCTGGCTCTGGTCAAGGCCAGTCTAACCTCCCTGTGGCCTGGGATCTACAAGATGTTTTTATTTGAAGACCGTAAGGTCCTCCGTGGGACATACCAGGAGAGGCGGTCCCGTAGGTACAAGGGTTCTAGGCCATATAGGGCCTTAAAGGTTAAAACCAGCACCTTAAACCTGATCCTGTACCCCACCGGGAGCCAGTGCAGCTGGTATTGCACCGGGTGAATGTGATCCCACAGCGAGGACCCCGTAAGGAGTCTCGCCATGGCATTCTGCACCCGCTGGAGTTTCTGGGTCAGTCTCAAGGGCAGCCCCACGTTGAGTGAGTTACAATAATCAAGCCTGGAGGTGACCGTCGAATGGATCACAGTGGCTAGGTCAGGGCAAGAGAGGTAAGGAGCCAACTGCTTAGCTTGGCGGAGATGAAAAAAATGCTGCCTGCAACCCTTCCAACATTACAACTCTACGGTTCCTTGATTCTATGTTACATGCTTCTGGTCAGGTCTGATGCCTGATGCTGCCCCAAAGACCCTGAGTAGAGAAGCACCAGCTTTTCTCTCTCTCTTTTTAAAAGATATTTATTAAAGTTTTCAATATTAATACAAAATTCAAAAAGGAAAAAGAAAAAAATAACAAAAATACAAAAATAAAAATAATTAAAAACACACAAAGTTTCCATTACTTATTTTCCATTAACTTATTTCCCAGACCTCCTCGTACCTCCCTTTTTTGTATTCCAATTCAGATTGTTAGTTCAGCAAATCCTTATCAATAAATTTTAACCTGCTTCTAGACCCCCCCCCCATAATCTCTTAAAACATTACAGCTGGAAACCACTTAATTTCTATCCGACATCATTTTAACATTCATTAATTTTGCAATATTTCTGTAAATAGTCTTTAAATGTCTTCCAATCTTCTTCCGCCGACTCTTCTCCCTGGTCTCGGATTCTGCCAGTCATTTCTGCCAGTCCCATATAGTCCATCACCTTCATCTGCCATTCTTCCAGAGTGGGTAGATCCTGTGTCTTCCAGTACTTTGCGATGAGTATTCTTGCTGCTGTTGTAGCATACATAAAGAAAGTTCTATCCTTCTTTGGCACCAATTGGCCGACCATGCCCAGGAGGAAGGCTTCTGGTTTCTTCAGGAAGGTATATTTAAATACCTTTTTCATTTCATTATAAATCATTTCCCAGAAAGCCTTAATCCTTGGGCACGTCCACCAAAGGTGAAAGAATGTACCTTCATTTTCTTTGCATTTCCAACATTTATTATCGGGCAAATGATAAATTTTTGCAAGCTTGACTGGGGTCATGTACCACCTGTAAATCATTTTCATAATATTCTCTCTTAAGGCATTACATGCCGTAAACTTCATACCTGTGGTCCATAACTGTTCCCAGTCAGCAAACATAATGTTATGTCCAACATCTTGTGCCCATTTAATCATAGCAGATTTCACTGTTTCATCCTGAGTGTTCCATTTCAACAGCAAGTTATACATCTTTGACAAAATCTTAGTTTTAGGTTCTAACAGCTCTGTTTCTAATTTTGATTTTTCCACCTGGAAGCCAATTTTCTTGTCCAAATTATATGCCTCCATTATCTGGTAATAATGAAGCCAATCTCGCACTTTGTTTTTTAATTTCTCAAAACTCTGCAGTTTCAATCTATCTCCTTCTTGTTCCAAAATTTCCCAATATTTTGGCCATTTGGCCTCCATATTGAGCTTTTTTCTGAGCTTTTGCTTCCATTGGTGACAACCACCTGAGAAGCACCAGCTTTTCTCACTGCCCACTAAAAATCCCCAAACTCTTTGACCTGCCCTGATGGGAAAGACACCCAAACCCCACAGACCGTGGGATATCTGAAGAATGCCTAAATTTCTGCTCAGGTGGCAAAGATAGCTTGCTTTAAGAGTTTGGTTATTAAACGCTTCCATCTTACCGCTTTCCCATGCCAAGTTCCAGCTGGCGTCGGGCTCATAGCATCCAAGAGCTTGGCAAAGGCTCTGGGATGCTCCTTTGAAGATTGAGCCACAATACTGGGCGACATCTTCATTAGCATTTCTGGATGTTTTCCAAAAGGAAAAAAGGAGAGAGAAATCACCCTATCCCCCCACCCCAAACTCTGTTTTATGAGGAAACTTCAGTCAGGTTAATCCATATGGCAGGACTGGACACCCCTGTCCCCCTAGGGACCAGATTTTAATTTGGCCACCACTCTAAATGAAGGTTGGGTTTTTATTGATCTGCTGCCTGTTTTTGATGTGGACTTTTGGCCCAGACTTTCC
Organism: Podarcis gaigeae; assembly: GCF_964106915.1. Classification (NCBI taxonomy): domain Eukaryota; kingdom Metazoa; phylum Chordata; class Lepidosauria; order Squamata; family Lacertidae; genus Podarcis; species Podarcis gaigeae. Next base: position 7,494,427 of record NC_139686.1, read on the forward strand.
AAATCTCCTGAACATCTGCCTTCAGTGGTCTTGTATCCAGTTTTATAAAGGAAAAGGAAAAGGAAAAAGCTCAGTAGTACTGCATATAATTTGATAGTTAATTAGTTGTGGCTGTGAAAGACTGCTTGTCCACCACTAGTGACCTTCTCAAATCTCACCAGAAAGTTTGTGTGGAGGGGAGGGCAAGTTCACATTTTTCAAAGCAGAGTAGGTTAGTAGCTTTCCTGTCTTTGTCACTTATTTGCATGTTTTTATTCCTAAATCTGTTCTGTCCCATTTGTGCAATAATCTGCAATTTGAGGAAGAACAAGAAGTATGAAAAGTTGTATTCAAACAGAGATTTAAATATGTACTTAAAACACACATTTATCACACATTTAAATATGTATTTATCTCAGTGAATGAATGTGTTTCTCAATGCACTTTATACTTAGATATGCATCTTTAAAATTTATGTGGTACATTTCTTTTGCCCAATCTGAAGGATAAGGACGATCCTGCAATAGCATTAATCTGAAAGGGGAAGATTAGGCCAATTCCCCACCCCACCCGTCAAAAAACCACAACAGGTCAGATGAAATTCTCCATCTCTAGATGGTGGCTAGTTCTAACAGACCTGTGTGCAGCACTTGTACGAACTGAGCATGCTCTGAAGAAATCATCACAGAGTCCTTTGTGATGTGCAGCGATTCCATGCCCAATGATGTACATGGGCTCCAGAGCAGACGTTGAGAGAGAGGGTTCTTTGTGGGCAGGAAGTTTCATAAACCACCAACAGAGGCTTCTACTACTTCTGCTTTTCGATGATGCCCGGTTGAAATCTTGCTTGTGGTTTCCTAGCATTGCCATTCTGCATGGTTGTCATGGACTGGCTAGATGCAGAAGAATGGTGGGAGGCACCAGCTGGGGAACCCCCAAGTGAAGAGGGCTCAGAGCCCAGGGGGTGGGGGTGGGACAACGATGAGTGGTCAGAGGGAGAAGACTGGGAAGAGGAGGTGTCGGAAGCTGAAGAGGCAACAGGGCTTAGTGAGCAGGGAGAGGGTGTGGCAGAGAGCAGTCCAAAATCAGAGGCAGGAGAGGAGGCTGGAAAGGAGGGAGGCCAAGAGGCAGAGATGAGTCAGACTGGTGAAGAAGCCAGGGTATTTCCCACTCCTGCTGTGACAAGCTCCCATCCCTGCTGGTTTTGCAGAACCAGAAAAGGTATGACAAGGGAAGAGCAGAGACAGGCACATCAGCAGAATCTCAGATTGCTTGGAAAGGACCCAAAGTAGGAGAAGAAGAGAGGTTTATTATTATTTTAAATTAGTTTTCCAATATACCCCCAATAATAGCCTAACAATAACAATTAATTCCCAAATTATACAATTATCAAAATGCCAATCAAATTCCAATCAATACATTTTAATTAAAGTGGCTCTCTGCATGGTGGACTGGGTGCATTTCTGATCTTATATCACTGCGTTCCATAATCTTAATTAATATCAATTACATTTCAGTTATAATAATAATCCCTTAGTCCACAGCTACATAATTAATGATTTCCATTCATGATGTTATAATATATAAATTTATAACGCTTCAAGTGAGGAACTCAAACTGTTATCTTTATTCTGCCCTGCGTGTGAAAACTGTTATATCCATTGGATATAACAGTCTGTCTATATATGGTGTTGTCTCTTTTACTTCCCAGCTGTTTTCTCCCATCATGACTTGGGACAGAACTGAATCTTGAAGTTTCTCAAGGGTCTTATCTCTCTGTCCTTTCCTTTGATGTCTCGGAACAGGCAACAGTCTGCTAGAAACCATTCTGTCTCACTAGTAAAACATGTCTCAGATCTTCGCCATTTTCCCCTCAGCCTAGGAAAAGGCAGGCAATTTTCAAATGCGATGAAGATTTAATACTCCTTTCCAACTCCCAGAATCTCTGCAGTGTTCTTATCACAGCCCCCAAATTCTTTTCCTTCCAGCTTGAGATTTATGGCCCAATTAAACTTTATCTTAGATTACAGTCCATCAGTAGCACAAATGAATCTCAGTCTCCTTTTCCTTTGTTGTTTTCAAACAGAGGTGAGGGGAAATACTCTGTCTTTCCAACATAGTAATACTTGAGCTTCCTTTCTTCTTCCTTTCTTCATTTCAGATCACACACCGTTTCCATTTTTACTTGTTAATATCAATATTACTCCAATGTCCCTTCCTCACTTGTAAATATATTTTTGTCCTTTATTACAGAGAGGGTTGCCGAGTCATAAATATACAAGACTGTGGGCTTCCCTCTCCCCCAACTGACACTCGCGAAATAAAATCTTATCTCAATTCAAACCTTTGATCCATGTAGCTGATATGTTCCGCAGTATGTTGTTGCAACCCTTTCCCATCACACACCAGTACTTTAAAGTCAATTAAAAATCAAATGAAGCAGAAAATCTCTGCTGCTTAATGGCGGCAGGAGGGTTTTCACCAGGCAAAGTGCTTTTGCACTCGGTGCCTCCCTGCCTCACACATTCCATGCCGGAGCAAGAGCCAGGTACCGAGACAAGCTTCAAGTGAAGCCCATTCCACCTGTCCCTGGGAGGAATTTGCAAGGATGATTTAAGGAGGAGGAGACTTAGACAACTGTGGGAAGGCAGGGACCTTCAGCCTCTGCCACTGCCTCATAGAGGCAAGACCTACGAAGAAGGGTTGCTGTGCGCATTTAGGCCTGGCGCTCTTGAACTGAGCTTGTTCCTTCTAATAAAGATGTGCTGATCCCGGGGGGCAGGTTACCATAGGCGTAGTCAAAGTCCGGTCCTGAGTCAATAGCCTGGAAATCAGTCCACAAGGAGCGGGGCGAGGTCTGAAACAGGAAGCTGGGCGGGGAACAGGAGCACTGGAGAGTCAGGTCTGGGTCCGGGCAGGAACAGGAACTCAACAACGATGTTGCTCCCACAACCTGGGACCGGGCCGACTAGCCTTTATCTATTCTGAGGCTAGGGGCGGTCCCGGCCCCCAGGAGAACCGCCTCTCTTGGTCTTAAGGCGAGCACTCCTCCTGGGAGCAACCAGTTCCCTTCGCCTCTCTGCCCTGAGTCTCTGCAGATCAGGAGAGGCTAAAGGGTTACTGGGCCCAGGGGGAGACTCACCTGCAGGCACTGAGTCCTCAACCACTCCTGGAGCCAGAGTGGGATCACCTGATGCCTGCTCCTGAGGATCTAACACAGGTGCAGGTGCTTCAGAATCCAAGCCCTGCCCCAATTCAGCCGGCCCTGGAGGCGGGGACTCCTGTGCAGGCTGGGATTCCTCTGGTTCAGCCTCTGAATCGGAATCCCAGGCCATCACAAAAGAGTTCACTTACTCTGTGAGATTTATTCCTGACATCTTCTTCTAACCAGAGTTCACAGAGCCTCTCGAACAGGTATGGGCAGGCGTAGGCAAACTCCAGCCCTCCAGATGTTTGGGACTACAATTTCCATCATCCCTGACCACTGGTCCTGTTAGCTAGGGATGATGGGAATTGTAGTCCCAAACATCTGGAGGGCCGGGGTTTGCCTATGCCTGGGTATGGGGAACCTGTGGCCCTCCAGACATTGCCGAGCTACAACTCCCACCATCCCTCACATTTGGCCATACTGGTTGGGGCTGCTGGGAGTTGGAGTAGAACTTGGAAGGCCACAGATTGCCCATAACTATTCTCCAGAAGTTAAATATCTGGGAGGGTGAATGGACCTATCTTGGCACTCTCCATTGTTGTTGTTGTTGTTTAATCATTTAGTCGTGTCCGACTCTTCGTGACCCCATGGACCAGAGCACGCCAGGCACTCCTGTCTTCTGCTGCCTCCCGCAGTTTGGTCAAGCTCAAGTTGGTAGCTTCAAGAACACTGTCCAACCATCTCATCCTCTGTCTTCCCCTTCTCCTTGTGCCCTCCATCTTTCCCAACATCAGGGTCTTTTCCAGGGAGTCTTCTCTTCTCACGACGTGGCCAAAGTCTTGGAGCCTCAGCTTCAGGATCTGTCCTTCCAGTGAGCACTCAGGGCTGATTTCCTTCAGAATGGATGGGTTTGATCTTCTTGCAGTCCATGGGACTCTCAAGAGTCTCCTCCAGCACCATAATTCAAAAGCATCCATTCTTCGGCGATCAGTCTTCTTTATGGTCCAGCTCTCACTTCCATACATCAATACTGTTGGAATTCTGCCTGGGTCAGAGGAATGTGCCACAACGTAGGCACCGGCAGATATTCTTTGTCGACCTCCCCGCTGCTTCTCCCGGCAGATAAGCAGGCGAGGTCTCGGCGATTCTTCCCAGATGTGTGAGAAGAACACACCGTTTCTTCTCTCTCCCCTTTGGTATCCCCAGGGAGGGGAAAGAAGCAGACAGAAATCTATTTACATTCTTTATTTCTGTCTCTTACATCAGTACAGAGAAACATGTCTGCACCCAACAGCAGTGAGAAACAAACTCCACCCATGTACTTCCAGTACGGGTCATATAACACACACACTGAGCTAACATCCGGTGCTCAGTACAGAATGGACTGCCCCTTTCTTCCCATGGCAACAGTCACAAACATCCTGTCTGGCTTTCCAGCCACAAGCAGCTGACTTGGCTGCTATAGCCTTTGCTTGCTGCTGCATTGGTGCTTTATGGTAACAAATACTGGGAAAACCAGAGCTTTAACTATACGGACCTTGCACTCTCCTATACATGTAGGCAAAGACATAAGGCATTATAGCTCTGTGCCCATTTACTCTGCATCCAGTGTGGAGCTCACCTCAGGCTGGGTATATTTGAGTCAAGTTAAACGTATTAGCCTTACCACAACCCTCTGCAATCTGTACTTTGTATGGCATTTCTTTAGTGGCACAAACCCCACAATGCCTGTGGCAGTCACTAAGTGCTTGCCTTCCATTTCAGCATGTCCTCCTCTCTTAAAAAAAAAAAAAATCTCTACAATAGCAGATATGCATTCTCCTCTATATAAGGATTTCTAGCCTTCTCGTCTGCCTGGTTTCTAGACTTTGAGTATTTCACTGCCAACAAATGGATAGAAAGCTTTCCCTCCCTCTCCCCTCCCTGAAAGCAGAGCTTTTTTTATTATTATAAAACTTTAATTGGCTTTAAAGACTGACTGTCGCACCGGCTGACACTTTAAAGTGTTCTGTACAGTAGCAGACACAAAACATGAATCACGGCGCTTGTTTTTCATCTTGCCTCTTGCCACGTTTGCTAATTATTTAATCTCCCTGCGTTCCTCCGCTTTCTCATCTCTTTTCTCCCATTCATTCCTTTGGTAGGCCCTCTGCCATAGCAACTGTCACCCGAGAGTGACAGGCAGTGGGATGCTGGGCTCATTTCAGTCCTAGGGATGGAAGATGCTGGGGCAAACAGTTTGGGAGACCCAAATCGACTCAAAGGAATCGTGGGCGCCCACCAGATGTCCCGTTTTACTGTCCATTCATGATTCTTTGTGCTCATGATAGAATCAGGGCAGTCATACACTACACTGCTTTCAATAATGCTTGTCCCTTGTAGGGATGAAATCCTGCTTTTCGTCTCCAGTCAGGGCACATCCTGTTACCTTCTGCTGAAATCCTGCAACATTTGCAAAGGTTATTATGATTGCTTTTATTTTTTGATCTATGTCATTTTTAATTGTGATTGATATCAATGCTGTATTCTTAGTTTTTAGATTTTACGATTTATGTGGAAATTGTTTTCCATTTGGTTGTGTACTTTTTGATGAGTTTTATTATTGTTTATGACTTTTGTTATGTTATGAAATAAAATGATGAATGAAGGAGTCTGAATCTGGTTCTGTATTCAAATGGGCAGCTACCACATGTAGGTATAAGAAGATGTCTTCTACTGGATTATTCACTATTCTATACAGAAGTATAGTGCCCTGATTCTACAGTTCTATGATGAAAACAATGGTCATTACAGTGAGGTTGAGGGATGGGCACCTATTCAGTACACTTATGGTTGGCTCATGTTTTCAATGCTTCATCCATTGCATATAGAAAGATACTACATAGGCAGAGTGTTTCCCTCTATTCTCCTCCCTGAGAAAGAAAATTCCAGTGGGGTTTCATTGGAATAACAATTACAATGTGTTCCCCACTCCGAGTGGCTGAATGAAATAATCATTGCCTTCTGCTGGTACATCAAAGCTTACATCACAGTAACCTGTGGTCCTCCAGATGTTGTTGGACTGCAACTCCCATCATCCCTGACCTTTGAAAGCAAACTCAACATTACTAATACATAGCCAAGCCCAATAGCAGAAAACAAACACAGCAACTGAGCCATCCTTAAAGAATAAAACCACCTCATATGTTTTCATAAAGCCAGTAGTGTTGTTGTCTGACCAAGCCTGGCTGGCAATGGATTTTGTAGCTGTAGGGCTTCCCCAGAGATTCCCCTCTGACTTATTACATGCCCCTTTCACCATTCCTGGTGGTGTGCAGACGAGAAGAGCCTCAGTTGCTGACCTCAGAGCACAGGCAGGTTCACACAGGGTAGGTTGTCCGACTTGAACCTAAGCCATTTAAGGCTTTAGCTCTCAGAACCAGCTCAGAAATGTACCGGTTATCAGTGCAGCTGGTAGGCTAACGGTGTCATGTGCCGTGACTGTCCAGTTACCAACAGAATCATAGAATTGTAGCATGGGAAGGTACTCAAAGGGTCATCTAGTGCAACCTCTTGAAACGACGGAATCACAGCTAATTGCAGCTAATGAATCCCAGACATAAAATCATAGAATTGTAGAGTTGGAAGGGCCCCTGAGGACCACCTGCAGGAAAATGCAACTGCCCCGTACGGGGATCGAACCTGCAACCCTGGCATTACCAGCACCATGCTTTAACCAACTGAGCTATCTGAGTCCTCTGACTCAGGGCTACCTGGGGGTTATTGGTTTCTTTCTGTTTTGTTGTGTATTTTTTATTATCACTTTGTATTTTTCTGTTGTGAACCTCCCTGGGATCTTTGGATGATGGGTGGTATACAAAATAATAATAATAGTAATAATAATAATTAATAATATGCATTGCAGTAGTCAAATCTGCATGTGACAAGGACATGTATAACACATTGCAGTGCCTGACCGCTCTAGTCCCATGAAGCTTGGGAGATGATCTCCATAAGATTGCAAAGTAAGAGTCAATTCAGAGGTGGGCAAGTGCAGAAGAGCAGAAAGCTGTGGCAAACCGCAGGAGTCCAGTTCCCAACAGAATCCAGAAATAAAAACAGGGCAAGTAGGGATGCCTAATACTTTAGTTCCACTATAGAAACAAGGTCAAGTGCTTCAGAACTCCAAAAGCTGGAGCAAAATTCAAAGTTTTAGAATCGTGAGAAGAAGCTGTGACTCAGTGGTAGAACTGGAAACAGAGAAATGTAGAATTGGAAGGGATCCTGAGGATTATCTAGTCCAACCCTCTGCAATGCAGGAATCTCCGTTGAAGCATCCACGACAGATGGCCATCCAAGCTCTGCTAAAAAGCCTCCAAAGAAGGAGAGTCCACCAACTCCGAAGGGAGTCTTATTCCACTGTTGAACAGCTCCCTCTTTTTTTAAAATAATTTTTATTAAGGATTTTACATTACAAAAAATGAAAAACAAAAAAACAGAAAAAATAAAAAATATCAAACAAAAATTGTTAAAAACAATCAATCTTTCCATCTCCTTATTTTTCATTTACTTGTTTCTCGGACCTCCTCATACCACCCTTTTTTGTATTCCAAATCAAATTATTAATTCAACAATTTCTTTCCCTCTTTTTACTACCCAGATCTTATTCTTAAATTAATACAATCTTAGATTTTTACTTATATAAACCCATTTTTCACATTCTTTTAACCCATCACAGCTAGAAACCACTTAGTTCCAATCCAACATTATTCTAAAATTCCTTAATTTTACAATATCTCTGTAAATAGTTTTTAAATTTCTTCCAAACTTCCTCCACTGACTCTTCTTGTTGAACAGCTCTCACTGTCAGAAAGTTCTCCCTGATGTTTAGTCGAAATCTCCTTTCTTGGAACTTGAAGCCATTGGTTCGGGTCCTAGCCTCTGGAGCAGGAGAAAACTAGCTTTCTCCATCCTCCATGTGACAGATATTTGAAGATGGCTATCATATCACCTCTTAAGTCTTGTCTTCTCCAGGCTAAACAATTCCAGCTCCCTCAGCCATTCCACTTACGGCTTGGTTTCCTTTATCACCCTGGTCTCCCACCTCTGCATACATTGTCAACATCCTTCTTAAAGGCAGTATTCCAGGTGTGGTCTGACCAAGGCAGAACAGTGTGGCATGATGTGTTCCTCTCCTTTAGTTGTGTAATCTGCACATGCAAAAGGAACCCAGGTAACTCCCCATGTGCAATATCATTCTCCTGTTAACTTTTCCCATAGTTAGAGGCACTATGGTGAGAACCTGGGACTTGCAAGGAATTCACTGAGCCATGGTCCCTTCCTAACTGTATCTCTCTTTATTTCACAACATTACTGCCCCATAGAACTGACTCCCTGAGCTTCCTGAAGTCCTCTGGAAAAGGGATTTTACACAAGGGCTCTCTGGGCTATTTTGAAGAACAGAAATTGAACAGAATGACTGCTGGAGTGGAGCTGATTTTGAGAATTGGTCCAAAACCACCAGCCCAAATGCCTAGTGTTTCTTCAGGCTCATCTCGGTTTGTACAGGCTTGCTGCTGATATATAATTCAACAAGCAAACCAGGGGAAAAAAAGAGGGGGAGATAAATTGAACCCCCATTATACACCACAGAGGGGTCTTCCGTGTTAAACACTGCCTCTTGAAATGGATTTTGCTTGGTCCTTGGGCTTTTATCTTATTTGATTTACCAAAGGTTGTAGGGCAGGCAGTGGGGAGATAAATACTAGTCTCCCTTTAACGCTGTGGATGAATACAGAATAACTTTTTTTTTTTTGGCGGTATGTTTTCAGGAATTATTAGTGGGGCAAGATCTTGATCTTGATCGAAAGAGGAAATAATAGAAAATAAAGTGTAAATGTGCACAGGGAGTTGAGTGGTCTCGATGCTAAAACTCTCCTAAAGGTGAACACTCTCCTACAGTAGTGCATTTATGGGTGTAAAATATCTCATAAACAAACTGGATTTGTGTGAGCACACTGAGGTGTACATCCAGGAAGAGGAGCTGTGTTTGCAGGATTGGTGCTGGGGAACTACTTATGGGCAGGATTAGGTACAGGGTGGAAATATTTATGTGTTTGTGCACACCACCTTCTTCTGAGTAGGGGCTCTGTTCCATTTCATCTGTTTCAAAACACACAAACATAAGCAGCTAAAGGACACAGAATAGAGAAAACTGCCTGGCACCAAATCTAGCCATTGGTCCATCTATCTCAGTATTGTCTACACTGACTTGCAGAAGCTTTCCAGGATTTCAGGCAGGGTTCCCCGCAGCCCTATGTGGAGATGCTGGGGCCTTCTGCTTGCAAGGCAGTTGCTCTGCCACTGAGCTATGACCCGTTATCACTCAACTCTAGCAGTGAGCTGTGGTTCTCTCAAGCCGTCTCTATCACTACAATTCCATGATGGAATCACAGAATCATAGACTTGTTGAGTTGGAGGGGAGCCAATGACATCAGCTATTGAATTTTGCCTATTATATGGTTGTAGTGATGCTTGAAAACATCAGATAGTTCAGCCTTGCCAGACTCAAGTGGCATTGCAAGTTGTTGTTGTTGTTTAGTCGTGTCTGACTCTTCATGACCCCATGGACCAGAGCAGGACACATATCTATGGATACGCAATTTTACAATGGTGACTCCCCCCCCCCCAATTGTAATTTTGCACCCTTGTTGTGTATCTAATGTACAATTGGCTTCTTTGACTGTCCTATGCACAACTGGATTTATTGCACGCAATTTCCCATTTAGAAACTCTAGCGATTTCATTTAATTGTGCATTGTTGCTCATGTAAATGACCTGGCTTAAATTTGCATTGTCCTCTATTTGTTGCTGATCTGAATGATTGCTGTTTGTTGCATGCACATTCTCTTAATTGCACCACAGCTTGTGGAAGCAGCCCCCCCCTCCCCTAACACCATTGCAGGTCTAACAACAGAGCTGTGAAACCTGTTACATGTTCATGGCACTTACCCATGACAGCAAATTGAATCTTTTTTTATTATTCAGAAACAGAATAGTCTGAAACATCTGGCAGGCATCAAGTTGGGGAAGGTGTCTCTAGACCTTTATCCCAACCATGGGGTGGCTTTTACCAGGTTTGAAACGGTTTGCTGTTATCCTCTGCAATCTTGCTTGGAAGGAAAGGAGTCCATCTGAACACAGCAGAGGTTTGCTTCCGTGTAAAAAGGTATAGAATTATAGATGCAAGTCGCCTGAGGCATCAGCATGACTTCTTGTACCCTGTAATGCAGTGTTGCACACTTGTGAGACTATATAAGTGATGCAGAATCTATGTTCTTCCAGACTGCATCTCACATTAGTCCCAACCAGCTTGGCCAACGATGTGGCATAAGAGGAGGAATAGTTCTGCACACCTGGCCTCTCATCAGTGGTTGCACTGTGCTTACTTGGGCTGAGCTATACAGCTGTAAATAAAATGTTTTAAGTGTCTTGTAAAGTGCATTATGTGGCGCTGTGGGTTAAACCACAGAGCCTAGGACTTGCCGATCAGAAGGTCGGCGGTTCGAATCCCCACGACGGAGTGAGCTCCCATTGCTCGGTCCCAGCTCCTACCAACCTAACAGTTTGAAAGCACGCCCAAAAGTGCAAGTAGATAAATAGGTACCGCTCCGGCAGGAAGGTAAACAGCATTTCTGTGCACTGCTCTGGTTCGCCAGAAGTGGCTTAGTCATGCTGGCCACATGACCCAGAAGCTGTACGCCGGCTCCCTTGCAAGATGAGCGCTGCAACCCCTAATTGTCAGGGGTCCCTTTACCTTTAAAGTGCATTATACAAATATGACACTAGATGGCGGTGGTGAGCTATGGGAAATTCAATATATTTTCCAAACTTTTTTTAAAGGATTTTCATGATGTTTTGTATATGCATGTAGATTGCACCTAGGATGGGGAAAGGCAATGTGGTGCAGTGGTCAGTGCAGGGCAAGTGCATTGGCAGAGCCAGCCTGGCACTTCCACAGCTGCTCCCGCACTAACCTCCCTGCCATCTTGCTCCTCCGGGTATAAGTACAGAGACATGGCTGCTGGGAGGCAGGTGTGCATTACTGCCCCTTCCTGCTAGGCGCCCACAGGCATGTATGGGAATTTCAGTCTGTAGGTTCCCTACCCCTGCATTATATAGATAACTAAGCAGACAGAATCACCATCATCAAGTCTGCAGGACATAATGTTTTCAGCCGTGAGCAGTGGGCTGAAGGGCAGATAAACGGCTCAGTTTGAACTGAGCATGGGTCTCCTTGTCTAGAAGTCAAAGAGACGCGAGGCTCCATTAATCTCTCAGCCATGGTTAAGTCTGGCCAAGTCCCTTTGACATCTGATCCCTTAAGCAGTGTATATGATTGTTCCACTTCAAGAATAGGGGAGCCAGATATTAATACTGGATAGTATTTGTTTCCTCTCTCCTTCACCACCCTCTGACTCCCTCTGATCAATAATGTAGCTGCATCTGATGCAGCAAGCAAATGTTGCTTATTGTGTTTATACAGACATAAATATCACTATTGACACGGTCAAGGAAGCAAGGCTCGGATGACAGAGGGGGGTAGAGTTACGCTCAGTGCACAGATGAGAGAATCCATACAAAGGCCCAGTGAGTAGCCTACACCTGGATTCCTTATCGACTGACATCTGCAAATGGATGCAGGAAATTTCTGTTTGTGTTTATGCCGATATAAATATTTGGTACTGACATGATCTCCTGTCAGTTGGAGCCGGGGATGTCAGAGAATTTTGCTGGAGACAGAAATTCCTGCAATCCGTATGTCTGTCTGAGGTTAGGAACTGAAATTGTGCAAGCAAATATTAGCAGCATTTGCTGCTGTTGGCTCTTTTTGGTCAGCGTACTGTTTTGCAAATAATTTTGTTATTTTCTGAATTGTTGAAGCTGCACAAAATGTACAGAAATAATATCTTTAGCTGTCTGAATTTCAGCCATAGTAGCTGGTGAGATGGATAACATCTGCAGAGTTTTGAACTGAACTGCAGTGTTGAACTGAAACTCTGTTGATTGCAATAAATCCAGGGTGTAAATTGCTGTCTCCTTGCATCCCTGGTTGTATCCCAGATAGCAGGAAAATTCCTGGTGAGATAGTGAGTGAAAAGGGCAAGAACTGGCAGTATGTCCTAGATACATTTTGTCATTGGAAGGACTGTAAATAATATAAATAAATTATTATTATTAATAATAATAATAATAATAAAATGTATATCGGGCTACCCCCAAGTATCTTGCTACCTCCTGTAAATAAATACAGAGGTTTCTACCAATGTGGGAGACACATTTTAGACCAAGATGGTTTTAATAGAGGATTAGACAAATTCATGGAGGAAAGGGCTATCAAAGGCTAGCCACGATGGCTCTGCTCTGCCTCCCTGGTTGGAGGCAATAATAATAATAATAATAATAATAATAATAATAATAATAATAATAATAATTTATTTGTACCCCACCCATCTGGCTGGGTTTGCCCAGCCACTCTGGGCAGCTTCCAACAAATTAAAACACAATACAACATCAAACATTAAAAACTTTCCGATACAGGGCTGCCTTCAGATGTCTTCTAAATGTCAGGTAGTTGACATCTGGTCGGAGGGTGTTCCACAGGGACACCAAGAAGGTCCTCTGCCTGGTTCCCTGTACCTTTGGTTTTTGCATTGAGGGAACCGCCAGAAGGCTCTTGGCACTGGACCTCAGTGTCCGGGCAGAATGATGGGGGTGGAGATGCTCCTTCAGGTATACAGGACCGAGGCTGTTTAGGGCTTTAAAGGTCAGCGCCAACACTTAGAATTGTGCTCGCAAATGTACTGGAAGCCAATGGGAGTAATGCCTCTGAGAATACCAGTTGCTGGAAGCCAGCATTAGGGGAGAGGGCTCTTGTGTGTGGATCCTGCTCGCTGGTTTCCCTTTGGCCACTGTGAGAACAGGTTGCTGGGCTAGATGGACCAGGAGACTCTCCTTATGTGCTTATAGACAGAGTGCACTCTGCACCAAAACAAACAAAAAACTTCACATACTTTTGACAAAATAAGGGAGATCAGTACAGGGGCGTCTTACCCATAGAGGCTAGTGGCGTGGGGCGCCAGGGAAGAGGTGGAGGCTGGATGCGGCACCTCCTGGCATCAGCTCGCTGCCCTCGCCCACCTCCGCCATGCCACCCTCACCGAAGCCGTGCTGCGCCCGGAGCCTCCGTCTGCCGTGGTCACCATGGCGTGAAGCAGCCAGCTGAGCCGGGAGGCGCCACGTCCAGCCTCTGCCTCTTCCCCGCCAGAGGAGCTGCCCTCCAGCTGCTGCCCACCTCCTCCAGCCCCGCCGGCAGCGCCATCCTCCCTAAAAAAACTCTGGGAAACGGGGTGGGGGGAACCGGAGGGAGCTTTGCACCACAGCGCTGGATATGCTTAAGACGGCCCTGGATCAGTACTGTGGCTTGTATCCAATGGTAAGGATTCACGCTAGTGCAATAGGAGGTTTTCCCCAGCCCCCTGGAACAGATTTTTGGAAAGCATGGGGTGTTCATGGGGGAGAGGAGGAGGTGGTGGGAAAATCCCACTGCACAAACAGGAATCCTTGCTCTGATGGAACATTTACTTAGTGCTGCACTGGACAAAAGCTGAATACAGTATTTGCCTATTTGCTTAAAGTCTTCTTTTGCTGAATTTGGACACAGGGATAGCAGGAGGATTGCATATGGGATGAAAACTGCATCATGAATTCACCCAGGGCGTATACAGATAATATTTTGATCCAAGTATGACATACGTTCACACCTATCCATTAGTAAATAAGAGGCTTTCATGATATGTCCACACAACATCCTCACTGTGACTAACCCAGTTAGGAGACAAATTGTGAAACATTGGCCACTTTTTATAATTGGCAGAAGTTTCTATAACTGGTATAAGTTTCTATAACTGGTATCAATGACTTGGATGATGGACTCAAGGGCAGCCTGATCAAATTTGCAGATGACACCAAACTGGGAGGGGTGGCTAACACCCCAGAGGACAGGATCACACTTCAAAACGACCTTGACAGATTAGAGAACTGGGCCAAAACAAACAAGATGAATTTTAACAGGGAGAAATGTAAAGTATTGCACTTGGGCAAAAAAAATGAGAGGCACAAATACAAGATGGGTGACACCTGGCTTGAGAGCAGTACATGTGAAAAGCATCTAGGAGTCTTGGTTGACCACAAACTTGACATGAGCCAACAGGGTGACGCGGCAGCTAAAAAAGCCAATGCAATTCTGGGCTGCATCAATAGGAGTATAGCATCTAGATCAAGGGAAGTAATAGTGCCACTGTATTCTGCTCTGGTCAGACCTCACCTGGAGTACTGTGTCCAGTTCTGGGCACCACAGTTCAAGAAGGACACTGACAAACTGGAACGTGTCCAGAGGAGGGCAACCAAAATGGTCAAAGGCCTGGAAACGATGCCTTATGAGGAACGGCTAAGGGAGCTGGGCATGTTTAGCTTGGAGAAGAGGAGGTTAAGGGGTGATATGATAGCCATGTTCAAATATATAATAGGATGTCACATAGAGGAGGGAGAAAGGTTGTTCTCTGCTGCTCCAGAGAAGCGGACACGGAGCAATGGTTCCAAACTACAAGAAAAAAGACTCCACCTAAACATCAGGAAGAACTTCCTGACAGTAAGAGCTGTTCGACAGTGGAATTTGCTGCCAAGGAGTGTGGTGGAGTCTCCTTCTTTGGAGGTCTTTAAGCAGAGGCTTGACAACCATATGTCAGGAGTGCTCTGAGGGTGTTTCCTGCTTGGCAGGGGGTTGGACTTGATGGCCCTTGTGGTCTCTTCCCACTCTGTGATTCTATGGTAGAAGGTCCTATGACTCTTGACCCCTTTTTTTTCTATTTAGGTCATAAACATAGGTGTTCTGTCGGTGAGTAAGCATTTTGTATTCATGCTGCATTGGAAGCTGTAAACATGTCCAAGCCATTTCCATTCCTTCGTCCTTTGCTGGCCTAGCAGGAAAAAATGCCAGGAACCCCCCCCCCCCCCCCAGCTCTGTTGATACTTATATCCTCAACAACTTAATTTTAACAGGCTAGCAGTACATACCTGTTTGTGTAGGGTGCAAATTGCTTGCTGTTTCTGGCTGGCACCTCACACATCACTCTGGGCTCCATATGATCTGGTTGAATTTGCCCTGGATTTGCCTCTGTGCCCAATATGTCCATCTCACTAGTTGAAATGAAACGCTGCCACCGGGACGACATAACACCAGTCCTGAGAGATCTGCATTGGCTCCCAGTACGTTTCCGAGCACAGTTCAAAGTGTTGGTGCTGACCTTTAAAGCCCTAAACGGCCTCGGTCCTGTATACCTGAAGGAGCGTCTCCACCCCCATCGTTCAGCCCGGACACTGAGATCCAGCGCTGAGGGCCTTCTGGTGGTTCCCTCATTGCGAGAAGTGAGGTTACAGGGAACCAGACAGAGGGCCTTCTTGGTAGTGGTACCTGCCCTGTGGAATGCCCTCCCTTCAGATGTGAAGGAAATAAGCAGCTATATTATTTTTAAAAGACATCTGAAGGCAGCCCTGTTTAAGGAAGTTTTTAATATTTAATGCTGTATTGTTTTTAACACTTGATTGGGAGCCGCCCAAAGTGGCTGGGGAAACTCAGCCAGATGGGTGGGGTATAAATAATAAATTATTATTATCTCTTGGGTCCCTCCGTGTGTTGCTTGGGATATAATCCAGCCTCCTCATGTGCATTGTGACATGTGTAGCCCTGTTTGCTGCACCCAGGTGCTCTCTTCAAGTCTCTGTGGCACTTTCAAAGGCCAAACTTCCTTTGCAAAGTTCCCAGTTGTTCCTTCAAGTATCATGCGCCATTGGTGCTGTCGCTTTGTTTTTCTGAAGTCCAGGCAGCCGGCGAGCCCATTCAAAGCCAGACACAAGCCGCGCGGATGGGCTTTGAGCCTCACGCTTTTCATCTGGGCTCACACAGCCACAGAACTCCCTGGCTAGGGAACAGAGCACCCTCCTGTGCCGCGGAAGAACAAAGGTCCCATAAATAGAGCCGTGGGTTGGAGAGGAAGCGCAGCTATTGAAACTCAAGAGGCTCCGGGCGGCTCGTATTCTAAACCCAAGCCATAAGTGGATTCAAGTACTGGTGAAGTTTTTAAGATAAAAAAAGGGAAAGGTCCACTTTAGCATCGCTCTTCTGTTGCTTGTATTGTTGCCTAGTAATAGAGAAGCCTAAGAGATTTGGGGAGAATGATAAAAAGGCTCCTGAAATGCTAGTCCTAGCACATCAGCGATCTCACCTCAGTGGCTTCCTCATGATAACCCTTCTTACGTTTCATGCAGCCTGTGACCTTAGAACCAGGGACAGGGCAGAAACTAAATCAGCTCTCCTTTTCATTCTGACTGACCCAAAGTTTTCACATGCGTGTGGAAAGGGAGAAGGGGTTGTCACATGTTTCCTGGAAACCTAGATGTCTCCAGATGTATTCCCCACCACCCATTTCTTTGCGGCAGCTAGACTGGTGACTGGGAGCAGCCGTCAAGACCACATAAGACCTACATTGGCTCCCAGTACGTTTCCGAGCACAATTCAAAGTGTTGGTGCTGACCTTTAAAGCCCTAAACGGCCTCGGTCCAGTATACCTGAAGGAGCGTCTCCACCCCCATCGTCCAGCCCGGACACTGAGATCCAGCACTGAGGGCCTTCTGGTGGTTCCCTCACTGTGAGAAGTGAAGTTATAGGGAACCAGGCAGAGGGCCTTCTCGGTGGTGGCACCTGCCCTGTGGAATGTCCTCCCATCAGATGTCAGAGGAAAAAACAACTACCAGACTTTTAGAAGGCATCTGAAGGCAGCCCTGTTTAGGGAAGCTTTTAATGTTTAATAGGTTATTGTATTTCAGTATTCTGTTGGAAGCCGCCCAGAGTGGCTGGGGAAACCCAGCAAGATGGGTGGGGTATAAATAATAAATTATTATTATTATTATTATTATTATTATTATTATTATTATTCTGAAATTGTAATGTCCCGCATTCTGCGTCATTTTATCTTTTATCCCACTGGGAGATCACAACTGTTGTGGAAACCAGACCATGATCATCTGAAACATACGCCATTGGCATTGCTTTGTTTCCCCCCCTGATATGTGCATCGGGAGAGTCACCCTACCCATCTTTGCCACGGGTGCTCAGAACATTGTACAAAGTGCAAAATATGAAACAGCTGACACACTGCAAGTGCACGGGTCACTTTCTCAAATATACTGGAAAATTACAGAAGCTGCAAGGATATTTCAGCAAGTTACTGAAATTGGCTTGTCTAGAAGTTGTTTTGCTTTACCTGCAGTTTGCAGTACCCTGTGGCAGAACACTTTTGCACAACCATGGGCTTCTGAATAGAGCAGAATATGAACCAAGCAAGTGCCAGCCTTGCCCCCTCCCATCCTTTGTTCCATGCACACTTTAACCGTTGACCGGAGCAAAGTTTATTATCCTTAACCCAGAAGCCAAACTTTATTGATTTCTCTGACACCGCCAAGCAGGGATCCCATAGTCAGTAAAATAACATTGACACTGGCTTAATGGTATGTACATGCAATATTGCACAGAGTTCAAGTGTTACCTGGTTGCTCGGGGAACCAGGTACTTTCACCTGTCTTCTGCTCTATGCTGTCAGTGCAGACAATGAAACCACTGCAGTACAGCATAGGGGGGAGAGAGGTGGGTGCACATCTCTGGTTGTCTAGGCAACCTGGAGACCTACTTCTTTTATCCTAGCGCTGTGGTGTTGTGGTTTCATTACCCTCTTCCTGAGCCGTGCTGGATGAAAGGCAAAGTTGCCCAGGTCCTTTAGTTATGGGCGGGAGGGAGAGAGAGAACACACTTCCTGAGGGTGAACTTTGCCCTGTTTGCACCCCCCCCCCACTAAGCAACCCTGAAAAGGGGGCGGGGACTGCTTCATAGTCCACAAGCAGTGGGGCTTTGAAGGAACAGGGTGATCTGCCTCAGCCTCTGGTTTTCAGGAGAGGTGAGAGGGCTCTAGGACCCTGCTGGAGCCTTGCACCTCCTTCCTAAAGCCTGTTGCCTATCTTATCTAGAAAAAACATATAGATGATATAGATATACAGTGGTACCTCTGGTTAAGAACTTAATTCATCCTGGAGGTCTGTTTTTAACCTGAAACTGTTCTTAACCTGAAGACCACTTTAGCTAATGGAGCCTCTGCCGCCACACCTCCGCCGCTGCATGATTTCTGTTCTCATCCTAAAGCAAAGTTCTTAACCCGAGGTAGTATTTCTGGGTTAGCGGAATCTGTAACCTGAAGCCTCTGTAACCCAAAGCGCCTGTAATCCGAGGTACCACTGTAGGTGATATAGATATATGGTTTTCAAAGAACACCCCCCCCTTTCTTTTGTTCCAAAGAATGTTCAAAATATAAGAACACAATATTGGAAAACAGATGCCACCTTACCTCTAGGGGCATGGTGGGATAGGATATGGAATATAGCGTTTATGAAGAACTAAAAAAAAAACATCTTAGAGCACTCAGGAACAAAAAGACCAAAGATGATTTTGAAACAGTATGGTACATCTGTGTGCTGATGCCTCTTCACCAACAGCTACCCATGCCTCACTCTGGGGCAACCTGTTAAGATGGAAGAAGAGTTTGGATTTGATATCCCACTTTATCACTACCCGAAGGAGTCTCATAGCGGCTAACATTCTCCTTTCCCTTCCTCCCCCACAACAAACACTCTGTGAGGTGAGTGGGGCTGAGAGACTTCAGAGAAGTGTGACTAGCCCAAGGCATAGCTGTCAACTTTTCCCTTTTCTTGCGAGGAATCCTATTTGGAATAAGGGAATTTCCCCTAAAAATGGGAAAAGTTCACAGCTATGGCCCAAGGTCACCCAGCAGCTGCATGTGGAGGAGCAGAGACGTGAACCCGGTTCACCAGATTACGAGTCCACCACTCTTAACCACTACACCACACTGGCTCTCCAACAGTTCCAAACTGTTTACAAATTTAATTATTGACCTTGTATATGCATGAAGGTGATGTATATGGAGATTGCTTGTTATATGTATTCTTAGAAACTGAAAAATAAAGTTTTTTTTTAATGTTCAAAAATGTCACAGTCTTGCTCAGGGTAGCTAAGACTAGCTTGTGAAGATTCTTCCAACTCTACAGTTCTATGAGTCTATGAACTGAGACCCCATGCCTAGCCCCCTGTTGCCCCCACCAGTGCCCTATAGATACACCCCACCCGCGGTTCCAAATCAGCCCTAGTTAGTCTTTCTGGTCTCTTGGTTGTTTAAGTAATTGCCTACCGCCTGTCTCTGAGGCACCTGGGGAGACGGAGCCCAAGTGCTTTTGGCTGCTCTCATCTTTTCTGTTTCTCAAAATGAAGAAAATCAAAGCCAGGATTCTACACCAGAGGGAAAGGAATGGAAATTTCAAAAAAACACACACCCTCATCTCCGGTCTGGTGTTGCAAGCTTTTACTCTGTGGTGTCCTGCACTTGCTCTGGTGTCATCAGAAAGGAATTTCCCTTTTTATTATTATTAAAGGCATCAATCTCAGTGGGGGGGACGACGGAGACATGATTAAAAACATACAAGGGCGCAAAAGCCCAGGGTTTCCTTGTAAATGGGTTGTTGTAATGAGGTACTTCATTTGCAGCTTTTTTATCTCTTGCTATAGGAAGGTACAGAAGTGGGTGGAGGTGGTTATCTTTTGCTCTGGCTGGGGCAGTGACAGAAGCTCACTGTTCTGAGGCGAAACTGTTCTCCTTTTTTTAATAGGCATTTTCATTTTTTGTGTTTTTCTTTTTGGATTTTACAGTATTCCTCATTAAAAAAACAAAACTGCCCTTGCATTGCCCTTCCTTGCTCTCACTCTCAATTGACTTGACTCGCCCTCAGTGATGTCATCACACAAACAAATTCTGATTGGCTGCATGCCATGCCACTACCTGTTTCCTGATTGGTGGAGTCACCCATGTGATGGATCCAGGAAACATTTCCACTCTTCACAGTTTCCGCTACTGCAATGTGCTCTATGTGGGGCTCTCTTTGAAGGTGACCCGTAAACTACAACTAATCCAGAATGTGGCAGCTAGACTAGTGACTGGGAGTGGCCGCCAAGACCATATAACACCAGTCCTGAAACACCTCTCCCAGTATGTTTCCGAGAACAATTCAAAGTGTTGGTGCTGACCTTTAAAGCCCTAAACGGCCTCAGCTCCGTATACCTGAAGGAGCGTCTCCACCCCCATCGTTCAGCCCGGACACTGAGGTCCAGCTGCGAGAGCCTTCTGGTGGTTCCCTCACTGCAAGGAGCAAAGTTACAGGGAACCAGGCAGAGGGCCTTCACGGTAGTGGCGCCCACCCTGTGGAACACCCTCCTGTCAGATGTCAAAGAAATATACAACTACCTGACTTTTAGAAAACATTTGAAGGCAGTCCTGTTTAGGGACACTTTTAATATTTGATGAATTCTTGTATTTTAAGATTTTGCTGGAAGCTGCCCAGAGTGGCTAGGGAAGCCCATTATTATTATTATTATTATTATTATTATTATTATTATTATTATTATTATTATTATTATGATTATCAATTGCCCTCAATTACTTTCAGAGGCACAATCCCATGTAATGGCTGGGAGCTTTGATGTGGCTTTCTTTCTTTCTTTCTTTCTTTCTTTCTTTCTTTCTTTCTTTCTTTCATTTGTATCCCAAACATTGTTTTTCCCCCTCCTCATTTAATCTGCACAACAACCCTGTGTTTTCCAGCAACTGTTATTCAGGAGCATTATGACCTTCCACCACGGAAGCCGAGCTTCACCATCACGGCTGCTAGTCATTGGTAGCCTTCTCTTCCTCCATGAATTTCTCTAATCCCCTTTTAAAGCCATCATCATCCAAGGGACAGTTCACAGCACTGGGGAAATGGACAGTACGGGAGCTGGTGCTCAACCACCCGCTGCCTACCAGATATTCCCTCTGTATCCCCACATTTACATTGCATCTGATGTTGGAAAAGTTGACTATCCCAGCAGTGGGAAGTCCCACCTGCAGGCAAAGCTGCTATTTCTTTTGTCCTTAATGCTCCACACGATCCATGTTGCATCTAAATAGGCCCCCAGGCTTCCAGGAGATGCTCTCGTCGTATTGATAAATAACTTTATTCAAATCTATAGCTCTGAAAGACTCCAGGTGTGCATGACAGTAATTTCGAAACACATATGCAATCGATCTGGTTTTTGTTTTTTTTTATAAAAAGAATTGAATAGCTTTGGAGGGTATTGAATAGCGCATAAACGGACTTCAGTGAATGACAGGATGAGAAACCAAACCTCAAGACTTCTTGAATGGGACGCCTGTGTTTGAATGTTAGATTGCTGCACCCTTGTATGTCTCCATAATAGTTACTTTCCCTAAACACCAGAATTAACACTGAATTTTGCCCTAAGTGAAATTTGATTTAAATCTCCAGCTTCAGTTAAAACAATTGAGGGGTTTTAATGGAAACTAAAATAATTTTTTGGGACATGGGTGGCGCTGTGGGTTAAACCACAGAGCCTAGGATTTGCCGATCAGAAGGTTGGCGGTTCGAATCCGCGCGACGGGGTGAGCTCCCGTTGCTCGGTCCCTGCTCCTGCCAACCTAGCAGTTCGAAAGCACATCAAAGTGCAAGTAGATAAATAGGTACCGCTCTGACGGGAAGGTAAACGGCGTTTCTGTGTGCTGCTCTGGTTCACCAGAAGCGGCTTAGTCATGCTGGCCACATGACCCGGAAGCTGTACACTGGCTCCCTCGGCCAATAATGCAAGATGAGCGCCGCAACCCTAGAGTCGGTCACGACTGGAGCTAATGGTCAGGGGTCCCTTTACCTTTTAAAATAATTTCAATGAGATTAGCTAAATTTCTGTATTGGTGCTTGCATAACCACAAATCTTGACCCGGAGACAGCGTCATGAAAACTCCAAATAAGAAAGATCTGTGCCTTTTAGAGTAGCATCTTTTGCTCTTAAGTTTTCGAAGCTGCAGTTTCCCGAAGCTGAGATTCCGACAGTTCTTTTGTGTTCCTGCCTAACAGAAAGGTGAATGGAATACAGAAGGCCATGCTTCAGAGGAGTGGACGCTGGCCCGTTCCTAATGGCCGATCAGATTAGAAGCACAGTTCCAGCTCAGCAACGCCAACCCTTTTAGAATGATAATCGAAACTTCTCTCTGACTTCAGCCGGAAAAGCCAAGCGTAAATCTAAACAAACAATCTACCTGCCTCGGTGTTTCGGCTTGCTGCATTATGCATGGAGATATGCTGGCCATTGACAATGAACTGGCTTCCCACTCTGGAGATTATTGTTCTGGGACACTCATGGTCAGAAATTAGGTGAATAGAGGGATTGCAGAATATCCATTCTGTAACTTTGGGCTTGTCGGACAAGTGGTTGTCTGAATCCGCTCTCACAGAATCCTGAAGCAGTGCAGTTATATACATTCCATCAATGTATATAAAATAAATGCTCCCTATTGGTTCCTTATCCAACATGGCACCCTGCTTTTTTATCCCTTGTGGTGAACATTTGAGGAGCAGGAAGTTTTGTCCTTTGCAAGCTACAGATGGCTCTGTCTCCAGATAGTTCATTGGTTCACTCTGATCCAGTCTGGCTCTAAATATTTCCAGGTCAGGCAGGACCCAGAATCAGACAATGGTCTCATGTGACAGATGCCAAGTGGTGGAAACATCCTTGCCATTCGCCCAGAATCCCTGGCCATTCATGTCTGTTGGAGGTCAGAGCTATGGGTGCCAGAGTCTTGTTATGCACCCTCTAAAATTGGCCCACTGCTTACAGGTGCACTGGTGAACGCTGTCCCATTGCGACTATTGAAGTAAGATTTGGCTGCCAGTCTAATTGGCTTCTGTGCAAGGAATGGGGAGGAGGACCAACTTGTCCTTTGCTTCAGGCCAGGAGATGGTCTTTGTCTGGGCAACAGCACATCTCATCCTTTCAGTGTGGTTAAGAGCTGTAAACTCGTAATCTGGTGAACTGGGTTCGCTTCCCCGCTCCTCCACATGCAGCTGCTGGGTGACCTTGAGCTAGTCACACTTCTCTGAAGTCTCTCAGCCCCACTCACCTCACAGAGTGTTTGTTGTGGAGGAGGAAGGGAAAGGAGAATGTTAGATGCTTTGAGACTCCTTGGGGTAGTGATAAAGCGGTATATCAAATCCAAACTCTTCTTCTTCTTTCCTGCTCAGGTCTCTGTATCCCTCATTCATCTCCAGACTACCTTTTCATTCTCTTGTCCATTGCTCTCATTCTTTCAACCCTCTCGGATTGATGCCTCGGTTCTGACTCTTCCTAGTGAATTACCTTGTTCTGGATCAACCCTCATGTGCAAAACTACTTCTGGAGATCACTCCTGAACTCTTGGGTGATCCTGGTCTGTATTCCACTTGGCCATCTCCAGATAGACAAGGTTTGGGGAACATTTGTCCCCCCAGATATTGCTGAACTTACAAGTTCTTTCTTCTAGGTCATTGGCTATTCTTGTGGGGATGGATCAGAGTTTAGCAATATCTGGAGGGCCAAGGTTCCCCACACCTGAGACAGGCTGTCTTGGGTAGCGGGACACCATGCAATTTCCCACCCTCCGCCAACCCCAGGTCCTAAGAACAGAAGAAGAACCTGCCGACTGGATCAGACCCAAAGCCCATCTAGTCCAGCATATTGTCCTCACAGCAGCCAAGCCCTGCTGCTTGCATTTCCTATTCTGTGTCAAAGAATGTGCGCAGCTCCACTTTGTCTGAGGTAGGACTGAAGCACAGGTTTTTCAGGCTGCTACATCATGCTGCTGAAATGACACCAGATGAATCCAGACTCCTTCACGGAAATCAGCATCCCACATATTGATCTGAAAAGTGACATACGCCCAAGATTACTGCTTTGGTTTCCAGGCGTGTTATTTATGATTCATCTTCTGCCTTTTTTCGCTTTGTTTCTTCCTTTCTTTTCTAAAGGAAGGCAGATAGAAGCGTGGATAAT
Source organism: Podarcis gaigeae (assembly GCF_964106915.1). Classification (NCBI taxonomy): domain Eukaryota; kingdom Metazoa; phylum Chordata; class Lepidosauria; order Squamata; family Lacertidae; genus Podarcis; species Podarcis gaigeae. Next base: position 7,518,624 of record NC_139686.1, read on the forward strand.
CCATTTCCTAACTGGAATTAAAAACAGCTCCAGTCAAATGAAGGGGAGGCATGATCCGGCATGTAAAGTGGCGCAGGCAGGTTATCTGGGCCTTGATTAGCATACAGCTCATGCAGGAGGACAGCCAGAATGCGCTGGAGTGTGATTAGCCAGAGGACGAAAGTGACATGATCCAGCTCAGGCTCAGAACATGGGTGCATTGCTGAACAGATTGATGTCTCTGAGCAAAGGGCTGTTGTACTTTCCAGGACTGTTGTGAAACTGGACATTGTGTTATATGGGATTCCAAGTGTTGCTCCCCAAAACACCAAGTGACGTTTCCCTGAACTGCTCTTGTAGCTGATCCATATGTTAGTCAGATTCATAGAGGAGAGGGTTGTCGATGGCTACTAGCCATAATGGCAATGCTCTTGCCTCCATGGTCAGAGGCAGCCATGCTTCTGAATGTGCTGGGCCTGGGGGCAACCCGAGTAACGCGGTCCAGGTCCAGTCCCTAATCCAAGGGTTCTGTGAGGAGTCAGTCCAACAGGGCCAAGGCAGGACACGAGGCAAGAAACCAGGCAGGGTCAGACACAGGATTACAAGCAGGTTCTGGCAAACAGCAACGTTGCTCCCACAACCTGGGGCGGAGTCCGGCAGCCTTTTATCTTTGTTGGGGTAACGGCCAGTCCTGATCCCCCGGTGACTCACCCTGTCTCGCCCAAAGGCGAGTACTCCTCCTGCAAGTACTCAGGTGTCTCCTTCTCTCAGACCTTAGTCTCTGCAGTTCGGGAGACGTCGGTGGATTACTAGACCCAGAGGCCGCCTCAGCCTCCCCTGACCCAACTGGTAGTGGAGCAGCTGTAAGTGATGGCCCAGCTGAAGGCAACGAGGTCATCCCTGCATCTGGAGCCAGTTTGTCTGTGGTAGAACCATCACTCTCCATCTTTATGTGTCTTTTACAATATTTTCCCATATACAATCATACCTCTTGTTACGTTTGGTTCAGCTTACGTCTTTTCAGGTTGCGTCCCGCGGCGACCCGGAAGTACCAGAAAGGGTTACTTCCAGGTTTCGCCACTCACGCATGCGCAGACACTCAAAATGACTTCACACGAATGCGCAGAAGCGGCGAATCATGACCCACGCAAGTGCAGACGCAGATTGCGTTCTTCTCATGTTGTGAACGGGGCTCCAGAAGAGATCTCATTTGCAACCAGAGGTACCACTGTAAATGAAACAGCAACATGTTTTTCAGAATGAAGCCATATATAGAAGCAGTCCCCACCCACCCCCGATGACTGCCTATAAAGTGCTTCACCCTTCCCAGATCTTTTGCCTACTGCTACCTGCTGGCAGGAGCTGGTGATGATGACGACGCATCTCCTGGCTGGGCAAAAGGAAGGAGATGCATTGCCCTTGTCTGTAGGATTAGGCTAAGCTTCCCCATTTCCCAAATCAGTAGGGAGCCCTGACAATTGCTTCGGCCTCTCTGGCCTCAAGCTGACTTTGCTGCCTTAAAAATCATGCACACGATCTGTTGGGCTCCTCATTACTGTACAAACATTAATCAGAGATGCGTGGGGCCCAGCAACAGCAGATTGGCAGCCATGTCACCCCAGTAGCAAAAGAATCAGATGCGTGGAGCTAGGCCTATCCTGTAATAGAGCCTCTTCCAGAAAAGGTGGAGCTTATTGAGAAGCAGAAGTTGCCTAAAGCAACTTAAGCCAGTGTGGTGGTTAAGAGCGGTGGACTCGTAATCTGGAGAACCGGGTTCGCTTCCCCGCTCCTCCACATGCACCTGGTGGGTGACCTTGGGCCAGTCACACTTTTCTGGAGTCTCTCAGCCTCACTCACCTCACAGAGTGTTTGTTGTGGGGGAGGAAGGGAAAGGAGATTGTTAGCTGCTTTGAGACTCCTTCGGGTAGTGATAAAGCGGGATATCAAATCCAAAGTAGACCCTGAAAACTCACCCCATGACTTTAAAGTTATCAGGATTTCTGCAGGTGGATAGTGGCTAATCTTTTTCTCATTGCAATGAGGAAGAAGCAGGGGCAGAAGTTCAGATCCTTGCATTCACCTCTCGAGTGATCCCCAAGGGAGGGGCAGGAGCAATGGAGGAACACACACACACACACACACACACACACACACACACCTCTTAGAGTTACAAAATTCATGAAAGTTGAAAGAGAGTTTTTTGTTGACATTCATGTTTGATGAAGTGCAAACGCACAGGCAGGATGAATAATTGCTGGAGGCTGTGTTTTGCTCTTCCCTCAGCGATCAAGTGAGAGAGGCAATTAGATCTCTGTAAGGAAAGGTGAATGCAGGAGAGAAGCTGCCGTGGAATCGTGACAGATGAAGCCGTGCCGAGTGAGCATGATGCCTTGACAGTTCAGTCGGGCCGGGTGACACATGGGGACCCATTTTGGGCCAGCAAGATCTGACCACTGACTCCCAGGAAAGTCTTGACCTGCAGACCGTTAATAATAATAATAAATTTTATTTATACCCCGCCCTCCCTGGCCAGAGCCGGGCTCAGGGAGGCAAACACCAATAAAATCACAGTAAAAACATAATAGGGGAAAAAGGGGGGGGGGGAGAAAAAAAAATAAAATACAGGTTAAAATACAAGTTAAAATGCAAGTAGTTGATAAATCATAAGGGGAGGGAAACATGGGTCAGACCGAGTCCAAACCAAAGGCCAGGCGGAACAGCTCCAACTTGCAGGCCCTGCGGAAAGATGTCAAGTTCCGCAGGACCCTAGTCTCTTGTGACAGAACATTCCATCACGTTGGGGCCAGGGCTGAGAAGGCCCTGGCCCTAGTTGAAACCAATCTAATCTCCTTGAGGCTTGGGACTTCCAAAGTGTTGTTATTTGTGGACCTTAAGGTCCTCCGTGGGACATACCAGGAGAGGCGGTCCCATAGGTACGTGGGTCCTAGGCTGCACATGTTTATGTTGCCTAGAGAAGGAATCAAGGTGAACATCCATGCTTCTTGCATGGGAAAGATATTTTCTTTCCTTCTCCCTTGATGCTTTTCCAAATCATTCATTTCTATGGGAAAACGTTGTAAAAGACACCACACACAAGTAAAAGTTCTACCACACACAAACTCCCCCAAAGAAAACCAACAGCCCTCTTGTTATCTAAGGACGGGCTTGTTTCCTTTTTGGCCTACCTCCTCAGTGACCACACGTAGGAACATAAGAAGAAGCAGCTGGATCAGGCCAGTGGCCCATCTAGGCCAGCATCCTGTTCTCACAACAGCCCACCAGAACTGCCATGATGACCAAGGATCAGTCATATCCACTGTAGAGTGGTAGCAGGATCTTATCGCGGAACATCAGCCTGGGGGGTGGACATTTTGAATCACACTGAACCCTTCTCAAGCCTTCATAAGTTTCCTTAAAAAATTAATTTCATATTTATTATTTCTTAATTAATCCTATACACTAATAGTGAACTCAGTTCTCTGAGTGTGGATCCTTAGGTAGTCAAAATGCACACAGGAGGGAGGAATCAACAGGCTCAGGGGAAATGCCAAGATTTGCAGAAGTATGAGAAGACATTTGGGGGTGGAACACTAAGGAGGCAGGAACCCCCAAAGCAACTCAGTGGGGACTCAGCATGAGGGTGTCTACTTTCACAATGTCAAAAGAAGAGGACAGAAGAAGACCCAGATATGCTGAAAATCTGCACTATAGGCAATGATGATGATGTGGATATAAATATATACAAAGGCTTTGGATATTCTAGCGTTGTTGAAAGCTTGGTTTTGTATATGTAATTCATGTTTATGGTTATAGGCCCATTGACACTGAAGTGTTGTTGTTGTTTAAATCTAATTAATCAGATTTAAGAATCTCTCAGTGGCAAGATGGTGGCACTACCTGTAGGCTCCTAAGCCAAGTCCAGGCCTCAGAAGGGGCAGCCGACAAGCAGCACCCACATACAGGAAAAGAAGCACTCTCTTAGATAGAGTTGTGTGAGTTCAAATGACTGAAGTTGCTGGAGAAATGCAGATGATTGAGATTTGAAAGATAAAGGCTGGTGGAACATGATGGGATGGGGCAGAGCCTAGTGAGGCCTGGTGTTGGGTCCAGAGCATGATGTTTCTCTCTCTCGGGTGCTTCACTTAGTAAAGGTAAAGGGACCCCTGACCATTAGGTCCAGTCGTGACCAACTCTGGGGTTGCGGCGCTCATCTCGCTTTACTGGCTGAGGGAGCCGGTGTACAGCTTCCGGGTCATGTGGCCAGCATGACTAAGCCACTTCTGGCAAACCAGAGCAGCGCATGGAAACGCCATTTACCTTCCCGCCGAAATGGTACCTATTTATCTACTTGCAGTTTGATGTGCTTTCGAACTGCTAGGTTGGCAGGAGCAGGGACCAGGCAACGGGAGCTCACCCTGTCACAGGGATTCGAACTGCCAACCTTCTGATCGGCAAGTCCTAGGCTCTGTGATTTAACCCACAGCATCACCCGCGTCCCATGCTGCACTTAGTAGTGCAGAACTAATTACAAAAGCTTTCAAAAAAGCCTGACTCCTTGATTCTGGTCCTTCTCTTAGAGACCAGGTGACAAGGCTCAAACCTTGAGCCAGTAGCCTCCGCAATGACTTTTCTATCCGTTCCCTTAGTTCCAGATTTTGCTAGACCATATACCAAATAATGCAGAATTTAAGCAACTACACAGAAAGAGAAGTTTTGTCCATCTGTCCCAGTTCATAGACCGGGAGTTACCTTAGCTGCTCTGAACAATCCAGACCACCTGAGTCTGGGGGTTTCTATAATATCCTGCCTCTATTAAACTCCACACATAATACAGCACATCACATGGGAAAGTTTAAGGAACATGAGGTTTTATTAAAACCAGGAGCCTGTATGTCTGCAGGGGGGTACTATAGCAGTATTACAAGCTTCTTATCTTGCAACAAAAAGGTTTGCATTTCTTAGTGTCTGTTCTTTTAGGCTACTATTTTTCCCTTGATCCCTCCCCCTCCCTCCCCACCCCAGTTCCATGTAGATTCATTGCTATTTAATGCAACGGCTCAAAAAAATAAAAAATAAAAATCCACAATGCAATTTATGACCAAAGCATCTCATTTTATAAATTGTTTCAATGAAGGTCAAGTTTAGCAGAACATCGTCATTTTCCAATGAAGTCCAGAGCTTTCAAAGGGGAATGCAGTCTGTTTTTAAACAGTGTATGAAAGTGTGTGAGAGTGACAGAGAGAGAAAATAAGAAAACAGAATGTATAGTATCGATGACCCTCCTGTCCTGTATAACATTTGCATTATTTTGACATTGCACCTCCATCCTGGCTGGTATCTGTGAGTCGAACAATCTCAGCAAAGTTCAGTCTCCCGAGGCCCTATCCTGCTCTGCACAATGTAGAGAAGACCAAATTAATGTTGCCTTTTGTTTGCTATTAAACTATTACGAGTCACAACCTGTGTGACCAAGTGGAGAGATGGACCAGGTTATATGGAGCCTTGGCTTCCAGAAAAGGACTTGGGATAAAGTCACTGGATTTGGGGATTCCTGTAGCTCAGGGGTAGAGAACACATGCCGAAGTCCCCATGTCCAGTCCATGGAACCTCTAAGTAGAACAGGGAGAGATCCGCATCTGGAAAGCTGTTGACAGCCAGTGCATGTACATAATAATAAGACAGATGGGCCCATGTTCTGATACAGAAGTACATTGGTACCTTGGGTTAAATACTTAATTCGTTCTGGAGGTCCATTCTCAACCTGAAACTGTTCTTAACCTGAAGCACCACTTTAGCTAATGGGGCCTCCTGCTGCTGCCGCACCGCTGGAGCACGATTTCTGTTCTCATCCTGAACAAAGTTCTTAACCCAAGGTACTATTTCTGGGTTAGCAGAGTCTGTAACCTGAAGCGTCTGTAACCCGAGGTATCACTGTATCCTGTGTTCCTACCCACAAACTAGGGATGGAAGAGAAAAAAGAAGAGGCAAATGCTAAACCTTATTATTATTATTATTATTATTATTATTATTATTATTATTAATTGGTTTTTCCATGTATACAAAGTTCAGGACGAGAGTCGCATGTCCGGCAGAGAACATGCAGCACCTTGGACAGCTCCAAGGAGTCTTGCTGAGACCTGAGTAAGATTGAGGGCTTGTCTACACTTCCGCTTGCTCAGTGCCTAGAAAACATGGGTGAGAGCAGTTTTCTGCTTATCCCATACTTTCTAGGCATGAGTCCATGCAGTTTTCCATTTGCTGCCCAGCTTTCCCTGGAAAACCTGCTCTCCAGTGCTGAATTGGAGCGAACAGCAATCTGCAGAAAACCAAATTGATGTTTGCCCCGATTCAGCAGCAAAGGTCAGCTTTCACCCAGGGGCTCTGTGGTGCAATGTGTCAGTGTGCCTGGCTTTTAAACAGAAGGTTGATGGTTTGAGCCCACCCAGGGACAGCTGTGGGCAAGGTTCCTGCATTGCAGGGGATTGGATGACCCTCGGGGACTCTTCCAACTCTACAATGCTATAATTGTATGACAGCAGTGGGACATGTAGAAGTCTGGATGAGCCTAGTGTCTCTGCAGGGAGCTAGAGCCAACTGAAGCCTTAGGAGTTTGACCAGTCGCTGGAGGAAATGGCTGGCTGGCTGGTCAATGAGCCTCTATTTTATTTTGCAGTCTTCTGATTCTGCAAGGCTTGGGGAGGCAGTGGTACTGCAGGGGACTCATCCATTGAGTCAGAGGATGGTTGCAGGGCTCTGTGCTTTGACCACGAGGGCCCTGAATGAGATACTGATAGTTCTCCCCTTGGGGAAATAGTCAGAATTTCATCAGAGTCCTCTGTCACACACTGCAGGTACCCTGGTTCATGGATCAGCTTTGCTTTTAAAGTGTGGACTTCACATACAAGCCCAGAGTTCTCACATATGTAAACCTGACACCCCCTTTTTTTGGGGGGGTGTCTTTTGACACTGAGACCTGAGCATATCTTCAAACTGATTGTGCTGGTCCAGGGGGGAGGTTACCGTGGGGCGAGGTCCAGGACCTGAGTTGAGGGTCGGCAGACAGTCCTCCTCGGGCGAAGCGGGGTCCACAGTGAGAAGCCGGGCAAGGACAGGAACTCTGGGGGAACAGGACTGGATGCTGGCCGAAACAGCTCAACAACGTTGCTCCCGCAACCTGGGACCGAGCTGACTGGCCTTTATCTTCTCTGAGGCCAGGGGCGGTCCCAGCCCCCAGGAGACCCGCCTCTCCTGGCCTTAAGGCGAGCACTCCTCCTGGGAGAAACCAGTTCCCTTCGCCTCTCTGCCCTGAGCCTCTGCAGTTCAGGAGAGGCTGAAGGGTTACTGGGCCCAGGGGGAGACTCACCTGTAGGCACTGAGTCCTCAACCACCTCTGGAGCCAGAGTGGATTCACCTGGTGTCTGCTTCTGAGGATCCGGCACAGGTGCAGGCGCTTCAGAATCAAGGCCCTGCCCTAGTTCAGCCGGCCCTGGAGGCGGGGACTCCTGTGCAGGCTGGGATTCCTCCGGTTCAGCCTCTGAATCGGATTCCCAGGCCATCACACTGATGCTACATGGAGTGAGAGAATACCACTGACTAATCATGAAAGCAGTTTATTGTAATAAAAGGGAACTCATCAAAAGAATATTAGACAGAAGCAATTGGCACAGACTTTCATAAACAGTGCAGCAACAAGAGGCAAGTTTAAAAAAGAGTTAACACTAATTGCCCAAGATGTCAGTTCAAAAGCATGCGTGAAAACCACAGAAACTCTAGGATGCAGTAAAATTCGTCAGGGAAAGAGATGTGGGGAGATGATGGCTGAAGCTAGGAGAAGAGGGATTTGTCTGAAGAGGAGAATGCATGCTGCCTAGAGAAGGGAGGTTGTCAGAGGAGCTGGGTGATTTTATGTGGCTTTGAGAAAGTTGTAGGGAAAGAATTAGCAACTGAAAGAGTTTGGGGCCATGGGTAGAGGATGAGCAGAAGTAAAAGTTACATTTCTGTAAAAGGACAGTAGTGGCTGGCTATGTGCAGTGAGAGAAGGAGGAGGAACGTGAGATTTTGAGGTGAGACAATGAAGGATGAAGAAGGGATGTCAGCAAGGGGAGAAAAGAGGGTGGTTTTTCTAGGAATAAGGAACTGGTCAGTTTGAAAGCAGAAGGAAGCTGAAGTGGGGTGAGGGAGTGGAAGTTTGGCCAGTGGGTGGACTTACCAGAAAGGAAGCAAGGATTGTAGTTTTTCAGTTTCTGCTATGCTGGAGCTGCGTGGTGGATGATATTTCTTCAGCAACACAGAGGAGGATGAAGAAGTCCATGGGAGAGTTCCCATTTATGGAAATGAAGTCTCTTTGGGATCCCAAAGATTCCTATTTGCTAAAGGAACTTTGCTAACTGTTTTTATGCCTGAGATGGGGACTTAATGATTAAATTGAAAGCAAATACCAAAAACCCAATTTTCCTATCTTATCAAAAATCATGATGCTGTTCAACGTGGTTAAAAGGTGATGTTCTTGGCTGAACATCCCTTCCTGGTCTTTTAAAAAAAGAAAAGGTTAAAAATCAATGGTAACTGCGTTGGTACCTGCCAGTTACTTCTAGGTTGGGAGCCTAATTCTCAAATATAACAAGCCAACCGAGAAGGGGCAGAGGATGCTATAGATTATATTGGAAGCAACAGGCATAGCACGGTGGCGCTGACTGTGTATTTTCGACTGGGTTTGGACTACAGCTCCCATCATCCATGACAGTTGGTCATGCTGGCTGGGTCTGATGGGAACTGTGATCCAAGACATCTGGGGGACATTGACTTGGGGAAGCCTGGCTTGGCGTTTCGCCCATGCATGTCCTATAGGTGCCTGTGACACCAACAGCATAGGAAATAAAATCAAACCCCAGTTACTCTTCTCGCTGCGGAGATATAAGCATTTCCCTCACCTAGAACATATTGTGGCTTGAGCGCTGGATAAAATGCATTATCCCCTCCCCAGAGTAGCTCCCTTGGGGGAGGGCAGCTGGACGCTGTGCAACAAACAAGCAACAACCGCAGATTTGTTGCGATCGTCCGGAAAGGAAAATCCATTCGGACTGTGCCCATGGCGCTGTTGTGGCCTGTGTCTGCTGGAAATTAGGTTTGTGTTATTGATGTGGATGGATAGAAACAGAGGAAGAGAGCAAAGACTGGCATCCCTTCCTCTGAGCTTTATTTTCCCCCTTATTATTTGTTGCTTTGGAAGATCAGTAGAGGATGAGACTAAACTTTTTTTTTTTTTTAGAGACAACAATAGCATGCAGGAGAGCAGGCCTGCTGCAAAAAATAAATAAAATCTGTTTTCTGGCCCTTCAGTACTTTGCCTCCTTGTTGCCTTTGATTTAGGCCCAGTGGCTTTAATCAGCCTGTTCGAGGAGGTTCAGAAATGATTCATTTCGGCACATTCCTCCCTCTTGTTCTCTCGTTAATGTGGTTTTTAAGGATTCGTGGAATATAGGGCTGCCTTGATTTTGTTTTTCAAGCTAATAACCCGATGCGGGAATCATCCATTTTGCAGCTGACAAGGTCTGTCCTTAAACCAAATTGTCTTTTCTGTGTGCTGATCTCATCCCCCATTCCTTCTGGGGGAAATTACATTTTAAAGGAACAAAATAATATAAAGTGCCTTTTAAAGCTAGCCCATTAACTGCCTTCGCCAGCTGTTTTGCGTCTATTCAGTTTCCCCGTTCGATCTCGCCTCTCGCTCCGATATTATGTGGGCCTGGGTCACTTTGAATAAGATTTTTCACACAGAGCCACACAGCATAGGCTTTAGATGTCTCTGTCTCCTGCGGTCTTGAGCCTCTGCAGCTCAGACTGGAGCTGGGGTCCATGTGTGTATTTGTTTGTGTGCATGAAGCTGCCTTATATTGAGTAGGGATGGAGGAGAATTTAAATTCATTCATGTTTTCAAGCAGACCAGTCCAATTCACACTACCGGAGCTAATACATGGTTTCAGCCTTCAGATTTTGCACTTCTCCAAATACTGCACTTCCTAGTCTCAAAGTATAAAAACGAGTTTTTAAAAAGGTAGGTTTTAGAATAAAATAGGATTTAAGAATGTGCACATTCTGTGATAGAAATATGCATTTAATTATGTTTTAAATTTTCAAATCTCCATATACAGTCATACCTCGGGTTGAATGTGCTTCGGGATGAGCGTGTTCGAGTTGCGCTCTGCGGGAACCCAGAAGTAACGGAGCGCGTTACTTTGCCAGCTGTTTCGCCACTTGCGCATGCGCAGATGCTCAAAATGACATCACACGCATGCACAGAAGCTCCAAAACATGACCCACGGACGTGCGGACACAGGTTACATCTGCTTCTAGATGCGAACAGGGCTCTGGAAGAGATTCCGTTCGCAGCTAGTGGTATACCAGCCACTGTAGATTTTGTTTTCTTCCTTTAAAAAATCACAGGTTAGTGCAGAAACCGGAAGGAAGGCATGCCTGTGAAAATGGTATTGGCTTGAACTGAGTTGATCCATCCATCCATCCATCCATCCATCCATCCATCCATCCATCCCTAATACCCAGTCTGAACTTTGGTCCATACCCAGCTTTGTGACTGGCAATGGCTCTCCAGGGTGAAATCCCTTTAACTGGAGATGACAAAGATTGAACCTGGCGCCTTGGCATGCAAAACATGTGCTCTGCCCCTGAGTTATGCCCCTCTTCCCATGTGAGCTTGGAGCCAATCCAGGGCTGGATCCAGAGTCAGCACTGGAGGGAATCAGGCAAGCTGCCAGAGCCCAGCATGGCCAGATGCAAATGGCATGGGTTGAACAGAGGCAGGCCCAAGTTAACTCCAAAGGGCTTGAGGCAGGCAGTGGATTAAATGACAAGCTTGATGGTCAAGGTTCCAGGGCAAGCAGACAAGGATCAAAGGGCCAGAGGCAGTTGGAAAGTGAAAGGAAAGCACAGGGTTGTCTTCTGTGGGGCTGCAGCAAACAACAAAGCCTTCTGGTTCCATTACTAAACAAACTCCCTGCCAATGGTATCTTAGTATTCTGAGAATTTTACTGGCAATCACAACTCTTCTATGCCTGAGGTCTTGACCCACTACCATCATCAAGCCAGACCCAGAAGCTTAATTCTGTGCGCCAACATTTTGACAGCAGCTGTCAGGTGACAAAAGGAACCTATGGGATTCTACCTTGTCATGGCCTGGTTCAGGGGCGATCAAAATCCTGGCTGGGGACGTCAGGACCGGGGGCAAGATGGCGGGGTGGGAGCAGGAATGGGAGTCCAGAAGTCAGGAAGCCAAGAGTCAGGAAGCCAAGACTCCGAGGGTCAGGAAGCCAAGACTCCGAGGGTCAGGAAGCAAGGAGTCAAGAAGTCAGCGGTCCAAGGATCAAGAAGCAAGGAGTCACGAAGTCAGGGGTCCTCACCTTCTTCTCTGTGTGTTGGCTTTAGCAATCAGTCTGATTCGTGGATGACACCATGGCTGTATGATGTACCTGATGACATCAAAGATACCCCCATAAGCAAATAAATAAAAGGATCACCGCAGCCAAACTGAGTAAATGGCAGTGGGGGGGGGGGAATGGGGGACAGAAAAGACGGAAATCAGTGCCAAGAAGCAGCAACAGCCAATGGGATGAGAGAGCAATGATATATTACAAGCGTTTGGGGACATTAATGGTTTATTGGTAATATGTTGAGCCATGTTGAATATGCTAATTTCAAAGCAAATACCCAAATTGGAGAGGGTTTGTGGCATCTGTGTTCACCCTTCAGCTGAGCCTGGGTGGCGTATCCCATTGCTCAGGGGTTGGGGAACACATGCAAGCAAGTGCTTAGATGGGTAAGTCAAAAGGGCAATGGGCCTCCTCTCGTATGATATTGGATAATTTGTCAGCCAGCAGGCTGCAGGAGCAAAAGGGACGTGGCATCTTTAACAGGAGGCCCCAAAGGGAATATATTTGTTAAACATTATAATTATCCTTCAGTGCTGATCTGTATAGCAATTCAATCCAGACGGATGCGCATTACCATTTCTGAAATGATGCTTTCATTTAGATAAGGCACACAATTATACATCTTGATTAGGTCACTCTTCCCCGGAGCTTTCGGGTTATTTATTATTATGGCTTGCCCCCTTCTTGTAAATTGTGCTGCCGTAGAGCTGGGGGCGGAGATGCGCTTCTCAACTTCCCTGAGTTCCTTGCCTTTGTGCTCCTTTGCTTTGGAAAACAAGAGGGGCAGAAAACATCCAGGGAAGAATATTCAAGATAGAGGTGGCCAAAGCGAAGCTATGAAATCTTCTTGAAAGAAATCTTCTTGAAAGAAAGGAGATCAAGAAGATGCCAGAGAGATTCCCATATGACTTAGTAGGAAATGAAGCTGCACTTATCAATGAGGTCAAGTGGGCTTGTTAAAGGTAAAGGGACCCCTGACCATTAGGTCCAGTCGTGGCTGGCTCTGGGGTGGTGGCGCTCATCTTGCTTTACTGGCCGAGGGAGCCTGTGTACAGCTTCCAGGTCATGTGGCCAGCATGACTAAACCGCTTCTCTCGAACCAGAGCAGTGCACGGAAACGCCATTTACCTTCCCGCCAGAGTGGTACCTGTTTATCTACTTGCACTTTGACATGCTTTCGAATTGCTAGGTTGGCAGGAGCAGGGACCGAGCAACGGGAGCTCATCCCATTGCGGGGATTTGAACCGCCGACCTTCTGATCGGCAAGTCCTAGGCTCTGTGGTTTAACGCACAGCGCCACCCGCATCCCTAGTATTCAGGATAGAGGTGGCCAAAGCAAAGCTATGAAATATTCTTGAAAGAAAGGAGATCGAGAAGATGCCAGAAAGATTCCCATATGACTGAGTGGGAAATGAAGTTGTGGACTGACTCTGATTCCTTTAAAAGAGGGGCCATTGTGATTATTGGTTTGTTCCATTTATATGCCACAATTTTTTCCAAGGAGCTTGAGGTGGCATCTCCCCTCCTGATTAAATCCCCATAACAACCCTATGGGGTAGGTTAGGCTGGGTGGCAGCGACTGGCCCCAAGGCCACACCCAGTGAGCTTATGGCTGAGTGAGGATTTAACCATGGTCTCCCAGGTCTTAGCTGGACACGCTAACCACTTCACCATACTGCCTCTCCATAGTGTTGGATTCAGTCAGGTCCACTGTGTTAACCAACGCTGAAAATATGTGTTTGTACATGTGGAGGCCACACTCAGAGTCCTGTCAAAGCAAGCGGTGTTGCCATATGTCCTCTTTTTCCAAGACACGTCCTCTTTTGCATGGGCATGTAAAGTGAGAGTAATCATAGCTATCCATGGTTAAAAGTAAAAGGTAAAGGTACAGGGACCCCTCACTATTAGGTCCAGTTGTGACCGACTCTGGGGTCGTGGCGCTCACCTCGTTTTATTGGCCGAGAGAGCTGGCGTACAGCTTCCGGGTTATGTGGCCAGCATGACGAAGCCACTTCTGGCGAACCAGAGCAGCACACGGAAACGCCGTTTACCTTCCCGGCGGAGTGGTACCTATTTATCTACTTGCACTTTGACGTTCTTTCGAACTGCTAGGTTGGCAGAAGCAGGGACCAAGCAACGGGAGCTCACCTCGTCACGGGGATTCGAACCACTGACCTTCTGATAGGCAAGTCCTAGACTCTGTGGTTTAACCCACAGCGCCACCCATGTCCCTTATGGTTAAAAGTAGAAGTCGGCAAATGTGTCCTCTTTTTTGCTCTTCAGAATATGGCAATCCTAAGTTTTCAGCTAGGACTTCAGAGTCACAATGGACTGCCTATTTGTTATTGTTGCCAGTTTTCAGAGCTATATTGGAGCACAAAAGGGAAGAGGTGTGCAAGACCAGCCTTTGTTATTGGCCAGGTCATGTGTCAGTATTAGCAGTCCGGCTTTCTTTACTGGTCAGTGGAGGATTTCCATCTGCTTCCTGCACTTTGAGTTTCGGATTCCTCATCTTCCACTTTGCTTTGCTCTGCAAGTTATTTATTTTATTAATGTATAACAAACAAGCCGAACAGAGTATCCCAGCAATTCAACACAAGGCAACGTTTCGCACTCCCAGACTTAGAACTGTATTTTGAAGCTGCCTGTCTGTGTTGGGTAAAAGACTGGGTATTGCTAGAAAATACACAGCGGCTAGATTTGGAGGGTCATGATGTCAAATACAGCTGGCACACTTGCATTTGGTACGGCAAAGCTGGAATACGTAAAAGTTTCGCCAACCATGTTATTAGGGAAAAAACTTAATTAGGGCATGGGGAAAATATAAAAAACGTATTAGAGAACAAAACACCAAGGTGGCTATCGCCAATAGAAGCAGAGACAAGGGATTTTTTAAAAAAATAAAAAATAAAATGAGTAACAACTGGGGAACCTATAATGAATAGTTAGACTTCAGAAGGAGAGCAAAAAAAATGGGAAAAACCCCCAAAGAGATTAAAGAATATGTGTCGAATTGGCTAAACTATCACCAAAGCAACTCAAAATTTAAGGCAGATAAGAAATTCGGATTTGCAGAGAAACCATTCCAATTCAAAAAAGAAATATTAAGATCTAGAATTTGAAATCTGTCCTGGCAGTTCTAATAGGGTTGCTATAGACCCATAATTTCCCAAACAAAGCTGGAATACCACAGTTGGAAACTGTATCCGGGCGAAAATCGCTTAAATATCTGGGCAATCCAGATGTATGACGACCCTATTAGAACTAGATTTTGGCGAAATTCCTTAAAAATAGCTCAACAATCTTTTTCACTCTGTTTTTGAGATTTTGCAAAAAGAAAAAAAATCTCAGCAACTTGTTTGATAATAAGGTTTTTAATTGCACATTTAGCTACTATTAGATATCTCTAACAGTGCAGTTGTAAGCATGTTTACTCAGAAGGAAGTTCTGTTGAGCTGTGTCAGGCTTACTTCCTAGTAAATGTACTTAGTAAAACAAGGGGTGGGTGCGAGGCAGGAATTTGATTGCCTAATGGCCAAGCAGTGCTTTGGCTGTTACGTCCAAACTGACACCTAGAGCACATATTGTGTCACAAACATATATGTGTGAAATTCTATACTCCAAAAACAAATTAAGATTGGTGAAAGCCAGCTGAGTCATACTCATAGTAGGCTCGCTGAAATCAATGAATCACCCTTAATTAAGTCCATTGATTTCAATGGAACTACTCTTGAGTATAATTAACATTGTCTATTAACCAAAGCTACTAGTAAGAGTAACAACCCAGTGTATTGTTCTCTCCTTGCAAAACCTGGAAAATACTTCCATTCAACAAAATGCATGGCAATCAGAGCCCCCCAAATTACAAGGTGTCTCTATTCCAACACTCCCTTTTGACTAGTGGCCCTTAATAATCTGCCAGTGGTATCACAAAAACACTTGCTGTTTGTGTGAGTCAAACTGACGTCTTTTTTTGCTGTTGCAAAAGCCCAGGAGAGGGAAGGAAATTTTGCATTCCGTGGGAGCGCCTCTTTCACTTGCAAATATTTATTTGCAACTATTATCCCTTTTTTTTGCAATTAAAAGAACCACCGGCACATGAAAAGGTAAACTACATTTTCCTTATCCTCCCATTCCTGCCTCCACACTCTTTTAAAATGTCGTAGGTTTCCATAGCCTGGCCAAGTATGAAAGTTCGTCTTCCAGTGCTGCTGTTTCTAATGCAGGAGGCAATATTTACTGTGTGTTCTAATTGCTCTCATTAAGCTTAGGTGGCATTATTAATATTACTAATTAAAGAGCTATGAAACCTAGCTTACAGTGAACACAAGCACATCGGCGCCTGCCTCTTGTGTTCCAGCCTCAGAAGCTCTCATATCCAAAATGCAAATGATGTGGAAACAGAGAGTAATCAGAGCAATCACAGTGAAACGGCATGTTATAGCAGATATGGGGCTAAAACCATAAATGACGTCTCAGTGGCACACTTTTCCCTCTCCAGGATTTCCTGGTTAGTGGAAATCCAATAGTCTGCTGTTACAGTGGTACCTCAGTTTTCGAACAGCTTAGTTCACGAACAAGATGGAACCCAAATGCTGCAAAACCAGAAGTAGGTGTTTTCGAACTTTTTTTCGGAAACTGAACATGCTCCATTTTGAGTCCCCCTGTGTTTCCTGCTGCACTGCTAATTCCCCCCCCCCCCCATTGTAATCCAAGCCTTCCGTTTCTGACTGCAGTGTTCTAAGGTGATATTTGGAGCTTATATTTGGTGCTTTTGTTTTTGCTATTTATTTTGCATTTTTTGTTTCGAGGCTTTTTCAGTTAATTTTTTTTGTGACTGTGTGGATCCCAGTTCAGTTACTGATTGATTGATTGATTGATTGATTGATTGATTGTGGAAATGGATAAAATCCCCCCATCCAAACACTGACTATCATCACTGCAGGTAAGATTTTTTTTTATCATCTACAATACTGTTTTATTTATTTCACAGTACAGTACATGAAGCTGTACGCTGGCTCCCTCGACCAATAAAGCAAGATGAGCACCGCAACCCCAGAGTCGGCCACGACTGGACCTAATGGTCAGGGGTCCCTTTACCTTACATTGATTATTGCTTTCATTTTATGGATCAATGGTCTTGTTAGATAGCAAAAGCCATGTTGAATTGCTGTTTTAGGGATTGTTTTTAAAAGTCTGGAACGGATTAATCCATTTTGCATTACTTTCTATGGGAAAGCCTTGGTTTTGGAACGGACCTCCGGAACAGATTAAGTTTGAGAACCAAGGTACCACTGTACATCCAAATGAGACAAGTTATGGTTTACCTCACATGAGAATGGGAAACCTTGGTTTGAACATTGTATCCAGTTCTGGTTTGCAGGGGAACCAACTGTGTCTATGTATCATCAGCTATAGTCCCCATCACACTTTGGACCAGCTCTACTGAAATTGGTCAGGCTCGGTTCTAAGCAAATGTGGATAGAAATGGGATGTAAATCTCAGGGATGGATGAATCAGCCCATTTCAGTTGGTGTCAGTTTTGGATGAGCTCCAGTCATGAGACGGTGTGTCCTGGCTTTTTGGTTCTGGAGATGAGAGCCCTATGCAGAATCCATCTCTTCACACGTACCAAACTCCTTCCAGTTCATAGAAACAATAAAGAAGCAAAACCTACATCCTAATGACCTACTTGTGAGCTTCGATGTTGTATCTCTCTTCACACAAGTGCCCATTAATGAAGCCTTGACAGCTATTCAAAACAAATACAATCCCCCCGAATACATCTTGGACCTGACCAACCACTGCCTAACCAACACGTACTTCATCCACAATGGACAAAGATACAAACAGATAGAAGGAGCACCTATGGGATCACCCCTCTCACCGGTCATCGCAAACCTGTACATGGAACACTTTGAAACCAATGCTTTAGACAAGTCAGAACACAAACCCAAACTTTGGCTCAGATATGTTGACGACACCTTTGTAATTTGGCCACACGGGAAGGAAAAACTGGATAGCTTCCTCACACATCTCAACAACTTACACCCCAAAATACAATTCACTATGGAAATAGAAGCCAACAACCAACTTCCCTTCCTTGACGTCCTAATCTACAAAAAACCTGATGGCTCCCTAGGACACACTATCTACCAGAAAAAAACACACACCAACCGCTACTTACATGCACAATCACACCACCACCCTGCACAAATAAACTCCGTAGCCAAGACTCTCATCTCCAGAACCAAACGCCTGGCTGACAAAGACCACTTGACAACTGAGTTACAGAATCTCTCAAATGTGTTAATTGCCAATGGATACCAGCAAAACAGGATTACGAAGCTAATCCAAAAGGAAACACCCCCCAAAAACCAAGACACAGAAGAAAACAATGGCATGGCCCTCCTTCCTTATATCAAGGGCACTACAGATAAAATTAGCAAAATCCTCCATAAACACAATATCAAAACAGCCTTTTGCACCAACCAAAAAATAGCCAATATCCTCAGAAACCCCAAGGATAAAATCCAGTTGGAAAACCAAGGGATCTATGAAATACCCTGCAAAGTCTGCCCAGCCACGTACATTGGACAAACAAACAGACGAATAAATGCACGTATCGCAGAACACAAGAATGCCGTCAAAAAAGAAGAAAAAACTTCCTCTCTTTTCCAACACATGAAAGAAACAGGACACGA